>NC_082602.1:20033827-20672764 GCF_030936135.1 Gavia stellata
CCATCTTGGCCTGCCTTCTGGTTCTTGCCATTAGTATGACAATGTCCAATGCTGATTGCTTCTTTCAGCCATTGAAGCCGGGGATGTCTGATGGTAAGATCATAGGTGAGAAGTCAACTGTCCTCAACTTGACAGACATCACCACAAGCACTGCTTGATTTGATTTGTCCATTCAGTGCAATTCATCACAATTTAGAAATAAGTGGAAACAGTGGAGAGAAACCACTAGGAAATGGGGGGGGGGGGGGCGGGGGGGGAATGCGGTATGGAGAACAGGGAATTTATAATATGTTATTAAAAAGAAGAGTTTATCTGAGAAGCATCATGGAGGCCAAATTACAAATTAATTTTGTCCAGAGAAATAGCATGGGCTTAGTTTATAAATCCGCATGAAGTAGTAGCTCATGTTTTCACTATGGCAGCATATTTAGAAATACAGAGAAGGGAGGAGAAGGACCTTTCTCTATGTGCGTGCGGTCAGTATAAAGCACAGAACAGATTAGCTAATATTCATCACACTGGTCAGTTTACTCACTAGTTGTTTCCCTGTCCCGAGGAAAGTTCTTAAGAACAGAATGGCTGCTTCCCTTGAGTCTGGGAGTACTCTTCCTGAACACAGCTAGTCTATCAGTCTGCAGATGGATGGAGCTGCAGGAAAATAAGTGCTCAAAAGAAGCATGCAATTATTTGGACACAAAAAGAGCTGATGAGTGTCAGTATGCAAAATAAACCGAGTGCCTGAAAATAGAGCTTTTTATGGGAAAACTACTAGAAAAATGAGTTAGCATTGCCAAAGAAATGGAACATATTTATAGGCAAAGACACAACCTAGAACCCCAAAATCCTCCACTCTGTCTTGTCCTGTCCTCATAAAATCCTGCTTTCCAGATCACTCCTTTGGGAAGTCTATTCACAGAATCATAGAATACTTTGGGTTGGAAGGGACCTTTAAAGGTCATCTAGTCCAACCCCCCCTGCAATGGGCAGGGACATCTTCAACTAGATCAGGTTGCTCAGAGCCTCATCCAACCTGACCTTGAATGTTTCCAGGGATGGGCCATCTACCACCTCTCTGGGCAATCTGTTCCAGTGTTTCACCACCCACATTGTAAAAAATTTCTTCCTTGTATCTGGTCTAAATCTACCCTCTTTTAGTTTAAAACCATTACCCGTTGTCCTATCGTTACAGGCCCTGCTAAAAAGTTTGTTCCCATCTTTCCTATAAGCCCCCTCTAAATACTGAAAGGCTTCAATAAGGTCTCCCCGGAGCCTTCTCTTCTCCAGGCTGAACAACTCCAGCTCTCTCAGCCTTCCCTCACAGGAGAGGTGTTCCATCCCTCTGATCATTTTTGTGGCCCTCCTCTGGACCCGCTCCAACAGGTCCATGTCTTTCCTGGGCTGAGGACTCCAGAGCTGAACACTACTCCAGGTGGGGTCTCACCAGACTGGAGTAGAGGGGCAAAATCATGTCTCTCAACCTGCTGGTCACGCTTCTTTTGATGCAGCCCAGGATATGGTTGGCTTTCTGGGCTGTAAGCGCACATTGCCAGCTCATGTCCAGCTTTTCATGCACCAGTACCCCCAAGTCCTTCTCCTCAGGGCTGCTCTCAATCCCTTCATGCCCCAGCCTGTATTGATACTGGGGGTTGCCCCGACCCAGGTGCAGGACCTTGCACTTGGCCTTGTTGAACCTCATGAGGTTCACATGGGCACACTTCTTGAGCTTGTCCAGGTCCCTCTGGACAACATCCCATCCCTCCTTTGTGTCAACCGCACCACTTGGTGTCTTCTGCAATTCCATGACTGTTGGACAGGAACTTTGTATCCGATATGTGCTTTTTTCCTGCAGCTGAGGACTGGGAAAAGTTTTCTGGGAAGATTTAGTCTTGCTCTAAATGAGGAGTCAACAATAGTTGGTGTTAATGAGGGGGGAAGTCAAAGTCTTTTCTTAATTCTGACCAGGTCTGTGCCTAGTTACCTTTCTGCTGGGTGCTCCAATTCCTGTATGTAAAGATGAGCTACTCCAGGAAACCCAATGCTGCCGAGAACCACGGGAAACAGAGGGACCCAAGATACCCTTCTACATATGTTAGAATAGTAGCAGTCCTGCTCTGTTGGGGACCCTCAGTGTTTGCCAGATAGGGATGTTAACGTAAAAAGCCAATAAAGATCCCACCCGCTTGCTGCTTGCACACTACGTTTTCAGGCTGCCGTGACTCGAGTGGAGAGCTGCATGAATTTGGTTCCCGCTGGAGGAACGCAGACTGCTATGATTGCTCCTGTTTCAAGAACGGAATCAGCTGCTGCTCCAGGTGAGTTCAGAGCAGCAATGGGGGTTTTTCTCCACTGTCATGATACAGCACAAAGCACCTCCCCTCAAACAGGGGTCCCTGAGAGACAACCATGACCCTTCTCTCGCTCACTTCATATCACAGTGTTATGTATTAACCCAACACCATCATCACTGAGCATGCAAGAAATTCCTCTGACAAATATAGCTCATGTTTAAAAACCGATTCTGGATTATAAAAAAAGGACTTAATTCTTCTCGGGGCTAAAATTTCAGGCAAGACAGTGATTCAAGAGAGAACATGTAGTTACTTAAGAATTTTCTACCGCTCCTAATCCAGATCTTCCCAAAGCCACACATAGACCCTCTTTACTCTGAGAAGCAGCTCAAGATACATTGTCCTGCCTGTAATTTTTACTATAGTGACACCCAACCACTCATGCAATTCTTGTTCCATATTGCGGCTGAAAAGAAAAATCAATGATATTTGAGTAGCAAATAAACACAGCAAACATCCCTTGGGTGTAAATCAGATCAGTAAACAACAGCTCTCCCCTAATCCTGCTTAAGCAGCAGGCTAAGTAACTTTTGAGCTGGGAGCTTTGTGTGAGTTCCCTTTTCTGCTCCTGAACATCATCTCAGTACAGCCTCTTCATATTGAAAGTGTAGCTATCATCTGAAATGGAAGCTGTTTACTTCTTCATCTCATCACCTCTTTCTTTTCCCAATGACAGCTTTGCAATACCAGTTGGCTACGATGAAGAGAAGTGTGTGAGCATTTTCAACAAGGACACCTGCACTTATAAAGTAGTGGAGAAAGACGATCACTCAAAAGAATGCCCAGTCCATGAGTTGGTGGGCTAACAGAGAAGGGTTGTGTATTTGGAGGATATTTCCTTTTTTTGTTTGAAGGGTTCTCTCTCTCACAACTTCAAAAACACTGAAAAATGCAGCTGTTGAGGGAAATCTACTCATAAAACCTAACACATAATAAAACTGAATATCTACTCACAAAAGACTCCCTTGGTTTTTCTTCCTTCTGCTTCCCCATAAAGAACAGACTTGTTCCTTCCTTGTGAGCAGAAATTAAAGCCAACATTTTTAAGCATCCTCAGTAGCTGCTAATTTTAATTCTTCGCTCGTCATGCTTCAGTGCCAGGGAATATATTATCTGTGCACAGCTGTATCTTAAAGCTAAAATAAAATCAGATGAAGCATCAGAAATCTGTATGACATATTTTCTTCTTTGAGGATAGTAACCTAAAGAACTAACATTCCAAAAAACAATGGGAAAGAAATGAAAAGCAACTTAAAAATCGTTCTGAACACTCTCTTTTCTAGGACAATGTCTTTTATCCTATATAGTTGAGCCTGCCCAAACCATAGATTGCAAAAACCACCAGCTACCCAGTCTAACCCAGCACTATACTTCCATTGCACCCACAGCACAGCAGACCCAGTCCTCAACCTGGGATTTGGGTAAAAAAAAGAAGTGTCCTTTATTCAGAATAACCCTTAAGAAATTCAAGTTATTAAATTGACCAATGAACAAAATTGTGGCTGGATGGAGAGACTGATCTGGACTGGGCTCAAACAAGGAAGAAGCTCGGCAAATCCACAAGCAATAACTGAGAGGGATACACGTGCTGGTATAAGCTCTCCCTTGAGGTGCTGCTTCATAATCTTTATGGGTACATTTGTTCAGTTGCTTCTTTCCACAAGTGACATTAGAAGCTTTAGCTTGGAATCTGTTGTATAAAGTACATTACTGTGGGCATCATATGTCACCATGCTCTATTTCCCTGTAACAGAAAGAGTGTGTCAGAGATTCCATAGTTCCTCATTTCAAATTATGGAACGAGCACACACCTTGTCAGCAGAGCCCGGGCTTGCTGTCTGCAGGGGCAAGGCAAACCTCAGCTTCCATCAGCCTTGACCACATATGCTCCAGTAAACAACACAGGACCCAAGGACCTACACCCCAGTGATTTATTCCACCTCTGCTTCCCTTTCTCCTTCCCCGGGAAGACAACCCTGTTGGTTATACTTTTTTAAATTGCCTACCACATGTCCTCTTGGAAGAGGGCCCACAGTAACATACTTTATACAACAGATTACAAGCCAAAGCTACTAATGTCACTGTGCAAATAGACTAAAGGTGTCACAAAGCCCATAAGGCACTTACATCAAAAGCAGTAACAATTACATCTACTGGGAAAAAGGTAAGAGGGTTCTGCATGATTTGAGCTGCATCTGTCCCACTTTCTCCTTTCTAGGCTACCAAAAAGCATGCAACACTGGCTGAGGTCTTGTGCTCTGCATCAGATAAGACAGGTGTGAACAGGCTGCCCAGGAGCGCACACAAGATTGGGTTGTAACTGAACTGATGTTCTTGTGAAGCCCAGGAAGATGCTGTATGTAGAAGTTCAGAGCTTAACACCCAAAATACCTTAGTTTGAGAACAAAGCATACCTCTTCCCTTATTATCTTCAGACAGTGGGATGTTGATCACATACTTAACAGAGCTATCTTGTCAATTTGTCTGTTATAACACCCGTTTATTTTGCAGTTTACCTACAAACTCACCTGAAACTTACTGCTGAATTAGGTTTTTTTCTAGTATCTACCGATATCTGGAAGCTACTGGGACCTGCTTGTGGTGTACTTACACACACAGTCAGTTATAGTGCATTGTGGAATAAGCTTTGTAACCAACAACTTAGGCACATGATTAGCATCTGTCTTGATCAGAAGTCCCTTTTTGATAAGGAACTATTTCATAGAATGAGTCAAAAATAAGATCCAGAGTTCACAATTATATTCAGGAAGATTACAAGCTGGCGAATACAAAGACTTAAGTACATAACAGTAACGAAAAAGCAATGTGCTGTGATGACATTTCTGAAGGCAGTGGTATAAACTTTCTCAGTATTTGCAGAGATAGTCTGAGTTCCCTATGGAGACACCTGCTTCTGAACCCCTGAATTATTCCTTTTCTGCAGTACCATAGCCTAAACTGAAAATGTTGATGGGTCTTAAATTGTGACCTGCATTTGACTGAAGCTGAGCTTTGCGTTCATGGTCTCTGTATACAAGAGGTCAAGTTCTGTGCAGCCTTCCAAAAGAGGAGGCCATTTTTTTCCTTCCTGCCATCTTCTTCCCCTCCTCAGTTAATTCCTTTTCTGCATCACTAACGTCTGCTAATTTCTTTTTCTCCAGTTGTTCTGAGGACACCAGTCTTTTCTATTCTGCTGCAGATCACAGTCTGATCTCTGAAACAGAATGAAATCCACTGAAATGCATTTACCCCGAGCTCCTCACTGTGTGCTTAAGTTTGCCGGTTTGAGTACTCTCAGACAGAGTAGAAGTATATGAGGCATCCCATTATATAATGTCTGAAAATTGTCCAAAGGCTGGGAGCATTACACCTCCTGAGTCATTTCAGAGGGACTCTACCCAAGCATCAAGGCCATGAGAGGAAGTTTAAAAAACAAGCCATTATTCTACCCCTCATCTTACAGAGGCCATCCGTGTACAGACAGGATTCATGTGCTCAGACATGAATCTTGCTGTTTACAGCAGGTAGAACATTCAGATTCACAGCCTGTCCCAATACCTGGGAAAGAAGGGCAAACCAGTTTGCCTGCCAAGAGGAGATGGGCATTTGTGAGGGCATCCTGATTTGCTGTAGTGGAATGGAGAGTGGACAGATCATTTTGGAGCTCGTGTAATAGTCTTCAGCCCTTTTTATACAGCACAAAGGAGAGATTTTTCTCTGTGTTATTACCATCCCAGCAGCAGATGCAATTTGAGCCCCACCCACAAAGAGAAGCCTGTCTTCTTACTAGGTTTGTTCCTGCAGTAGTAAGCTGCCTTTACCTTAGGCTCCAGCTCCCTAATTGGTTTAATCCAGTGCATGTGCAGGCTGTTAGTTTTCTGCTTGCCTCTAGCTACTGCCTTCCTTATTCCAGCACCAAAATTTTGCTTTTCAGTGTTCTGGTTCAACTCATTGCTCTGGATGACCAGCCCCAGTCCCTTCAGCACCTGCCAAGGATGCTGAGGTTGGGTTAGAACCATTTTGAAACTGCACCCACATACTTGCATACTTGCTTCACCTACTACAAAGCACACGTGTTTCTTGGGAAAACTGGCTGACAGCACGACTGCAAGCAGAAATACTAGCTTGCCTCTTCTATTTCTGCTTCCCACTCTCACCTGCTTGGAAAGCTCAAGACTTACCATTAACAAAACAATCTATCCACATTCAGTGACGTTGCCTGGGAGACAATGTCCCCATTAGCAGCTAGGCCATGAGCCTGTTTACCTCCCTTTGCATGCTTATGCTAAGAGAAAGCATATTTGAAGGCATCTTCCAAAGGCACCATGCCTAGCACAGACTCCAACACTTCAGGGTTGAGGCTAGAGGACTTGGAAATACTTTCTGAGAAACTACTGCACCATGGTGCATGGGAATTGTAGGGTTGCTATTTCTAGTTTCCACCAAAGGAGGTGACACAGGAAGGGTAGCAACATGGATGGAGACTTTTTACCAGGGCCTGTAGTGGTAGGACAAGGGGTAAAGGTTTTAAACTAAAAGAGGGTACATACAGACTAGATACAAGGAAGAAATTCTTTACTATGAGGGTGGTGAGACACTGGAACAGGTTGCCCAGAGAAGTTGTGGATGCCCCCTCCCTGGAAGTGTTCAAGGTCAGGTTGGACAGGACTTTGAGCAACCTGATCTAGTTGAAGATGTACCTGCCCATGGCAGGGGGAGCAATACTAGATGATCTTTAAAGGTCCCGTCCAACTCAAACCATTCCATGGATATCTTGCTGTCTGCAAGAGACTTCCAGGTTCAGTTACAAGGCATGTCCATAGAGAACACCAAGTCTTAAATAAGTTGTGACCAAAGATTTACTTTCCTTTTTAAGGCTGAGTAGACCTATGCACACAAATTCCAGAAAAGCCAGCCTTACTGGCACTCCTACATGATCCAGACCTATTTAACCACATTTTAAATCCACCCAAGCACCTTCCTCCACCATCTGCCAAGTCTTGTTATGATATGTGGATCTACCCTGTCTGCTATGCAGAAGTAGGAAAGATTCATTTCATGTCTAATCCAAAAATCCTCCAGTGAGCAGTCTGCTCTTCTCTTGTCTGCTCCAAGTTTCAACATGGAAACAGATGATGTTACCTATCGCATCTAGTTTTGGAACACCAGAAGCACAGCAAGGACTTGGCTCCCTTCTGTAGTAAGGAGTCTAGCTGTGGGAGGATGACAAAACCTTCAAAATCGAGAAAGCAGGGACAGAGCGTACAAAGCTCTGCTTTGCTCTTCCCACTTTTGCCAAGTGATATTTTGTCTTGGCATTTCACTACTTCAACAAATGCAGCTACAGTTCCATACAAAGAATACATCGCCCCAGCCTCAAAACCTTAGATCATAACACCACTAGCTCCACATAGTGGAAAGGAAACATTCACATAAGAGTTTCCTCAATTGTCCTGACATGTTAAAGGTTTAAGAGACTCTACAGAACCTTAGGAGGCCACACAGCCTGGGCAGAACAGAAGAGGTTGCGTGCCCTCTTCCTCCCAGTTTCCCTCTCTCCTCCTGGTAGCACACAGCTCTCCCACTAGCCCTGCTAGAAAAAGAGGCAGTTTCAGATAGCTGGCCCTGGTCCCTCTACTCCCAGTAATTCTTTTCAAGGCAAATCTTTTGAGTACTGGAAAGATGGTTTTGCCCTAAAAATGAAATCTAGCGTTTAGCCTAACAACTACCAAGTCTTTTAAACCAAACACCAGAACACACATGTCATAAATCTGATAGAAGTTTTTCCTATCAAACAGTTTATCACTTAAAACTTACTGGTCTATTACCCATTCATGTTTTGTTTCCATTAAGAATTTTACTCCAATATTAAAAATATAATCCAACTCAAACAATCACAAACAAGGAAAATGCATATCTCGTTTACATTATGCATACCCAAGAACCTAGAGATTTGCAGTTCACATTCTGCTTTGTGCCAATTTTTAAAATTTAGATAAATTCAGTTTATGATGATTTTGCTTCTTCGCTTTTGTCTTAGTTAACGCGACTGTTGGTATGCAGGAAAGTTTGCCTTGGCGCCTTTTGAAAGCCTGAACATTTCTGTTCGACTCTATTGTTGTGTGCATGTTTCCCTGGGCCAAGCTGTGCTCTATTTTAGGGCAAACTGATTGGCTTTATAATAGGTATTTACATGAAACTCCAGAACACACAAGTCACATGACAAATCTAAAACACTCAGTAAGACCAGGTTACTTAAACATTTCTCCCCACCCCCAAAAATTCTGTTTTCACATTTAATTTCTTTCAGCATGTAAGTCTCAACCACTGACCCACGCTTTTTACATTTCTACAGGGCTTCAGTGCTTTTACATAGTCAATACCTCAAGTAGATCTCCATTATGGAGCGCTGATAAACTGCAATCCTTTGCCACTACGAGATGATTACCTTCTTCAAAATATCCCAGTATTTTCTCCACTGTAATTCCAGAGGTTTCTCCCATTGCTGCCCTGGCCTGCCAGAGATGGGGCAGATCTACAGAGACAGAAAGAAGTGGTTTTATTTAACAGCTAACTATAATGGCTCAGAGCCTGCAAAATAATTCATTCCCTAAGCCGTATACCAGAGAGGTCACTCCAGTCCGCTGTACGAAGGACGCGGTAGCTGGTCTGGGCTGAAATACCAGCTTGGGACCGTGTAGCCTCCCTAACACGCTACACTGAGCCAAGTTACAGCCTCATTAGAGTACAACAGCTCCCTGAGGCACTTTGCCTCCCCTTTTCAGCTCCTATTTCCAGACTTTCTTGATCTCTCCTAATAGCACTATCCCTCAGTCTTGCCAGGTCCTGCACAGGGAGGAAGCTTCCTGAGGGCTGCAAGAACTTATTTTATTGGGGTACTCTCCTGCTCTTGCTCTGCTTCTGGAAAAAGGGATGCTGTCCTGTGCACCAAAGGTGATGGTCAAGGAGAGGTGAGCAGGGTTCTGGTTTGGTGCAGTATTCACTCAAAATTCTTTATACTCCTGAAGTCATAGACTGGATTATTTCACAAAAGTCTCTTTTTTCTAGCTCAGTTGTTCATTCCTATTTGTAGTATTTGAGTCTGTAAGGCAGACTGTTGAACGGATACATTCAAAGCGTAGAGTAATGGAGAGCAGCATGCCAGTATTCTTTGCCTGGTGCTCACTGCAGGCCAAGAATTTCAGAGAGAACTTAAGTTTTTCAGCAAGCCTACTGGGAAGTATCAGGAGGTTGATCAAGCAGATTGCTCTAAATACAGCCCAGCTACATTAGTACAGTGTATTTATCTATGCATATGACAGCTCTGGAATTTTCTTTTTGTTGTCGCTGAGGTTTTTGTTCTTTTTTCACTCTCCTATAAATTCACGACAGTCACTAGATGGCATCCTCGTTCTGCCACAGTGCTCCTCTGCTGGAAGGAGAGGATGGACAAGTCAGCGCTACAGAGGACACAGAAACCTAGATCCCGATCCAGGTGGCAGACTTGAGCTCCATTTCTGTTTGCTCCAGTAAGGTTTAGCAATGTAAGCCGCATTTCAGAAATGTCTTTAGTCTATCAGTACAGAGAGAAACCTCCAAGGAGATATCATGGACAGGACTGAGTAGTTTTAAGAGTGTTTTTTGAACTTGGACATAGACTGGCCTGCCTGAATTACTCTTGATACAGGAGAATGAAAACTTAACACCACCACTACTTCAGAGTTTCATTCAGGGAATAGATGCATTAGCACCGCTGATTGTTAACATAGAGCAAAAACAGGAGATTGCCCCTTGCAGCAGAGCAGAGTGAGTTGAGTCAGATGTGATGGCTTGTGAAATCATCACTAGGGATGAAAGGGAAAGTCTAATAATAATTCTGAAATAGATAATCTGGTTCATAGAAAAAAATTAGTGCTGAGATCAATTCTGTTTGGGAAGAGAAGCAACTTCATAAGCTTTCTTAACAGTAGAAGCATTGACAGAACTGATCTCATGCCTATGGTAGCCAACTTCTTTCTTACAGACCTCACAAACTGCAGTTTCATTACATCAGTTTCTCGATATACTGCCCTTTTTCCGGTGCAGTTTTCTTGCCTTTCAAGAAAGGAGATGACAGATGTCAGAAAGTAAACTCCTAATACTTTGAAGAAAAAAAAAAAAATCTTTGCCCAGTTGATAGAGGTTTTCAACAGTCCATGCCAGTAACCATACTTCACATCAACTCTAGAAATTCATTGTGGTGCATTGTATTAGTACAGTATCCCTTAACTTTGGAGGTAATAAGCTCCATTTGCTAACCTTACCTCTGCTCAGATCTTAAGGTTATAGTTTTCTAAAGGTTTTGCTACAGGCAGGACTAGAAGTTCCTTCTGCACCCCCATCCCCCAAGATTTCCAGCCAAACTCCTCAGAGGCACTACTGTCAGAAGTCAAGACGAAGACAGAAAAACAAATGCTTGTATACCAAGTTAGTCTGTGCAACACTTCTTTCCCCCGCAAAAAAACAGCAGCCCAGAGCTGATAAGGCCATGGGCTGGAAAAAACACAAGTGACAGAACATGCTATTTACAATTCAGGAGGCGACATGTAGCTGCTGCTACCCGTCTCCTCTAGCACTAATTTGAGAGAAGGATCCCAGGAAACAGTTCTGGTGGCTGCCTGGACACTACAACACACTGACATCATGCTTTTGAATTGCAATGCTTTATTGGTCAGATAGACACATTTGGAAGGGTGTAGATGGACACAGGACACATAGACAAGACCAGCACCCTATCTGCAAGAGGCAAAACAGAAGATGCTGGTTTTAGAGCAAGGCTTGCTCACTGGAGCTGCTACCAGACTCCCGTGACTTCGTAACATCAGGTAGCTCAGGGGTGCTTGAGAAGGGGTCAATACGCAACGGTTCAAAGGTGCCATTGCCAGGTCTGAATAAAGCCAAGCCCACTGTGGCAGGAACATGAGGACGGCAGCTTTGGCTGCTTAAGCCAAAGTCTAGCAAAGTCTTGTTGTCATCATCAAGCAGCTGGTCATCTTTGTAGAGCTGCTGCTCTGCCGGTGGCCTCTTCAGTATTCCCTCCACCACCTTTTTCAACTCATGCACAGTTGTCATCTCTTTGGCCTCAGTGAAGATTGTTGTCTTGTGACGGCGAATCATCAAGTAGACATCCATCACTATCCTAGGGCTTCCTGCAGTCCTGTGTCGCTGGGAAACAGGTTTCAGTCCTCTTAGTGAGAAACCTGTATTTTCAGGAATAGCTGAAGTCAAGACAGAACTGTCATTACATGAATGGACCCAACAGGGACAAGGAGGGGGGAAAAAAAAAATACCTACAGGGAGATGATCTACTAGCCAGGCTAAGATCCTCATGGTCAACACAAGCAGAGCTATTAAGAACTTAATGACTTTTGTCTTCCTAGCTAGATGTCATCTAGCATAGAGCTTTTAACACTGTTAATGTGTTATCTTAGCTTCTTGCCTGGAAGGGTTTCATGCCCGGTTTGCTTTGGGCCACATACATCTACCCAAGATCCCAGGAGGAGCCAAGCATGCAACTGACTGCACTCAGCACAGAAAGGATGGAGCACAGAAGAATGCAGCACACGAAGTGGTTGGGCTTTGTTGGTTTCTAGTCAGGCAAGAGTCAAGAACTTCCCTGGCTCCTTCACATGTTCAGTAAAGACAGGAAAGTTGATAAATACAAAAACGTTGAGAGTTGTCAAACTAATGGACAGTGTTAAGATATTTTAGCCTCCTACTCCAGTTCTAGAAAGTTAGCTGTCAAAATAGCTCATTGCCTAGCACCAATGCTGACAGTAGAGACTCAGCTTAGGAGTAACTCTTCCACCCTAGCCAAACTCTGAGGGAGAAGAGGCTCACACAGGAGCAGAGTGGGAGGGGAAATGAGGGCTGGTAGCACTAGCTTAAAAGAGATCTCTTCAAAGCCAAGCCATTTTAGGAGTACTTCATGGTAGTGCCAGTGTAGTCACTTGTCACACAGAACAAGTCACACCCAAAAGGCTAAAGGCTCACTTCAGCTCTGACATGCTCAAGAGAGTCAAGGACATCTTTCCAGAGCTTCCATTACTGGTTCCCACAGAAAAGTTCAGGACCAGCATTGGGCTGGCTCCATCTGCACCCACAGACACCGAGCCCCATTCCCAGCCCCCTGGAAGAACAGCTGCACTTCAGGGATTTGGGCTGCACTTGTCTTTGGGATGAGAGGGGCAAGCTCCAGAGGTTCACGAGCAGTTACTGCTCTGCCCACCCCTCAGTTGGAACCCCCTCAAGAAGTGGAGCAAGACATTCTTCTGGATGAAGGCAAGCAGTGGCAGTGGTCAGCTACCTGCAGGCCTCCACCACTGAAAGAAGGCAGAACTCTTGCTCACTAGGACAGAGAGAGGGGAAAAAAATATTTAACCTTGTTTTTCCCTGCCATCTGCACTTTGATATCCCTGGCAAATGCAAGCTTTCCATGACAAACCTAGGCTACAGTTAATCCCTTTTATGGTCATTCAAGCTAGATTACACCAAAGATAGTAACAGATGCAATAACTCTGTTCTTCCAGTATTTTCTTCCCTGCCTAATGGAAGACAGACACTGCTATTCCAGCCTGGCAGCGCTCAGTTCATCCATCCCTGAGCAGTGACCCAGGGGCACTGTCATCTAAGTATGGCCATTAACTGTCTCTTCATGTCATGCCAGCTCAGACATGCATGTGTGCCTGTTCCAACTGGAGTCCCCTGTGCTTCGCAGTGTGTTCTCCAAGAGAGGGAAAGAAAGTAGCAGAGAGATGTCATGAGTCCAGCATAGCAAACAAAACAAAAGGGAGCTGCTCTGGGCTCAGTCTCAAGGTTTATGGAAGGGCTAATTCCTGCTGAATGTAAGGGAGACCCTGGGATCTAAATGAATTTGTGAACTGAGACCAAAACTACCCGCTCCACAATCCTAGTACTGAAGGAAGGAAAAAGCAACATTTACCTCTCAACGTAGTAGAGATGTTACACGGCATTTGTGTTATGTCATTTTACTGAACAGTTTAAAGAAAGAGTCAGGCCTTCTGCATGAGCAGCAGTTAGAGAACTCAAGTTTTCCTTCAAAGGGAGCGTATTCAGAGACACAGCCAATTTGGGCAAAGGGGAGCATGCCCATAGGCTAAATAACTTGAAGTAGTTCAAGTTTAAAATAAACAAAACCCCACACATACAAAAGACCCAACTGCCATCTGCCCCAGACCAGTGGGGAAAGAAAGGGAGAGTTAATAGAGAAATGTCTTTTTAAAATTTACATTAGGGAGAGAATGTGGGCAGGGTGCATTTGCATAACCTAAAAGCATGAGAAGCCAATCTTGAATCCTTCCTGCAGAGGGAAGACAGTAGTACCCACCACAAGCAGTGGCCACACGGATGGTGCTGCATCTCTGATAAGTAGCAAACTAAGTTATCACTGACAAGAGCCAGGTCACACACGTGGTGCTTTTGGGGAAAACACCAAGTTTCATGAAGTCCATTTGATTTCCCAAGAGTTGCATACACACAAATGCAGCTAAGGATCCTACCTAAAGGCTCACTCCCATGAGTTCAGCTAAGAAGGGAGGCAATCGATTGTCAGAACCAGAAGGAACATCAGTTTCCCTTCCTAGCTTCTCTTTAAAAGAGATTGACATGAACCATTTTGAAGTCAGGTCAGATTTATTCATGTGCTTTAATCCAATTTTGAAGCCCACCATGGTGTTTAGTAATTAAGCAGTATATTGATGTAGTTTTGAATTGGAAAACACAAGATGAAGGAACAGACAACCAGCAGATCATGTCTAAAGCCACTAAAGGCTAATGAAGAGATGTTTTCAATGTGAGCAAGTTTTAATCAAATTATGGAATTGATACCCTAGTCAGAGCCTTGGTGACCTGAAGACATTATCCAGGCAGCCCTCTGGTTCAAGGGAGGACTACAGCCCAGACCCTCCAACTCCAGGCATCTCCTCAGAAAACTCAGAATCATTCTAATTGGCAAAAACTTCCCAGGGCAGAACTGCCTCCTTGGCTTGACACAGAGTCACTATTTTAATCAAGCCACTATATTATTTGCCCAGTTTAGTTTGGCAACTTCCCTGACAGACACGGGAGCTAGATAAATAGGCAAAGGCAGTGCTGGATGTTCCTCTCATCGCTTCACAGACCTCAAGCTGAGGAGACCCATACATTAACTGCTGCCATACCCCCACAGCCAGTGAAGGAAGTTGTTTTACTTAAGTCAGTATGTCTAGAGCTGGGCTGCAAGCCCTTCCAGCACAACAGACCCCAAGGGAGAAGGTATAGAGGGAAAGCAGAAAGCTGCCATGGTCTGCATGTCTTAGAGGTAATCAATCTTCTCAATTGTCACAGCCATCAGCTAGACAAGCTAGGCTAGGGCAACTTAACCTTCCCTTAACAGAGGAACCTCCAGAGGACACTTGCTTAATACTGCAGCCCCAGAGGATAACTTCGTTTACATCTGCACAACAGAGAATCCTCTCTACTCCTTTGTTATCCATTTGACCTGGAAAACCTTGTTTGTCTCAAGAGGAGAAGTCCAAGCAGGTCAGCAGGAGACAGGTTTAGTCTCTGCACTGCTACAGATCCCACATACAACTCACTCAATATTACAGGCTTTCATAAGCATTTGGTTTCTTCATTCTCAAGTCTGCAATCCAAAATGCTTTAACCTGCTTTTTTTTTTTAAAGGAAAAAATGCACACAAGCATGCTTTAATGTATACCTCAGGTTAAGGAGGCAGAGCTACCAGGCATTTCTGTCAGCAATAGCCTTGATCACACTATACTTCAGTTTCCTATTTTATACATTTGTCTACCTGAGAAACAGCAAAAATTATAAGAAAGTTATTAATATAATTATTTCTCTCTAAAGAAGAAAGTATTATTAACTAATTAAGTAAATTGATGATCTTAAGAGAATAATTTAGAATCCACCATGACCTTCAAGTCAGAAGTTGCTTATTACATTTCCTTGCAACTATACTCTTACTGGAGATATCATACACCATAACATTTAGCCATCCTCAAACAGCACAAGATTTGTCAAGAGTTACAGCAGGAACAGGCCAGAAGTGGGTCTGGCCTCTAGTTACACTAGACCCTAATCAAACAGTTTCAATTAAAATAAAAACAAATTAATATCACATACTTAAAGGCTCAGTAGTATGAGAGATATGTTACATTTTCACATTATTGCTTCTCATAGCTAATTAAGTAATTTTAAGCAAATTATTCCCTTCAGAGAGAAGGTCATTAATTTAAGGATTACCAGAGGAGAAATTTTTTTCCTCAAGGCACTTCATTAGATACCACAACTGTTTCCTGCAGCAGAACCACACGCAGAGAGCATAACCTACCAAAATCACAAGATTAACACAAAACTTGGTGGCTGCACTTCTAAGTTAAAAGCAAACTACAATAGAAGCTCTAAAGCTTCTCACTAAGTACACACAAACAAATAAACAAAAGGAACTTACATAAATCAGATCTTCTGTCATAACAAAGAGCAGCCACTTCCTTCACAACTGCCCCTTTACTCCAGATCCCTCAAGAGAGCACACTCATTCTGCCACTGTCCCTTTTATCCAGAAACCACTTCCAGTGCAGCTTTGCTTCCTCTAGCTATTTGTCAATCAGTGGAAGCTAACGAGTTCAGCCATACCAATCAAGGTGTCTAATTAAACCCAGGTGTGCTGAAAGAGCCAAGCTAATGGAATTAATGCAATTTATTATGCTGGGAATCCTCCGGTAACTTTTAACACTTGCTATGCCTATGCTCCAATTCAGTAAAGCATTGAATCCCTGCAGCCCCTGATGAAGCCACAGAGATCTGAGCTAGTTTTCCTGGCTGATTTTGAGATGCAGCCTCACATATTGTGTGTCGCAACAGTCTAATTGCACAAAGACCTGGACACCTACAGCAAGATGTGTATTGAAAGAAATGTCCTCATTTTAGTGTTGCAGAAACAACACTGCTGTTTGTGTCCTGTTCCAGCTGTGTTAAAGGCAGGTATGCATATGGTGAAAGAAAACTGGAACTTTCCCTTTCTTTGTCCCCCCAATCCTTTGCATCACTGTTGTTGCTGTCAGGAAGAGAGCCATGAGTGACAATCATCCTGACTGTTACGTTTGCTTCTGGACTGAGACAATGCACAGTTCATCTCACTTCCACTGCCAAAAAGGTGCTATCTGGTCATGGTGAACTGCCTCTAACCCCTAGGCCTGGCTTTGCTTCAGCAACTGAGAGATACAAAACTACAGCTAGTCCCTGCATGTCCCTACATATGGACAAAATAATGTGTCTCATATAAAATAATTGAAATTCTAATAAATCAGTCTGAGAACAGTGGACTCTCCACACCACTGCACTGTATGAATGGCCTGTTCCATACCTGGGGGCGATCTCCTTGTAGCAGGTCAGGGGAACAATGGTGCCCTGCTGCCTTGCTTAGCATGTGCCCTTTCCCTGCTGTTCCTTGATGGCCTGCCAGTTCTGGAGGCATAGCTTTCTGGGGGTCAGATGCTTCCACTGACACCAATGCTGATGCGGAGTAACTGGTGTATCTACTGGAGTTCTTTCAGATTTACACCAGCACAATGGAGATCAAGATGCCAATGTATGTCAGTGCACAAAACAAGCCTTTGCAAGACTTTTTGAGGTGTCACCTTCTGATCGATGATCGGAACAGGTTAGAGTGTCCATTGGCACCCAGGGTGCTCACATTTACATCACCTCCCTTTGCACTGACCATTGTTTCCTCACTGTATATAAATACACGCTACTCCTCATTATGAAATGTGGGCAGCCCATGCAAGTATGGTAAGTCAGCAGCTTATGGGGGGGGGGGGGCAGTGTATGTACACTGGAAGTGTTTTTTAATCTGAGTTTATTGGGAGTAGTAGGACTCATCCTTAATTCTGTGCAAGTTAGTCTGCTAGACCTTTGAAAAAAACACCTAACTTCAAAGAAGAATTCTTGGTTTTTTTCTAGAAATTCTTGCTGGTCTTTTGCTTGATCCTTCTCTTCTCAAGGAGTCTGTGTGATGCTCGCTGCTACTTTAGACCAGCCAGCAAATACGGTAAGAATGGCAAATATATAGACATCCCTGAAGCATTAATTCAGAGATTCAAACCCTTATTTTCTTGGAAATGTTGGAATAGTATAATACATTCTTTTTTGAGGAAACAGCTCCATACTCAGGAATCAGCCCACCTGGAGACATCTCTGGACACACAGAGAAAGGCACTGTCCTGTTCAATAGTTACCCTCTGGGCTGATGTATAGCTGAAGTCCTTGCCCATGTGGCAAAAAACACATACTTTTAAGCAGCCTTGACTAACCTGAGTGGGGTACCTGACACTAAAGTCAAAGCAAAGACAACACAACTGGTGTTTAAATTTAGTTTAGCAGAGCAAGCTGAAGTCTAATAAGATCTGGGGAAAAGGGAGGAGGGAGAAATTGAAGTCTAGACCTGTATGTTGGATATGAGAAAGGGCAGAAATATCGACCGTTGCCAAAAGCTAAGGCATTTCTCAGATCCATTGCAGTAGCAGAACAGTACTTCTCTGGTATGTGGTTGCTACCACTTTATCATGCCTTATCATACAGTCATGCACACTTCAGGAGCAAAGACACGGTATCCTTTCTGCAGAGCACGGGGTCAGATTCTTCCCTGGTGTGACTCATTGTAACCTGTGCTTTGATTGCCAGTCCACAAACATAAGACTGTGGTCTATGTCTATTGATGCATGTTCATACTGATCTACTGACTATAATTTTCTGGTGTGTGCATGCAGGGTGCCTTTCAAACAGAAACCTCTATGTTTTTGGTGCGGTGTGGAAGACTGAAGATTGTTACCAATGCAGGTGTAAGATGACTGCAATGATTTGCTGCAGCTTGTAAGTTCCCCCAAATTATTGTTCGCTTATTCAGGAACTGGTTGAAATGTCAAAGTTAAAAAAACTCATTGAAAGCGTGCATTGGAGTTTCATACTCACATGAGCAAAATTCTTCTTCCTGTTTCCCAGTTAGCTCTAATCATGACCAAGCAGACTAACCTGGCAATCACATAGACTTCTTTGGGAAAAAACAAAATGAAACACAGCTAGGGTCTTTCAAGCACACAGCGCTTCCTCATCACCTAGTCATTCTCTTGATTCTGACACTAACTGGGTGTGTGGCTCCCTTTAACCTCAGTTTTCTTTCTCCTTCTATGCAGCAGCTTGTCTCTAGATACCTAAACACCCCACAACACACATACGTGTAAGCTTCTGCAGCTCTGCACCAGACCAGTGGCCTGCCTGCAAGCATCTAATCAGGCCAGAGCTGCTCCACATCCTTCCCATGCTGCCAAGAGCCCACCCTTCCTGCTTATCAAAACAGGACACACTTGCCCTGCTCTGATAATTTGCTTTCTAAATGTTCCTGCTTCATGGATGGCAGGTAACACATTAAGAAGAGTTGTGTCTTCCTAAATATAATGGTGTGAACTGATGATCTCCCTGGAAGGCTGGGAAATTTCTTCTTGAGGTGAGGGAAAATGAGTCCCATAAAGGGTCTTTGAGGAAGGATACACCCCAAGGAACCACTGGTGGGGAATATTCCTGGCTGTCCTCAGCCGTGGGAGGGAGGGAGTTGGCCTGTGTTGAGAAGAGGCTCAGCTAGGAGGTATTCATGCTGGGGTGATTCAGCACGCTTTAAATATTGTGTTCGTGTCAAGGAAGTCTTAGTTTAAATGGGGAAGACAGAATTAATCCCAATTTTGTCTCTGTATGGGATTTTATACCAATCCCTAAGAGAATGGCCAGTGAGAACCGCATTTAAACCAGAACAAACATTGGGAGATCAGTTCATCTTTTAACAGCCATGACTGGGGCTCTGTATTCCTCCTATGATAATCCATAGCGCTTGTATTAATGGGATCCATTAAGCCAAATTGACCCATGACGTAGCTTTCTCCAGGATGGCTGTGGCTTGGTAAGCAACCTTATCTCAGTCCATGTCTTCACTGCTGATTTTCTCTTTGCCTTTCTCAATGACAGGGTTTTAATCCCCAAGAACTATGACAGGGTGAACTGTGTTGGCCTATTCCACAAGAAAAGCTGTTCCATCCGAGTGGTGAAGAAGACTAATCCTGACATAAGCTGCAAAGTCTACAATGGAGTTGGTTAAGACCACGTGATGTGTTTCTCCTCTTCTGTGCCTGCCCTAGAAGTTGAACATGCTCTGGATCTCTCCTATAGAGGAAAGCAGCAAAGCAGCATGGTTTCAGGAGGAATGGGTTCACCTCTTGCCTTTCACAGCTCTCATTGTGCCACATCTGTCTCATTTCTGACACTAGGTGGTTTGTCTTACAATGTACTCATTTGTAACCAAGCTTGACCAAAGATATCTTTGTGACTTTTCTTGTGTTGGGATCCAGATTTAAATAAATTTTCACATACATCAGATCACTGCTTTTCCTTCTAAATAGTCACTGATTGGTCTTGTAGAAAAGAATTCATGGTGTCTGTAAGTGTTTGTAAACCTAATTATTGATTTGGAAATCATCTAGCTTTTAGAGTAACAGGTATTATATAAATTGTTGCCAGAGAAACAGATTCATTATGCTTCTACATTCATTGATATTCCCCCAAGGACATATATACTAGAAGAATGGGATGAAACAAAGCAGAAAACAGCCCTTTGAAAGCCTGCCCCCACCCTGGTGCCTTGTGTAGGTCAATACATTAGTGCAGATGCATAAGCGAACATATTCTACAGGAGATGACTGGTATATCACAAAAAAAGCAAGCCCATGCCTGAAAGTCCAACCTACTGCAAAGAAATGCCATATAAATAGCTCTGTAGCCTTCCATACCAGGGTAGATTTCCTGCAATAATCTTGTTTGGATCAAAGTCTACTGACAAACAACCCCATGAAAGCTGTTTATACAGAAAACCTAGACTATAAAACATGTTTAGCCAGTAGACTTCAGGCACTACACTGTGCCTGGTACAAAGTCCATGAAAATGGTTTATATGAGAAATATCCTATAAAAGATATTTAGACAATATTAAGAGCAATTATAACAAGAGCACTGTACAGCTTAAAAGGCACAGATAAATCATTTGAGTATGTTCAGTTTATTCAACACTGACATCATAGGTGTTTCCATCATCTGCCTTTCCTCTACCTTGCTGAAGTGTATTACAATGAAATATTTCAGCTGATGGAAACAACAACCTCTTTTCAATATCTGTTGTGGAAAACCACAGTCACATGGTTTATTTTTAAGTGCAGTGCTAAGAGTATCGGAGTAGAAAACCTGCATATACTAAGGAAAACAGCTTACCAATGGTTAGAAGAAAACCGATTCATGGCTCCAGGTACTACCAGAAAGTCATTAAGGTGATTGCAGGAACCAGGTAAAATGAGAAATGCGATCGTAGCTTCTTAAATCTATGGCTCTCAGGTTTAGTTGGAACTGCTTAGTAGCCGCTCCCTTTGACGATATCCCCCTGTGCCTTCCTGGGAGTAATGGAGTGGACATCACTGGAGCTGGCTATGACCCTTCCAACCTGCAAGTAGCAAACACTGAAGGAGCACTTACTTTTCTACTTGCTGAGGGTGGATAAGAGGATTTCACCCAGCTACATGTATATGTAAGGAGATAGATAGATAGATATATAAAAGGGATCATGCTATCAGCTTCCTTTGTACTAGATGCATTTATAAGGGCCTGCCTAGGTGACCAGGAGTAACAGGGCTTTCCTGAAGGTTTGAACATCATTTAAGCAGTTCAGAAAAATCCTTGGGAAGATACATCATTTTCACTAGCTCCCCCCCATTGAAGGAGGGGTGTGAACAAATTGGAGAAGGCTGAAAATGGTTAAAATATCAATTCCACTTCAGAGAGAGGTAGAGATTCTGACAAAACAAAGCCAAACCAAACCTGTGCAAAATACCTACAATACCATGTAGACATGCTAAGCTTAGCATACACATGGGCTATGTACTGCTCCATGGTACATTTTCTCCATATGCTTTTGTAATCGACTACCTAGTACTATTCTTTGTGGACACTGCTCACTGTTTAACAGTGCCAGAGAAAGCAGGAGTCCAGATGCTGGACCACAATTAGATTTGCTAAATGTACTGTAGGAGAATTGGCCTCTGAAATTCCATGCTCAGAGGAAAGAAAGAGACAGAGCTTCAGGGCTCCATCAATGAAGGCTAACATGGCTGAAGATCTGACACAAGAGCAGTGGAGGAGACCCTCAAAACATCCAGAGTGCAGTTGTAATCCCACTGCTGTGACAATCCTCTCACTCCCAGGGAAATGCTTAATTGCATCCAATGAACGTTTCTTGGTAGAGGCCTTGCTGTCACCATAACCACTTGGAGAAAGGAGTTATTTGGCCAGTGCAGAGAGGACTATTTTCCCCATGCATCTGTACCCCCTTGAAACAGGTTGTCTCCATGGAGTTCAACTGCCTTATGCAGAGAAAACAGGACAGTTCCCCAGTGCCTTCCTGTAACAGGAGCACGTACTGTGGACAGAGAATGGGAGCAGGCCTTCTTATTGCTCTGTAGGTAGTAGGAGAGCCCCATGGCATGCCAGCTACAGTTTCTTTACTCCATTCCCTATAAACAGCAAACGGGCTGGTCCATCAGTTGCTACAGTCAATGCAAACCTGCTGATGTGAACAGAAACAGCCAGTCTGACCAGCACGTGACTAGCAATAGCTGGGACTACAGTACTTCCATGTTGCTTCCCAGCAGCAAGTGTCCTACATATAGAGGAATTTCCACCTTTATGCACCCTCATACAAGTACTGCTTGTGCATTTTGCAAAAGCCTTAATGGGTCAGGGTCCTCACAGAGACTCTCCACAGACACATGTTAGTAGTCCTCACTGTATAGTGAAATTAAACATGGCCAGATTCAAACTAGCCAGCTCAGGTACCACCAGCCCTTTCAGGAAGTTGCTGAGCCGAGCCTACAAGACCCACCTGGATGAGGAAACGGGCATCTGCATCTTTGTCTTGCTGCTGCTGTTCTCACTCCAAGCTAGCTCCAGTATCATCCCCTCTAGGCTACAGTCCAGACAGCTACTGCACGGCAGCTCCAGCCCCACCACATCTCTTGGCTTACGCTCAGCGGCTGCTGTGTTCATGTAAATCCCAGCTACATGAACTAGCGCAGGGTTGGAATGATGCAAGTGCTGCTCCCACGTTAGCTTGTTAATAGCAAGCATTTTCACCCTGCAATTTGGACACCATGTGGAAAGAACATGCATGTAATAGGACTCTAATGCAGCCCCATTCACCTCATCAAAAAATGGCCAGAACCTTGATACAGCACTTCATCCTAAAAATCTGTCAAGAAGAAAGTCCCAGATGCCATAGCAAAATATTGGTGGTTAGGTCATTTCCCGATCCCTGGGTGGCAGAGCCCTGAGCAGTCCTTCAGTCACAGTGCTGCAGCTGTTCTCTGTTGACTTTAAGAGCAGAGCAGATGGTAATTTGCTAGTTTGCAGGCTCTGCCCAAAAGTCTGAATTGAGAGAATAAAAGTGAGTGACACAGCATATCTTTCAATGTTTGGAAGGTGTGGAGATTAAGTCTGGCTGAGGAATGCTGCAAGCTGAGGGGCACAGCAGAGCGAAGAACAGCTTCACAAATCAAAATATTCCCCAGTAAAAGGACTGCCTGTTTCCTAGTGGTTTTCCTCCCCTTCCTTTAATGCTTTGAACAGCAGAACAAATAAACTTATGATAAATAAATTAAGGAAGAAACAAAAGTGAACAGACCAGCTAAATAAGTAATTTCAGCTTTTCTGGCTCCAGTAAGATAGGAAGCTCCTAATTCCTAAGAAGCTGGCAAGAGGCTCAAGATCTGTGTGGGCTGATGCCTTCTCAGCTGGAGCACAGACTTCATGTCCCCTTCCCTAACCAGATCAACAAGGTTGTCTCCTTCTGAGGCGTCTGAGTAAAAGGGAAATGCTGGGGTATGGGGTGCTGGTTCAAACCAGCTGGTAAATGAAGCTCCTGAAAAGGAGGTTGGGAAAAACAAGTAATACAAAACAACAAGCAACTCAGGCATGCCCTGAAGAAAGAACCAGTAACTATGGACAACTCTCCAGCTTACACCATTCATTACACAGATTCCAGTTTTATGCTTCTCAGCATCATAAGACATGAGAAATGCCAAAATACCCTAGAAAGACCTTAAATATTCCTGCTTCTGCTTTAATTATTGCTCTAATGATGAAAGATGTCAGCTAAGCACTTGAAGTAGATGGGCACATCTGCAATAGCTGGAACCAGAAAAAATGAAAGAAAGAATACAGTACAAATGAAAAACTATTTTCACAGTTAGTTTAGCTGATAAGAGCTTGTACTTATTTTGATATTGAAATGTTTGATTTCTGTTGACATACTACATGCCTACAAATGATAACACATATTTGCTGCAACTACTTAACACACCTTTAGAAGGGCCCCAGAATAGCATTAGCCACTCGACTAGTTAAGTAGTTGACCATAGCTGAAAAACCACTTGAAATAAAGACCAAAATTAGGTTATTCTGATATAACCCTGGGAAATACTCTGTTTGTGTATTTTCCCAATGCAAGAGAAAAATTTGCAACTCTGATTTCTGCCTTGGTTTTTCATGAGAAAAACCTGGGAAAAATCAATGAAACTGGCACTTCTGCAAATCCTTCCTTTCCTCTATTTCCAGCTTTCTCAGTGCTCTTACATTTCTGAGTTCTTTGCCTGAGTAACAGTGTGCCTCTTCCCCTTCCACAATTTAAGGACTTGCAGCCTGGATCCTTCTAAAATAAAATTTCAGTATCGGTCTGTGATGGAATGGAAAAATTGAGAAAGCTGATACTGGCAACGTTTTCATATGTATAAGGCAAAATTCTCTTGGAGCCCTATAGAAATCTTGCCTCAGCAAGGAGAACAGGATTAGGCCCTGTTCCTGTATTTTGTCCCTTTGCTTCAGTCTGTTTCCCCTTGAGTACTGTCCTGGTGAGGCCGCATCTGGAGTACGGTGTCCAGTTCTGGGCTCCCCGGTTCAAGAAGGACAGGGTACAGCAAAGAGCTACAAAGACGATTAGGGGACTAGAACATCTTTCTTATGAGGAAAGGCTGAGGGACTTGGGTCTTTTTAGTCTGGAGAAGAGAAAACTGAGGGGCGATCTTATCAATGCTTATAAATACTTAAGGGTTGGGTGCCAGGAGGATGGGGCCAGTCTTTTTTCAGTGGTGCCCAGTGACAGGACAAGAGGTAATGGGCACAAACTTGGTCATAGGAAATTCCATCTAAACATGAGGAGGAACTTCTTTACTTTGAGGGTGGCAGAGCACTGGAACAGGCTGCCCAGGGAGGTTGTGCAGACTCCTTCTCAGGGGGCATTCAAAACTCGCCTGGACGCATTCCTGTGCAATCTGCTCTAGGTGAACCTGCTCTGGCGGGGGGGTTGGACCAGATGATCTCCAGAGGTCCCTTCCAACCCCTATCATTCTGTCAGTACACACTTGCATGCAGCATGGGTGCATGCCGAGCTTCATATAGCTTCCTAGCTCTTTCCTGAAGTTGCTATTCCTCTCAAGTATCTGTAGAATTTCTATATCTATATAACAGCAGAGGGAGCCAGAACTTCAAAGTCAGACCACAACCATAAAGCAGAATTCATTGGCTAAGCTGTCGGGAGGGAAGGAAGGAGGGGGAGAGAGGGAGGGGGAGGGGGAGAGGGAGAGAGATGCCATCCGAATTATCTACAGAAACAGTGAGGAGAGCTCCTCTTCTGGATTGCTAGGATACAGAAGACCTTACTTTGCTGCTACAACATTCCTTCATTCTTCCAAGAAAGAAACGTGCAGCAACAACAGTGATTTCCTCAATCAGTATCAGGTAAGAATTTTCTAAATTATGTGTTTCAAATGGATAAGAGCTCAGATCTCTTTAATAAAAAGTTATTACTTTTGATTATAAAAATTTATTCAACTTTCACTTGCATGACTGACAGCTGATGCCATCAATGCTAGTTTCCTTTCTGGTCAAATCTTCCTCTGGTTTGGATAATGAATGATTTCTAATCAGAAAACATTAAGTAAGCATTCACCTGAAATTTAACGTAAGATCTGAGGCAGGAGTTGTGTATCAGAAAATTTTAAGGGAGAGTTGCTGAGTAGTTGCTACATTAATATAATTTAAAGAAACAAGCTTTACAAGAACATGAGAATACGGATTACAAACAGTTCAGATATGATTCTTCATTCGTTTAACTACTAGGGTAAATAGGAGATAATAAAAAGCATTCAATCAGCATTTAAAGTCTAAAATCGATCCATTGATATTGACAGGGATATGAAATTTAAATTCAAGAGAAACCATGGATTGAAAGGCTTTGTACATATTAGATTCCTAAAAGCAAAGAATTCTTGCACCATCCTTCAGTTCCACGAAAATGTTGTCGATTTCTATATAGTTTTAGAACAATACAGAAACAAGGGCAGAAATATTAAAGTGAACCTGATCCAAAGTCCACTGTAATCAACAACGCTCTCTGAATCCAGTCACAAGGCAAGGAAAAACAGTAATAAATACCTTGTTCTCTTTGTATGCTTTTTAAGCTGTTGTCCATTTCTGTCAAGAGAGACTTGTCTGCTTCTCTAGACCTGTACAGCACCAAGCACAAAAGGACCTATTCTCAATTAGTTTTTTAATACCACCATAATAAGTATTAATGTAATTATTAATGGTAATAATTTAGCAAGAAGGGTTATAAAAACAAGGGAGGCCTTTGATTAAGGCTCTGCAAACAATTGCTTTTATCAGTCAGTGCCTGAACCAAAACATTAAAAGTATAGTTTTGAAAGACTGGATTTTTTGAGGGAAAGGAGGCATTTTCAGATGCAAAAAAAGTAATTTTGGTATGAATGCAACATATTTTTTCATTGGAAACAAATTCCTAAGCTCTTTTTTTAATAAACCAAAGGAATTGAACCACTGTACAGGAGATAATGGTACCAAACCTGGTGTTTAACCAATGGAGACCATGATTATCTGGATTCTCCCTCCTCTGTCAGATTCAGAAAAAGCATTTGAAGGAACATCTCTCAGCTCCATGAAATGTTTGCAGAGTATGGGTACACGGAACCAGCATTTTCGACCAAGCAGGTGACTGCTTTTGACAAATGGATCCAGTCTGACTTGTCATGAAATGCTGAACCCTTGTATCTACAGAGTAGAGCTTTGCAATCTTTCAGGATGCAAGAGGGAGATAGCAACTTCTTGGGGGATCTTTGGGGTTCAGGTGTGCTCCCTGCCACCTTGTGGTGTGACAGAAAGCCTTCCTCGTTACCGGTGGTCATAGAAAAACACTTCTTATCTCCCTGTCCCCAAGACTCCTTGTTCCTTACCCAGCCCATGCAGTTTCTGGCAGCACACATCACTTTCCAGATAGCCTAGCTGGCTGTCTGCTAAGGTGCCCATTACAATGATTTATAGATTCCCCACCTCCTTGGTAAAGATCACCTTTGTAAAAATATCTTTTTTTTCTCTTGGGTACAGGACAAGTCACAATGGCCTTTACTCTTAAGGGATCAGGAATTAACTACCATTCTCCAGTCTGCTGACATGCTAGTCACGTTTTACATTTGTGAGCCGGCTCCGTGTCTTTGGTAAGGTTGTTACGAATTTAAACAGAAAACAAAAAGCCAGAGTAAGTGCTTTTGTAAAACTTCCCTAATTTCTGCGGGATCAGAGAAGGTTAACTCATAATATCAGTTCATAGCCCCTAAAAGGTTTCCTTCTGAAAACATGTAGATGTGAGAGGGGGGAAGAACATTCACTTTCCTGGGAATTTATACCATCTCCCAATGTTATAGACTTGTAACACAGTAATACAAACAACTTGTGCTATACCCTGTTATGCATGTTTTAGAAATTTTTAATATATATAACCTTTTCAATGACCTAAGATAGTCACTCCCAATATTTTTGCAACACAGAGTTAAACAAAGATGAAGAGTCCACCATTAAATTTCATTGTACCAAATCCCTTATGGATTTAACATTGCTGTGGGATGTCTGTGCATACCAGTGGCAGGTTCCCTCTTCTAGTTAAGTGTTGCCTTCCTGGGAACCTGTAAAGATAGCCAACTGATTTTTAACCTTTCCCCAAGATGTAAGATTAAACAGGGCAAATCTATTTTACTGAGATAACGTCACTGACAGCAAAAAGGGATACCACTGTTAGCCAGTCACCACCACCTCAGTTAGTATCTGCAATATGAATTTCAGAGTCCTGTTAAACCTTTCCACTGTTCATTTGTTTCTAGTTTATAAGAGGCAGATGATAGCTGCTTTACTCCAGATAATTTACTCTTTAAATGATACAATCACTTCATATCTTTAGGAACTGCTTTTCTCAAGAAGACTTATGGACTGAAAGCAACAAACATAGCTTGAGCAACTGGTTACGTTCTGAGCTAGATAAGCAATTGCTACTGAGTACCCGATAACGAAGCCAAACACTGCAAACATTTTGTTCTTCAGCTTATGTCTGATGTGGAAGTTGATCCACACTTTCCATCACAACTATGGAGACTAGGTTTTGATTACAGGGATGGGATGATCATGAACACCTTTGCAAGAATGACCCACCCTTTTCCGGTTAGCACACAGAGCACAACATCAGTAGCAGTCCCTTGCTTTATCCTGCCTCCAGGAATACGTTTTTTATAGAGGTCTTCATGGGATGTCTTCGAGTTCAGAGGTCTCTCAAAAGAGCAGTCATGCATTAACTGCTTGGAGCCACTTACTGTCTAGCAGTCTCCTTGGAACCCACTGAGGGTTTAATTTTCTTCCCTGACCCATCTCTGCAGAATTCCCTTTACTTTGAGGAATTTTTTTCAGGAAATATAGGATAGCCCTCCAGGGCAAGGCTTTCAAGCTGACTAGTGATAGTTGGTTTCCTTTTTTTGAGACAATCTGAGCGACATTTGTTAGTTTAGAAAGCTGTGGTTTTCAGCAAGACAAACCCTTCTTCTTCTATGCTTCTGACACAGACAGCAGTGATGAATGTCTGTAAAAGATGTAAATGGGGACTTTAACTTACACTAAGATTAAATACAAAAGCTCCTTCTCTTTTTCCTTCTGTATCCTGTTAATTTGCTGCAGATTTTTGTGACGCTCACTTTTTAGAGAAACTATCTCATGCTGCATCAATTAGAGAAGAAAACCCTTGTTTTTGAGCATGTTAGCTTTTGTTACTGACCTCTTTCCTGAAGTTCATTAAGGGTTACCAACAGGATTACTCTTTCCTCTTTAAAAACAAACACGCAAACAAAACCAATCCAACTTTTCCCCCCACTCCCTCTGCAAACTGATTTAGGAGGCATGCTTCTTACTCCTATAAACCAAGTAAGCAATGCTTCACTTTCTGGAGACAAAAGCTGATGGTTTTTTAGCCCATAGAGTTTTTGCTATATTTTACTGGGTAATCAATAACCCTTCAATACAGTAAGGGGGCTAACACCCTTTTTCCCATTGCATTGTTGATTCAGTGTATTAGCTAACATTTGATTCAAATGTCTAAACAGAGTAAGTACATGTTGCTCATTACTGGCTCTCAATTTACACCAAACTGTATGGCAAACACTTTGAGATAACACAGCATTTTGCAGCGACTGACCTTGAGAATCTGCCATCCAAGGACACCATAATAGGATACATAAGTATAAGGTCACCACAACATTTATTTTTCTATTTTTCTAGAACTACTTTTTATATTACGGTTGGTGGAACAAGAGATAAAGAAAGCTATGGACCTAGGTGATCTAGGCTCTGACTTTTCCCAAGACATCAGGTTGGCAGGCAGTTTTAAGTACCGCTTAGTGCACCACAGGTTCCCTTGAGACACTGGACAACTCATGTCTCACCTGCTTCTCTCAGTCCCTTATCTATGATAAGAGGATGACAATTCCTTATTTCTCTCTGGGCAGTACCAAGAGAATGAATGCCCCGGAAGTGCTTGACAGTCACCTGTGGAAGACACCACGGAATGCAAGGTGTTAAAAGAGAGGGAGCTCCTAACCCAACCAAATGCATTGCAGAACCTTCAGAGATGGTCTTTATCCCCACCATGTTTGCCATCTGTGACAATTGCACAGCCATGCTCTGCCCTTGGCATTCCTCTTGGAAACGTGCCTCTTAACGCTGTGGGATCTGGCTTCTGCTTTTCAGGTGACTCCACTACTTCCTTTTTTTGCTTCAACATCATTAGTTCTCCACGCTGACGCCTCAGCACGTCCAAAAGTGTCTGGAACCCTTGAGAGGGCTTACTCCGTGGTGCACAGATGTTTGTAATAACTCGGCACACATTTTTCAAGCAACAAAAGAGAACCATGTGTTTGTTGTCGAAGATACTGTAGCTAAGGACACTAGGCTGGGACTGTAGTAAAAAGCTCATGTGTTCATTTACAACAGAGCCTGTTTGTCCTGTCCAAATGCCAAGACTGAGCTTCTTTGATAGGTACCACATAATCTTGCAGGCTGCTGATCCCTTTGCTCTGTTTCACTGCTGGCCAGTGGAGATACTGCATATCATTTAAAGCTAAGGGGGTGGTTGATAGTTTTTCATTCTATATCCATTCTCATGATGAAACAGACTCTTCCCTGCACAAACCATCCCCATATGTGACCATGCAACCCATACATCATCATTGCCTCTTCTTTTTGTTCCAGAAAATAAATCAACCTGTTCACACGAGTTGAGTAACAACACAAAAGTGAGTGAACAGAGTCATACCTATGTCCACAATTTGAAAAATTTCCTTTGCTCTCTTTAATGAAGATTTAAACAACTGAGGAAATTAGAGAACAAGAGAAAGAAAAGGTTACTATATTTTACTCGTGTAACTGTCTTGACTGTCTCAGACAATAGATACAGACAGAAGACAGATAGATATAGACGGATACAGGTAGATAAATCAACACACCTAGCAAAACAACAAAAGAATTGACTGTACTAAATTTTGATAATGAAGTAGAGCAACAATCCCAAAACACCTTCTAATTTACTGTACACTACTCCTGAGAAGCAACATCTCAAGAAGCATACAATACAATTCGTAAGGAGAAGACAAGGCAAACAAAAACCTGTAGCATGGTGAACACTTCTTTGTACACTTTTATGCATGCAGTTGCTCAGCAGTAAATGCTACTCAAAGTACTAAGCTCACTATACCATTTTAGTCATGTGTTCATATCTTGACCACTTGTTTTTCTGAAGCTCAGAAGTTTTTCACAACTCCACAAACTTGTTTGAGTGGCATTTTATTGTTGAGGAAAGAGTCGTGCAATGGGTAAATAGTGTCGTTCCCCAAGTATTTATTTACTTCTTACTTTACAAGCCATTGTACAGCATGTAACTGCCTCTAGCCTGAGGAGAACTCCCAGCAGAGTCAGATTTTTTTCTTTGATTCCTGAACATAGAGGATTTGGACTCCAGAGCCAGGATTATAAAGCAGGCTCTGCTATGGCTGATCACGACAACCTCCCAGGAGCCATCTGGTAGAGTCCAGGCAGTCCTATGGCTGAGATTTTCAAAAGTCTGCAGCCCCAATTAACTCCGTGGGTTCAGCTCCCTGAGACCCCATTGAAAATCCCAGCTCAGGGCTTGCAGCAGTGGCTAAGAAGCAGACACATCTGCCTCTGCAGAAACAGCATCCAGGACACAGCACATACTATTACAGCACTTGAATTCTCTTGGTTAAAAAAAAGCAAAATTATGCTGAAGGAGAATCAATAAGAAGCTTCTCATAAGGAATTAAGAGATGTTGTCAAAATCAATCACTTTTAAAGCCAAAATCAGGAGACTGGACTATATTTCTGATAAACCTTGTGATGGCCACATTGGCCACCCAGAGAGAGACATCAATGCCTCATGGGCACTGGATTTCATCCAGAATGGGAAAGCAGGGAATTTGGACTTCAGTTCCCATGACCTATCACAGCTGTGTAGAAGCCGAAAAACATTGAAAAGATTTTGAATTATTTTAGACTTTTTCAAAATTGTCCCATGTTATCACTCCTGAGGATATGAGCCTGAATTTTTGCATGGTGATTGTCTCAAGCAAATGTAGGTCTGGCTGCAATCAGAAATGCATTTCACAGATAACTCATATAAGATATTTTAGTGTTGGCTTTATGCACCTAACATGCTTTATTTTTCACATTGATGTTTAGCTCAACCAAAGGTAAACACAACCCCACAATATGTCTTCTGCTCAATTTTGGATCAGAACCTTGTAAAACCAGAACTGCACACAATTAAACACAGTCATCATTCAATAGAGTTGCACAGACTTCCATACCACAGTTTATTAGATTATAAAATGGAACCCTTTGCTTAAGTATATAAAAGGGAGCTGCAGAATATACACAGAATCCCTGGTATTTTCTTCCCTGTCTCACTGTCCCCCTACCATTTTGACTAATTTCTTGTAGCATAACTAAGAAATCTTCTTTCCTTTCCCTTTGCAGATATACCCAGATCTTCCACAGCCAAACAGAACAGATAAAACATTTTTCAGTCTGGCTCCAGAAGACCCAGATTCTATTTGACTATCACCTTTTTGGATAAATATTTTGGGGTTCAGGATGAATAAGACAAGGGCTGTTAATGATGGTTTTCCTTTCCTGAACAGTAAGAACTTGAGCTCAAACCGAAGCTTCCCTGTGCACATTTCTAATCAGTGCAGGAATATCACTGACCTTACTGTCTTTTTGGCCACATCTTACAGCCTGGAGACTGTCCTAGGCATTGTGGGAAACATCTGTCTGATTGCTGTCATCGCCAGGCAGAAGGAAAAGGCCAATGTCACCAACATCTTAATTTCCAACTTAATAATTTCAGACTTGTTTATGTGTCTTGTCTGTCTGCCTTTCACCGTTGTTTACACCATGATGGACTACTGGATATTTGGGGAAGTCATGTGCAAAATGACCTCTTTTACTCAGTGCACCTCTGTGACAGTGTCAATTCTTTCCCTTGTCCTTATTGCTCTGGAAAGACACCAGCTCATCATAAACCCAACTGGCTGGAGGCCACGTATCTCCCAAGCCTATCTAGGAATTGGAGTAATTTGGACTTTAGCATGTCTCATGTCCCTACCTTTTTTGACCACATCCATCTTGTCTAATGATTTGTATGAGCAGCTCTCACACATCATGAATTTTTCCACTGACAAGGTCATATGCATTGACTCATGGCCTTCTGAGCAACACAGACTTATCTACACTACCACTTTACTGCTCTTGCAATATTGCATCCCACTGTTCTTCATTATACTTTGCTACCTGCGCATCTATTTACGTCTACAGAAGAGAAAGGACATGTTTGAGAAGAGTGAATACAGCAACCGAGCAGTTCAGCTGAGAAGGATAAATATTTTGTTAGCATCCATGGTTGCTGCTTTTGCCGTTTGCTGGCTACCACTGCATGTTTTCAACACCATTGTGGACTGGAATTACAAAATCATTTCACCCTGCCACCACAATCTGATCTTCTCATTGTGCCACCTGGTAGCTATGGCTTCCACCTGTGTCAACCCTGTTATCTATGGTTTCCTAAATAGCAACTTCAAAAAAGAAGTGAAGTCACTGATTCTGAGCTGCCAGCACAATTCAGTAACTGCATCAATGGAAGAATATGATCATTTCCCCTTATCCACCATGCAGACTGAAATCTCTAAGGGCTCACTGATGTTGAACTGCAGGCATAATTCTATCTAGCTAGTAGAAAACATTTCAGAGGGATGCACTGACACCACACACCAATTATTACCTGTAGGTATAAAAAGCAACTGGTGATGCCATAGCTGGGATGTGAACAGGAACCCATTACTGCCTGATTTTTGGAAGAACTGGCAAAGGAATGTCATCAGTGTATACAGTAGCTCCTATGGTACACAAGTTGTTCATGTCATTGAGATGGTACAGACATTGAGGAAACTGGGCTCATGTATACGCGGCTGCTCTAACAGATCAGTAACTAAGATGTGGCTGCACATAGACTGACACGGGGTTCATCAGCTAAGCTCACATCTCTACCACAGCTGCAGTAGGAACCCAGACTTCCAGTTTCAGCACTGCAGGCTGCCAAAAGTTGCATTAGAGAAGAGTCTCTCAGTTTTTCAGTATTAGTAAGATTTTTATGCATGGCTGACATACCAGTGGAACAGAGATATGTAAATATATAAATTTTTGTGCTTTACCAACTCTCACAGTCCATTAGGTAACAGTAATCTTTCAGCAGATCTAGTTCACATCAAACAACTGAATGTTTGTATGAAACTTTTCTCCCTGTCATATAGGCTTGGGAATAGCCCTTGTTTCTGCAAGTAGGCATACAGAACAATGACCCCGGTATGTAAAGAAGACAGTTACTTATTGAGGGATGGCGGCAAATGAAAATGTTACTCAGTGGATTAAATTCTTGAAACACATTGAGATGATGCTGAGCACTATTTTTAAGCAAATGAAAACCAGTTGTAGATCTACATAGAATGAGTCTGGTTGACTTCACAATTTCTGGTGCTGTCAGTCACAAAGCTCTGAAATGCTAAAACTGCATGCCATGATGGTACAAGGCAGCTGGATTACTGCAGTTGTTCCAGGTCTTGGTAGCAAGATGTCACTTCTGCTTCAGAAACTCCTTGCTACTTTAATTGAAAAGTATCTCATTCAGAAGGTCAGAACAGGCATGGAAACATGTTTGTAGAAACCTTGTCTTTTCAGAGTTGGTACACTCCCAAAGAAATAAGCATATGCATGGAGGCTTTCAGTTTCCCGTTAAAATAAAATCAGAAAAACCAGAAGTCAGACACCAGTCCTACTCACTGGCATCAGCAACAGAGACGGAGCTGAAATTCCAACTAATCAGTAGAAGGTCAATGACAATACACAGGTGGAATCCAGGTCAGGTTGAAGACAAGCTACATGTAAATAGGTAGTATTGTCAATTGCTTTACTAAATGAGAGTCATGCTATTTCATATCCATGGTATTTTTCATCTTTGTCCACAAAACCTACAACCCATAAACTCATTTTAACCTCTGGAGCCAGAGACATTGCTCAGTGACTACTGAGAAACCAAGAAGTACGTATGCCCAAGAAGCCTGTACTGAGGAAAGGATGAAAAAAAAGGCAGCAAGTGTAAAAAGGAGACCAGCCAGGTCAATGCTAAAGAAATACAGAAGCATGTTCTATCCTGCGTTGTTAAACTAACCTTAGCAGAAGACTGGATTAGGTGACCACCTGAGGTAATTCCCAACCTTAATTATGCTATGATGAACAGTTGTTACACATTGTAGTCAATGAGTTCGCACAGAGTTGAAGCTATCCAATGTATAGTTATGCAGACAGATAGAAATTCCTTAGCTGGAAGCTCTCTGATTAGACAAATAGGTAAATAGTTAGGTGAGGAAAAAATTCTTGCCATGCTGTAGTCTGATAGGTAATATGGATGTTGGACAGAGTATCTGAAGGCAAGAGCAACACCTTATGCCATCAAATAGCAAGAGCTATCAGCAAGTATGAGATCATATCCTCAGCTGGCAGAAATGGGAGTTAATCCCTTGCCATGAGCTGGGTGCACGGAAATAGGTGGCAAAAAATCAAGTTTGGACTTGAATTCCTGTGTGCAGAGTCTTAAGGCAGAAGCCATTTTGGTGCAGCCACCCTTCTAATACTGGGCAGAACCTGTATTTCTCAGTAAGAGAGTTCACACGCGATTACCTTTTATATCTTCCTCAATTATCTCGCAAGACATTTTTGCTTCTTTCAAATGGACTTCTGCTTTCTTTTATTGTTTGTTACTTGCTGCAGTATGATGAGAAGTTGTTTCTCTTGATTTGTTTGTATGCAATGTCATTTCTAGACTGGGCATTGAGTCTATTGGAAACAGAACAAGAGGACTCTCATTTTATCTTATATGCAACTTGAAATTTGCTACCATGGCTGAAACCAGAGCTGATACAACCATGTGATGCTGAGTAGTACAAAATACAGTAACTCTTCCTCATCATCTTGATTTATGCTGTGTTGTGTTATTTGAGGGCTTAAATACTGCTTAACCTTTGTAGTATTTTTGTATTTGGGATCAATTTCATCCAATTAGCCTTGAGTAATTCTGCCTGTTTCCTGCACTTGTTATAATTCCAACATTTAATTAACTAAGATGCATGTCAAGCATAGAAGATTATCTGATTTATGATCTTAAGTATACAACTTTCGAAGCACCCGTGTCTTCAGTGGAAACACAATTACCTTTAGAATTTGTACTTCGATGAAAGTGTCTTTGTCACTAGTTTTAAGTGAAAACTTTTTGATAGAGCACTTACAGCATGTCAGAGACCTGCCACTAGAGCTATGCATTTGCATTGTGCATCAGGTCCCAGTTCTTCCTGCAAAGGGTAGAAACATCAGTGGGGTCTGACTCTTTGTTTAACTGTAATTCACGTGGCCATTTGTATCCATGATCACAAGTAAATATGTAAAGCAAGCAGATCCAACTTTACAGTAACCCAGACAGACACAAATGGATGTATCTTCCTCTTGTGATTAAGGGAAGTGTCAAGTTTGGAGTCAAATAACAGACTTTGGACTGGATAAACTAAAGGATTTAAACACTAAAAGCCACCAAACTGTACCCATACATCTAACTGCAAAAATGCAGATCCTCCAGCCTCCCAACCAGCTGCTGCCTATCCATCTACTTACATACCATCCTGAGATACATGTTTTTCCATCTCTAAAATTCCCTAGGTAACTAAATAAACTTTAGAGTAAACACAGCAAAAAAAAATATATCTCTCTCTAAGTTCCAAAGGACTAAATATCTATGCCATGTGTAAGCCCTGTCTTTATTTACACACTAGGCATCCTGCTGGCACAAATAGGTGCCTTTATCATGACTTCCTCATTCTGCATGGACATCAAGGCTTCTGCAGCTGTGCACAAATGCAGTAGAGGATATTACACTCCTAGTTTTTAAGAACTGCTCTAGCAACTGTACTCTATTCCCTTTGAAGGCAAAGGCACAAGGCTGGATGCAATTATACCTGCATGGTTGAAAGAACCATTTTATTTGTCGCTTTGAGGCTCTAATGCAACCAAGGGGGTTTATATCTCTTTGGTCTCAGCAAAGGGTAACAGAACAGAAATAGCTTACATACATCTTATCCATTTGTAAATAAGGTTCATATCTAAGAAGGATCATGCATTTTTATGTTCATTGTATATACAGTTATGCTTTTGAGTATGCTCTTTACAAAGTTTTGCTACTGAGTTCTGAAGGCAATGTTGGGGAAATACACAGGAGTTGTGCAAATCAGGAGTTATTACAAGTCTGAGAGCTTACCCTGCTTTTTTTTTAAAAAAAAAAGTTTTTTTATAATCCTGCCTCTTGTGACGTGTTGTAAGAAGATAGTAAGGTTTTCAGGCAAGAAAACAACTCATTGCTGTGATATAAGTGGCACGCTGTGGGGAGTCTCATAATAACAAATAAAATAATATTACCTGTGTTACTTCACTTCTCTGTACCTGCTTCTGTAAAATAGCGTACTACTATTCATAGTAAAAAGTACATAAGATTTAGTTCTCAACTAGTGTTTCTCAAGAGAAAACAAGTTATACTGTATGATAAGAGCCATTGATATATGAAGGATTAATAGCTTGATGCATTATTCCTAAGTACAGACAACGGTGCAGCACAGCCAACCGAGGAGGAGAGGACAGGCTAAGTATTAAAAATTCAACGTTGGACATTGGAATATTCTGATGCCAGGACTCAGCTCATCTTCACAGACTTCCCAGATTGCACAGGAAACTGGATCCTACATGGCATAGTGTCCTGAACCCTGACCAGCACCCAACCAGAAAGTAACCAAGACTGCTGAGATGAAAACTGATGTGGGACATTCATCTAAATTTTATTGCACCTCAGAAATGCTTTCACTGGGTTAAAAGAATGGGTAGATTTCTCTGACCTCGGTTACCTGCCTTGACAGAAAGCAAGCCAAGGTACTAGAAATGACCATAGGTTGTACTATAACCAGGTTATGTTTATTACAGTTACACACACAAGGAAAGAGTGCAATAGCAGTATCTGCTGCCTGCCTGGAATGTTGTTGTATGGCATAAATGTGATGTAATAATCAGCAGCAGTTGGTAATGACATTGCGACAGCAGTCAGGGTCTGCACTGTAGGTTTGCTATTTGCAAATGCAGTACATACACACGTATGAAGGACGACAGTCTAACAGAGCTTATTGTAAATTAAGACACAGCGTCTTAAGGACCTGTGAAGGGATTCTTTTACTTTGACCTGTGTGTCTTCTCACAAGGTCACCTGATGTTTCATTACAGGCCATTTCTCTTCAAATTTCTAATACATGAAATACTGGCCTGATTTTTGGGCCAGTATTGATTTCAATGGAAATTGGTGTTGCTTAGCGCCATGGGTAATCTGGGTTTATATTTTATGAGCATCAAAATCCACGTAGCTTTTATGACCTTCCCTCACATTCTCAGTTTGCTTCACAAAGGCACTTCTCTGAACTGAGGAAATCATACGTAGAACAAGCCTGAGACTTCTACTTTTGTATAATGCCTTTTCCTGCCAGACAATGCTCATTAGGCCTTAGTCAGAATAGTTTTGTTGTCCTTTCAATAAATGCTTAGTAAACATGAAGCCCAGTAGCAGCACAGAGATTATATGATGGAAGTATGGGATGAAATTGAATTCCAGAGACTTTTTTAGAATTTAAAATTGATGAGACCCTACCACCCATTTATTAAAAATGCTCAGTTAAATAGTACTATAGTATTTATCCCATATGATAGAAAATACTTTGTTCAATAGCAACCATAACACAGATTACCACCCATAGTACTAAAAAAATGTAGTCGTGATACACAAAATATAGTACTGCACATTTTTTCAACCTATTGGCAAAATATTATGGGTTATGTTAGACATGGTGTTGTAATAATAATATGAATAAGAATTTTTTATAGAATATCACAAATGCAAATACAGCATCAAGACACAACCTCTGGCAGTAGAAAGACAGCTTTTGATTGACAAAACCTACGATGACATCCAGAAAATGAAACTTGCACTTTAAGTCTTAAAAATAGGGCAAAGTTTTGTCCTTAAAAGTCCCAGGTAAAAGTTTCTGTCCTTTGAATATAATAATTTTAGCTCATGAATTACTGTGTCCCTTATCCAGACTATAGGAATACAAAGCCTCCCTTTTGGCAGCTAGTGGGCAAATACTACTTCATCATTCATAAATATTTGTCTTGATTCCATTTTATTACAGGGTGACTGCATGTAGAATGCACTTATCTCGTGCTATGCCTGTAGTGAGGTAATGAGCATTGATTCATGTACTTGATAGGCTGACTTAATGACTAAAAGTATTTCTTTCATTTCGAGACAGGTTATAGAAAAGTTCCTGATGTCCTAAAGAGCAATGTAACCACTTTCTGAAACACACTGCGTTCACATCAGAGAGATAGCTAAAAGATACTGGCAAGTTCTGGTCTCCTCAGCATACATGTTAAACTCAGAAATTAATACAGTCAAGCAGAGAGTTTTGTTTAAAGTAATGGCAAATACGCAGACTGCTTCAGGAGCATAATGTGCATATACCCTCTGGGCTCATGTTTTGGGAAGGCTCACAGGATTCAAAGACAACAGAAGCTGGCTGGCACCTTGGTTAAGATTCTTAAAGCTGATGAAATCATCTAACACCACCAGTTCCATTTAAAATTCAGTGTGTACCTAACTCCACTCATCAGAAATACAGCTACACTGCTGCAAGTCATAGTGTCCTTTCATAATACCCCACATCTCCACAAGCCACCACAGGAGTATCATATGACACATGAAAATGCATGCAGGCACAACCTCACACCAAGCAAGCTAATCTTCACTAGCAGACCAAAAGGTCTGCTATTAAACCTAGAAACTGCTAATATAGTTCCTCTCCCTCAGAAATAGTCTATGAAACATGGCTCTTAATAGGATGAATATATTCCCCATGCATTGCAAGGGAAAGCTTCATGGCAGTGTAGTTGCATTCTGTGTCTGGGTGAGCTGCTGATGGACAGCCGGGCAGAGAAGTCCTAAATAAGGAGTATCTTACTATTTGCAGGAAGGAAGCAGGGAATTGTTTGGCTGAAACAAAAGGAAGTGTTCTACCTGTACTCAGAGCAACAAGCAATATATTTGCAAACAAAACCCTGATCCAGCACATGCTCTATTCTTTGCATGGCAAAATGAATATATTACATTCCAGATTTGCAAAGGTTAAGCCTTAAGTAAGGAAAATATGAGGCTTTACGCTTCAAAATTTTTTCACTGATCAGTTTTCCACAAACCACAATCGCTTAGAACAACAATATGCAAAGCATTCCAGGCTTAAAATATATATAAGATGAATCATAAGCCCATATAATTTCTCAGGATCTGGGCCATGGAACAAATATACAATATACATTTTAAAAATAATTCATTAAGAAAATCTGTTTTATTTTGACAATTTCCAAGCAACAACTTACAAGGATGAAAAACAGTCCCTCATTCTGCAAACAGGTTGAACGCAGTAGAAAATTTGTTTACTTGAAGTTATGTCAGGGGTAGAAGTAGCTTGGTTTTAGCCTTCCTACTATGCAGTACTTCCTAGGTTAACACATTAGATTCACTAGAAAGAACATAAAACAACAGCACAGTAATGATAAACACTGTAAAGCACACATGAATGCACTATTGTGACTGGGCTGTAAGTAAATGGTATGATTTGGTGCAGTACAGAACAGCTAATAGCTTCTCTTAAGCATAATAAGAAGGAATGTGCCTTTTTTTCAACCAGCTTAACTCAGTATCACTTTTTACAAATAGAATTCACATGAAAGAGGTAGTAGCAGGCATCTGTGCGTACAGAGAGATTATGTGAGCATAAGGAACAGATTTAAGACATTAACCTTAATCCTCTTGTATCTAGGAAATTACATAAAGTCTTTATTAGTTTTTTTAGACCTGGAAACAAATCAATTGATGCTGTTGCTATGATTCAGCCATCAGCTGGACTGACTGCATTCATTTTTGTCTCTATAATCTGCTATTGTAGTTAGGGAATGAAAATAACCACTGTGATGCTTATTTTAAGCATGCTTATCAGTGGCAATCTCCCATTTTATGCTAAGAGCAAATGATTTTTGTATTTCCTTTTATAACTAAATACAAATTAATAAGGTATGGGGCCAATAAGTAGCACCAGCTTCCAGGAACATCCATTCTTTATCAAACTTTTTTTAAATCGCATTTATAATATCTATTCAGGAAAACACTGTCAAGTGTTTTAATAGAGGTTTACAAATCACTGCCCTGTTCGGAAATAATATCTGTGTTGCATCCTCTGTTAACATGCATTAATTGTGAATAACTACCAGCAGCATCTCCCACAATGAGTTCCAGACCTCTCAGTGCCATCATGGTACACAGAAATTAAGTGTAGGCAGCTACAGAAAACTCGATTTTGAGCTGCAGGAGCACTCTGACTTGGACACCACTGGGTGTTTTCCTACATGCCACAAGCACATGCACACACATTCAGGGCTGCAGACACACAGCCATAGAGCACCTGCTCTTTGCCACATGAGACAGCAATGATGTGCAGATAATTAACTCCTGGGAACAGACCACACTGACAAATTAAATAGGTTTACACCTTTCCTTTCTCTTTTCAGAACCCTGAAGACACAGGTAGATAATTTTGCTTATCTACCTGTGCTATAAATACAGCTTCCTGCTACTGCAGAAGCTGTGCAGGGAAGAAGGGTCTCGCATGCACTGCCTATACATCAGCTACTCGTCAGTCATATGAGAGTGTAGGGCAAGGGTATTGTCTTGCCCAAGCTGCTGATGCACATCAGACAGAGCAGGCCTTTGGGGAAGCACAGGCTGGGCAGCACCTGGTCTGCAGACAGCAGCAGAGACCGGGAAGGTGAACCACTCACATGTGGCAATGATACTGAGGGGATCCTGGACATGACCACGGTAGGATTTCAGGTGGACCAGGGAAGTGACACAATGCAGAAGTCTAAGGTTAGGGAGAGTTCCGAGGATCCCATTGTGGAATATATGTGCCCAAGCTCCATCTAAATCTAATAGTAAATTCAGCTCCAAGGTGACGTGCTAAAGTCATGCAGGGAGTTTGTAACTGAGCAGGTGTTGAACCCAGTCCTACACCATCACACTAATCAATATGCCACTTTCATCTTAACTGTACCCAAATCTCTGAAAACTGGAGCCCTGGTATCTTCAATCCCAAATAGACTCAGGGAGTAAGAGCACTGAAAAGGAGATGGGGCTGTACAAGGTGACCTGAATAAGGATGGGCAGTCACACAATTAGAACAATTCCCTTTCTTGAGGAGTCACTTGGTTTTATAATTAACTTAGTTTGAATGAGTTCACTTCTTGCAGGCTTGTAGTGCTAATGAGCCATCTAGCCCCTGAGGAACACCTACCTGTGCAGAACTTGCTGGATATACTTTTATGCAATTTTAATTCTTATTTGGTTAACTGTTAGGCCTCCTCAACTGCACCTAAAGAAAGCATACCTGGTTTTGTATGTTCTGCCTATCCCCATATGAAAAGTACCCAAGAGGTAGTCAGCTGAAGACAGAGGCCTGATTTTTTTAATTAATTAACATCAAGTAACAGCTAACCCTGCTTTCAGCAAAAGACAGTGTAAGTCAGTGTGCAATTATACAATATGTTGGATCCAGGCATCGTGCTGGTCTCTTCCCAACTTTCTCCCCATCCACTTGTTCATCATCCCATGTGCTGTCATAGTACATTCCAGCAGAGCTGGGAACTGGGTAGCTGAACTGACATGCATTTAAAAATAATACTCAAAAAAAATAAACATTCTAAAAAAAGAAAACTTGTTATTTTTAACCTTGTCTTATCATTGATCCAGTTAATGCTGTGGCCCTATAAATAGTTTTATCACTACAAGTAAAAAGACAGTGACCTTGCAACATGGGAAAAAGCATAAGGGGGGAATGTTGGGGACCATGACTTCTTAAGCCAGCTTCACCAAAGTCAACATTGTGCCTAACTAAACCCTTAGCCTCCAGACTTGTTCTTTACCCATACTGAGGGGACTGCAGTCAGAACCTTCACAGAATCACAGAGCAGCTGAGGTTGGAAGGGACCTCTTGAGGTCATCTTATCCAACCCCTGAGCTCAAGCAGGGTCACCACAAGCAAGTTACCCAGGAACATGTCCAGATGGGTTTTGAATCTCCCCATGAACAGAGATTCCATAACCCCTCTGGGCAACCTTGTTCCAGTGCTTCCACCTTGCACAAGCAACTGTATCACTGCTTCATCTCACTGTCTTAAGGTACAGTCTTCATCACATTAAGACCAGTATGTCTGCACCAATTATGATGGGATATCACTGATTTACACCAACTGGAAGTCTGTCCCCTACTTTGGTTTTTTTCCACCCCAACTTTCTCACTAGTATTTGAAATTGCAAATCCAGGTCTAGTTCAGCTGCAGGCTCATATTGCCCATCTGGGATCACATTAGCTCACAGGCCAATATGGAGTCTTAAGTTTGATTACAGAAGGTAGTGCCTTTGAACTTACTGAAATTTAGGCCTAACTTTCATGATTCTATGTTTTCTTACAACAGCAGCTTTTGTTTGGTGATGGTATCTCATAGGGCAATGCTGAAGATAACCACAATGACATTAACTTCAAAACCTAAGATAGAACAAACAGATTTTTTTCACTGAAATATGAACAAAAGCTCAATGACAAACAGTTTCATTGGGAATCTGTTTGAACAACTCTCCTTTTAATACCTGTTACTTGTTGCTTTTTTCCATACCCATGCAAATATAAGATGTGGTGGTATTTTCCATTTGCCATTTATATTTCTTGAAGACTTTTTTCCTGTTGGGTACAATATGAAGTTCACAGACCTCATTTGCCAGGGTATTCTGGTGTAAGGACACAGCAGCCAACAGCAGGAGTGAAGGTTGTGTCTGGTACTTTCACAACAGAAGGATGGTACTTGTCTTCTGTTACTTTAAGGAGATCATCCCTGCAGCTGCTTGAGCAGCACTGCAATCCGAACCTTTAGGGAATGGACTAGATGCATCAGACCAGCAAAACATCAGCTTATCTTTTCCTCTGCTGGGGTCTTATTTTTTAAAAGCAAATTTTTTCCTAAGCTGCCCTGATTAGATAGTACTAATAACATTAAGCTAAATTGGTTCCTTGGGAGATGTCCCAATTAAATGGCTATCCTAATTAAGCACATCCTGATTAAGCAGAAGATCCTATAATTATCATAATAGCATGTAATAAAAACTGGCCCATAGTTTTGTTCAGACAGAAAGCATTTTGCAAGCCTTATTTACAGGAACCACTTTATCCAGAATTGAAACACAACCAGCTCTTGGGTGAAATGCTACATCTGTTTAACAATGTTCAGTACAACTTAAACAGTCTTTCAGAGCAGGAAATGAAAAATTCTGCACCATACTAACAAGGCAGACAATGTTATGATAAGACAAAAGGTACTTAGCATGTAATTTGGATGAAATACTTTGACTGCTCTTAGCATAATTGCGCCAGTATTTACAATTGCTGCAAATGATCACCAGTGCACCCAAAAAATGCATTTTATAGAAGCTTCTAACATAAAGGTTTAAGTTCCTTAATAAATGAAGGAAAAGTACCCCATGTCGAACTTCTGCCTTATAAGTTCTGAAAAAATCATCTCACCCCTATGTTGACACCATGGACTTTTATCAGCTTACAACACTGAGGAGAGTGTAGCACAAGAAGCCAGGTACAGTCTAGTATAAGTACTAATGAGAATAAACTAGCAAGTCCATTTTCTCCAATGAGCTATAAAGCTGAGACCCTGACCTTCTGTAGTTATTGCAAATGTATGGCATGTGTTTTGAGTGCTACTATGCCAGGGGGAATTCCTGCTGTGTGTTTTGGATGCTGTTCATGTTCCAGTTTGCATAACTGTATTCGGCTGGCTCAATTCCTCTCTGGATCACAGTAGCGTATGACAGCCTCATTTTTTAGTTTGTCCTACACAACGCTGTAGAGAAGATGTTAAGTAACTCTCAGTAAGTAATGCCAGTTGGATAAAGAAATCTGAACAAATATATTTAGTTATTAAAATTACTTTTTTTCCTCTTGTGACAAAAGAGCAGAAACAAGGAGGCAACATGAAGCTCAAATGCTCAGAAGTGTCAGCTGATAAAAACTGAGTGAATACATATGTAAGCAGCCATGAGCTGGTAAATTACCATTGAACAGAAAAAATGGAAAAGTCCACCACAAATCATTATTCCAGGGAGTATTTATAACAGCTCTCTATACCTCTCCTAATTGTCCTACCATTGTCATGCCTGAGCACTTGAGTGCTATAGAGGTATTACAATATCTATTTATTCAATATGAGTTCAATATTGGGTGGATGGGGAATCTAAGCAACATACCATAACCCTGAGGAGCAGAGTCTGACCTCTGCACAGACTCAGGAATATTTATAATGCAGGTGCACAAGATGCATTGAGATGCTGCTCTCCACAACACCAAGGTAAATGGCCAAGTCCATCTTCTGATTTACTATTGTAAAATACTATAGTGTCCTTTGAAGAAAGCAATGGTCGCTGGTGCTGTTAGATGACGATGTAAGGCTGCCCTTCCAGCATTACAGTGAGCTCATAACATGAGGCAGCTATGAGAAGTGCAAATGCAATCTGAGGATGCATAGAACAACATAGTTGCAGTACCTGATGAAAGTGTCATTGTGCAGGGACCTCACGCAGAATAGTTATCCACATTGAGGGAAGATCTACAGAAGCCAGGACAAGCTGCAAAGTAAGATTACTAGGATCAGAGAAACAGCCAATCTATGTACCGAAAATGACTGAAAGAGCTTCTCTATCCAGGCTGCAATTGCCATTTGTACCTGCATAAAGCAAATTAAATCAGAGAGAAAGAAAAGGCAGTTCAAGTAAAGAGGCAGCGCTAGCATGAAAACAAGTTAATGTAGGGCTTGAAACTGGAAGGCTTTCATTGAGGTACCTCCTAATCATATTAACTTTAAGAATAAAGCCTGGTTAGCCAGTAAAAGAGTTTACCTGGTGCTGCAGCAGATGATAGCTGTGGACCAGCTCTTACAGTCCTGTGCTCTGCTGCCAGGTAGTTGCGAGACCAAACTGACCACGGCAATCTCAATGCCAGCCTTGCTCGAAGTCTCCTTCCTTTATCTCAGCCTGCCAAGTGACTAACCCCTCTGTGCCTTGAGATGTCTTTCTGCAATGCACAGATAAAAAAATCAACAATTTTGCAGAAGCTACCTGCGGACAAGCTTCCCCAAGATGGCAGTAGGCTTGGGATACCCTCCTTTTTAAGGAACTAGCATAAACCTTTTAGCAGTTCACAGCATCACAACAATCACTCCCTGTTCCCTTCAGGTAGAGGCAGGAAATTTTTCTTTTTGAACAGAAGCATACCTTGAAGCTTCCAGATCACCAGACAAATATTTCTGTAAGTAACATATCTCAGAATAGGACAATTAAAAAAAATGCAAAGCCCAAAAAACCACTTTCAGTTAAATCTTCAACAATAATTACTGTATGGGGAAATGCACTAAGCTTCAGTAGTAAAGGCTATACAAATTTTCCACCTTTTTTCAGACTCACCTTCCCCAGAAACCTAGGAGCCCCCTGCCCAGTCCCTTAAATAGCATAAATGAAGGGGAAGTCTTCTGGGCCCCTCCCTGGCAATTAACCCTCAATTAATTATATTAGATTGGAATTACATGAAGTTTGATTTTTCTCACCTCTCCATGCCCTGATGTCTCAGGTGGTGATTTTATACCCAGGTGTTCCCAATAAACTTCAATCAATGTGCTTCCTGATTTTATGACTTTTTTCCAGCATTAAAGATAGAAGTGCATCATACTTAAAAAGCTACTTTCTGCAAAGCATGGAGCAATTTTTTGCAAGCATTAATAAAGCCTCACAACAATCTTGAAAGCAGGGCAAAGGTAATGACAAACGAAGTGGCAGCTACCCCAGTAGGGGAGGCTGGAAGAGTGGTTTATTTTAAAAAGCCTATTTCCAGGCAGTCAGGACTTGCCCAGCCTTTGGGAATTAACATCTGGTTGAATTAAGACCAGATTTTCAGCTGCTGTAAAGCAGCAGAGCACCATCGGAGTCAGTGAAACAGGCTTCACTTGTGCGAATGGAAATGGCTTCTGCAACTCTACAAAGTCATTATCGTGGGTGGAGCTGGGCCAAAGCTCAGTCCCCATCCAGGCTTAGCCAATTTTGAAGCATCCTGAAGTACAATTAGCAGATTATTTCATTCTTTGTTTCACTGAGCCATCCTGAATTGGGAGTTCAGTCACAAACAAACAGGGTATTTTTTCTACATATACATCATCACATGCATCTGTGTTACAAATCAGTTTTGTTCTGTCAAAATAGTGATCCTTTTCCACCAACTGTAAGTTGAGAACTGCTCAGATTTCCATTCCTAAGTGATTCCATGACTGCTGAGAATTTTGTCCTTACATCAGGATTTTGTTTTCAAAGGAACGTCACAATTTGGAAGTAACCTTAATAGTGCTGTCCACTATTCATGTGAACCTGCTGGTTTTTTCTCCAAACAAGATTTTGTCTCACAGTCTAAAGATCAAAGTTTGTTTGCTCCTAACAGTACTACTCTTGTAAGATGGACAAAGGCTAATGTTTCCATTATTACATTACAAGAGACACTGTGCAGACCCTGTTTTCTTCAACAAGCCTTCTGCTAAATTGTAAGAGCTTTAAAATTTGAGGTGAAATTTCCTGCCTGCCTTACACACCTCCATGTGCTGTGACAAAAATATTATTATTATAGCAGTTGTCTTGGGAAGAGGCATGAGGGACTAGAAGAAGCTTTACTTCTGAACTGAAACCTCAGCCAGCATGAACTGGGCTTTCTATTTGTTCTCCCGTGACCTGGGTTCAGATTTTGGGAGGCCTGGTGCTACGCGTGCTAGAAGTGGCGAAGCTGGGTTTGTGCTCATGGTTCTGCTCTTCTGCTCCTGCAGACTGAGTGACTGGGTGCTGCTTTAGTTTAACTGTCTTCAACCCATGTCGTCTCTGTGGGTCATCTCTGCCAGGAGGAGTGACAGACACACAGAATTTATGAACTAGTCACAGTATGTATGTTACCAGTATTACCAATCTCACAAATGAGACTCTAAGACGCCCTTAATTAATACATCAGTTTTAAAAAAATCATCTGGTGTACCCAGACAGCACCAACATCTTCTGATCACATAGCCTGTGCTGTGTCAGAGCAGAAGTAGAAGCAGACTTCATACTGCATAACTGTCCAGGCTCTGCCCTAAACAGTAACACACGGGAACCACACACAAAAGAAGCTGAGTTCTCAGAGCACGGTCAAGACTGCAGAGCGGGAAACTGCTCTTAGGACTGTGTCCCGGTATTCACATGCAAATCATTTAGGCCTTTAGAAGTAAATATCTTCTGTTGCATATGTTCATAGGGCAGACATATAACACAATCTATAGGAAAAGCAGGACCCAGGTATTGATCTGCCAGAGCTTGCACTGGCAGATCCTTCTGGAGGGTCCCTTCACATTGCTGTGAAGCTACTTCTACTTCTACTGTGAAGCTACTTCTACTTCTACTTCTGTCTATTTACTATGACAACCACTTTATACACATATGTTTATTTATTACTAGAGGTGCTTAGTCTCCACACCTCTTATTAAAGTCGATGGGAAAAGAAAGTTTTGTGCAGTTCTCTGCTCCAACCATAGGTCATGATCTTGAGAAGATGTTAACTGGACCCCAGCAACACAAGAGAACTTCAACAAAATCCATGGTGCTCAGTCCTAGCGTTGAAACTGTCCAGACAAATCAGCTACCAGGATTGGAGCCCGGACAAGCTGGGATGTTAATAAATCCTTTTAAAGTGAGCTATTTCTGGGGTAAGGTTTCAATTTCCTTTGCACACAAAGTCAAGGTCTCATTGATAGCCGCATGCTAAAATTAACAAGAAACATGAGTGTGTTTTTTCAACTAGCTTATTCCAGAGGAAAATGGGAAATATTTTAAGAGCTATGTTGCAAGATCAGTCTGAATGTCTTGACCCCTGGGATTAGTTAGCCTTAAGCCTGGATGTAATAACTTCACCCTGCCCTCAAGACAGAATTGTTGTTGTGTCTCAGCACAAACTTTTGAGACTTCAGAATATAACGTCTCCACAGATCACCGGGTGAGGGAATTGTTGTAACAAGTGTTATAATAACCATTAGTGGGACAAGCTTTCTCATTAAATGATTGACAAACATGTACTTTTAAAAATAATTTTGGCTTCTCTTTAAAAGGCTGCTGGCTCTTGCAAAGCAGGACCTGTGGCGGTGTTAAACTCTCAGTTCCTTGGCTGGCAACTCACAAAACCTGCAAGATATATGCAGACATACAGCTATTTAACTGGTGTGCGAGAGGGAGGTCTTGCAGGTTATTTGTTACGTTGCCACCTCATCAGGTAGCTTCACATGTCAGGTCCTTATGGGTCACCTTTGCACGGGAGGAAAAAGGTAAGCATAACTAACTTTATTTATACATCATACACAAGTCCTTGAAAAGGGTTGTTTACAAACACAGATGATTTGAGAGTTATGTGAGACAATCCAAACATCAAAACTCGGTTCCCAGGGAACAACAAGCCTCGAGAGCTGGTTCCAAGTAGACAGAAAGGCAAATCATGCCACAGCTCTATCCAATGGGGTGGCAGGTTCCTTTAGAGCTCAAGCTCCACTGCCTGATTCAGGGAGCATCAAAAACCAAACAAGGCTGTACCACATGGTGAATCCTGCCGTGTACGTTTTATAAGAATTACTTACCTTCTAGCAGACTTGGTGTCTGCTGAAACCTCCAGTTCTAGGAAGCGAGGATTTCAATTTACCCAGAATACAGAGAGCACAGGGACAGTGACAGCACAAACTTCCACTTCCCTGACATTGCTGCTGTTCTTACTCTGGGAATGGGACACGGACGTACCTTTTGATTCCTTTGACACTCATGTCACCTTAGGACTGATTCTGATGAAAGTTGTTTAGAGACTGCAGATATTTACCTGGATCCACAATAAAAGAGGGAGATGCAGTTGGCAGAGTACCAGCCTTGGAGCTGGGAAGATGCGATTTTGTTCCTTGCAGCATCACAGGTTTCCTGTGTGACAACAGGCACAGCCAAGCCCTGCTGTAGGGACTAGTAACCGTCCCCATATTCACTCAGTTCTATACTCTAAAACAGAGGTGAAATGTAGCAGGACTTTACACACACAAGGAAGTATTCAGATACCACAATAAAGGTGGTGTGTAAATACCTCCAAGTAACAGCAAGAGATGTTTGTTCTGCATGATTATCATCATGACATCCAAAACTCACTGCACCAGATTTATTTATCAGCAAGACACAATCATAAATACATGATGCCTTTCAAGCACTGTGACACTCCCTTCCTGCAGATGGCTGGAAATGTTCTTAGATAGAATATTTGCAATTAGCTTGCTGATGAGATTAGTGCTCTGAAATGGTTAGTTTTATAGATGCCCATGTTGCTCCCTCTGTGGTTATTACTGCTTTAACCTCTTTGAGACCTTGGCTGAGAGCACTTTCTCAGGATTGCAATATTGAGAGCGCAGATCAGAAAGAAACATAGCCCAGCACAAGCAGAGAGAAGAGGTGGAGTCCCCAGGTGGGTGATTTGCCTGGGGCTCTGACAAACTGCATCCTAATCCCTGCTCCACTGCTGACCCTGAACCGGTCATTCACCTCTGTTTCTGGCTCAGCAAAATGAGGACAGTGCTACTTGCTGCCTTCCAGCCTTCCTGCCTCTGGCAGAGGACATGCCATGGGAGAGCTCAGAGTCATTAGTGTTCCCACCTCCTTTTTGCATGAGTAATCATCACTCCTGACATGCTGCCCTGCTTCTCTCATTTACCCAGCAGGAGGGTTTCGGGCATGTGCTCAAAACTTTGAGGAAAAACCGCTCCAATTACTGCCCCTGAATTCCCCCAGGAGAACCGTCCTGGTGCACACACTGCTGAGGATACCTGCCCCTTGCCTGAAGACTGGAAGCACATCCGTGATGGAAAGGATCCATCAGGAATACAGGGACTTCATAGGTCACATCAGGGATCTTGGGGGGGGGGGGGGGGGGGGGGCGGTCCCATATGTCCAGGGCACAGCTGCTTCAACCCACTTTGCCACTGTTCACCTGTTCACTGCTTTGTGCCATTGGGATGTGCGAGAGCAGTCTCTTCCATAGGAAGTAATGAGAAAACTCAGAATTTAATGAAGCTTGGATTCCTACTCTCTTCGCACCTAAGCCCATCAATGTCTCAGGCTGGTTTTCACCTTTCACTGACAATAAAGTAATTTGCTTATAACAAACAGCTTATGCTCTGAAAGAGGACTGGCATGAATCATAGCGGAGGCATGAATCAAAGAGGACTGGCATGAAAAGCTCATGCTCATTTTTGAACGCTGCATTATGCCCTGATTAATTGGCAGTGGCTTATGGCTCTATCAATACGACACACTCCCTGGAAGAATGACACATTTCCAGGAATTCCTCAACAGACCCAAGCATGTATTATTGATGAGTTAGGAGAAAATCATCTGGGTCTTGCTACAAACCTGAGGTTTAAATCCGTTTTGCTGGAAGGTCTGCCAGTCTTTTTGATTATGGCTTCCCTCTGAAATAAAGTAAATTTTCCCTAGGGCAAAGTGTTTAGGTATGGCACTAGCTGGCAGCTCAGGAGGCCTGTACTCTCTCCTGGGTTCTGCTCCGGACACCATGGGTGATCCCGGACAAGATGTTGAAAAGGTTTCCTATGCCTGCTGAACTGGAGTCCCATTTTTAAAAGCACCTACATGGGTGCAATGTCAAAACCCAAGGAAGGCAATCCAGTGGGGCGACTGGCACAGCCCTCCCCTCCCCTCCGTCCGCATCGCTGATTCCCCTGTAGTGGTACCGGCAGTCTGATGATCCGACCAGGGCAGGGGTCTGAGCTGGCAGGAGAGGAAGGAGGCAGGTTTGTTGTTACTGAGCTGAAGGGCTCCCTGCCCGCCGAAGGGGATTTCTCCCTTGCCTTGGCTATGATCTCAGGCTAAGCTGATGCAATTCCCTTCTTAGGCAAAGAAGCGCTAAGCTAGTTTTTTGCTGTTAGGGCTGGCATGTGGTCAGACGAGGCCTGGGAGCAGCGACAGGCAAGAGTACATGGTTGGGAGCAGGGAAGGGGGAGTGGAACAGCTTGCTTTCACCATCAGTGAGATGTTCGGTTGGTTCAGGCAACCCCTTGAAACGAATTTACAGCCTCAGGCTACAAATACTGAGATAAGTTCTCCGCTGATTTGTCCCCAGAACCAGCTCATCACCAAGTCACGTAGGTGCCAGAGTAAAGGAATTATATTAGGTCTGCTAGGGCAGCAGCTAACCTGTATCATTAAACCACATCCTAAACCACCTATTTTCCCCTTGGCTAGATCTACCACCTGTCCCATACGTTGTGTGATTTTTTTATTTAAACTCAGCCTTGGAGCAGGAGCTTCCCCTTAACATGCCCTTGTGCAATGCCTAGCACCATGGGGATCTGATCTTAATTGTATGCCTAGAGGTCATAACTACTCTTCCAGTAGTTTCATAAATGTGAAAACGATTCAACTGCTGCCAACAATCCTGGCTGTCCAGTAGCGCTCCCTCTCCACTGCAGTATTTGCAGACCTACTTTGGAGAACTTTTCCATCTTCTCCTGTTTCCTGCAGGGGTATTATCTGTGCTTGTGAGGATTCAATTAATGCCATTGATGTGGAATGTTGTTCCATTCATCACCGACCATTGCAGCTAATGAATAGGATAATCTAATTCTCCCCAAATAAATATGACACCAAATTAAAAGAGTTCATAAACAGCCTCCAAAATGGAGTGAGTTTGTTTCAATTTATTGCCTTTTAAATTGCACTGGATCCCTCAAGTACCAACCTAACTATAAACAAGTCAGTGCCTGAGTTTGAAAGTTTATTATCAGTAATGTTTGCTTTATTTATCCTAGATTTGAGTATTAGTATTAGCTGGAAGAACAGCAAAAGGAAGGTCATCCAAATGCCACAGTTTTTAACCACAATTTTCCTAAACTAGTGAGAGCGCTGTAAGGCACAATGTATTGTAGACAATTATTTTTGCTGTGTTTACTGTCACTGAAACATTTAACAAAGTGGTTATGACCTATCATTAGAACCATGTGAAAAGTTCATCAGGAAACCAGAAAAAGTAGTAATGCCTACTGGGTACTTGGCTAGTTTAAGAGACTTCTCTCCCTATCTTCCACCAAAAACCAAACCAACAGTTCTTCAAACTTCTTGCCTGGTATAATTTTATTGGGAATCAGCTGCTAGACAAATGATTACATACGCAAAGACAGATGATCCTGTCAAGTTCTTTGAATTTAGCCTGGTTTTCAGGATCCTAGGTTGTCCGACCGGCCTTTCCAGAATACTTGGCAGGAAAAGAGATAATTAGTGTGGCTGTGGATTTCTTACAGGATGATCTAGATGAAAAAGGAAGAGAAAGGCACTATAGACTATAAGACTATACTTACAAAGTATATCATATAGGATCACCAGTTTCTTAGCCGTGGACAGTATCTGGTGCTTCAGAAGAAACCGATCTTGTATTTTACTGCTTGAAAAATCCTATTTAACAGCTTCTATCATGGAATCTGAACACTTCCCTGAAATTAATCAATTTAGCCTCATTACACACAGTCCCAGGAAGTAAAGATCTATCTCTACCTGGCTTCTACAGTTAGCTCATTACTCAGGGTAACACAGTTCTGGATTAGAAATCCAGAGCTATCATGTCTGCAGAGCAGAAAACTGCCTTGCGCAGGGATTTTCTCAGTCCCAGAAACATGACAAGCAGCAAGGAATAAGTGGATTTATCATAGAATAGTTTGGGTTGGAAGGGACCTTTAAAGGTCATCTAGTCCAACCCCTCCTGCAATGGGCAGGGACATCTTCAACTAGAGCAGGTTGCTCAGAGCCCCATCCAGACTGACCTTGAATGTTTCCAGGGATGGGCCATCTACCACCTCTCTGGGCAACCTGTTCCAGTGTTTCACCACCCACACTGTAAAAAATTTCTTCCTTGTATCTGGTCTAAATCTACCCTCTTTTAGTTTAAAACTGTTACACCTTGTCCTATCACAACAGGCCCTACTAAGAAAGCTGGGGACAAACTTTTTATAAGCCCCCTTTAAGTATTGAAAGGCAGCAATAAGGTCTCCCTGGAGCCTTCTCATTTATGTAATGATTTTCAAAGACCGCAGGACATTTTTCATTTCAGCCCTAGACTCAGCCTTTAATACTCCATGTGTATGGCACGGACTCTGAAACCTTTTTCTGCCTTGCCTGCAAGGAGAGAGCTAAGGCTGAGATGGTGACTACATGGGGATAACCAGGAGATCCTGTTGTATTTAAGCAGTAATTTTTTGAAAGAATATGAATGATTGATATGATCTTAGGAAGAGCAGTAGCCCTGTTTATTTAGTAAGGCATCTTTTTTTGAGTCTAGGATACCAGAGTATTAAATGAATATTCTAATACTTTAGATTAGGGAAAAAGAATTCTAAATAGCTAATAAACTTCTGAGCAATAAGCTGTGTTTGGAATTGTTCAGCACAGAGTGTGAGTAAGTTTCTGCACCTTCCTTTTGCTACTTTTCTGCTGCAAACTAGAAAGTTGACCATGACTTAGCATTTCTTACAAAAATATTTAATATTCATGTGCCATAGTTGCTTCCTAGCAAAGTAATGAAGTGAGGTTAAGGTGAAACCCTGGAAACTGTGAAAAGGAACGGCTAAGTGGCTAACAGAGGAAGGGGGCAAAACTGTTGGGTGATCCTGATATGCTTCATAAGCTTTGAACAGGAAGTTCTGGCAAGGCTAGAAGTTGACATCAGCTGTACTCTTTCTATTTCTTCTTGCTTAGACCTTTCGGGATCTGTTTAAACTCAGAATTTAGCCCCCAGAACACTGATCTTTTCTGTTGGAGAAGATTGGTGGTGACATTTAAAGCAATGACTCTTCCCTCCCTTTTGAAGAACTTCAGCCTTTATTATGGCTAAAATAGCAAGGGATCTTTCAGCTCAGTGGACAACCAAGGAACTGAAGGGGAAACTGTGGTTCTGTGGCTTAAACTAAAATTGAAATTTAGGAGATATTTCAAAAGGTAAAAAAAAAATATTGTGAGGCGAACTGAAATATTCAACTTTCTCCCCTCCAAAATGTCATGTTTCAGCTTCAGATTAATGAAACATTTTAATAATTGTTTTTCAGCTTGAAAGAGTTTTTTAAATAAAGTTGCCATTTTAAAATCAATACATGGAAATGTTGACTTTCATTTTTCCCCTAATTTTCTGCCTGACATTCATTTATAAGCTCAGTTAAATTTCATTTATGTCCACCAAATGCTATTTTTCAGTGAATATACTACTGTCAATAACATTTTGCCCAGTGCTGACTGTGATTCTATGCTTCCCTGGAACATTGCTACACATGACTCAGTTCCTGCTTGGACTGTAACTCAATTTCAGAGCTCACTGTCATCTGTAACTCCAAAGAGCAATTTCAGCTGAAATCCTAAATTGAATTACAGATTTGTATTGCATTGCTCACTATTTATTAATAATATTGTGCCTACAACATATCCTGTTCTTCATTACCACAGAGAGAACAGTACTGGTTCCTCTGTGTGATCCAGAGCTATTTATTTCTCCAAATGTTAGATCCCTGCATGTAGAGAGTCTACGGACATTTGCATTTCTTTTGTCATAAGTACTTTTATCCAGCCAGTAATGCAGAAAAGGTTTCTCAAGACTATAAAACCACTTGGATGTATTCATATGATTTATATGTCATAGAAAAATATCACCATATGCATTCTTCTAGTTTCAAAGAAATAACTAAGTATTATGGGAGCTTTGAACTCCCATACCAATGACACCCTTAAGTGTTGGGCATACAACTTTCAGTCAGAAATGCCAGTCCTAAGCCTCCAACAGACACGAGCAGTCCAAGGCATGATGCTGACGCACCATGGCTAATTGAGATTTGGAACAGGAAGGGATATTGGGAAAACAGAAGCACATCTTGAACAAATCATACTTTCCTCCAAACAGACAGGAGCCCAGGTTCCCAGGGCTGACTGTTTCTATCATCTTCTGGGAGGACAGTCAGATATAAAACCTAAAGTACGAATTTTTTGCTGCAGCCTAACAGAAGGTTTTTAGTAAACAACAAATTCTCTACCAATAATTTCTTGGAACCTCAGGGATGAGTCCTTTGGGTTCACATGGATGACACCAGAAGACTGAATGACAACTACTTACAAGGCCAGTGCTGTTTGCAGCGATGGGAGTAACGGAGAATTGGAGTGACCTTCTTGTTTACATGTGGTCTGAGGAGAAGAGGTCACTGCACTGCTTCGAACAAAACATCTCTGTGCTGCTGCGGTGTCCCAGGCACAGGGATGTGCTGCACTTATTGACCCCAACCACTAAAGAAGTAAGGAGGCTTTGGAGTCAGCTCGGGCATTCGGGTTCAGGGCTGAAGTTGAAGGAAAGCCTGTTATGTCTTTGGCACTGTCCCATCTTAGCATCTTACAGTTTGGTATTATCTTCCATGCAAAGGAGATACCATCCAATAGGAGAGACCATCCCGAGGAAGGTCTACAATTTCACCATCAGATGGCCACCTTGCCAGCAAAATGGGCTCCTTCAAGAAAGCCAGGCAATAAGCCACAACACTAGGAGACTCCATTATCCCATCTGGATGCCTGTAGCAGGCAGTATTTCCTCACCACAGTACATTACATTAGTAAATTAATGGTAAATTAGTGTTGATTTATTAATTTAAGAATAAAAAATAATCAGCAGTTTCCATTCAGAAAGGTTCCCATCTGCCCAGCAATGACGATGCTCTCCCTCGAGCCTCCCTTCAGCCCATCTCAGAGCAACTAATGGGGCCATCCATATCAGCATGATGCACCTCCCCTTTCCCCCTGGGCCACATGCTGCGCTGACCTGTGTTTTGGTAAACCCACCGTCTGCTCTGAAGAGAAGAGGTGCTGTCTGGGCTGTCCCACAGACACCCCAGTGCCAGCTCTGGTGCCTCAGTCAGGCTCTTTTCCTGACCCACCCCAGCCCCAGCTCAACAGCCTACACCACGCAGGGTGCCTCCATGAGCTGCTGGGGAAACCACAGGGAACCAGGAAGATTGAACATCCTTCTCAGATTATTTCCTCCTCCTCAAAAAACATTCCTAAGCATGGGGAGATGGGAAAGAAATCTCCCACTTTGCCCAACTAAGATATTTACTGTTCTTTTCTTCCACTTCCCAACAGGAACAATGGGGTTTTTTACCTCAGTTTGAACATTCAAATATATTTTATCCAAAAATTACTCCAAACTGTTGCAAAAGAGAAATGCAAATAAAGCCAGACCCATCCAATCTTTTCTTCTCACCAGAAGTCACAGTGACACAGAGCCTTTGCTTGCCTGTGGCTGGCCACTGCCTGGGGATCTTGTGGTCAGCTGTCTGGGTTTCAGGCCACATCTGCACTGGGATGCTGGGAGAATTAAGCAATGCTAGATAAAGTCAGCTTTCTCTGGAATGGGATCCTTCAGGAGTTAAATGTTATTTATGTGCATTGGCATCATACCTGGAACAGATTTTTGTTAGTTTTCCCAGGTGTCAGGAACAGGGCTAATAGTTGGAGTCAACTACTCTTATGTACACCTGGGTGTGAGCTGAGCAGAGAGTTGGAGTACCTACACCACACCACGCTGATGGTTAGCACAGCTCCTGCTGTGTGCGCGCTGAGAGCGAGAGCGGCCACCCAGGGAGGGACAGCAAGGTGGCTTTAGTGCAGTCCCTGGAGACTTCCCACACACAGGTTTTCCTGCAGCACAGGAGGTGGAAAAAGGTTGGCACACAGGCAGCAGTCGGCCTGCACCAGTCCTGGACATTTTTTACATTGCTCCTGTTACCTTTTCCTTGCTGAGCATTTATCTCGATTTTTGTGCAATAAAATCATGTTAATTAAACTGTGAATGAATAGAAAGGCCCTAAGTCAATATTTGCATTTGGAAAAGACTGGTTAGAACAGCTTAGGAATTGATTCTGCTTTATTAAAGCACCTGTTCACCCAGGGAACATTTTAGCAGCAATCAATATGTAATTAAATCTTTATTGATGTTTTACAATTGTTTTGTTTCCCAGCGATTATGGTGATAGAACCAGCTTCCCTCAATTGTTCCTCCTTCCAGGCTTTACCACTGATCTCCTGTGAGCCTATCGGCAATTCACCATACATCTCCCAAGCTGTTATTAATAAATTAGGACCACAATCACACTGAAACAGCTCTAATCCTAACCCACTGCACTAAGCACAGGCCAACAGGGAAAGCCAACCTCTGACCTGAATGACCCAATAATAACAAAAACGGGAGCGCCAAGATGATAAAAGCACAAAAGTTTCTGTGAAATCAACAGACAGCTCTGGAATAAAATATCGTTGAAAAGCTGAGCTTTTACTAGGCTTTTCTAGTCAGATTTTAAGTCCCTGAAAGCTGGGACCACTTCGCACTCGCTGTCTGTCCAGCCTCAGGAGATGCGGATGTCGTGGGTACAACCGTATAAAACGTCCCCACTCCCTGCTTAGGCAGTTACAAATTCTCATTTGCCTTTTCCTAAATAGTACCAGGGAAAAAAAAGGAGGGAAGGGCTCATATTTTCACTAAAGCCTCATCAGGCAGATCTGGTCGGAGTAGAACATTTCTGCAGAGCCTCCTAGCCATACCAGAGCTAAGGGGGCTGCACGGTGGGAGTCCCGTGGGTGGGCAGGTCTCGGCGGGGGTGCGCCGGCGGGGCCCCGCGGAGGTCCGTGAGCTCCCCGCCGCGGTCCTGCCGGCCGGGCTGCACACGGGCTGTCGCCCACGAGATGGTGGTGTAAGCACGGTTTTCTCCGCAGCAGGCATCCCAGCCCCTGTCCTGGAATGCCTCTCGCTAGAAGTCAGCGCCTGAACCTGCTCGTAAGCAAAACCAGGAGAAGGCTGATCATCGTTGTCAGTGAGAACAAGCGGATCTCCGGGGAAAAAAAAAAAAAAAAAAAAAAAAAAAAAATCAAAAAATCTGGCCAGCAGAAGGCACATGTGATTTCTGGTCCTTCGATGCCTGGAACTGGACCACATCCTCCAAAAACTGAATGAAGAACTTCCCCTTGATGCTCAGACTAGAGACATGTCTCCAACTCATTATAGTCCAGGTGAGAAACTGGGATATCACTGAAAACACAAGCACTTAAAGGAGCAGAGATTGAAACCTCCTCCTCTTCAATGTTCACCTGAGGGACACAGATACCCTGACCCCAGCTCTGGGTCCTGGACTCCCTAAGACTTTTTGAATTCACCACTCTCACTGCACCAGTTCCTGCATGTTTCAGCAGCGCAAGGGAGGAACCACCCCTCTGCCAAAAAATTCACCCACTGGATCAGAAAACCTACGTCACTGAACACAATGGCTTTTAGTAATTACACATTAAATTAGCTCCTTTAAGTGTGGAGAATCATTGGTTAAGGCAGACCTGAGGTTCTCAAAGCATTTCACCCCGTTCTCTCTGTATCACTGTCCAAATCTGAGGCCTCATTCAGCAAGTGGTAGGTGCAGTCATGGAGGTGGGGGGGAATTTCCAAAGGAGTCCACTGACCTCTGAAGTTACTGTGAAACTAGGAGCAGAAACAAGTCTGCTCCCAAGAGCAGGATACCCTATATTCACCAAAACCAAGTTAACCGCCCCAGTTGTGATTTCCCCACAGCCTGACATTGATGTCACTGCCTGAACTTGCTGGTCTCCCCCTGCAGACACTCACACAAGCAAGAAAGAAATCAAGCACACAGCTTTCAACTTTCACATGCTTACAGCCATTCCATGCTCCTTGGGGAGCCCCCACTGAAGTTATGCTGATAAGGCTGCTAAACAAGCCCCCCCTAAGACAGAATTCTCCCTTCTGACCCATGCCCTAAAGCCCCATTAATATCTGGGACTCCTTCCAGACCCTCCCTGCTAGCATCAAAAGGTCTGCGCTGTACTAGCTTGTCCTAGTGAAGTTAGCAAGACTTCAGAACAGCCCAAGCTTTGTAGGGTTGTTCAGACTTGTGAAACACCTACACAGGGCTCAATGACTCAAAAAAGCCTTTAATTTCATGTCTAAGTGCCACCCTTCACAGTGTGTTAAAAGAGAAGGGAAACTGCACACAGCATGAAATGGAAACAAAAAAAAGAAACATTCCCACTTCTGTTTAAAAAACTGTTAGGGAAGTGAATAGCTTTTAATGTGTAATGAGCATCCACATCCTTCAGAGAGCTTTGGAAATCTTGGCCATTAATTTGATCTTCTTTTTCTCCCCGCTTGGATCAACAGAAAGATTTTCTACATGTACATTTTCAGACCCTTGTTCACTGTTGATTTTCCCTCTGTATCCATTTCAGCATCTTCCTCCTAGATTTTGTCAGTCACTGCCACAGAGATTCAGCAAGGCTGTCTTGTAATCGCCACTGGTGTCATCCTGACAGGAAAAAAATTGCAAAAAAAAGGGTTAGTGTGGAAGTTCCTCTGCACGCTCCAAGTGCTGACTTTGTCAGTCTGTGGAATATGCCCACACAGGAAAAGGACTTTGGAAAGAGCAAGCCAGACTTCAGCAGAGTTACTGCCAGCTGACACACCATCAAAACTGAGAAATGAGGCTTGTAGCTGCCACCTGAAATAACAAGTACCAAGTCCAATTCTTTTCTTTGGAATGCAGGTGAGCAATTGATCATGGCTCCATACCACAGAGAGGCACAGACAAAGTCAGCACGAACGAGAACAACCAACCCTGTTGTGTTCAGATTTTATGTCCCTGGGTATTTGTGTAGCATTCACTCCCCTACAGGAAGGGAAAGGGCAGTATAGTTAGCCCTGACACATGACATTTTAAGAAGCCACAAATATGGTCATTTTGATCTAGAGAAGCACTACAGAAAATATCACTAGATAAAAAATTTGCTCCCTTTGAATGTTTTGTGACAACAGGTGTTAAAGCCAGTTCCACTTCTCAGAAGGAAAGACTATTCCGTACAGACCCTTGAAGGCTGATCATTAATCAACATCACAGACACTGACAGTGTCAATTAGAAGAAAGAGCCTTCATTACAGAACCAGCCTTCCCACGGGGACTGCTAAGGATAGGGCTTCTGTGCCATTTGCACTGTGGGAGAGGAATGTCCCAGAGTACTTAGGACAAACGGTAAAACCCAGCATTTCAGCCCTAACAGGGGAGTGTCATTCACTCAGAGCTGAGACTCAAACCTCAAAAGCTACAATAGGTTTAGAAATTGAACCTTGTCAAAGCTTCTCTCACCACAGTATAGACCAGGCCTTCGTCTGGGATAAGTCAGTTAAAAAACCACACCAAACCAACAACAAAAAGAAAACAACAACCCCAGCACTGTTTTGACTTATATGGCACTGTCTTGAGGTAGTTAGGGACAGGAGAGAGAGAAAGAGAGAAGAAAATAGCACAGCAGTGTGGCAAAGGTGTAACAGGGAGGATTAGATGAATCTAGATGCATCTAGGAGATCATGAAGTGCACAGATACAGAGTCTGGTCCATGAAAAACCTGGAGCAGTCTCTCCTCAGGTTTGGCTTTGCCCAAGTAACTTACAGAGCATACAATCTGACTCACCTTTCAGGCATATATATGACTCTCAAGGAGCTGATTGTTAATAGGCCTAATGAAGGAGAGCTATGTTTTTAGCAGAAATGACATTTTTACTGAAAACAACATCCCACAACTGAAGCATCCCACAGTGCTGGACAGGTTAGCAAGGTATGTGATGGCTAAGAAACATCATACCAGGATGCTGCTTACCAGAATCATACTGGAGAGAGACTTCCCTGTAATATGCTTGAATTCAGCCTTTATAAGATTTAAGTCAACTTCACTTCGAGAAACAATCACCCTTATAAGAGTCCCATCACGGGTGCCAGCCCCCTGAAATAACAGATATATCAGTCTATGATGTTAGTGGGTGTTCAAGGGATAAGCTGCTGCAACCCAGTCCAGGACAGGAGGAGTCAACTTTCAAACACCACTTAGCACATGTTCTGCAGCACATCTGCTTCTCTTTCTGGAGGGCCAACCCCCACCACCCTCCCAGGGGCCACTGTCAATACCACAAGCCTGTCATGGAAATGCGCTGTAAGTCTTTGCACACGTCAAATGCAAAAGCAAACACACTACAGAGTTGGAAGTGGGCCCTGAATACATATTGTCCTTCTGCAGCACCACCCATACAACACTTGGCTCCAACCAATACTGTTTAATCACTCATGGGGAAAATTAGGATCACGTAGATAACAAAAATAATCACTCATGTCAGCTTTCCACAAAGTTGGGAACACTGACATCTTTTTACGTATCAGTTAAGAGTTACAGGGCCACAATCTGCAGATGCCTTTGTGTCCCCATTTGGAACTCCTTCATTTTATACTACCATTGAGAGAATTGCTTCCTAAAAAGAAAATATTGGGGTTCGGTCCATTAAGTTAACATTATGGGCAAAACTCCACTGTGATCAACCTCCTAGAAAAGAGTCTTCCAGAAGTTTTGTCCATGCTCTAGAAGGTGGGACTGGGCTCCTTGCAGACTCCTAAGTCAGAAAAGCCAGACTCCCTAGGTATCTCGAGCTTAAAGGGTACTTTTCTACCCAAGGTGTTTGAAGGGATTCTGCTATTACTTGCAACAATAGCACTAAACTTGCTGGATTTCACCAAAACCTTGGCTCTTCTAATTGGAATTGGTGGAAGCCAGGTTACGAGTTAAGTCCAGTATGAAAGCAAGTATGTTACAATGAAGAGTGTTACCTTTAAAGCATGGTACAGCCTCTCTGCAAAGTAGCAGTGGACGTTCCTGGTGCATTTCACTAGGCATACAAAAAGGCTCAGTAAGAATCAATGGTAATTCCAGTCCAGGGCAGCAAGTAACAGAGATCCAACATGCTTTCCATAAACTCAGATCCCAGGGACACACTGAATTAAATTTACCCAAGAAGTACCCTTTACTTCTGACCAGATACCTTTATAAAGTAGATCCATCCCATAACAGTTAACCACTGCAGGAAAAAAGGCAGCAGACTCAGACAAAAGAAAGGGAAATGTAGCCACTCTTACCAATAGCCAGCATGGCATCCTCAAGTGAACCATGAGTTTCACTCCTGATAGAGTCTTCTATGCTCTTACCGGCCAGTTTCTGGTATTCTTCGAACACTGTTTGAAACACAAAGAACTTCAATTTTTTTACCAAGCAACTGCTCAGGCATTTTGTGCCCAATATTTACAGGTATCACTTGTGTGGCAGTATGAAAACACAGATCCTACTAAAGCAATGGCCACATTTGCACCAGCTTCAGGAGACTTCAGTCAAGCCCAGAAATCGGCTACAAAAATGGATGGCAACGTTCACAAAAACCTAGCCCATCCACAGGTTTTAATTCTCTGCCTTCATTGGAAAATGCAAGTTCAGTCACCTCGTATTCATTTGGAAATCTGCTCCTTCATCACTGTCTTTAACCACAGAAATGAAGCATACAACAGAAGGTTAGGCACACAGTCTTGTGTTTGTTGATGTCGCTAGCTTCAGGAGCCAAAATAAAATCAAATTAAATCTAGGACTATGCTGCTCGTGGCCCTTGGACTTTTAAATGATGACAACAGTTTGCGAAAGGCAACACCACAGAATAGACAGATGGATACAACCTTCTCAACTCAGGCTTACTCTCCGTATTAAAGAAAAAATTAGCTGCAACAGTTATAATCAATTTTTAACGACAATTACAGGCTGCCATAGCACAGAGGAATTTACCTGCATAGTGTTCTCAAAGATTGGTTGCCTCCTGACAACAACTAGTTGGAATTCAGTTCTTAAAGGCAGACACAGCCAAAGAATAGAGACTACTTGTTTGTTTGTTTGTTTTCTAAGTGATGCTGGGAGATTAAATTTGAAACACAAGGGGGAGCTGGCTTCCAGGGCCTAAAAAACAGCCTTAGAAGACCTCAGCTTGAAAAAGCTCAGGCATACCTAATTGATTACCAGCTAAATTTATCAGTTTAGGTCCAGCTGATTTACACAGTACTTGACATGCTTAGATTCAGCCAACATAACAAAATCTGTTACTCAGAGCCTTGGACTGTGTCAAAAGTCTTGAGATGACAAGGCCAGGTCTCTGCTGCACAGGGCAGTGGGGAGCTGAGGGCTCCCTAAGCTGGACCTGGGTTAGTGTCGTCCCTCCCAGCAGCCGCTGGTGCCCTCAGAAGAACCTGGGGCAGAACGCAGGGTGCAGCCCATGACTCTCCAGCACTGTATAACCAGCTACCTTTTGGGTGATTTTTTTTTTCCCCAGAGGAACCCCCATCCAAGGAGTCATGGGTCTGCCCACCGCATGCTCCTACCTAGTTAGAAACAGGCTCTCTCTCTTTGGGTTTATAAAAGCAACTATACCATTCAGCCATCACCACTATATAATGACTCCTAGATAAGCCACTTGATTTTCAGCAGCACTGTATCTTCATAAGTTTTCAGGAAAGCTGCTGGCAGCTTTTGTTCACTGACTGACCAAGGATTAGGAGACATACTCAGGTACTTATTTCTGACCACCCATCTCTCCCATCTATAGCCCTGCCTCGTCTTTTTGGCTAGAGTGATTTCTCATTTCAGAGGCTTGGGAGTATGGGCTCTGCTCCATACCTTTCAGCAAGTGTGTGGCACTCCTTGTGCACAAGATGGTGATGAACTTTATCTCATCAGTGCCCCTTATCTTCTCCCCAGCAGCATAAAGAATCTGTAATTTAATCACACAATTGTTAGAGAGATGCTTTGTGTGTGCAGCTAGTAAAGGAACAGTTTGGCTTAAGGTACTGCTAGCATAAAGGGGTTTGAAGTAACCTAAAACACTGTGTGAACTAGACTTTCCTGGAATGGTTATGAAAACCCTGGACCATGCCTTCTAGTCGAATTGGAGCACCATCTCCACCCTTTCCAGCCCTCCTGCAGCAGCTGGAGCAGCAACAATAGTTATGAGGTTTCTTCCTTACGGTGGAGTGGGACAGCAAAGAGTATCTGTATACTTTCACATAGAAAAAGCAGCTGAGCCCAAGCCCAGCTGTCATCGCTCCTCTTTGGAACAGCAAGGCTCAGCAGTGCAGGCAAAATTGAAGAACCCCAAGTTGGTTCTGCTTGAAGACCACCCCTCCCCAAACTATAGGGGTTCCAAACCCTCTGCTGACCAGGACTCTACTGCCCACTGAAGCACTCTGAAATTCAAGACAGATGGGATGCAGGCATATCACTGATCACAGAGTACCTCTGCATCCTGGACAGCCAGTGCTGTGTCCACGTAGAGAGTGGCATTGTCCCTCTCACCCTATGAGAAGAAAAAGAAAGGCAACCATTTTGTCTCATGAAGATTCTTCCACATATGGATCACAGCATACATTCTGGGCAAAGATCAATTATCCTTCTTAGCTATCTATTTCTGCAGAGTACTCAAGCAGTAATGTTTCAGACAGCACAAGCGCTCACTCCTTCACTGAAAGGCACTGAAATCAGTCATATGAAGCAGTGCCAAAAATTGCTAAGTTATTCTGCTGCTAGGCAGGAAAATTCGGAATACATGATAGGATAAATGCATCCAAATGTACTCAGCATTGAGGGGACAGACCCTAGAAGAGTGGTGAATCATAGTTGAGGGTCATTGTTTTCTAAGACCCTCCTAGAGTGCAGTGGCTTCACGCATACGTAAAAGTGAGGTGTCTCCCTGCAGCAGAACCGACTAAGTTCCCAGCTCTCTTACTGCTGCTAAGGGAGGGGGTTCCCCTGCTTCAGTCACATGGACTGGATCTGTGTTTCAGCTTCAAAGTGACACGTTTGTCTCTGAAGTTTATCTGGTGATCACGACTGTAGTACCTCTTCTATTGCATGTCTTCTCCAAAAAGGAAGAGAAAAATGTGAACATCTTTATACCCTCATTTCTCTTCTCTAGCATTACCTGAAGAAGGCAAACCAAAATCTGTTCAAAGTAGCCACTTGTTTCCGATTTTATGTCTTCTTCCAGATCAGAACCGTATTCTACCCAAGGGAAAGAGAAGGACAAGGGAAGGATTTGTTATTTGGGCGATACAGTCAGGATATTACCAGTCCCCCAAGTACACACACAATAGCCTGACACTAGTCAAGAAGGTCACTAGGGAAGAAAAAAAAAAAAAAAAAAACAGGGCTGAGATCAGCTCACACCCTCAGTGATACCCAGATCAGCATTTGCATCTGACTGAGTCACTAGCTCCACTGATGTCCAAGGCATAAACACAGAGCTAATGTTAGAGATATAGTTTAAGGGACCAAAGAGATACCAAATATTTACAAATACATATTTGATACACTCTAGATAGGAATTTATTTAACGGGCAGAAAAAGCCAAGTGCATAGACATAGATTTGTTTGCTTTCTGACAATAGCCTGTGTGGCCAAGCTGAACCAAATTTGTGATTTGCTGACCTTTTCCTCTAGCTGGATGGAGAGTTAGAAAGGGATTTGCAAATTCTCTCAGCATAGCCATGTTCTGTTTGCCAGGCTGAAAGCAGAGTTAGGTTGCACCTTCTTGCTTTTAAAAAATCCCATTTTCTTGCTGACAGTGCTAGTTGGTAACACCATTCCTGCTGTGCAATCAGGCAGTCAACACATTGCTCTGACCACACAAATCAGAACCCCAAGCACTTTACCTTCTTTGTACGCCTTGATTATCTCTTTGATCTGTGCTTTTGTCCGGGATGCCAGGATCTCTATGATAACACCTTCACTTGTTCCTACACCCTTTAATAGAAAACATAGTGGAGAAATAAAGGTGGAGAAAGGCATCTAGTCATGGAGTGTAATTTATTGCTGGAGAAGTATGGTCAAGTGAGGAGTCAGGTGGCAACAAAGTGTTAGGCTGTATGCTGAGCTGTGAGGAACTGTCAGGATGAAAGCTGGAGACACAAAGCATATTTGGTTTGAACATGGTTTCTTTTATTGAGGTGCCTAATTCGTAAAGCATGATTTTATATAACCCTGTACTTCTGCAATGCATTTCTGGATCTGGGTCTTTGATGACAGTGCTAGAGGGATGTGGGGAAACCAATGCTTGCCTAGTCAGTCCATCTTCGTACCATTTTGATAGACCTGTCTGCATCTGAAACTTGAAAAAATACTGTATCAATAGGTAGGATCCCAGCCAACCCCAGCCTGGCCCTCACACCACCACTCCTTGATTTCTCAGAGGTTTCATGTCTCAGGGGGGGCATCAGGGCAGCAGCTTTGTGTCACTGAGCTCCATTCACGAGAGGCACGGCAGAAAGCAGTGAAGAGATGATTAGCTGAAAACTGTTATTTGTGGATGTTCATTCCGTGCCAAAGCTGAGTTCAGTTTTGCTGTTGCCTTCCCCAGGCTCTGAGACATGTATGTACAGAAACTCTCATACACCCTTAAATATTAAAGCAGCATTTTCCCCCAGATATGCATTAATAGCACAATTAACTATTTCTCAAAGGCTACCGCTAATAACAAACTTAATCATGTAACAGTCCAGTTACTATCCCTTGTGTTAATGAGCACAGTTACAGGAAATTAACACTGGACCCATGCTGCTACTTAAGTATCAGCATGCAATTCTCTTACCTTCATGGCATCGTGGAGCTCCTTGGCATCATACTTGAATGGGGAGTACATGAGAGCTACAATGAGCCTCTCAAAGTTGCCACTCAGTTCCGACTTCAGGCTTTCAATCAGATCCTGTGAAACACGCACCACACAGTTATGTAAAAAGCCTCGGAGGACCTCTTTACTGCCTAGTGCTGTTGCTATCCCCACGGCCTACAGCAATGAAGGTGAACAACAGTATTGTGTTGATAGTTTATCAGAAAAGGTCCTGGGACTGAAAAAGGCACCTAACTCCAAAATGGGATTTGTCTAGGTCCTTCCACATTCCCTGTTGTCCCATTACTCAAGCTTCTCCCAGGTACTAATCAATTCTGCAGCAGAGTAGGGAAGATAAAAATCTTCCTCCACCCTGCTTTACTCAGTGAGCAGAACCAGGCAGCTGAAGGCCTTGAATTGGGCAAGGGATTAAGCTTCAGACAGAGCCAATTCCCAAAGCCTGCATATAAACATGCACCCAGCACTTCTGCAGAATCAGGCATACAGTATGTTTGAAGATAGACTTCAAACTTCCCTTCACTATAATGCAGGTTTTTTAGGGTATGACTCACCCTGTTTTAGGGGGATGCAAGCACTCTATTCATTGTCCCATACTTACCCCCGCTGCACATTTGCTTCCCTTGCTTAGGCCCTTGCATAGCAGTCCCCCTTCCAGCAAGGGTCACTGGAAACTCCTGTTTCTCTGCTGACCCAAAAGCCTATATTGCTCTTTCCCAATACATTTCCTTCTTTCCCCCTCTTTAACTGTGACTCCCAGACAACTAGCTGCAGAGTATGGCTGGTGGAAGAGTTTGCTGGCAGAAGAGTTTTCCCGATAAAACTAAGATTTTATCAAAGACAAAGACAGCCACAGAAAAACATAGTTGTCAATAACCACAGTTTGTTTTCGTTTTCAGAATTTCTAAACAAATTAAATAAGTCTTTAAGTTGAACTTTCTTTGGCATTTAAAAGGGCCCCAAACCAAACCAATATTTTACTCAAAATTCCACTTAGAAAGGTATCAATTTTTGTTATAACTTAGAAAGCAATAAGAAGTTACATTTCAAGTTAAAACAGATTTTTAAAAAATATTTCTGGTCAAAATGCATTTTACAAAAAAATTACAATCTTTGGGGGAAAACCAGTTTTTCTGATGAAAAATTAATTTCACACATTCACCCCAGGCCTTATAAATAAATATTAATCTACTTATTTGTAGAAGACCTGCATATTGTTTACACCATGCTTGCAGGATGAACTGTTCACCCATTTACTACAGCCTGCATGCAGTGAAACAGTGACTGAATATGGCTTTGTTTTAGAAGAACCTTTCCAAACTGTCCTTTGAAGGATTTGGCAATCAGTTGACGCTGCATATTGCTCCGCTTGGTTAGGACATCAATTATAGCTTGTTCATCAGTCCCTGTGGAGAGCAACAATAAGCCATAAACACAGTGCACAGAATAAGTTGAGACTAGTCCTAAATCCCAACTCAATTATTCAGACAACCTTCACTAGTTCACTGTCTTCATAATATAGAAGTTTAAGTATGTATCAAGGAAACAACATTTTTTAGTGTGGAAAATGAAAAATTAATCTCTGGCTGCAATTTTCTTAAGGAATGGGTTTCAACTGGGCAATTATAAGCAAAACATAGAATTTACACATGTGGTTAGAGTCAACTCACCAAGCCCTTTCATGGCCTTGTACAGAGTCTGGGCATCAGGTGCAGGGTCGAAGTTTAAAGCACCTGTCACAGACTTGCCCTCTGCTTCACTCTGAAAGAAGAAGAAAAAAATGGGACTTTTCACCACTGCTTTTTGTCAGCTGAAGAAAAAGTATTTTGGAAAGTAAATTAGTATTAGTCATTGCCTACACACGGGGAAGGCACAGAAGAGTGGAGGGGTTGGTTCAAAGTGTCCCAGCAGAGCTCTGAAGAGAACACAGGTTTCCTGCCTCCAACTGCCTCTCCCAGCCTTCGGTTCCTGGCAGAAACGTGAAGTGCAGAGCATGACTGACACTGCTGCAACAGACATTAGGTGCAGGCAGTCTGGTAGAAAAAGCTGAGCAGGTTAGACTTTCTTAGTCACTCATTAAATACAATACTTCATAACATGTATGTTATTGTATTACACTGCTATTAGGAACTGCATTTCTCAGTGGTTTGGCGCAGGGTAGTTTTTACCCACAGTTTTTTGATTTCATGAATAGTCATGCTCTCACAGACCATTTGTCTAGGTAGCAGCTTTATTCTCCTGCTGCTGCTTCACTTGTGCCCAGCTGGTTTCAAGAAGGAAGTATCTCCACTGGAAGGATTTGGGCCAAGAGACGACTCTGAAGGAACAGATCCATCTGGAGAAGTGCAGGTTTGATGTTCCCCCCTGAACTAAGCACCAACTACACAGGAATCCTCCAGACAGACCCCTATGGCACTGCCAGTGCTACAGTCCCAGGGCAGAAAGACATGCGGAGACTTACTCCAGTCACCACAAGGTAGTGAGGCCATCAACCAGAACCCAGGCTTAAGCGCCTGAATTCAACAAAAGCTGATAGTCAAGGGACTGGCTTGAATATATTGACACATCTGTAACGATAAGGTCCTATGAATAGAGGAGTACGAGCGTTTAGTCATAGAGTTATCAATACTTTCTTCCAATAATGGACATAATTTTCTCTTCCTTAGCAGCAGAGAGAGTTAAGTTGCCCCAGGAAACTACTATATTCTCATAAATTTACTTGCAGGGATATGGTTAATATTGAACTAATGATATCAGTATGACTTGATGGATTTTTCAATGGGGGTGGCCTCAGAGTCAGGCAAAAAGCACCTTCAAATCAGAGCTTACAGACCAGAAGGAATCACTATGGTGGTCCCATATGACTTGCATAACATGGACCACCAAGTGCAACCCAGCAGCCTCCTGCTATAATGCAAATCCCTTCTGTTCTTACCTCCTGTGCTAAAGAGGGCTCTACCCCTCTTCTCCTAGAGTCTCATCTAAGTCCTCCACAGAGAAAAAGCCTTCAAGGTGATCCTTGCCAGGTAGAAATGCTTGTGGAAATTCCCTTCAGGACCTGCATTCCTGGTTTTTAATGAGAGTCTGAAAGATTAATGGCTGCATGCTCAGAAGTGCCTGTCAACAAATGCCAGGTCTAGCCTAGTGCCACAGCTGAAGCATACCCACACTGTGCTGCACAGATGCTCAGGCTGGCTCTGGGCAAACCAGCGAAGGTGTCCTTGTTGAGTGCTTTACCAGTAGATATAGCTGGCACATGCTTGCATGCTGGCCCCTTTGCCAGCCAAGCTCTGGGAGCAGTGACAAGCAAGCAACAGGCAATGATGAGTATCAAGACAGGCAGTATGTTCATCAATCAGGAAGATCTGGAAGAGGTCTTCACTTTGCAGAAGTTTGCTTTACAGCCAGCACAGAGACAGACTCTTGTGCTACCACACCCTGCTCCCAGCAGAGAGAGCAGCTGCAGAGCAGACAGTATCAACAGGAAACTTCTCGCTAGATGCAGCTTTGAGTCCCAATGACTATTGAGCAGCAAATTTGGTCGTGAAGCTGTCCCTGCAGAAAGAGCAATGACAGACTAAAGCACTGCCACCCCCAAAGGTTTGTTACCAGTCTGGAACAGGAGGTTTGGCTGAGCTGGCAGGAGCATTGCAAGCACTCCTTTTCTGCTCCCCTGTGAAGTCAGCCAGCACCATCACAACTGTCCAGAAGAGCAGGTTACTCTCAACCATCTGATTTTGCTCTTAAAAAGACAATCTTCTCTAGCTGCACGTAAAGGCTCCGGTGAAAGAAACACTCTGGACCTGTACCTGGTGACTCAGAGAAAGAGGGAGTGCAGAGCTCAGCTTTCAGTTGGAGACAGTGGAAACAACTTACACAACAGTCTTTTTCTTTGGTACTAATTCCAATAAACAGCCCATCCTGGCTCAAGTAGCACACCCATGACTCACTCATACACCTCATTCCCCATGTATTTAATTGTTCCAGCACAGGTACAATCACAACAGGTTTCCAGAGTAACTCTGTTCAGTTTGGTCTTGTTTCTCAGATGAATCAATCCTACAATTACCTAACTTAAACTACTCAAGGCATCTGTGTAATGCTCATCTGAAGATGAATAATTGGCACTAAAGCAATGGATTCAGTGTACCTTACAGCTGATGCTCTGAGAAGTTTTACCTCTAAATAAAAAGGAAGGGAATTAAAAGTTTTCCTACCAAAATATTTTCTAACCTAAACAGTAGTTTATTGAAAAGCTGGAATTTGGGGACAGGTGGGATTACAGGGGGTTTTTAGTGGAATGTTTCTGAAAAAGTTTCAGATTTTTTCATTCTGTTTGCATTTGAACTCTACTTTTTACGAATTGTTTGGAAAACTAAAACAATTTTCTACCATCCTTCCTTTGCCCTCTGATCTTCTCTTCATGCCTCCACCCCCTACAACACCAACAGGTAAGAGATTGCTGGAGCTTTCAAGGGCTTTTCTCCTTCTCCTTTTCTCACTCTAAGTTTTCAAAAGACTTCCAGCTTGGGGGGGTATGAAACAGATCAGCAGAAAGGGAAAAATTAAAGTCAGAGCTACTCCAAGCTTTGGAAAAAGTCCATTTTACTGTACTAAACTTCCAAGAGGAAATAGGGAGGCAGAGGGAGATCAGCACAAAGGAAGATTACAATTTTAATCTTTTTGAGGAAAAAAACCATCATGTTTTGAGATCAGGAAAGTTGCCTATCTGAAGGAAAGTAGGAATTGGCTTGGCATTCCCTAAGCCGCAAGGTGTTTTGGTTTTGTTTTGTTTCTCCAGTTCCCACCCCTCTGTTGCAAAAATTGTAACTGAGAACCTGAAAAATGGTCATGTCCATGCAAAGTGTTTTTTCCACTGCTTGATGATATATTGCACCTGACATACACTGCAAGACAGCTCTCCTATGCTTCCTGGGCACCTTTGCTGGCACCTGGCAGCAGAGGCCCCCTGCTCAGCTCACCCCTTGCACCGGCCGCTGAAACATGAAGCCTTCTTAAAAACAAGGCAGAGGGGGGGGACGCAGGCTGGATCGATGGGCCAAGGCCAGTGGTATGAGGTTCAACAAGGCCAAGCGCCAGGTCCTGCACTTGGGTCACAACAACCCCACGCAATGCTACAGGCTTGGGGACGAGTGGCTGGAAAGCTGCCCTGCAGAAAAGGACCTGGGGTGATTCTGCAAATCTTTCCAAAGATGGCCCAAAAGCAGTTCGGAGAAAGCCTGTACACTACTGGCAGTGGTGCTGGGCAGGCAACTGGACTGGGAAAGACTTCTCTAGCAGTATTCCTGCATCACATGTCTCCAGCAGGTCTCCTCTAGGCCTTGGCTTATAGGTATCTGGAGATAAAGTCTGGGGGCAAACCTGGCTTTCCGCATAGGCTAATGGGAGAGCTGCCATCGATGGCAACAGAGCTACGCACATCGCCAGAGCTGCCTCCCGCCTGGCCTGAGCCATACCCTGGAGGCTGCCTCAGCACACCCCACGAGCATCCCCCCATCCTGCCACATTCCTCCCAAAGCCACAAGAGTTTAAAAGAGAACACACACAGCATTTCTGGCTCCTAGCAGACAGACAGGGTGTCCAAGTCCACATTGTCATTGCAATATTAAAAACCCACCAAGAAAAATGACACTGTGGCTTGACCACATCTACCCCCGTGACCACAGCCTGCCAGCATAACAGGGGACCGAAACGGGGACAGGCTAGTGCCCTGAACTCAATGCCACAAGAAAAGGGAGTGGATGAAGAGCCTGCAGCTTTCAGACTGAACGCAGAACGAAGCTGTGTTACTTTGCTGCTCCCCGGTACTGTCTCCCTGTGTACACAGGCACACAAACACCCCTGCACCACTCTCAACTGAAGGACCAAGAACAGTCTGCTCTTCTTAAAGCCAGCAGTCATGTTAACACCTTCCTTAATCAAGGTTTTGGAAAGTGCTAAAAGCTATTTTATAGTCAGAAAAAAATTAGTAAATAGGCCTGGCTGATTTTTAAAGGGAAACATTTCATCCCCACACAGTGCCTGATGCAACTTATAAGTCAAGGTGTCTTACTTCAGTATTTCCTCTACTTACCCAGGCCTTCCACCATGCCATTGCAGTCTCAGTAGTGATACCTGGGTCTGTTGGTGAAGAAAACCACACGTATGACACCTCACAGTTAGGGAAACTGAGATTTGAAGGGGGTGGAGGGAGAAGAGAAGGAAAGAGAAGTTCTTTTCAATAAACTTACCACAAGAAAACTGGAATAACTGTACTCCTCAGGAGGATTATACCCTCTGGAAGCTGCAGAATATAACTGACCTCTCTGGGCTGGGAACATGCAGGTATAAACCATTCTTATCTACACATTTCATGGGGCAACGCCCTCAGACATGACTCAACCTGTTTTTTCACATATGATCTCACAGAGAGAGATCAAGTTGCTTAATAAACGAGGCTTCCCTTGTGAGGAGCCCTACATTCAACCTCATCGACTAAAGCTCATTGTAATTTTTCCACTGCTTCTCCCCACACACACCCTTCCCCACTAACATTTTGGCCTCTGGCACTGACACAACATGCAAATCACAACCAGGTAATTTCTCAGCATTAAACTCCAGTGAGCCTCAGTGAGTTCTGCTACAACAGAATAAGCCACTCACTCATTAGTACTGACGCTATCTCTACCGATGTGGAACACAGCAAAACAGGACTCTAAAAACTTAACAAACTCTCCTCCGTCCTTCAAAAGTGTATTAAAAAAACCAACAACCAAAAAACAACCAACAAACACAGCCACACCCCACACCATACATGTCCTATATCGTACAGTAGAGCTCAATAAAACAGCAGACTGTACAGAGACTTGGGAGGTCCCCCCACCCCATACCTAGACTTGAGCATGGCATGAGTCAAGAAGCATCTCTAGGCTAACATAGGACTGGCACATTTAAGGCTAACAACTTTTGGTAATGCCAACCCCAGCAAAGTTGTCACAGGGCTTGCACTAACTGCTGTGACATGTTAAGGCTTAGGAGTGGAGTGTGAAATGTTGTGGCGTTTTGGGGGTTTTTGTTTGTTTGTTTTTTCCTTTTTGTGTTTGTTTCAAGAAGAGCTGAACAGCTCTTAATACTTTAATTTGGAGAAGTGTTTCTGTGAGATCAGTTGAAATATCTTATGGTTATAGCAATATTTTCCTGTCTAGACTTTTGTCAGAATCCACCCATGCCACCATTTATTTATTGTAAAAGAAAAGCTGCCCTGATGGAAATGTTCCCACCAGCTATATCTTAACCCTTACTGTACAGGAGCTTTGTCCCTTCTCACATTTACACACCCACATGGGACACTGGGTAAACACCAAACTATGGACCTCTCTTATTTCCTTCCTACACACTGCTATTTCACTTAACCCATCAGGGTCCCCCATAGCCTGGGAAGCTGCCCTGGCTATTCCCAAGAGAACGAGCTATGCCAGCTGCTCTACCTCAAACACATCCGTCATATGCCAAGGGCAAGTTGTGAAGGAAGAGGCCTTGGCATAATAAGCGTGCTGCTAGGGTCTGCGCTGGCTTGGTTTCTAGCCATGTTTGAGAAGCAGGTTCATCAACAGAATACAGCAAGGAGAGCTCACCAGTGGTCCTTCGTTCCTCTTCCTGCAGGTAAGGTGGATTCGCAAGCAGGGTAGATTTGCTTTTGCCGGATCCCAAGGCTGTGCCTGGCTGGCTACATATGCCTTTTCCCTGTGTTGGAATTTAATCGGGTCAGCTTGCCATGGAGGTCAGCTTTCTTGAGGACTCCAAGGACAAAGAAGCCCTTCTAGACAGAAAATCACAGAGTCACAGCAAACAGCTGTAGGTGACAGAGGGAAGCAGAGACTAAATCAGACAGAAAATGGGAAAAAGCCCAAGTGAGCATTCTTGCCAGCATGAACTAAAACGGCTGTGGAGGGACACCACAGGGGATTTTAATGCAGAGAAACACTGGCCAGATTTTAAGAAATCAATATGGGTGGGCTAGGAAAGGTCTGGAGAACCTGAACCCTTCAGCAATGCTCAGAGCAGTGCTGCACAGTCTTAGTACTTAGTACTCTTAACAGCTTTAAACATGAACACACTCATCTTCACTACACTTCTTGTCCCTCCCTAACATATATGCTGTGTATGTGAGTGAGCTTATCTGTGGTTCATTGCCCTTTACTACTGCGTACCAGAGAGACACATACATCTTTTACAGCACCAGTAAGCTATGTAAGGCACAACCTCACATATAGCTCAGTAATTACCCTCAGGAACATGCAAAACTTCAGAAAAGGGACAAAAGATGATGCATATGTTCTCCCAAGTCTCACACACACACCCGCCGCACCCCTGCCAGACATTTTTGCATCTCAGGTCCTACTCCTTTTTGGAAAGCTAACTCCAAATGCACTAACAAGACTGTCAATAGAGACTCTGCCCAACATCATATTAAGGTGGTTAGAATTTGACTCAGAAAGTGATCCTGTTTGCTTGTACTGTGGGGTACTTGTGGTACTCCACAAAATACAGTAATCTCTCAGCAAGATGGTTACCTGGGCAGTGGATCAATCATGCTGTGGGTACAGAGAGATGTAAAGTGTCTTCATAGTGAATCTTTCTCAAGCCTCATCCACAGGCCCCCTCTAGGCTTTCAGAGAGCCCCTGCTCCTGCCATTATACCCAGCACAGCCATCAGCCAGCAAGGGTGGGCAGAAACCTCCAGCAGAAGAAACACATGCACCATAATCAGGTTTGACTTATGGGTTTTTAAGCCATTTGTTCCAAATCAATTTTCAGCTAGACAAAATGAAGACGCTACCAGGATACTTTGCTTTTCTTGACTCTGCCCTTGGGACTTTCCAAGCTTGAATCAGTGACATTGGAGCTGCCCCTGATACACACTCAACAAGTGCGAGGAAATTTATAAAAGAAATCACAAGCAGGATTTTGCTCAATCTGTTTCAAACCCCAAAAATATTTAAGGCATGAAATAAAGGTGCTGATAGCCTTAGAACAGTGCTTTACCAGCATTGTTTCAAGAAGCTTTTACAACCCATTAAGTTCCGACTGCTCTGTTTTAGGTCAAATGAGAGCAGTCTAAAGGATACTCCAATTTAGATTGAGGGTGACTAAAGTCTTCTAGGACACAGAGGCAGCCTCCTTTTCTATCTGTAGGTTTCTGAAGTCTGGCCCTGTGCCTAGAAAGTTTCAGGCTAGGAGCTTACTGCTTTGCAACATGAAAGCTTATGAAAACCAGGTTCTCAACCGCTCAGCAATTTCACTTACTCCATGGCTTTCACTTCTACTAGAACTTTTTCAACCCTAACAAGAACAGCACAGCCCATTGGGAACGTCACCCCAAAGTTTGTATTTGTTTGTTTTTTCAGCCAGGAACTTGGAAATCAAGTGGAATCATTGTGGAAACAACAGACCAAACACACAGAGATAATTTTATGCAAAGCAATAATCTGATGAATTGTATAATGTAACTACTTAAATTTGAGGAAATCAGAGCTCACCCTTCAGACCAAACAGGAGAGAGATATCCTGTTACAAGACTAAAAGTTTAATAATTTTTTCCAGTCCAGTCTGTAAGTAATACCATGTAGAACTGTCGCTCTGATGAGAAGACAGTTCAGCAAACTGCAGAACTTTCTTTTATACATAAAAGAAATCACCAAACTCATGCAGTACTATGCTTTCCAGGTATAGACATAACCCCCTTGCTTACAAGTCTTTTAGGTCTACACCCATTATTAACAACACTATGCCGTACCTTCCAATGACTTACATCAGCCTCTTGCCCCAGCAGCTGCTGTGTTTGCAGACAGACTTGCACTGTGCAAACTATACTAATTTCATCCTGCAGATTTTAAGCCACTAAGTAAACAAGTCCAGAGACCAGGCACTACCTTCTTCATCTGCTTCTACTACTCCCTTTTTTTTTTTTTTCTTTTCTTCCTGTTTATCACTACTTAAATGGATAGGAGCAGCTGAATGCCCTCACAATTCTAAAGAGCAGATGCCCTTACATCTACTAATCAGCTCACCATCACCTGAAATCAGATCATTATATGGGAGAGCTGTGTAAATTTGCCAGCATGCCAATCCAAACAAAAAGTTATTGTCTGTCTATGAAAGAGGTGTGAGCTGGGGAAAACGAGCAGGTGGGGAAGGCAGCAGTTTTGAGTAAGGAGAGCATCTGTAATGCAAAAGTGAAGTCACTAAAGCCTAAAAAAATTGTACTCACATACCTGGGAGCTCAGTGCTCACCCTGCCCTTTCCTCTTGTGCCTTTGAACCATCTTTTACAGTGAAAATAACCCCAAAATAGGATTATTTCCATTTGAAAATCACTACCGCAGCTTAATTTTCCAAGTTTCCTTTACTACCGCAAGAGGCCCTGTGCCAAGTATCATAAGAGAAAATTCATGTCTGTATGTTGTGGGGGGTGTTCAATCACTGAAGCGGTGAGTGAAAACTCAGGGCTTGATTCCCCTCAGCACCTTCGTAGCCCAGGAGGACAAGCCCTGGGGTCAGCGGGGACAGCCAGTGCTGCAGGGACTCTGCACAGAGCTTTGCACAGGGTGTGTCGTGTGTGTCGACTTCGCCTTTGCAGAGCACCTTTCCTGCACAGGGCCCCTCTGCTGCCGGTGGGAGAGCCGGGGTGAGGCACCAAAACCAACACAGCAGAGCACCTCCCCTTGGCTTGCTCGGGCTCTGCTCTGCTTCTGGCTGGCTCTGGCTGAGCATTTTTCTGCTCATTCCTTTCTTGCGCTAGGCTGGTGCCAAGGAATTCCTCCCAGTCGCCCTGACAACCATTCCTCACGCAAAGGAGGCAATTGCTGCTCTTGTTTAACCCCAAAGGCCAACAAAGAAAGCACCCTCTGAATCAAAATGGGCAAAGGCCATGATAGGGACATGACAGAAGCCAGGAGGTGACATGCCAGCAGCGGGTGGTAGGCAGCATTCAGGAAGCCTTTGGATGTGAAATATTTTGTGCATGTCCCCACCTACCTCTATGGGGATTGTTTTTTGCGTAGTCCTTGATGGAATAAGTACAGGTGTCTGTACACAGTTAAAGACAGTCCTGCTGCTTGAAATGACCCTGCGATGGAGACAGACTTACACAGAGCAGCCTAAGGGAGAAAAGAAAAAGTCCCTGGATGTGTCCAGCTGTTTGTAGCAAGGCAGCAACTTTACTGCTTGCATTGATTGCCATGTTGGACAGCCTTTCTTGGCAAGATAGCTTTTCTCCAGCTTTTACACACTTATTAGTAGTGATGGAGACATAAATTACTTTTACTAGGGGTAGAAAAATAGCAGGTTTGCTACACTGCTGGCATGGCGTATAACGTAGGTGTCCAGCCTTCCTGATCAGCCAAGATATCTACCAATATCATTATACAGCCAAGAGCCACAAATTGCACACTACCTAGCTCAGAGACGAGATAGAAGCTTTTGGTTTGGGACAGGAGACAATAATAACTCTTCAGAAATCCTGCTGTCCTGCTGAGGGCTGGGGGAGGCTGGACACAGCTGAGACGAGGGGCCACCACTTGATGCCATCCTCTGTAGCCCCTACTGACTTGCAGCCCTGACTACTCTGCAACAGGAATTAAGCCAGCAGCCCCTGTCACAGGCTCACCCTGATGCTGATCATGCAGTACTGCCCCAAAAGCAGCAGCTGCATCTGGATGACTCGACGTCCACACAGAATTCAAGCATTGTGGAGTGATTTGTGCTGAAAGAGGTTGAGGTTAAAAAACAAGAGAACACGGTGTCACTTCTGATTTCCTGGTAAAATTAGAGGTAATACTAGTGCTTCAGGGAACATCCAGCTTTGGCATTGACTCCTTTTTGATTGCATTTAGTGTTCTTTTTCACGTTCTTTTCTACAGCTAGATTTGCTTTGAGCTTTGAAGTGGCCATATTCCAGCCCAGAGCTGGCTAGACTGAAAACAGCATCCCGGAGCATGCTCCTTGAGATGCTACTAGTTCGGCTAGGCTAGGAACGATGGCTTGTAATTGCTCAATGGCACAGTCTGGCAACACTGCGTAGTAGTACTATGTCTGGGTGCTAGTACCAAGGGCCTGAAACACTTCACTTCAGACCATGGCCCTGTTGACTTTGAAGATGTAGGGAGCCAAAGAGCAATTGCTGGTTTAAAGAGCTCATAAACTATTAGGGCAAGATGTTATTCTGACATTGTCATCTAAAGAAACAGGTATAGGTTGATAACTAGGAAGAACGTTTCCATCTGGTGCAGATGTTTCTCCGTGTTCCTCTGTCACCTCTAAAACTGGTGGAAAGTCTCTCAATGATTTCAGTGAGTGCTGAGCCAGACCCATGGCCTTTTGGTTGACTTTGTTTCCCCTCCCACTGTTGCAGAATTGCAGTGACACTACTGAAGTCAGCGTGGCCATGCCAGTTGCACCAGTAACACTGCAATTGGTATCCGGACCTCTATTTGTGTACGTTCAGGTGTCTTGGTGGACATAGCAAAGGCATTTGTATCCCAAAATCTTGACAAAGGAAAACAGAGGCAAAGAGACATGAAATACAGCTTTCCTCTCTTGGGACATGACATTCAGTCTCTACTCAAGTACCTATGATCTTCATCACCTAAGCAGGTCATTGGGGACACTTTACGTGAGCACTCACTTGTGCTCATGGGCAGAAGCAAGGCTTTGATAAATGGGTCTGCCTCTGACAATTTGTCATTCAAGGTATAGGCAGGTCGCTGAGCCAGATCTCACAGCAATGTGGACACTTACACATCCTCCCCCTCACTGGAATGCCAGCTTCTAGGACCTGTTGAAGAATTCACAGCTACTGGGAATGTGTGGGGGGGAATTTTTTGGTTTTGTATTTTATTGTGTGCCTACACAACGACTTTCTAAGAGAAACCAACATACTTCACAAATTGGTTTTATAGTAACAAGAACAGAAATCAGGGCAAATAATCTTAGAGAAGACTTTTGCATTAAAGGCACTAAAAATAGCAATACTGCTGCTAAAACAGCCATCTCTCCTTAAGCTGAGGGCTGTGGTCTAGCAGTGTTAGTTAAAAATCTTTCAAGTGTTCAAGTTTTTTCTTTGAGACCTCTGCCAGATATGGATGGGTGGTCTAAGACAAGCCCCTCTGTGATACTGAGGTGATTAGAGTCCACTGGGTCAAACCAGAGAGGATGTGTTCAGGGTCATGGAGAGAGCAAGAAATCAAAACGAGCTCTCCCAAGAGCCAGACTCACAGTGCCACAGTGTCTCAATTGCAGAATGGCATGAAGTATTCATTCATGCCTCAACAGACTACATTGTGTCCCAAATGGTGGGTTATTTTCTGCACCAATTTGTGTCACAAAGGTGATAAATGAGGGCTGAACATTTCAGACATGAAATCGTTGTCATCAGCTCATAGATCAGCTCAGTTAGGTGCAAGAACCAAAGAGGATTGACAGTCAGGGCTTGTTCGCGTGGAGGATTTTACTCAGCACGTTTCAGGGTTGAAATGTGACTCTTTGACAGTGACATAGCAACCAGGTCACAGCTCACCAGTGAGTGTGCCTGCATGAAGTGCAGTGTAGAAAACACAGCACGGGCTCATGCACGGTGCCGCATTACCACCTTGGCTCTGTATGGAGGCTGCAAGAGGCAGGGGCATGGCCAAGGAAGGAGTGGCTCTGAGAAAAGTTAAGGAAAGAGAGACTGACCATGGAAGGAGCTGAGGAGGGACCAGTTGTGGCAGAGGTCTGTGTGTGCTGGAAGCAGGAAAGGTGGCAGCCCCAAGGCCTGCCCTAAGCTTCCTTCAAGGGTCAGCCTGCAGTGGAAACAGAGAGCACTGAGCAGTGGGATTACCAGGCTACAGTTACCAAGCTGCAGTTCTGCTATTGAATGGCCCAGAAACGCTGAACCCTTCCTGGTTCCAAGAGCTGAACCTCAGTGGAAGCCTTTAGCCATCAGACCATTTTTAATTGCAGAGATCTAGTCTGGTGCATGATGCATAACAATAGCTGCTGTTGGCTTAGGAGACAGTCATCTTCTCCAATGCTGGGCGTTAGGGAAAGCATCACATTGCTGCAGAAGCTGTGTGATGCCTGGAGGATTGCTTTTGTTAGGTCAGCATGTCCAGTTCTGGTCCTATGAGTTTCTGGGAATCTCAGCAAAGATTTGGGCATTTCCTATATAAGCAGGAGAAGTACTGCATTGCATCGCAAGTTGATGATAACTGCAAAACAAATGAAAACCCTTATCCCAGGGGACATTTACAATTCCCATTTCCAATTTCCATTTCTGGCAAAAGGCAGTTCTCTCTCCTGATGTGAGTGTGTGTGCATGTGTCTACATGAAGCAGGTCTATCACACAGATACACATCTGCATTAAGTACCTTCTAAGATTACAAGCATGCAACACTATGGACAAAAGCAACCTGATCTACCAGGGTGAGCACCTATTTCCAGCAGCAAGCTGTTCCCTGCTCTGTAACTGTGCAAGCCCCAGCAGAGCAAGTGGACCTCATGCTCATGGTGGCTCAGATGGATGCTGGTCGGTGGTGAAGGTGAGGAGGACCAGAGAGAGAATGGCAGTGATGTTTTACGGCCAGGGCCTAACTCCTTGGCAGGACAGATGAACAGAGAGCACCTGAACAGCGTGTTCACTTTGTGGGTAGTAGATGAGGCTGTTGATGGAGGTGGAACGGCCAGTTTAAGCAGGGTTTCCACAGCAAAACCAGCTTGAAACAAACTTCTTTTGTTTTGAAGCAATGCCGATTTTCCACTCTGCTCTGGAGAAGTCCGAGCGGGCTGCTCCGCTGCGGGAAATAGGCTGTCGAGTCCTGCCCTCCAGCGGCAGTCCGGCCAGGCCTGCCCGCCCGGCCACCATGGCCACCGTCCCCTCCTCAGCCCCGGAGAGCCCTGCGCTGCCCTTGCCAGAGCACTGAACGCTGTCAGCGGGCCACAGCCTAAATGGCCACTCTGGGGTAGTGCCATGTGCCGTAATGTCCCCGCGCCTGTGTGTGGTGACCTCCCTTCTGCAGGTGACAGCCCTGCCAGGGAGCATCTCCCGGCTGGCATCAATTGGGGTCTCGCAGCATCCATGCTGGGAAGTGGTCTGTCAGCCCTCACAGGACAAACACCCATCAACTATTTCCTTGCTGCGTGCAGCGGGAGGGTCAGGATTCCCACCGGCGAGGAGCCGGGGAAACGCTGTGTTACCAGGCCCATCGATGAGGCAGGAGGAAGCGCTGGGGGGGATTCACCCCTCGGCAGAGGGACAGGGGAGGCTGGGGCAGCCGGGGGCCTGGCTGGGATTCCAGTCCCCACATCTCAAAGCGACGCCCAGCCAGGGTGACAGGGGTGCAGTGCAGCTGCAATCGCTTACAGCCCCTTTTCCAGCGTGGGCCGTGGAAGAGCTCTGCTCAGAGCACGGCCTCCACAGCAGCGTCAATCACCTCCTTCTTCGTTGTGCTGAAAGACAGGCAGTGACAGAGCATCTTGGGGCTCACCGGCAACCCTACAGTAACAAGCCAACAGGCTCTGGGGAGCTGACATTTGCACCCAGCATGTTGGCTGAGCAGCAGCTGACTTTCAGGGGCAAGTGCTTCTCTGCAGCTTGTCCTCTGCATACAGCTCTCCAAGAGCTGTTTAGGAAAGGGGCTGCTGGGGTCAGATCCTGGCAGAGAGACATCATGCACTTCGCTTGGCTGCAAACACACCAACGGGCTATTTTTACACTTATTTCCTGCTGGGTTGGGGCTGCTCCTGACCTACCAAAAATACTGGAATGCCAGACATGAGTCATACGCATGGGAAGCACCAGGAGCCTCTCCCGCCTCTTCCCCCTGCCCCAGGGGGAGCTGCAAAGGTACCCAGAGAGGAAATCTGGCAGCTGCTGAGTCTGAGAGGAGCCGCCATAGCTACAGCTGCAGCAACTGCCTGGCCAGGAGTGCTGAGCTGTACAGTTCAAAGAGCCAGAGCTGGGCTGTCTCCTTACAGCAAGGGAAACTGAGGCACAAAATGGAGGGCAGAGAAACAGCCAAAGCCTGATTTGCCTGCTGTAGCATCACAGGAGGGAAGGAAAGGCTTAATCCTGGCTGTGCTACTCCACAAAAATGACTCTGCAGAGTTGGTGAACCCAGGGGTGCTCCGTCAACTCCTCAGAGCCCCTCTTGGCACCAGCAGGCTGCAGCTCAGGCCCCCCGGGAGCAGACAACCACTGCCTGTGCATGGCTCAGGAAAAGGAGAAGAACAGGATTCACGTGGGGTGCAGAAATTTCACCTTCCAGATACACCTTCCAGGAGACCATGGCAGAGCTGCTGTCTGAGGCCACCTGGGAAACATCCCGCCTGCTCTTCCCAGGGTGGTGCTGGGTCCAGCTGGCCTGGGTTAGAGGCAGACCTGCTCCTTCGCGTGGCCAGGAGGGAAGTGAGCTATTTCCTATTTTGACCTGTGAGTCACTTCAGTAATGCAGAAACCATTAGTATTGGCAAAAAATAGACAGAGGGCTGGGAAACTCCAGAGCCTGCAGAGAGCTGCAGTTTCTCCCTGCCCACTTTTTCCCCTAGAGAAGGACAAGTGCTGCGAGGCACCGGTAGTACCTGGCCATACCTACTAGCTTGGGAAGAGACAGACCCCACCAGGGTCTCTGTGACTGTCCTTATGGATGGGCTGTCACTCGTGGTGTCTCAGACACAGGCTGTGTGCATTCCTGGAGCAGGTGGCTCCTGGTGACCCATGGTACACCCAAGTCTACTGTCATGATGACGATGGCTTGTAAGGGTTATTAACTACCTTCTGAAGGCACCTATCTGCGGAGGACATTGCAGCATTTCCCAACTGGCACCAGGCCCAACAGCACCACCACTGCACTGGCACCCCCTTAGTGCCAAAGATCCCAACACACCTTACACAGGTGGATCAGAAATCCGGAAAAAAATAGGAAAAAACCCTAAAGCTGACCAGCACTGACCCCTACATCTAGGCATGTTCACTTTTAACTAAGCTATTCCTGATGCACAAGGAAAGAGAGGCACAAAGCAGCCGTAGTTGTGTTTTTGAAAAGGATGAGCTGCCACATATGCTTGCCATATTTTCCCATTGGTTTTGGTTTGCCAAATACGCCTTTGGCGATGATGGGGAACCTTGGGACTCCTGTTTTCAGCTCAAAATATCTTCCTACATACTTAAAAAAATGGAGACTAGAAAATATTTAAGGGTACTTAGTATTTTACCTTAACAGTGCATGAACCATGATCAATAAAGAAAAGAGTCACTTTATTTAGTAATGTGTGTCAAACGCATGTGCGTTTATTACATGTGGATATGTCTTGACTGCTATGTTCCCCTGTGCCCTCTGCGAAGAGTCATGTTCTAAATCCATATCCCTCTGCTATCAGAGGGAAAAGCGTATACCTCCAATGTGAGGTGTTCTGGGTCACAGGACATTTCTGCAGGGCCCCTATTTCTATCATGAAGAAACAGAGAGTCTGCAACCGAGAGTCAAGGCCCAGAGTCTCAGCAGGATGCAGGAGGACACCATCATGGACGAAGGGCAACTCAGCTGCTACGTGACAGTGACAGGCTGGCATGAGTGGAGCTCACTTCAGTGAACTCTGTGGCAGAGACACAGATGGGGTTATCTAAGGACCTTCAGTGAAGTATTTATCCATGCACAACAATCCTGCATCTCTGAAAGCTTAAAAGGAAACATTTCTCAATCTATGTCACAGGCAAAACTCTTCAGCAGGATGTTCCCTTTCTTTCAGGGAACTCTCTCACCTCATCTCATTGTCTCACAGTTCTCCTGAGATGCAGTCAGAAATCAGAGTAATACCTGGGTAGGAAACTTCCAGCGTACCCTCCCTTGCTGTGAAAAGGGGGGCTCCTCAATGTGCAGGGAGGGGGGAACTTTGCTGAAACCCATGAAGCTTGAGATGAGTCCTAACCCAAAGGGCAAAGCATGTTCACAGAGCAAAGATCAGAAAACTTCCAGCACGGGCAACATGCTCTGCCTGTGGTTTCTTAAGGAATGGGAAGATAGGGGGAAAGGGCATTCTTTCAGTTCCTGGCTCAGATTGCTGAAGCCAGTAAAATTCTTGCTGCTGACTTCCATGCAGCCAAATAAGGTATGCTGGTGTATGTTCACATGTAAATGCCACTCCTGAGACTGGAAGTATGTTTGATGAAAGATGCTAAATCAGCACTAGAGGCTATTTATGGACAAGTCCGTAACCAAAGCCCTGGATCTGCACATTCCCAGTCTCTGGGGAAGTTCAGGTCAAATCTGAATTTTGTTGTCTCAGGCATGCATAAACTTAACCAGCCACAGCTGCAGCCAGTGTCGGGTTTTGTTAAGGCAGAACAAAAATGGCAAGCTCCAGGACCGCTTTTGTTTACCTGATCTCTTTCGAGAGCCCAAGCCTGCCTTTTGCATAAGAAGCAGATGGAAGAACAAAAAAGAGCGAAGGCCACAAAACCATTCTGGGTGAGCATTGTCTTGTCAGCTTGGGGTGCGGAGCGAGAGCAAGCCGGGCTCTTTGTCAGAGCCCCTGACTTCACCAGGGAGGAGCACAGCTCCAGGCAAAGGATTTCGGCTCCCATTAGCAGCATGACCAGTTGGAGCTGCCGAAGGGAGGGGGGTGCCCAGCTCAGCCACAACTCAGCTCCCACCTGCTTTGCCACGATGACTTCAAGTGTCTACCAGACCCCCAAAAATCAGTGCCCGCCATTTTTGCAGATGAGGCTCACATGGGCTCAGGGGGCTGCGTGCGTGCAAGGACCATCTTCCTTTCCCATTGCACACAGGGCTGTGGCTGCCATGCTGGGCAGACTGAGTGCGTAGCACAGCTCAGCCACTTTACAGCAGCCTTGATTACCCATAATTGCAGCCTGCTGGGGCTGGAGATTTTTGTGGCCTACCCCTGTTGACCTTCTTCCCTGTCTTATGTTTCCACCAGCCCCGCACACCCCCAATCCTCAATGGGGCTTGAAGAGATACAAAGGAAGCATTAGCAGCAGGGAGGGAAGAAAAAACTAGCTTCAGAGACAGGGAGGGAGAAGGGGTCTTACAATCCAGTCCTGTGTCCTTCAGGCAAGACTCCTAAAAATCAGTAGCTGTATTTGAAGCCTGGTGACACCAGTGTTTTTATAGGTGTTGGATTTGCCATAGAATTTCTCTTTGCTAAAGTCTTGAGCTCTAGCATGTTATCTTGCATGGCTTTTACTTTGTTGTTTCTATGTGTTAGATGACTTCTCTTCGAGATAGCAACAATAAGTTCAGATCCTGTCCCATGTGTCAATCAATGTTTGAGCACTGACTCCAGTGGAGTTTACTCATCATTTCTACCCTGCTACCTGAGATCTGAAAGGGTTTCCAACAACCAATGGCTTACCTTTGAATTAGGCAAAGATTGAAATTCTCAGGCTAGAAACAGGAAACTGAGGCACAGAACATACACTTGTCTCTAGTCAAATAGTGAATCAGCAGCAACATGGGGATGAGAATTCTGATAGCCCAACCCCACGTTCTCCTCCTGACCATTAGACGGCTGAGCTGATTAGAAACCAGGTACAGACAAGCTTATCCCCTCGTAAAATAACGCTGCAATGAAATTCTCTGTAGTGTTTAACCAGTAAGCACTTTTATTGTTGATTTTGAATCCATTAAGACTACATTATCTTGGATTATAAGACTGGCTACATCTCCCACATTTGCATGCGGCATTACATTTGCAAGGTTTTCTCAGAAAAATGGAGCAGGCGCATTAAATGCATAAAGGTTATATGATTATAACACGGAAGCAGCATGTCAGTTACAGAAATTTGTACCACATGTACCAGTAACAAACCCACACCCCCATGTAAAACTTCTTTGTCCCTCAAAAATCCAACTGCTTCCTCTGTCCCTCATCTCCATGCCCCAGCTGACTATCAGCCCACATCCCCACTGTTTCTGAAAACACACATCTTTTTCTAAAAAAAGTTTAGTACAGTACAGTACATTTTTTCCCTTTAAAACTAAAATATTTCTCCTTCACTACTCCCTCCCCCCCAATGAAAAATCTATCATAATCTACACATCTGTTCAAGCACTGTTATATGTTAGGAATCTCTATTGCATTATTCAAAAGTATCAGATCAGTAACAAACTTCTAAACAAATTAGGATGACCCAAAAATTCCCCTTCCCCCAAAACTACAGAGAACTGAAAATGCTATACTGCATTATCACACTTGCATGCATGTATCCTGAGCCACCTGTATTTATTCACCTTAAGCCCCTTTTAATAAATAACTGTCCAGCAGTAACATCCAGAAGTGTGCTGTCTCCTCCAAATTAAACTCTATATTTACAGAAGTAGGGCTGTTTTCTCAGTGAAATGTGTTTTTAAAAAAAAAACAAAACAACAACAATAAAAACAGCAAACGATTAAAGAGAGAAAGCATATTACTGATCGTGTTGTCTAAAGACCAACAGGAGTAAAAAGCATTAGGAGCACCAGGTGCACATGCATTTGAACTGGTACAGTTCATGAAATAATGTAATTCATTGTTATGCTCGCTCATTCAGATGAGGAGCTGATTCTTTTCCTTTGTTTTTTTTTCCATTTTACATTTAGGACCGTCTGCTCTGCAGGCTACTCCCACAGATGGCAATACATGCACTGAGGTTGAAAGATGGCCATAAATATGCTTTGATCAATGTGGTTCTGCATCAGCTTTAAACACATGGGGTTTCCCTCCCCACTGCTTTGCACCTTGTGTCATTTCACATCTGTGCTACGTGTGAGCCAAAGATCCCCTGAATCCACATTTTTCTCTTGGATTTGGGGAAGCATTAGATACTCACTTTTTGCAAGTTTCAAATGATGCTATATGCTGGAAAATACAGGGGAATGATCCCACATGAGAACATTTCTTAGCAGTGTAACTACTGTAATCACAACTGACACACCAGCATACCACAACAAACATTGAAATATCAAGCCAGTTGTTAGAGGGATTTTGTCCCTTCATTTACTTTGAGCCAGCTCTCAGCTGATAGACACCAGTATTACTGCCTTGATTTCAGTTGGCCTATGTTAATTTACACCAGGTAAGGATCAAGCTCAACAGATGGTAAAATAGCAACCAGTTTCTCCTACTGGTTTGTTATAGTGCCTGAGATCACTGCAAATGGGTACATTTCTACACAACCAAAAGGCTTTTCTGTAGCCAGTGCAGCATATTCAGTGCCCCCACCTTTGCAAAGGCAATTCAGTTCAGCTTCACTTTCTCTTCTTCCCGCTTTACCGGCAAACTAAACCTGCAGTGCTCCCATCACAGAAGCTGCAGCCAAAACTTCAGTTACACACCAAATGCTTAATCGTATGTAGTGAAAATGCTGGGAACTCCATTTATGCTGAATCTAATTTTCAAATTCATGGTGTTTCCTGCTTTATCATATACGGATCTGATCACCTGGAAGCCCAAACCACTCCTATACTCTTTGCACTTGCAAGTTGTGTAGAAATTGTCAGTATCTGTTATCTCTGCAAGACTAGCTGTTCCAGTAAAGAATATTCCCCTTGACTGCAAACAGCAGACATGTTGGATGTGTGATTGTGAGAAGCCCTCCCTAAGTCAACACCTCCATTCTCACTGGAAGTGAGTCAAATTCTACCAACATTAACATCAATGCAAATCTGCAACAACTCGACTGACCCTTCTCAAGATCTGTACAGATGGAAGACAATACAAAATCTGGCTCCCAGGCTTTTTCATTAGCTAAAGTTTACTCCTGACCCATGAGTTCAACTTTATTAGCAGATACTAATTCTGTAAGCAAGTTTTCCCTTGCATTATTAGATCATTTGTGAGCTCCACCATTGTTTCAATCTCATCACTGCCTACTGATAAAAGACTTGGCATCTACAGAGCAGTGGTCTGCCCCACTCCCACAAGCAGCTAAACCTCAAATGCCATGTTTTGTCCTGGCAGGGGAATCGGTTTTATTACCCTCTACCATTTCAGTTCCTGGTTAGCTTTTGTTGGCTAATTGTTCTTAGACAGCAAACATTAAACGCTGTTAGCTTCAACAGTACGTACACATTACAACTGGTCTTAGACCCAGCAAGTTTATTTCACACAGGCTTCCATACGACCAAAATAATGTCAGCCAATGATCTCTGCTTGTAAAGCACCTTCCCCCATATCCAGTTCCTTTCACCGGTGTCAAAAGTGGAGCTTCACCAGAATTGCAGTGGAAAATTGGGCATGTTTTAGTTTCACCTTTCAACTGAAAGAAATGGAGATAAGTAAGTGATGACTGTGAGTCGCACTGGCTGCAAAAGGCCTTTCCATTTATAGGAGTGCTACTCTCCAAGCAATTTTTGTAAAGGAAGAGAAACCAAACAAAAACCTAGACAGTTCCCACACGAAAACACAGACACACGCACACACATACACACACACTTCTCTCTCCTCCAAAAAGAAATCCATTCACATGGACCAAATTATGCAGAACCTATTCAAGTGACTAAAAAGAATGAGGATAGGGTTGAGTGCATCCCAATTCTCCTTTCTGATCACAATGAAGTCACAGGTCAGCAAAGTATTTGGGCATAAGGATGTTCCTCTTGACCTGCAGGACATTTTAATGCATGCAGAAGTGCTTTGCTGGCTCAGGCCTAAATTAGGAACAGCTCCAAGGCCAGCTGGCACCCACGAGTGTGATTCCACTACCTGCACCAATGTACATGAGGTAAGAGCGTAACTCAAGAGAGCAGAGCAGTGCAAGAGCAGAAAGAGGCTCTGTGGTTCTTCTGAGTTTATCTTTGACAGCCTCAGCTGCATACACACGGCATGTCACAGTGATCAGCATAGACCGATGAGAGCTTGGTATGGTGTTCTGCAAGTGGGACTTCCACTGGAAATAGTAAGCCTGATTTCTATTTGTACCAGTGCAACTTTATATGCCTGTAACAACTGCATGAAGAGGCCTTAAACCTGGAGTAACTGGACGATACAGTTAGCGTTTTATCTTGGACTTATGTGCCAATAACTATTGTGATGTGCTACACACCCACACCTACACACAGATGGAGAGATAGGTATATGCTGTGTCATAATGCAACATAAATATTATTTCTACAACTATCCTAGTAACACAGCCAGTGCCAAAGCGAACCAGCATAGGGATTTGCAGCCACCCTCTCCAATACAATATAATAGGTAGTGGTGGAGAAAAAGCAAGCTCAGGTGTTATTTTGATTCACTAGGGAATGATCTGGGCACAACCCACTCAGGTATTGCTTAGTGAACACTATTCATGGGCTGTCCCACAGTCCCGCGTCATAAATTCCCACCTCTGTGTGGGTGTTTACATCACTTTCTGATGACACAGAGAATTGAGGTCATGGGCAAGCAGACACAATGTTTGGGAAATCCTCTAGCCAAACATTATATAAAACAGGGATAAAAGCTCATACTGACACATCACGCCATGCCTCTCAACCACAGGTAGACTGCAAGGTTACGTATCAGTGGGATCTGGGCTGTCTGAAGAAAGATCTACTCATAGAGGAATTCATGTTTGAATCACAAGAGGATCTTGTTCTGCTTGGCAGTAAGATCAAAAGGAAATTTATCTAATTAAATAGCAATGGAATCAGTCCCTCAATGCTGCTGATATAAACAACACATGCTGTTTGCATATCACAACATTCATGCTCACATTGCTTGTATATTTGCTCAATTTTGGACCATGTCTTCTGTAACCGAAAACTAAACGCCTAGCCAAAACGTTTTTCTCAAAATTCCTCTGAACTTTGAACAAATCTGAACCCAGGTCTTGTTCAAGGTTTGGATTTCTAGAACCAATATCTGGCCTTCAGTGTCTACCCCATGCAACCAAGTCTAAACATATGCAGAGATGGCAGGCTCAAAACTGATTTTCTCAAGAGAAAAAGATACCTCTCTTCTACGCTAGATTACTGTTGCTAGATTATTAGCACATAGTCTCATTTTACCTCATTATTGTTATAGCTGTATAAACTTTCATGGAAATTCCACCTGCAGAACCAAAGACAGAAAGTTATCTGCAATTATTGTTCCATATTAACATCTGGATGCAGTACCGTTGGGGAAAAGAAAGCAAATTCCTCAATGAACTATGTTTAACCAACTTGCAGGTGGCAGCTATCAAAACAACTGATGCACGTGTACCAGCTAAAGTTATTAATGAATGATCTGACATACCAAGTCAGACAAATGTCATATGTAAATAGATCTTCAAATGTATACATACAAAAGCTGCTACTGTATCTACATGATCATTTTGGTTTGTTTCTATACCCCATAGCTCTGAATCTATCCACTGAATGTTTACTCAGCACGTGTGGTATAAATATATTCATACACTAAAATTGACACTTGGCAATTTTTCTTTTTTTTTTTCTTCTTTTTTTGCTGACCAGCAACAAATTCTGATATCTTTAACTGTAAACCAATACTCAATAAATATGCTGTGTTCAGCAAAGAGACATGTTTTGTCGATCAGGGTTTTGCTGCACTCTAAGCCATGGGCTGCGGGGGTGGGCGCGAAGGAGGAGGTCCAGGAGGGGCTCGGGATGGGGGTGGTCCAGGAGGTGGCTGCCTGGAAGGGGGCTGCAGAGACACAGGAGGAGAAGGGTTTCTTGGAGCATTGTTGAGAGGAACATCGTCACGCCGTGGCAGCTTCGGTGGTGGGCTGTAAGGGGCAGAGGTTCCATCCGATTTCACCCGAGTGAAGTTTATGCATCTTCCCTAGAGGTAAAGAAAAATTCATTATTCATAAAAAGCAGGTGTTTTGATTCGTCAGCAGCTAGCCAAAGGGACTATAAGCAGAGAAGCCAGGCTGCATTTAGAGATCTTCATCCAGTATCATCCACTGGGTCCTAGATATGACGTTCAGACTATGCTGTACTGAAGGTCAGCACTAGAAACCAATGCTTTCCTTGGGTTTCAGAGCTCCTGCCTACAGAGAATAGCCTAGGACTGATTTAAACCAAAAGGGACCCCAGTGCAACTTCGCTCACACGTGCCCACTGCTCTGCTACTAGAGATATGCAGAACATGCCTAAAGCCACAGCTCCACCAAAGTCATGCCTGCCTTGGTGAAATCCTTGACTGACAAAGCTATGCTTGAAAAAAGCTTATGGCAGAGACAGGATTATACCAGAGGAACAACCTTAGCAAAGACACCATCTCTAGCTTTCCTTTTCACCGTGATGCTAGGCTAGCTGGTGTCCATGCTTTGAACACTACAGTGGGATAGTACATCTGTCTTCTGTGCTCCAAATGTAGATGTGGCTTCCCTCACAAACACCAGCAAGGTGCGGGACTTGCACAAAGGGCTCTCCGAGTGTGTTTTCAGAATGGATGTGGGATGCAGGCAGGCAGGACCTGATGGGAGAACTGTGGATGGAGATTTTAAAACAGGAGTAGCTTGGGTTTGAGAAAACAGCAAGCACTGGGGATGTCCTAGTCTACTACGGGCTAAATGCAAATATGTCAAGGTTTCTTTTAGCCAAAACAAAGCTTTGCATAGGTTCCCACTAACCAAGTTCCAGACAGAAAGAGAGACAGACCCCAAAGACCACCTAGCCTTCCCTGTGGGGAGCAGCCAGAGGCTCCTGGGCACTTCAAAACCTACATGGCAACCTCAGTCAGACACCAAGATCTCTGCTGTCTGCTGTACTTGTTCCTCCCCACAACCGCTAACTTTTGTTATGAACTGTCCCACTATTTCTGTGGAGGCCTCATGAAATCCTGCAGACACTACCTTGTGTGAGGAGATGCAACACTTGGCATGACCGCCTCCACTGCCTCACCTATGGAGGTGGGAGGAGATGCTTATGCAAGAACCCAGCTGCCACAAGCTTGGCAGAAGCCTGCACCTGGAAGTCATAAAGGCCTTTCATCATCATGTACAAAGGCTGGAGACAAAGACTGCCTGAAAATGCAGGAATGACACTGCCAACAGCCCACTTACAGGAGCTGGGATGTGGTTTCCAAATAAGTAACTGTGGGCTGGAAAGCACCCATCCCATCAGTGATGAACGCCGTTTGCCAGCACCTTTTCCTTTGTGCAGCAGTCCTGCTTTGTTCCATGTAGCAATCATCCTAATGAAAATGGCCTCTACAGTTCAGCACGGAGGGGAATGTTACCTGTTTCTCTCTTTCCAAGGCAAACACTAGCTGGGGGGAAAGGAAAAAACCTGTTTGGTTTGTTTAGAAAGTATCTGCCCCAGAAGGCATCTTGCCTCCATTGTTTTGAAAGACCCACAAAGCCATGGTGCCCAGCCAGAGGTTTAGGCTGTACGCAGGAATCAACAAACCAAATTCAGCTCAAGGTTATGCTAACATTCCCCAAGCAAAATTCAGGAGAAGGACTCCAGATTTAGAAAAGCTTTTCTCAGAGCTAAGCAGCTGTAGATCACAATCCCCACAGCTACCAATGAACAGGGGAATACAAGAACTCACACCAGCAACAGATCACTGCTAGCTCAGTGCTGCCTGGCATAAGGAAACTCTGAAGGTGTTTAGGAAATGGGCTGAGTTTCTGTGGAAACCCCACAAATCACAATTTCCCCTGAAATCCAGGCAAAAGCCATCACAGCTGAACCACAACTATGTTTTGTTAAGTGACTTCTGATGGCTGCACCTTCGTTCATAAAAACTATTCCTTTAAAAAGAAGGGAATCACTTAAGTCTATCGTTTCGCTGAAGAAAAGTCAAGCAGAGTATCAAGAGAAGCTTGTATAAACTCTAGAGAGCTCAGAAAATGATTCAACAAACGTACTAATGCCCAAAGGGTACCACCCTACCAATTACTTAGATTGGATGGCTCAGGGCTTCAGGAGCTCAGGCTGCAGCCAAGAGTTGTTTGAATGGGTGTGTTGTTGCCTCTACATGAGACATACTCTGTAGTTCTCAGTCCCAGCTTTCACCATCACCACTACACTTAAACAACAGCCTCAATAAGTAGGACAAAATCCCCTTTCTAAAAAAGCAGGCTTGTTACAGCAGACTTTGGTTATGAACCAAAGGGCCAGAGTCTCTGCGTGGAGTTATCAAAGGGCAAAAGCCAAGGTCTTGGTTACTTCTGCAACGAAGATAAACCACTGGATCAAAAAAACCCAAGTCAGTGTTTTACTCTACTCCGTTAGAGAACTCAAGTCCTCACCAGCATTGCAGCAAGCATCCTTGTCAGCTTACAATAGCCATTTGCATTCTGCTGTGCTCTGTCGTATTCAGAGCAAACTTGGAAATTCAGCAATAATTACCTCTATGCAGCGAACACTACAGATATATTAGATAGCTGTACTGCAAATATATTTAAGAAAACTTAGCCTTGATATTTAGAAAGTTATGAATTTAGACAGGCTAAATAATCACTCAGGACACAAAAAAAAAAAAGAGAGAAAAAAGTCAGAGGTATTCAGTTGCGATGCAACATATGTGGAGGGAAAAATTAAGAACAGAACAATCTCCCTCATAGTAAATGCAAAGCTGCAAACCCAGCACTGGTGCTTTTGCCTACAAGCCCTTCCTGCCTCTCTGTTGTGTCTCTCTCCCAAACATCAATTCCAAATATATTCATAGTCTATAATCAAAGGGGATCCCATAAATCTGTTTGCATTACTTTCACTTCAGTTAAAGTGATAGGCGACGTCAAACTGCTGCCAGTTTCTGCCACACTCACTGATTTGTCAGACAGATGGGTAATTTAAAGGCCATGTGCCGCATTGTGTCATGAAAAATACGGTTGGGTTGGGAGAGTCTGACAGATAGAGGCTTAGATGATCGATGTATGTATTGTGACACTTCCTCACAAAAGATTATCAGTGTTAGCCTACAATCTCATGTATCAAAGACTTCTGGTGAATACTGGAACAAATCCTCCTATGCATCTCAAGTAGCCATTGATAAAATGAGGCCGAACTCTTAGCCAGTGTTAGGATTAGCAGCCAAAAGGGAGGAACAAATGATAATAAATCATAAATCATAGTTTGGACTTACTGAGTCTATTTCATCAAAGGATTTCTAGGTTGAAGAATTAAGCCCTCCACTCATCACACTTTCCTAATAACAGAGTGCCACAGCTATTCTACCTAACATGCACGTCCCTCTGGGGTTAGTTTATAAAAAAATCCATTATGTTTCTCAAATAAACATGCTAACTATAGGATTTTTAATATTCTGTGTTTGAAAGAATTAAGTAATTTCCTCTCCAAAGGCATATAAAGGCTTTTAAACCATAGAGAACATGGACAGAAATCAAGTATCCTGCACACTCACCTATGCTCTCCCTGCACAAGGGATTAACACGGATTAAAAGCCACCACCACTTTAGTAGTGGTAACAGTATTTTTTTCCCTGAAGTCTGGTATATACTAAGTGTTTTAGGGAAGGTGTCAGAGTTGCAAGGTGCAGTAACAACATGAGGATCTCAGGCACAACAGCTGTCGGGAGATGCTTTATTGTTTTCTAGGAAGCAGACAATCTGTGTAAATCCAGTTCTGTCCGGTTTCAGCCCTGCTCCCAGTACAGCATCCCTCAGATGGTGCGACCCGTACCGCATACTGTCATTCAGGCACCAACTGAAGGTCAGCAATGCGCCATATGGAGTTACGCCCTTACTTCAGCTCACATCTGCACAGTCTTCCTAATGCACAATTATTTTGCTTCCCCATATGTCCATCCACTTGTTAGGCTCTTGTTATGTGGCTTGCCAAATTGGCTTTCAAAAAGTACAAATACTGAAGCAGCGCGATCTGCCCTTGTCCCGACTCCAGCTTTTATCCCAGTGTAACAATCACATATGCAATTCAGGCACTTTGTACTTCTAGGCAATGCCTCCTTGACCACCTAGGATGTGTTTTTGTGTGTGGTTTAAGGGGGAGAAGGAAGGGAGGAACCTCTTGAAAGCTGTGACATCTTGTTTCTGGGCTACTTTCATCATAGTGCTCAGTACATCATCCCTCAGCGCTTGTTCCCCCAAAATCTTTAGCTACGACTCAGCAAGTTTTCAATGGAAAGGAAGACTGCTAAAAGGATCCAGGCAATTCAAGGAGTGCCATAGGCAAGTCTCTTCACCCATGATACTAAGAGCACTTGAGCAAAAAGAATTTAAAAAATCTGCCCCATCTGCCAGTAGCCGTCCCTTTTCTCTATTCATTTTAATACACGCATGGATGTTTATTTAACAAAAATCAAATCCAGTTTCATCTCTGGCATGCACAGAGTGTTTGTGTACGCAAAAGTACGTCTGTTTCTTATTTTTAGCTGCATTAGTTAATCTAATAAAAGATATCCTTCTGGTTACAAATTTTGCTTGAGTTTTCATTCACTTTTGGTTTTGCTCATGGAGTCTCAGTGCTGCCATTCTGACTAGCAGAGGGGGATATCTGACCGAGGAAGAGTTGGCTTCACTTAAATGTTTACTGAAATTTCTTGGTCTTTGACTTTGTAAGAATATGATACTTACCTTTACATTTTAGAATGGATTAAAATAAAATCATTCCTTTGAAGTTTGAGCATAGCAATCCAAAACACTGGACCACCAAATTAAAAAAATAAAGTAGCTCCCAGTCAAAGGTATTACATTTAGGATGCTGAAATCTGAAATGAACATAATTTCCTTGGGCTCAAATGAGTAGTCACCTTCCTCCCCAATTTTGTTTATGGAAGTCACTGGGATGACTCTGCCAGCTTGCTATGGATGTGGTTCATCAGCATGTAGCTTCACTTCCTAGATATCTATCAATAGTTCAGTGTAGAAGTGGAGCTCTAAAACTCAAAAGAATAGATTCAAGTTTTTATGCTACCTACAAAACCACAAGAGCAAGCATCTACAAAAAGTCAGAATCACTTTAGCTAAGTGAAGGTTTTGATCCACACACCCAGAAACTAATGGGTTATATACCTTTAAGATCAGTGACTTTTGCAAAAGTTGAATCTTGGAAAAATTAGAAGACAGGGATTACCCTGTCCTCTAATAAAGAACAAAAGTGTTCTAGCAGAAACACCTACCCCGAGTATCCTAAAACAGCAATGGTATGGGAAATTTGTTTGGCAAATATATTTATGAATGAGGTAGGTTATGGGTAACAGTAATTTTATAGAGAAAGAGCTGAACCAAGGTGGTACAGAGTTCCCACTATGAGAGTTCCCTGGGCAAGTGTCGGGATTAGCAGCTGGCTCCTCAGGAGCCAGGATCTATGCGCATCAGCCTTTGCCAAAAGCTTCCTCACACTGCACTGCTTCATGCTGACTGTGCGCTGAACATGTCACGGCTCATTAAAACCTTCACGGATTTCCTGGGAATTGCACTGATTACCCTGCAGCATACAGGCTAGAAATTAGTGAGCCACTGAAACAGTTTGTCACGTAAAACCTAAGCCTGCCTGGTTTTCAGGCATATTCAAGTAACTTTTACTAACTCCCATTCTTACATTTGGGACTCAGATATTGTTTTTGTGATGAAAAATAAAGTATTGGAAATGTCAGAGATTCCCATATCAGCAGTTTGGTGGCTAATCATGCTTTCAGGTCAATAAATATGTAGCTTATAATTAATTTCTAATTATTTATTTAACAATTTTAATAATCACCATTAATTATACTATGGTTATTGCATTAATCATTAACAATTATTTTATTAAATTGTAATTAATTTTTATATGTAGGCATTTTAAGTTATTAGGTCTCAAATCAAAACATTAAATATCATCAACATATTTGTTTGCATAAGAACCTGACTCTTCAAATATCTTCCAGTTTAATAAGTCCTCTCTTGTCAATAACAATTTTCTTGGGATCTGTTTGGCAGCTCAGCACTGGTGCCTAAAATGATGGTAATCCAAAACTATGAAGAGACAAGAGAAAATGGGGTTGACTGAAGAGAGGAGGATTTTAAAAGTAAGGTCCAGTAAAGTGGCAGTGTCCAACAGTAAGAATACAATTTTCTTTAGTGCTGCTTTTAAAAAGGAGAATCAGTTCAGCCCGTTCTTTATCCAATGTATTATATGGCCTCTTTATAAGTAAACTCGTATCACTTCTGCTCCCTCCTTCTGTGATGGAGTTATTGGAGGGGAAGGAAATCACTGCATTGTGGGTTGTGAATCACTCATATTGTAACAGTGAGGACCCTATAATGGCCTTAGGTACATCAGATAAATTCAGACTGAAAACTACAAAATGATGAATGCAAATGCACAAGGATGATCCAAGCAGCAGCAGAAAACTCTGTTTATAGCACAGTGTGAGCTTTAAGATGTGGGAGGTAACAGAACTTTAAACAGGACACATGTCCTGACCCAGCTGAGGCATGTGCGGATCCTTCACACAGTCCACAAACACACTCTTAAGGCACAAAATTTGCTTAGTTCTCTTACTTTTAGCAACCAAACTAAACCACCCACAAGCCCCAGTCACTGTCTCACTGGTGCAGCACCAGGGAGAAAGGGCACAGAACGCTTTTTCAGAAACTCTGATGCCTGAGTCACAAATGAGAAGATAGCTGCGTACAGACCGGGAGCAGAGCACACGGTGACAGTGAGACATGGGTAAGCAATGCCTTGGGCTACTGACACATTCAGAGAAAAACTTGTTGACTTAGCCAAAGCATGGCCAGAAAGCCCAGGCAAGAGGCGAGATGCCTGAACCCCTTCTCACAGAGGCAAAGGGGGCAAAGCCTTGCTTTGTAAAGGGGCTGGGAGAAGAAATACTTCAGAAGCCCAGTATGCCCTCAGACACCCTGGCTATGGGAGCCAAATAGCTGAGAAAGTAGGATTTATGGGGTGGGGAAGGGAGGAGAGAGCACAGGAGCTCTTATTTTGACACCAAGTGTGTGATAACCCTACTCAGGGGATCCCCCAGGGGCCAAGGAAGGTAGGTTGCCAGGGCAAACTCACAAACAGGCCCATGGCATGCACCGCACATAACAGTGGCAATAAAAGTCATCTTTTGGTTCACTTGCTGGCCAAGTGAAAAGTCAATAACAACCAAAAGTCTTCATTTTTCAGGTAGAAGAAATATGTCAAAATAAATTTCACTTGGGCTTGAAACGTATATGTTGTTCAAGTCAAAACATCTTTTCTTTGAGTTTCAGAGAGAAAAGATGTTTCAAAACAAAAACTGAAAATATTGAGACTTTTTCAAGGGTATTTTTTCCACTTCAGCTAATTCCACTAACATGCAAAAATATTTACAGACCATCTAAAGAAGCAGTTTTTAGCCAAAACAAAGAGAGTCATGTGGAAAACGGTGTCCAGATCTACTAGGGAATTAAGATACACATAGGAACTGTTTTGCAGTAAGATTAATAGCTGCAGTATCCCAGGCTACTGTAGCTTCGTTAATCAGAATACTGAGAGTTGAATACAATCAAGTACTGATAGGTTCCCAAGACATGCATGACTGCAGACACTACTTCCCAGTTCACAGTCCCAACTGTGCATGGCACTGCTTGAAACCAGGGGTGGGTCCTCTGGGAGCAGTCTATTCAGTTAGTTTGAAGACCAGTACAGGAATACACTGAAGAGAAGTGGGCTACTTCCAATCTACCCCCGGAGAAACTAGCCAATAATGAGGAATCTGAGGGAGGAATAGCTCAGCCAGGGAAACCGGCCTTGTGAGCTAGGACCAGGACCCCTCAGAAAGATAAACTTTGTGCTGAACACATCCCCACCATCCAGCTCTCACATGCCTGATACCACTTTTCCAACTTAGACACACAAGGAAAGTGACATGGAGCAGGTGACATGGAGAACCCATCCCAGTATTGAAGACAGGGCTATTCAAATAATTTGTATCACACTCCATTCAGCAGGGAGCTGCATGTTGTTTCCAGCCCTGCCTTAGCAGGAACATGCAGCAATGGGCTACAGACACCTCCTGAAAGAATGGCCAGAGTGACAAGATATCTTGCAGGAATGCACAAAACATCACATGTCTCAGACCTTGCTGAGGCTGTGGCTGAAGTGCAGCTGTGGCACAGTGCAGATCCATAACAAAGCCTGTTGATTCTGAACCCTAAAAAAGCTGAAGTGGCAAAGGGAACAGAAAGGGTAACACTGGGCATAAGGTTAAGGTCTATCAGGCATACTTTATATTCAGTACCGATCTCAAAGTACGGTCACGCCAGACCAAATCCCACCCAAACCTGAGAGAAATATCTTAACCTAAACCTGCACTCACAATGCACAATTTACTGCCTTCCTCTTTTCTGACAGCTTTTATGGATGAGGCTCCCAGAGTGGAGGAAATGAGGACAGCCACTGTCAAGTCATGTCATCTACCCAAGGTTATGCAGCAGCTTTGGGAGGGGGAAAAAGGGAAAAAAAAAAAAAAAGGTATTTACAAGTTCAGGACTCGTGACTCACATCCCTTGTTTTAACCACAGCACCACACACTTCCACACTTGAATGCTGACCAGACTAGAATGTGGTTCAAGAAAAAAACAACAGCGGTTGGTTTGCAAAAGATTTTTCTCTTTCCTTTGGTGTTTTCAGGGAAAAGGACATTGCATTTGTCCACCACCTAGAATGGGGAGGGCTTTGGAGCATAGCAACAAAAGCAACAAACATTTGCTGGGTGCAACAGGCTCAGCCTTGAGGTATTGGCGGCTTGCTGGGAGAAGCAAATTAGGCCACAAAGGAGCATAACTGGTCTTGCTCAAACTGTAATTAAGTGTCATTGTGCTTTCCAGAGTGAATTATTTGATTGTCTCTTCAGGACAAGCTGGGATTATGGCGTGCACAGAGGAAGAGCACAATGCTCTTTACCCGCCTAGGGTATAGGATAATGCTGGAGACTCAGAGATTTCTGGTGAAAATGATTATTATTTTTCCTTGCCTCAGCCAAAAATGTAAGATCCTGGCCCACCACACAGAAAAGCTGCCTCTTTGTTTAGAGTCTGGAAACAGATAAAAGTATCCCCAACCCACCTCTAGGTAATTGGCCCTTAAATGGCTCTGCTGCTACCTAGAGCAAGTAGATGGTAAACCCACAGTTCCCAGGTTCCTCTGTGCTTACCTCACAAGGATTTTCTTCTCTTGGGATGAGACTCATACACTTCATTATCAGTGCTGGCATATTTACAAAGCACAGAAAACCTCTCCTTCCACAAAAGCTCCTATGTTAAGTTGGATGGAAGAGCTCCTTGGGACACAACCACCTTATTATTTCTAGGCATGAACACACCGGGAAAGCAGCTCAAGTACCAAAGTTGTGACATGGAGCTCTCCTTCCCATTTCAGGTATTCTATAGAGACCTAACACTCTATGCAAAGATATGCCTGCCATGTTTCCCCTATGCAGCTTGACCAGTCTCTCAAGTAACCAGCTCTGCATTTTGAAGTTACTCTTTTCCATGAGCACCCCATTGCCACCTCTCTCACACAAACTCTGTTATACAGCCTGGTACCAACTTGCCAGAGACAGTGGCCTGTCCCCCAGCAGTAGAAAAAACCCCAGGTACACCTCCTCTCACTTTTCAAAGCTCTGCTCCACTCAAGAGTGCCTGGCCTTTAGCATTGCAAGAAGGGACACTGCTCTTGATAGGCATCGCTTCTGTTTATGTAGTTTCTGTATATCCCACTCCTTAAAGTTATCAGCCAGTGAAGACTGAGGTGTCTACTTGGGTAATTATGTTCCCTAGAGGAAACCCAAAAAGGAGGGGAAAAGAAGGGATACATTCACATGCCAAAAAAAAAAAAATAAATAGAGCCAGAAAGATCTTAAAATGCTGCAGAAACCACCAGTGTTGCTGCAAAGAGCGTGAAGTATTTGCAGTCTTGTTGTTCCATGAACAGTTCATATCTGAGACTAACACTGGCATATAAAACAGGAGGATTTTATTATTAACCTGAGGTTTATGTTCAAAGCAAGATTAAGTTAAGATTAGGACTTAAGAGACATAGCTCATAAGCTCTTCAGGTTGTGTAGTATCTTTGTGTTACTCGTACAATGGCAGACACAGTGATTTGGGTTTTCTTCTGGTACCACAACATGAACCACAGTAGTTTATACAAGAATAGAGGCATCCAGAACTACAGCTCCTCTGTAGAAAGTAATGATAGAATACCTTTTGATTTTTAGTCATCACTCTGTACAATAACTTCAGTATGAATAATAGTATCAATACATCACCTTACAGCGTTTTTTATTTCTAGAGCTCATACACCTTCAGAGGAAGGTCACAGCATTACTCATTCTGCATATGAGGAAAACGGATTCCTACATAGTTACTAGAAGTATGTAAGCAGAGAGCTAAGGAAGGATGGGTAGGTTAATTTCTGGACTGTTACCCAACTCGGAAGACAACGAGGGATGCACAGCTCCCAGCAATCCAACTGAAACAAGGTAACAGGGGGTTCAGCATTGATCCAGGGGTGCTGCCAAGAAACCAATAAACATTGGCTGCAGCATATCTGTTCATTTGCATGTGCAAATCGTGTATCTGTACATGCAGTCCTAGTAAGCAACTGCATGTGTATTTGTGCACTTGTCTTCTCAAAAATTATGTACCTTCAATTGTGGGCTTCCTCCTAAGCCTCAAGATACTCACCTGACTCCAAGCCAGGCCCACATGGCTTAGAGTCGTACTCTTAAGTACGACTGTGGAGCATCAATGAAGTGCTGCCTGGAAAACTGTGATAATGACACGCAAGTGCCTATTCCCCCAAGGCAGACATGTCAGAGTTGCAGTTAACAAGGGACTAAGTCATCATTTCTTATCCCAAAGTCACATTCCCTATAAAAAACTGAGAATCAGACCTGATGAACCTGTTCCTTTACCATAAATACCGAAGAAATATCAAAGTGGCACACATGCTTTAAAAGTAGCAGAAGAACCCCCTGTCTACCTAACAGAGTCCATCTATGAAGTGCTGTTAGGAACATGGTCTCATCCTCCTAGAATTTACTGTTCATCTCATTTATCACTGTGGAACTACAGTGCAACAGAAATGAAGTAACTTACATCAGCTACAGCCAGGGTCTCCAATGTCACATCTCACTGTCTTAACCACAAGGCCAATCCTACTTCATCCTGCTGTGTGCTAAGCGGCACCAGCCCTGGGATTTGTACCCATCCTTTAGAAGATTGTCTTGTGGTTGTTGTCACTGAGCGTGCCTCTGGCTCCCAAAGATGTGGACAGACTGCTAGTTCCAGCCGAGGGCAGACAGGCAGCATCTGTCCCCAAAGCCTATTTGTGAATTCTTCTTCCACATCAGAAATAACATGATCCTGGCACAAGTGAGAGGTAATGACAGTATGTGGGCTTCTTGCAGGTCAGAAATTCATTAGTCACTGATTACAGGTTTCCAGCTGCCGTGCTCAGCACATCCTGGGAACTGTGCATTAGGACATTGGTCCCACACCAGGGAGCTTTTTTCCCCATGCCATGCCTGCTACAGCAGGAACGAACCTTACAGATACTGTTGTCCTTTGCAAAAAGAAAAAAAAGAAGTAAAACAGAAGCTACAAGTGTCACATTTTCATTGAAAGTGACAAAGTGAGATCACCTCCTGTGGCAGGCAATGTCTCCATCTCTTTAATTTTTCAGCAGCCCATGAAGGTAATTGGCTCCAGAAAGGTTAAGCAAAGGGAGAAAAGCCATAGAACCAGGCAGCAGTTGCTGATGAATACAGTCTGAAGGAGCTCGGTGCTGCTTTTCCAGCATCCCCTGTAGCTCTGCCAATTACTACTTGGGTGATTACAACACATCTCCAAGCAAGTGGCAGGGAAGCCGATTAAAGGCCATTACTCACTCTTGAAAATAATTAATTAGAATGAGGTCTAAATAGCACTGGTAGGTGGGCAGCTAGCGTGCAGTGACAGGTGGGTGCTGCCATCCCTGTGGGCTGCATTCAAACTGCTGACCACCTGTAGGTAGCAGCCAGAAAGTAATTACTAGTCATTAATAATCCATAGGCTTGGTGTCCCACCATTCATCTGAGGAGTCCCAAGTGCCTGGCAGGACTTAACTAAACCTCACAGCTGTAAAGAAGGTAAATACTGTGTTCTCATGACAATTTTGCAGTTGGGAAAACTAAGGCACATAGACATCATGGTCAGCATTACAAGGAATCATTCAAAATTTGAGGGTGATCAGACCTTCTGAGCTTTAACAAACCTATCGGCTTCAGAGTGATCACTTTGAAAAGGATACACAGAATAAGGAACCCAAATACTCCTGTTCTCATTTCAGAGGCTGGTGTTTAAAATTCCAGCTGATGTGCCTTGTTCAAAGTCACGCAGTAACTCAATGGTGACAACTTGAAAGGACCCAGAAGTCCCGGCTTCCAATATGACCAGCAGCTCATAGTTTGTGAAATTTCTGGCTGCACAACAGCCTTTTTACCTTCAGTTTTATGGAACAAAGAAGGAAAAAAGGCTTTCAGATTTTTGTACAACAGCCTGCTTCTAGTCCCCCTTCCCCAGGAAAGGGCTTTGCATGTGCAAACCACAGGGTAGTACTGCTAAAGCATTGCTTTTTTCTAAGTAAAGTCCCAGGAGTATACAAGGGTGATGATGGTGACAGCAAAATCCAGTCTACACTCTCACTCTCTGTTGCAGGTAATTTTCAGTGACAAAAATGAGATCACTTTCTAAAGCTTTAAAGTAACCAAGAGCAATTCTGTCTGGGGGGAAAAATGTCTTTTTTTTCAGTTGAGGTTTTTGGTAAACCAAGCCTCTGAGAATTTCCTGTGACAGTATGTGCTGAAATGCAAAACGGAATGGATTTGCTGAAAGCAGCAACTAGGCAGACTATTTGAAAGAAGCATCTCACCTTCTTCTCTGCCCATATTGGGGCTTTTAATGCTTACTTGCTGGCATTGGTAACAGCCCCACTTTTGATCCATGAGGCCAAGGGGAAGAAGACTACTGACAACCTGTCCCACCAGCTACTGTGGTTTCTATGAGATACTTCAAGATAGCCAGACATTAATATTTGCCAAACTCCAATCTTCATAGCAGCCCCTGCAAGCTCAGAACCAAGCTCAGGAGGACACCAACACAGTGATGGGGAAGTCCTCAAGGCAGCCCGACTATCTTGAGCAACACATAGCTCACCAGGCCATGTGGCCACTGTGACATGCTCCCTGTTGCTGGATGAGCAATGTCCCCGCCTCAGACCTGTCACACAGAATCATTAAGGTTGGAAAAGACCTGCAAGATCATCAAGTCCAAGCATCAACCCAACACCACCATGCCCACTAAACCATGTCCTGCAATGCCACATCCACTCGTTCCTTGAACGCCTCCAGTGATGGTGAATCCACCACCTCCCTGGGCAGCCTGTTCCAGTGCTTCACCACTCTCTCAGTAAAGAAATTTTTCCTAATATCCAGCCAATCCCTGTCTTGGGCCAAAACAGTGACTGCTGGTCCTCTAAGCCCCAAATTTCTGGGGGAGGAGGGGAAGAGTAGTAGCCTAGCTCTAAGGGATCCATGACTGCAGCAGTAGCACAAATGCCTATGAAGGCTTCACCTTTGTACATTACTGCAAGGAAGAAAGCCCATCAATCCACAGCAGAGCCACTAGCCCTTTTTCATCTCTTTGCTTCCCTGCTGATGCTGTCTGAGAGCTCAGCAAAAAGTCATCCCACAAATAGCAGCCTATCTGCTAATGATGGGGTACAGCTAAGTGTGTTTATCCCTTGCTGTCCCATCCTGGTACAACAGAAGCTCCTGCTAGGGGTTACCTGCAGAAGTCGAGTGAGCGGAGTCCTGTGACCCTTTGCTAAGGTACTTGCTAAACTAATAACCAATTTCAGTAGTGGTGCCGTGACATGATCTTGAACGGAGACCAAGAGGAGGAGCTGTCTGCAGAGGCAAGCCAAACACTGTGGGCACAGGTCCCAGGAGAAGGGGCATCAGAGCTTGTGCTTGGCTGGTTTTCTTGAAATAGGCAGTTCCAAAAAGCACCTGTGATTTGCACAGCCAGTCCTATTAATACAATCCTGCCTAATACTGATGGGTCATCCATTCTGAGATCCTTTTCTTGATAAGTCCATGGAAGACACAAGCCAGGGCAGGGGAGCTCTCAGGAGCCTCAGCCAGCTCTGCAGCAAGGCTGTAATCCAGGGCGTGCTACTACCAGCAGCTCAGTTTCTGCAGCGTGAGAGGAACAGGATAAGCAGGCTGGTCACCAGCGCATTGCTCCCAGAGGGCAAGACTGCAGGGCACCAGTCTGTGTCACCAAGGGGAGGTGCAGGAAAACAAGGACTGAGAGAGACAGCAAGGAGAGGGGTCTGGAGCACAAGCCTTATGAGGAGTGGTTGAGAGAGCTGGGGTTGTTTAGCCTAGAGAAGAGGAGGCTCAGGGGAGACCTTACCACTCCTGAAAGGAGGTTATAGGGAGGTGGGTGCTGGTCTCTTCTCCCAAGTAACAAGTGATAGGACAAGAGGAAATGGCCACAAGTTGCATCAGGGGAAGTTTAGACTGGATATTAGGAAAAATTTCTTCACTGAGAGAGTGGTGAGGCACTGGAACAGGCTGCCCAGGGTGGTTGAGTCACCATCCCTGGAGGTTTTTAAAAGACATGTGGATGAGGTGCTTAGGGGCATCGTTTAGTGGTGGACTTAGCAGGGTTAGGTTTACAGTTGGACTTGATGATCTTAAAGGTCTTTTCCCACCTGGACGATTCTATGATACCACAGAAGAAAGTGGAAGGGAACAACTAGGGCAGAAGTCCAAGGGGGGCATAGGTAAGGAAAAGAGCAGGTGGTTTGGTAAAAGCAACAGGATCATGATGAAGGAAGAAATGAGGATGGATGGACAGCAGCCCTGGCCACCCAGAGCAAAGGACAACAGAAAGACCCTTGCAGCAGTCAGCCCTGTATTCCTGCACACATGCTTCAGCCTGAATTTCCACTGCAAGGCTCTCACACACACTCTGGAATGGGCTTCACTATTGAAGACTCAAAAAAATACAAGCAGTGCCAATTTTAACTTCACTTCATGACGGGAGGGGGAGAGAAGTCATGATTGGAAAACCTGGGGTAGCAAAACTGCCTTTGCTGTATGGTTTGCAGAGCCAAAGAGAAGAGGGCTGTGTTGTGGGGGAAGATGCTGAACAGCTCTGAAAAAAATGTCTAACAGACTTCTGCTTCTCTGTGACAAAACCAGATACATTGGTGAATATACCAAAACCAACATATTTTGTTTTCCACCAAAACTATCACAGAAAGTTTTTCTACAAGTATTTTTCAGGTTTTTTGGGGAGAAAAGCTCCCAAACCACAGTACTCATTTTCAATTGATGAAAGAAATTACACTTTTCAAAAGAGTTTTTAAAGAATGTTTCAACATCAAAAAATTCTCCTTTGTGATCTTTCCTCTGTCCCAAGAGCCTTGTGAAAAATATTTTTCTCCTTGTACTGTGGATGTTCTCTTCTCTATAATTAGTATTTTCATTATGCAAAAAAAAAGTGTTTTGCTATAATTTCTCCCAATGGCTGCAAAAAGCAAACATTTGCCCAACTGAAGCAATAAAAAAAGAAAATGAAAACTCTTCTTTTCAATGGAGGTAAACTGTGAAACACAAATTTGCAAAACGTAACTTCAGTGAGTTATCTTGTTCCAGTGGGAAACAACCTATATCTCTGGTGATCCCTGAAAATGTAAAGATAATAACTTGACTGATTCTGGGAAATTCAGAGATAATTTTCTGAGTTATGAATCCAAATGCCACTCCCAAAACAGAGTTAAAGTGTGTTTCTTTTGCTTTCTGAGCTCTAAGTTTTCCTGAACAATCAAGACAACTATGAAATTACCTTAAAATCAAACAAAAAAAGGCAAACCAAAAAAACCAAAGAACTCTTCCCCCTGTCCCCCCAAATCTCTCAAAACCCCACAAAGCAAAGCAATCCCTCTCTCCAAGATCACCACACAGTCACTGGCCTCTGGATGGTGCAGTCTAGAAGAACACCATGCATTGAGACATGTCAGGCTGTACTTTCATGTCTACCCAACAGTAAACCAAAATCCACTGACTGCTGTCAGCACACCTTTGTGTCACAGCAGTGACCTTGTCCCTGCCTGGACTGGGTCGAGCGGAGCTGTGGACTTGCTCCTAGGGCTGCCAGGCTCCTCCAGCTCTGCACAGCCAGAGCTCCAGGCTCTCCACACTGCTGGTCACTCATAGCACTGACTATCTACCCATTCTTCAGCCACAAAGTAAGTGTGTGCATGTGTGTGTATACTCATATATACTTATGTGTACATACATGTATATTTATACACTTCCCCCCCCACCAAAAGCCTAACTCACAAGGAGCCAATTCTCCACTGAGGGATTGCTACTAGAAAAGTCAACCAAACAATAAATAATAACCTTGCTCTTTTCTGTGCTAGCTTTCTCCATGAAATACAGGCCTGTGATGTCTTTTTTTTTTTCTAAACAGCAGAAGGATGTCTAGTCATTTTTTTGTTTCACTTTCAATATTCTTCAGCTTTAGTTAATTTCACAGGCCAGGGAACAGAGATGATCCTATTCTTCCACTGAATCTGGCTCAATAGGATTCTTTCCACCCTATTTCCCAGATGTACATTTGGTTTTTCTAATGTTCTCCCTGATACAATAATCTTTCAGCTCACTCTGTTTTACATTGCCTCTTTTGAGCCCCTCGTTATCCCCGCAGCAGAGCTGGAAGGCAAGAAACTGAGGAGCCCTGTTTGGAGCCAGCCCCCTGCATGTTTCTTGACCATGCAGGCTAACAGAGGCTCTGTTGTGCTCTGCACTGATAGAAATGTACCAACTGAGGGAGTGAAAGGCAAAGGATAGATTCGTATTATACAATGTTAGTGCTATCAAAATACAGCTGGGCCTAAAGAGCCTATTCAGAAGCTCTAGATCATGCTTAAAAAGTAAATAAGGTGTCTCAAGCACAGCTGCCTTGAAAATGCAGCTTAGTGAAACAGTTAAGACCATTTTACAAAGTAGCATAGGAAGCTGAGTTTGTTCTCTTAGTTTCCTTATGCACCAAAAGAAAAATGGAAGAAACTAAACTTTAAATATTGAAGCTGCATGTTTGGTTAATAACTAGACAAATGCCATAACGGTATTTTGCCAAAAGCCAGAGGGGTGCAACTTATTTGCCCTAGATGATGCAAATTAGGGCTACTTTTAAAGTTGGTTATTAGATGTGAAAGTCACCCAGGCAAACAAGCCCAGCACAAGGGCCTCTGCAGCACTCCTATCCCAGAAAAGCACTTTATGGCCCCTACTACTGCTGTAAGTCCATAATCCCTTCCCCTGAGACCAAAGGTGATGAAATGTACAGACTCTGGCCAGAAAAGGGCCACAACGGGGAGAAAGATGCTGTGGTCTCTTCTCCGTCCTCCTGTTTCGAAGTGCCACTGCAGAAAGCCAAATCTGAAGGTGCAACAGCCCAAAGCAGCAGCGCTCAATTCTTACGGAGTTGTGCCCCCAGAATAACAAGGTAGAGACAACCCTACCAGTGCCAGGCTCTCACGGGGAAATTGTGAGAGCTCTGAACTAAGCTATCATGAGTGACCAAATGGCAGCACACAGACATCTCCGTGGCTCTGAAAGGCACAAACTCCCTGCTTCCTTCCAGGAGGAATCTACTCCTGACCTATGTTTTACCAACAGACTATCAAAGCAGGAGATACTCTCTGCCTACATGTAGGATATGACCAAGAAATGTGTCTTTGCACAGAATTCTACAGAAACTTTATTCTCCGTTAACTTTGCTATAATTTGTTTCTTCATCACCAGTTCATGATTCCTCTCATTAATTACTTAACTCTATCATTAAATCTGAGAAGCATTTTTATGAAGTTGGGTAGGAAGGATAATTACTGTTGTAGAACTACTACTGCATATTAAATTCAAAACAAGCAGTCCCCCAGAACCCACAAAGAACCATTCCTTTGACTTCAACATGTGTGCCCAGAAGAAAAGGCTAAGAACTTCTATGGCTGAAAAAGGTCTTATACTACTGGGGCCAGCCAGCTTCTTCCTCAGTCTGCTCAAATCGTCACAGTGGAGGCATTGCTGTTGATCTTTTGGGGAAATACTTTTAAATAGATGCCACAGCAAACATTTTAACTCATTTTGAAATCTCTGGTTCTTGTGACAAGTTTTTAGCCATACAGTAATGTGAAAAGAGACAAGCTCACAAAAAAAAAAGAGAAAAAAAGAGATGGGGTGGTTGGGAGGGAAGAGCATTGGTGCTGCTAACGGAGAAGTGACATGCCAGTGTGTTTGTGACACCTTACCTTATCCCCTGGCTGCGGTCTCATGAGAGAGACTTGATCATAGCCTCGTCGAACCAAAGCCCACAGTGCATCAAGTTTGCCCTGGAATAAAAAAAAAAAAAAAAAAATAATTACATGACCAAGAAATTTGGGGAAAACAGCATGAAATTGAACTACAGGTGAGTTGATCCAGCCTTTCTGTATTAAACTGTCTGCACAAACATTGCTCCTGTGCCCTTGCCCTCTGTATACTGCTTATCTGGACAGCCAGGAAAAAAAAAAAAAAAAAGACCTCAATGGGGTAACATGTACCCAATATGCAATAGGCCGAATTCAGCCTGCTCAAAACTCACTGAGGATGACTGTAGTTTAATGTGAACAACTCCCCTAAAAGGCACAATTAGACAGGCGTTACATTAACAAAAGGCAGAACAACAGACATGCTGTACTGATGGGAGGCAAGCTAGAACATGGATAAACAGCCACAAGACCTAGGCAGGCTTTAAAATTCACAGATACTTTCCAAACAATAAATTCAAGCACTGTTAAACTGATCTGCAAGCATGGTGGGGAGCGCGGAGCTCATCCCATAAAGCACTAGTTTGGGACATGGCCACAGGTCTCTGGGATGAGCATGGTATGCTGCTCCCTTGGCCTGTGCTAGCCCTCCAGCTTCCTCTGTAAGCGGGGTAACAGCTCTGCCCTGCCTCAAGGGTTGTGTGAGGATACATACATTAAAAGACAGGGAGACACCAGATACTATAATGACACAGGAGAAATGGGGATGAAAGTGTGGAGAGACTGAGCGACTTGCCCAAAATCAAACACTACATCTTGTGGCTGAACTAGAAGGGAACAGAGCTGAATCCCAACCCAAGGCCTTAGCCACAGTGAAATCAAAGCAAGGACAGCACACTTTTATCTGATCCTCTTTGTATACTGCTTTGAGACGGCACAAAGCAGCACCCTCCCTCCCTAAGAGTCAAGATATCTGCTGTTGCAATCCACGCTGTGCAAATGTACCTGAAAAGAAGGTGTGAGCTGAGGGAGGGAAGATCTCTGCGCATGCCTTCCAACACCCTCCACTCTTCCTCAAAAAACTACGGCAACACAGTGCCAGGTAAAATGCATGTTCCAAGAAATGGGCAAAGTTGAGGGTTACTGGCCATTTTTCTAAATCAGCTCTCCCAGCTCCGCCGAAAGAAAGGCTGTGCTAAGGAAGCGGGATGTAGTAACATGCATGACATAAGAGACTTGGTAAAACTGAGGGTCAGACACATTACCTTGATTGGAGTGTACCACTTCCGCTGGGAAGGTGGTTTTCTCACATGGGGCTTTTTCGGCTTGGGTTCCCATGGCTCGTACTCCTGTTCTGGCAACTTAATAACAGCATTTTTAGGCTTCTCCAACTTTGCTCCTTCCTCTGTTGACCCCTTGTCTCCCCATCGCACCTGAAGTCAGGAGAGCACACTGTAAGTAGAGACACTACAGCAGTCCCCACCAGCAGGTGGTTTTCACAGACGTTAATCTAGTTCCCATCAGATGACCCAATGCCACCAGACATGAAGCCAAATTTATGAAGGCACCAAACTCCCACTGTAATCAGAAATACACATTTAAGAGTCAAATAGTCTCACTCAAAAGCTGCTTGAACTACTAGCCTTTGCACTTTCCAGTAACCTAAGGTGTTGTGGGAATTCACAGCATCCAGGGCAGATTAACCCACTTCCAAATGAAATCTGAAGCACTCTGCCCAGCTCTGCTAGGACACAGGTGTCATGTGCTTCTCATTGTCTCCTGCAAAAAGCAGGCAGCAGCACCAGGTGACGGCAGGCGGTCTTTACAGCTAGTCCTAAGCAGCTCCTATTGTTCAGTTCAGAAGTGAAAAAAGGGTCAGTGGATGAGTACGTGAATGGTTTAAGAGCATCAGCCCTCAAACTCGTTCAGCTGCTACTAAAAACAGCTCTTCCAAAGATGACCTTGCACAGCCACAAGAGAGGTGAGTAACTTTATCTTCAGATACGATACACTACTTATTTCAAGCTGAAATTCTGATTTTGTTGTTTGGCTTACATCAAACAGAAATGTGACACTGCATTCAAGGGTAATATATGATCCATAGGGTTACTCAGCATCGAGGATAAAATTCTCCCAAGGAAAACGGTTAAGGATATTAAGATGCAACACTTCACCTGCAGACTTGCAGGGACTTGCTGAGAAGCCATTGCTTTCATTTGTGTGCCCTAGTTTGGTCCAGATCTTCAGCTAGCTTACATTAACTCGTCTCCCTCAGCTACTACTTAAATCTAGTGGGAGTTTCTGGTGTGACATCCCTAAAAGTCATCATTAGGCCCTCAGCTGATACAGGTGACTGACAATTCCCTGCCTTATATTATCCATGATTAGGAATATTGAATTGATTTCACTAACATGCTTATTTACAGGAGTTAGAAGCTGATCACAGCATTATCCACTGACTCCCTGGAATGTACATGCCATAGGACAGCACAAGGCAAATTCCTTTCACAGTAACACCTCATTTTACACATGGCTTGTGCATAAATCCCAGGGCAGGATTTGATTCATTGGCCAATTTCAACACAGATGTGTTTTTGTGCATTAGGAGTTAGTGTTTAACAGGAAAAAACCCCACAAACCCAAAAGAAAAAAAAAAGGAGGGAAAAAAAGAAAAATCACTGGTTTAAATTCTCCAAACCAATTGCTTCCAGCCAGTCAGGCACACTGTAGATGGCACCCTCAAATACTCAAAACCAGTATAACTCTGCCCCAGAGAAGAGAACTGGACCCAACTGCACTGAAGGGTTGATTCAGTAAATTAAAAATTCTTTTGGTGCTTATCCATTTCTTAACCTGCAAATTTTCTCTGGCTCATAATGCTAGATTCATTTAATTATTCATGCAAATGATGGCAGCTTGATGTCTGTTACTTGGACAGCAGGTGCAATCAGGTGGACAAGCCCTAATTAAATCCTAGTCTCTAGTCCATCAAGGTAGCTTTTTTAAAAATCACATAAAACCATATTGCTACAATTTATAATTAAATGTGCTGATTTTTACAACACTAAAGAACAAGCCAAATACCTCCATCCTCTTAATCCCACCAACACCTCGACCTCCATAATAAGATGCGTCCACGGTTGGCCACTTTTTCTTTGGCAATCCATCTTCATCATCTGATTCCTATGGGAAAGACAGGGAAATATTACTGCTGTTCTCACATAAGCAGCATAAACTATGGAAAACAACTGAACATCCTATGGTCCCATCCTTGGATATCTGGCTTTGTGGGTTATACTTATTTGCTGACAAAAAACAAGAAGTCTCTTGTCTCTGCAGCTGCAATTTCGACTAGGGAAGCCAAAGACGATTGCCTATTCCTCTCTCCAGGCAGCTTTTATTTAGTCAAATATGCATTGAGCTTCAAAATCACAACTGACTTGTAAGGGAAGGCAAAGTGAAGATGAATCGTACATTATACTGGCTTGCCACTATGCTATGCAGAAAATGCAGCAATCAGTTAGCCCAAAGAAATCATTTATTAATAGTGCTTTTAGAACTTAATGTCACCTAACAGGGGAAAAAAGCTACCACTGTGAGTTTTCTAACATGTGCATCAGACCCTTTTCTCATGGCAGCTGTAACCAGTTATTCAACGCTGCTTGATTCTTTGTAGAGTCTGGTTCAAGCTGTACAGTTTGGAACCAGGGCTCAGACTGGAGCATCTCCAAATTGTCAGGAAGCTCAGATCCAGAGTTTTTGCCCGGCAATTATAAGACTGCAGATTATTTTTCTGGAACATGGGAGAGTCTGAATCAGGGTTTTAATTCAGGTTTATTGTTCTGTTCTTGCTTAACTAAAAGCTGGCAAATGTTTCTGGTTCGACAACCCTGGGAATACATCTCCAGCTCTATCATCTTGAGCTGATAGAAGTCACTGGGATTTCTCAGACTCCCTATCATTACGCTGAGTCAAGGCAGCTGAAAGTCACACCATGACACTCTCCAAGTACACACGTAATTGAGGGAAGGGGCCAACAAGCTTCCTACAAGACCATCTTCATTCCTCACACTCTTTAATAAAGACAAATAACTACACCTCATGCTGATACGCAGATTTTTCATCGGTACAAGTGTGTTTCTGGAAACACTGCCTGGACTTAATTTTTACTAATAAAAAAAACATAAAATCAAGTGAAATCCAAATACTAGAGAAGGACAGAAATTATTGTCAGATCACTAGGTGACATTTTCTCAAAACTGCCCTACATGTTTCTATATGAATGTAAAAGGAATTTAGAGTCCAAAAGCCAAGAATAGCTTTTAAGAAAAAATGCCTTGATTTTTGTTTGTTCATATCTAACTCTTAGGTTATGCCTTGGAGAAAGGTATTCCCATCAGTTATTCAGTGACATCTGATCTCTCAGCTATGGCTCATGGGTCAGTTCCTCCAACAAATTCTTTAGTATGGCCAGGCATGACTACAGTTGACATTTCCATTAACTAGTAAGGGAGTTTGGGTTTGATTTTTTCAGTTTGTTTTTTGGTTGGGGTTTTTTGTTGTTGTTTTGTTTTTATCCCAAGTCAGGGAAATAAATATACAAGGAAGAAACTGTGGTTTGGTGTTGAGTTTTGTTGTTGTTTTGGTTTGTTTGGGTTTTGTTTTTTTTTTGAAGAGTATAACAAACACAAAAACAAATTTAAGCCCATTTTGTGCCACATCTAAACTAGTACCCAGTGAACTACATAAGCAGTTTTAATTAATTTATATTTTATTTCATTGTGAACTTGAGCACTATATAAAATATCCTGCCCCTTCCATTGGATGTAACACAGATTTCAAGTCTTCAGGTCTAACAACCCCTATTGCTGGCAAGCCTGACAGTAGCAGGACACAGTAATAGCTGACATTTTTCCAGCTGATAAAGGATTTATACGAAATATCCCCTACACTGAACACATAGGAAAGCAACATCAACAGCTACCACATACATTTTGAGAAGTAATGGAAATCTAATGCTTGTGGTTTAGAACAAGTTTTAGATAACTATATTCAGTTGTATAGCAGCAATACCAGACTACATCAGCTAAAGGGCAGGTCACCATACCTAGGGAGGATAGTGCTAAGTATAACGAAACAACAATCCATACCGGATAAAGACAAGGCCAAGTAAAGGGATGGATAACATCTGTGTTCTGTGTTATTCCTGGAGGTTTACGTCAGCTCAGAGTCTCTTTGATTGCATTTAAAATCTCTGCTGATCAGAATAATCGCAAAGCATCTGGGAACTCTGCTGCAGGGGTGCGATGCTCTCTGAAACCTCCTTCGAACACAGCATGGCTGCAATTGCATGCTTCATGACAACACTAGTCACCCCAAAACCAGCATGATTTTTGGTGCATATTCTAAAGTTAAATCGTCACAGTGCTGCTGCCCAGGACCAGCAACAGGATCACATACACAGTAACGGTGGCCTCTGGCAACCTCAAAACAGCAGCTGTGGTTGCCTCCTGATATTCACGCCAAGTTACAGCAAGTTAGTAGCAAACTGTAAGCTTCTCTTGTGGGTTAGGCAAGTATTTTTCCATCATTTAACTGTCTATGCCTAGGAAAGAAATAAAGGCAGGCATGAGTTTTCTCTGAAGATACTTCCATTTATTACTATTATTTTCATGAAATTAGTACAGTGAAACTAAGCTGAGGTCAGGATCAGTGTGTTACTGTCCCAAAAAGAGCTAAATACAACCCTGCCTCAAACAGCTCACAACCGAAACAGAGAAAGGCTAAATGTCCTTCCAAAGGTCACTCTGCAGCAGAGCCACAGCCAGGGCAGGCTCTTGTCTCCCTCTCCTGTAGCAAAGCCACAAGAATGTGGCCTTTGCTGTCCTCTCTTCCAGCTGCCAGACTTCGTTCCTTACTCCCAACCCAGGCTAAACTCCTGCTGAGAACAACAGCAGCTTTACTGGAGGAGGGATAACTTTCAGCACAGCTTGAGAAGCACAGATTTGCCTACACGCCTGTTTGATGCGCAGCAGAAGGAACAAAATACCATAGGAACTGTTGGTCTGTGGACTTCTGAGTTATGCAACTATTTTCTCTGTGGAAGGAAATAATCTTCCTGCATGTATATAAAGAGGCCAGAAGGCAGAAATAACTGTCCTGACCAAAGAGACTTCCTCTCACAGCCTTCAAGGTGTCATTAAGACACCTACAGGGCTGACGTTCCTAGGCAGCACAGTACCCTACAGTAGCTGCAGACAGTGCAACAACTCAAAAGTAGCATACTTACAGGCTCTGGAGGTGGTGGTGGTGGCGGCTCCTTGATCACCTGGAATATATGGAGAAATCTGAGATAATGGAAGGTTCATCCATCTCAGTGCTATGTCCTCTCTGCTTTCTCGCTCATATCACAGATGGGTTGCCCTGCTCCATTCCCTCACATTCAACCCTCTCATTAGCCCCATTGCTTTTCAGCAGGCATAAAATAAATGCAGATGAGGAGCTAAATCCATCACATTGAACTATCTGATTAATCAAGAAGTGTTCTATTAAGCAACTCATCATACAGCTCCATATTCTGGTAGTTCTGCCTTAAAAGTGTCAAAAAAAAGCTACTGCAAAATATTCACTCAGAATCTGCAGCTCCTCCGAATAAAAAAAGAAACTCTAACTCTTGTCTTTAAAAAGGACCGTAACAGCTTATACACATATTAGTAAACCAGTTCCATTATACTTTTCTGCAGCAGGTTTCAAATCTTTTTCTAAGGAGGTCTTGAAACCTACAAAAGCTTGGACCATGTCCATGAGCTCACTTAAACTTCTCATTCAGTGTCAAAATCACACAGGCCTTGCAACATTCAAAAACCCAGACCGGAGTGACTTCAACAAGGAATTTGATGAATCAGGGTCTTACAAACCTGGCAGCATTTTTCTTAAACAAAGTTAACCACCTACTCCAACTCTTTAACTCTGTGCTTTCACAGAGAAGAGATGAAAACCAAGACAAAAGAATAAAAACCTGTACTTACCACCGTGCAGCAAAGGGGCCAGAACCACCATAGAAGAGCCAGAGCCAGCAGCAGAAAGAGAATTAGGAGAGCAATGAAAAGGATGGTCCCAGTCAGCTGCAAACAAGACGATTACTTCTGAGTTATCTGTGCATATCACAAACAAGGCAGGAGCCCTGAAGTTACACAATTAGACTGGGCAAAATGAGCCAGGTTTCCCTCACTATGAGGTCTCAGGTAGATTGTGCAGTGAATCAACTATTATCATTAGGGTCACATAAGTATTTTGTGCAACAAATGACAAATCTGTATTTGAAGTCATGATTCAGGGAAGCACCTCCTGTATGCGGTGTGTATATATATAATTTATGTACAAATTTATGGTATGTTTATATATAGTCCACTAGATTCAAGGGTGTTAAACTCGTATACAAACCATTCCCAAATCTGTGCTGACAGGTCCCTTAATACTGTCAGAGGGGCATTGCAAACTACATGACCACAGACTCTTAGGTGTGCAGAGTAACCTTTCATTACTAGAGATGCAGAATATGCAAATGCTGATATTCAAAGAATGGGAATATTGGAGCTAAGAGCTTATGGGTAACTGTTTGCATGTCAACAACACAGAACAGAGCACAACTTACTCACTCAGCCTCATCAGCTCCCAAGCCTGCCTGCGTTGCCTCTTAACTCAAACTGCACACACAACCCCAGCCTGAGTGATTATGTAAACTAGTCCTTAATGCTGCTGGTTCTTCATATGCTTCCTAGGGCTGGTTTGACTATTTTTAATGAGATGCTGTAATCATGATCTTAAGCATTTCTGATTCTTATATTGCATCTATTTCTCTGCAGAGAATGGTGGGACTCTGGAGCTGGATAGCTAAGGGTCTACATTCAAAAATCAAAGTTAAATTTTCAAAATTACTAGAATCCAAAAAATTTCAAGTGTTAACACTTGAAATTAGCTTTTCAAAGCAGCCAGGCAACCAAAGAGAATCACAGCTCTGATTTTCCTGGGTAAATCTTAGTGGATTCTTTGCACTCAGAGCATTTCATGTCAGTGTGTTCAGAAGAGGTATTAACTCTCTGTATTGCTCTGATGACTACAGGAAAGCAGGTCTTCATACCTTGTTTGGCCCCTGCAGAACATACAGAGCACGTGGCTTTTTGGAAATTAAACATTTGTTGCAGACGGGCAGTAGCATGCTGGGACATGCCATTTCCTTAGACTGCACTGGGCTCTGGGATGAGGTTAAGATTAGCTCTGGTGCTCCAGCCATTTCTTTTACACTGGGAAAAGAAACCTCTTTAGTGGTAGATTTTCTGAGTTTGAGAAGAGGTCCAATTCACCAGAACAGGGGTACCAGAGAACAGGCAAAACCTGGCAGCAAACTAGCGAAGAGCCTGGGACTAGGAAGATGTGAAAAGAGCTTGAAGAAAAGTCTGAATAAGGCTGAGGGAATAGGAGCTGGCTAGAGAGGAAGCTGTTAAAAGATTTTCAAAGAAGGATAGGTGGGAGGATAAATGAAAAGAAAGCAAATGCCAAAGACGATTTATGGAGGAGAGGAGAAAGTCTGTGAGATTCATCTTATTAAACCTGAAACTACTTGCTGAATTCCCATGACACCAGAAACTGATGCTTAGCCCCTTCTTACAACAGTTCCCTTCACATGTTCAAGGCAGGACTAACAACCACAGCTCCTATTCCATGCTTTTAGGCGGGTATCCCAGTATTCCATATCTCTGTGGCACAGCATCACCATCCCTCCCCTGCTGTGTGTCTTCTTGTTATAGATGCAACAAACTGACTTGTTTTGGGACACACTATTTAGCTCACCTCATTCATTTGGTCAGGGAGCAGCTGAAAGCCGAGGTGGAGCGCTGCAACATGTGCCAGAGCCCCTAACTCAAAGCAGTCCTGTTAGAAGACACACCACCCAACTGCAGTTCAGTGCTGCAACCCCCCTCTCTGGCCCTCCTATGGCCCCATGTAGCACTAATCCATCTGGAAAGCAGACACTTGGGCGGCATGAATTCCCAGCGAAGTCCGTTTGCTGAGAAAAGGATGAGTAAAAGTCAAGCATAACTTTTAAGAGGTACTGCTGCACTCAGAAAGAAATCCACGCATAGCAGCAATACAGTGCATGAGCCACAGATGCACATACCACTGCTGCTGTTACTCCAAACACACATTACCTCCTTGTTTTGTAGCCTTTGTTCCCAGGTGTTGCTCTTCCCATGCTAAGTGCTCATATAAATCGCAGAGACATTTGACAGCAGCAGCTCAGGAACTGCTGGCAGCAAGAAGCTAAAGAGTTCTCTTTTAATGATTAAATATACAAAGCATTGTAGTGAAGCTGGACTTCAAAAAGGAAATAGCAGGCATCATGCAGCTGAACAGAAATAAGCACAGGGATCACCCAGAGGCTTTAGGAGTAAAGTGAAGATACTTACTGTACAGAAAGGATAGAACAGCCAGCTGGGGGGGGGAGAGCTGAGCAGGCCAGCTAACTGCCACCCACAGAAAAAGAAACAGGAGAGGAAAGGAAATGGAGGGAGTCTCTAAAACGAGAAGAGTGAAATGCATGAAATTAAGACAAAGTTGGAAACTGAACTGCCAACCTCCCTGCTTAGGGGATGTAACTGGAGTGAGACAGTCTTTCTTTGTATCAGCTGAGAATCAGGCTCCCTGCCTCCTTCACATTCAATCTGCAAAAGGCTGGTTAAAAATTTTCAGATTGACAGGCCTGGAGATTGGATTCCTCTCTTTATCCTAAGGCTACTGAGAGTAAAGCTTCCTCCGTCCATGTTCAGTCCAGTAGGAAGCTTAGCTAGGGATAAGACTTCAGTCTTCATCAGAAATAAACTACATATGGGTAACTAAATGCACCAGTTAACACTTGTGTTTCACTGCAGATTCAAAAGGTTTTATTATACCCAAGGTAGAAGAGAGGAATAAATTGTGAAAATGTCAGTCTTCAGTGCAGAAAATTTGGAGGAAAGTTTTGGAAAAATAAAAATAATCAGGTGAAGCAGAAAACACATCTCTGCTAAATTCTGAGCCCCTGCACCCTGGACTGTTCCAGCAATCTGGTGCAAGTTCCAGTTACTGCCTCTATCTTCATTCCTGCCCTTCCGTTCTGCAGCTGTCAAAAAGGCCAACAATGATTACAAACCAATATGACAGCGTTTGGCATAGGCTATAAAAGTCCTTTTGACACGAACAACAATAAAGCTCAACTTTGATATGAAGTGTTTGCTATCAGGTACTTCAGCAAACTTTGTTTAGTCCACAAGCACAAGGCCAAATCTTTAGCTACTGTACTTGCTTGCACCAGCTCTGGGCATTGCCTATTTTTACTCCACAGCAAGGAAGAAGACTGCTTATCTAGTAGTCAGATTCTTCATTTTGACAGTTTGATTCTAAAATCAGATTTTGATAAAGGATCACTTCTAGCTGTTGGTCCCTGACACTCCACCTGGGGATAGGTGGTCTTCTTGACCAGGAGATGCTCACATCATAGCCATCGCTGTCCCGCAGCAGCACATTCTCCCTTGGTTGGGCTGAGCAGCAACCTTTTATCAAGAAGCTTATCCCAGGATCTGAGGCTGCTATCTCTTTCTGGTCATCCCCCGTGACACCAACAGAAAAGCAACCAGCTCCTGTCACTAAAACTGTAAAAATGCCTTAGTGAATCCTGAACTAGTAAAGGCAAATTATGGTGGTCTAAGAACAAATGCTGTAAGCTCCAACCTAAAAATAGCCATGCAAATTTAGAGGACCTTCCATGCTGCAGCCCTTCCAGATCCAAGTCCTGGCAGTTGCATCTTTCACCCCAGATCCTATAAGGGATCCCAGAGCTCAACAGGGTGTTGATTCTTGATGATCCTTCCCTCATTTTCCCGGATTCCCTTGTAGTCAAATCCTAGCTTTGAGGATCTCTTTCCTGGGATAGGAATGGGCAGGGTGCCTTTTGTTGTAATTTTTTATTCAGTAAATCTATCATGATCTATGCATCATCAATAACGATTTAATCTTAATTAGCCCTGATTATTTTTCAAAGAACTGCTGGGGTCCAGTCAATAACCATGATGCAGAAGCTGTAGAGAGCTCATGCTCACTCAAGGAGGCTTTGCCTGAAGAGCCACCGTCTCTTTCTAAGATCTCATGGTTTCTCTGTCAAGCCCCATTGCAATTACTTACACACTGTGTGCTGGTGATGCTGACAGAGCTGGAGATGAACGTTAGCCCGTTGTTCATGCTGACTTGTAGGAAAACCACCCTAAAGCACAAAACAGATACACTTATTTTTAGTGTCATCTTTATACCCATTGTTCCCTTTATTCCGGCTGTGTTTTAGCCATTGGCTTATGAACACGCATGGATAAAATGTCCTGCTGAGTCAAGGCATTTCCATGGCTTCAGGTGCTTACCTGCATTTGTCTCTCTGCTTGCCCAGGAGCTACCCTTATGTTGGCTTAATTGAGTTGGGGCATATGCTCTTTATTAAACAACCTCCATCCCACCTGGGGCAAAGGGCACTAGGACAGTGAGTCATAAAAAAAGTCTCAGACGTTTGCAGTACTACCCTAGATAGCACAAGAAACTTCAGGCTTTTTTTTTTTTTAAATCCTTTCTGCAGCTTAAAGAGCCAGAATGTGTTTTCTTTTATCTCCAAGTAAATCCAGAATACCTGCACTGAGGTCAAGGGGTAAGAACACTGAAGTGATAGAGAAATTAAAGAAGAATCTGGCCCTAGCCATTCTCCAATATCAGAGAAAGGGTCTGAGGAAAAAAAAAAAAAAACCAAACAAAATAACCCACAAAAACCCCACCAAACAACTTTCCCTCACCCACAAATAGGAAAGGAGAAGGAGCCATTTCCCTTCACCTCCAGTACAGTATTTAAGCACCCACAGGATCACGCAGGGGGAAGGTAGGACCTTGTGCCATGTCTCCCAGGAGTCTGCAGGATTACAACAGCTCAAAAATACCAACACTAGCCAGAGCAGGGCAAAACACAGGAAGCAACATCTACAACAGCAGCAAAGGAATTCAAATCAAGCATCTCTTTTCAATCAAAATGAAAAGTTTGCCTGGAATTCAATTACCTTTTGGTCTGAAAAATCAGGATATAGGAACAGAGGAGAAATCACCATTCTATGATATGGGACCATGGTCCAACAAGGCCTTTGGTTAAGCTGTGCTAAAGACCCAACATTGAATAGAGCTATGCTGGCTCATACTAGGAGAGGATTTGGCACAAAGGGGAAGGAGGTAACCCGACCACACACACACAAAAAAAATTATTAGCTTGGCACTTTGGGCAAAATTCTGAGCCCTTGGGTCAGTGACATCCTCATCCAGAAATCCCCTCTCTCTTGACATGTGCTGGAAAGCAATACTTACTGTCCAGCATCTTCTATCACTGGGGCAGGACAAAGTAAGTAAGTATCGTGAACAACGGTTGGCTTTTCATCTGCAAAGAAATTAATATAACTGTCAGGGATGAAAAAAAGAAATTGTCCCAAGCAGGCCACCCCCTGGAGAAGCACTGACACCAGAAAGCCACAGATGAATTCAGTATATAGGCAAGTACCAATATTCTCCAGTGGTACTGATTACAAAGCCAAGAACCAGGATGACCATTCTCGTTGATGCCAATATAATGTTATCAGGCTAGAGATACCACAGCTAAGAAATGGAAGTACATCGCTGTCCCTGACAGGAGTGATCAGCCATTTGGAAGCTAGCTTTGAGCAATATTCATCTTGTCTATATGGCAAGTGCATGCAAACTCTACTCATACTGAATAGTCTCACCTCACAAGTTACTCAAGGGGTCAAAAGTATAGGGTTCAATTTTTGCCTACCCACTTCCAAACACATACACTGGAGAAGCCAAGGCTGCACTATTTAAGCCCAGGGAAAAGGAACAGCAGAGATGGGGTGGAGCTGAAGTGGACAGACACCAGAAGAAAAAACAACCACCCATGGTTGATCATACATGGGAGACAGGCAGAGAGGGGCCACAACTGATGTTACTGTGAGGACCCATCCTGCACTAGCTGCTGCTTTTCCTGTCCCCAACCTCCCCTCTGTGGCAGCATCATCCGGAAACAGCCCATGTTTATAGAGGTTTGATTCAGGCAGAGTCAAAAGCAAGGCCATGGGTGTTTTCCTCCCTCCCTGCGCTCTGCAGCTCCAAGAATCGGCAGTGCTAATCCTGTTGCTTTCAAAAGGCACATCCAGAAAGCCAAGTCCCATGAACACAGGGAGGAAGCCCAGCAGTAATCCTGCAATGCCACTCTGCTAGAAGTGTGTAAGCTGAGGCACAAGAGCAGACAAGTCACTGCTGTGACCACACCTTAGCTCCAAAAGGGCCAAAGCAGCTAAGGTGCTAGTCCAGAGAAAGACTGGTTCACAAGAGTCCAACACAAGTGAATTAGGGGCTGGTAAAAGCTGCCAGCTTACTTAAGTCTTAGACGCTTGATTACTCTTTCTACCCAGGAGAAAAAAATTAACTCGAGCAACAACAGGTATGAGAGTTGTTCTTTCATGCTTCACCCACCCCAAGCACAACCGAAGACAAAGCTCATTTCCCAGTTTTGGCAGGAATGAGACCATGGAAACTATAGTGATATATTTTAGGGCCAGTCCAAGGGGAAAAAAGCCAGCCAGCATAGATCAGTGTCGCATCACAACATCTGTTGCAGACCTAACCCAAGGAGAGCACAGCATGGAGGAGATGTGAAATTAGGGTAGTTTTCTTCCTGTGTACTTCCAGGCCTGGGTTAGACCTCACTGCGTGAAGTTCAGTCAAGGTGCCAGTGCATTAGGGACAAGGAAGGAAAAAACCCAAAAGTCTGTCTACCTAGTAAACCACAAGAAACAAATCCCTGGTAAAGGGCATCTGTAAGTGGAATGAGAGTAAGACCACCAGAGTTTATTTAATGCAGCCTCCACGTAGGCAACTGGGATGGGAAATGAAGGAGCAATTCATGTGCTCTCTCTTGTAAGTGAATTCACTGCTAGGGAAGGCACCAGTCTGACCGCAACAGGATATGAAAGCCTCTACTGTGCTCAGCCAACAAGGGTAGCACATACAGAAACGGAGCGAAGCTCCCCTCCCCATGCTGCACTTCACCCTGCCAGACATACACTGATTCTCGGGAATAAGAGAAGACTGCTGAGAAACTGGACAGTCAATCTTTTTCGGCCGTTCAGACCTTTGCCTGGCTGCTGAGACAGCAAACAAAAGACCCTGTTTAGCACAGCGATGACAGGGAGTTTCCATGTTACATGCTCGCTGCGATGAGACCAGCAACTGGCATCAGAGAGGAAGGGAGCAGGCCTGGGAGGGCCCTGCTTTATGGCCAGTGTCTCCCGAATTGGTGAATAAAGAGTCTGAAGACACCACCAGAGGATCAAGACAGCATTATTTCTTTTTACTGGTGATGAACAAGGGAATATGGAGCGATTTTATTTCTCCCTCTTAAAACCTGATACCCAGCCCTCACTGGCTGTATGCATCACCCACGTGCACCATTACAATGATGCTGAAACTCATTGTGCAGCAGCACACCCCGTGTAAGCCCTCATGACACAATGCCCACAGGTCACAGGATTGAATGAAGATGCATTTCAAGCTGCTGTTAGGTGTCAATCCCTACTCAGCTCCCCCCACATCCACTGCAAGGACTCCCCCAAAATGGAAGAGAGGTGGGCTGTGTCACCTCTGTCACTCATGAGGTGACACAGCCACAGGGGGCACTGGAACCCACCAGCCTGCAAACTTACTGATAGTAAGGCTGTCGTTGAGCTTGAAGCTGCAGAGTACCTGGTCGATATTTCTTGCATGATAAAAGCCGTTGCCTCTAACCACAACTTGAAATGATTCTGTAAGTAAGAACACAGAAAAGTAATGAAAAAAGGTGCAAATAGAGCATTTCCTTCCAGAGTGATCTGAATTACAACATGACAATGGCTGTTCTCTGTCCTATGCCTGAAACAAAACATTCACACTGACACTCTCAATGCTCAGCAGCAATGGTCAAGAGTGCTGTAGTAGCACTGGTGCTTCACAGAGCAACATTTGTCTCAAGGTTGCTCCCGCAAGCATACCACTGACTCTCAATGCTTTAAAGATGCCACAGTAATACTGTGAGCCTGACATGGCTGATGTCATCTCATGGTTCCTCCATGGCTTTTGGGCCAGATGCCTTTGCTAACCATAAGCATCAGTCCTTCCTCCTATCTCCACAGCAGATTGCACTTGGCTTTCAGCAGCAGCTCTGTTCAGACAGATGCAGACAAACAGGACTCCCCTCATAACCCCCTGTGAATCAGACAGGAAGCTTTACATCTGGTACAAGTCCTGGAAAAATACAATCTTTCAGCCCATACAAGAACTGAGCTTGCGCACAGCCCCGTTAGCATCTGCTGCATGTGGGAATAACTAAAGACCGAGGTGCTGCAATTTTCTTTGTGCTCTTTCCCCACACCCCTGCCCCAGCAGCAAAAAACACCAGTGGCACAAGAAGAGACCTGCCACATCAGACACACTGTCTGCCAGCTAGAGAAAGCACTCCTAAACCTGCCCTTGAGCTGCTTTCAACTTCTGTTGCTTCAGTCCTGTTGGGGGGGGCACCTGTGATTTTTGTCATTACTGTGATAAGCAACTGTGATTTGTTCATTCAAGCAGGAAAAGCATTGTCAGTTTTTTCAGCCAACCTTTCAATGGTCTTTCTACTGATAGAGCAGTTTCACATCTGAGTAAAGCCAGCCTAGGAAGGCTCCTGTCAGAAGTGAGATCCCAGCTACACATGCCCTCCACTGTTGGCACCACTGATCATGTTGCAGTGCACTGAGCTTGCTCACACACCTGAAAAATAACCCTCTATTTGTTGCCAGAGAGATCAGTAAGGTGATCTGCCTGGCTGAGCATCTGCTGGGAACAGAAATGTGCAGGAGAAGGGAAGGGACAGAGGCAAGTGGTGGTAGCATCAGGTGAGTTTGTCTATCGTGAAACCTCCTCGACTCAGTGTACCCAGGACAGTTAGAAACAGGAAAGGTAATTTGAGGAAGAAGGTATTAAGAAGCCTGGTTTGGTTTCCTATTCTCCACAGCAAGCTTTTAAAATTATTTATTACTAACCTATACGGGTAACACTTCTCAGAGCTCTGATAACAGCACAACACAACTGTTTGTTGCTCTTCCCTCCCTTTTACTTTACACAGGTGGAGCCTGACACCAAGGCACAGTCTCCTCCATCTTGGGGCAAGCCCAAATTGCCAAGCTAGGCACAGGATGCAGCAGGAGGGGAAGTGGCAAGGGAAACTTCCCTCTAGGTCAAAAAATGCATTGTAGCTGCTATACTGACCACAGAGATAACATTTTTAACACAGGCAGGTGGAGAGACACATTGCAAATTTGTTCTGTGCCAAATGTATTTTTGAAACTCCCTTTGATACTACAGCTGACAGGCGAGACCCACGCACACAGCAAGGGAAAGCCCAGAAGTTGTTGCATTTTCACACATAAATCTCCTGCTTTAGCTGAGTCCTCCACAGAGCTCGCTTACACCAGCTACTGAGCAGCGTTTGAGACCAGCCCAATACCAGGGGGATACACAGGACCAAATAATCTTCAAGCTACACATATAAAAAGAAAGAATAAACTGCATAGAAGTTCTCCACTAGCAGCAAGTAAAGCCATGAACAAGTCCACATGTGTTATCAGTTACACTTTGACCAACATACTGAAAATGAGAGGAAAACAATGTTGATAGGATTAAAGGGAGCAGTACCTAATTTTTAGTGATATGAGATCTGGCTTTTGATAACATGGCAGTGCATCATATGAAATGTTATTTGTATGCTTTGGGGGAAGGACTTGTTATTGGGTAACACTACATGAGGCCCAAAGGTGGCTAAAATACATATTTAGCTTAGTCTGGCTGCTCTTCACTATCAAGTTACTGCAAGGCAAGCTAGCATGAGGATGTGGAGTGCTTTAACTTTCCCATACAAACAGCTTGTTCTTGCCAAAAACACATTCTCACTACATTGAGGTCTAATGCAACTCTGGGTAAACTGGACAAGGGCATGGACCAGTTACAATCAAGCACTGGAAACCCACACTCTGGTTTTCCTCACGGTAACTTTCCTTTAGAGCAGTGCTCTGAACTGACACCGGCAGTAAGGAACATGGGAATCGGAGAAGATATTTTGGGAGGGGAAAAAGAAAATATCTACTGGAGTGCATATTAAAGTGAAACACATGCTTTGGCACTTTGCTGAAGAAAGATGATCAAATTTGAGACTTCACTGAGCACATCAAGAGCCAAACACACAAAGCCAGCATGAGAACTTGGCCTCTTTTTTAAGAGAAGGGTTATACCTCCTCGTTCCCACTGGGGGTGGAGGGCACTTCTTTAAACAAATAAAAATGGACTGTAGCGCAGATTCAGCTGCTTCTTACTCCAGGAAGAATCTGGAGTTACTCTAAGTCTGATTCATGCCTTGAGCCACTCCACATTTAACTCAGCTGACATGCTGAGAGTTATTCTTGATGAGCATCCCTTTTTTTTTTTGCCAGCAGAGATGAGAGTCATGGCCAGCCCTGGGGGCAACCGGGCCTCTCCCCACCCACCAGAACTACCTGCTGGTACCATGCATTACCCCAGACTTGCTTGTAGCTAGCCCACTCCACAGTGACCTGAACACCCAGCTAAGATAACTTTTTGTCTCTCAATGTTATATTATAAAAGTAGCTTGTTGAAATAAAACTGCAGGTAGATTTATTTTTTTTTCCCCTCTCCTGAATGGATGGTCTTAAAAGGCAGCAACCACAAAAACATAATTGATAGCTATTGCAGTGGCTTTAAGAAGAGGCAGCAAGTAAGAGACTTTTAACACAAAACAGCAAAGGTAAAAGCTACATCTAGAAGTTTAGTCTTGTCAAGATAGTTTACCTCTCCTGCCCTTCTTTCCACCGTCACTGCCACTCCGCACAGTCAGTTGTGAATAACTGACTCAATAGTAACTTGTCCACCAACACAAGCTGACAATATAGTCTCAATACCAGACTTGCATGGAAATGAACAGCTGGTACTGGATTTGGTGGTTGTTTTTAAGAAGTCTGCCCCTTCAGATGCTCTGGAGCATTAACGTGTACTGGATGATGGTCTGTTGAAATGGCTAATTCCATTTAATTTTGCACCCTGGCTCTGGCTGCGTCCTTTTCTTCCTTAGTTACTGTCAGATCGTAGATTGTAGCTTTTGACAAGACAGCGAAGGGAAAAAGGTCAGCACTGAAATAACCAGGCGGCGCTGGCAGCGAGATGGTAGGTTGAAGCTGGTGTGCGCTGGCTGCGCTGTCGGCTTCACTTCTGTGACTCTGATGAGAAGCTGACGGCTTGCATCCACACCTGGTAGTTGATGTGGCCAGTAGGATGCCACATCCAACAAAACCTTTCAATCACATCTGCGTACCGTAAGCATAATCAAAGCAATGATGCTGTCAAACAGGATATGAGGCACCTCCAATTCGGCACTGATAGCCTGTTTACAGGCTGCATGTCTTGGTCACTTTAAATCAGAGGGAACAGGAAGGACCCAACTACATTTCTCCACATCGAGGACGATAAATTTGCAGGGTCAAAAAACATTAAGCATCAGATAGCTGTCATAAAAGGACAGGATCAATTTGTAAATGGATGTGTCAGATAGCTTCATCACAGAGTCTCACATGGAAATCATTTCATCAGCAATTTACTAAACCTCTGCAAGTCAAAAATGAAGCCAAGATCACCAGTAATCCCCAACACAGTGGTAAATAGGAGTTGCAAGAATGGTTACAAGGAGTGGGTCAGAGTCTGCTCTAAGCCCTGATCGTGACTGGCTTCCACTGAGCAACACAAAGCCCTCATGACCTCATACCAGATTCTAAAAATTAGTAATAATGCTAAATAAAAGCCAAACTGATTATCACCTCCTCACTCAGATAAGTTTCATACAAAAAGCATGGACAGAGCCACATTTCAAGGCTGTAAACAAGAAAGCTTCTTTGCTGGAGAATGTGATAATATATTGCACTCTTTCAAAAGGGCTACTATTTTTTGATCAAAATTTTGAAATGCAAATTTCAATTACATATTTTTTTAAAAAATAAATGAAATTCTTCACTTAGAAAAAAGGAGGAGGAATGTTGCATTTCTAGCAAATGCTATGTTCTAATTTTCAGCCAGTTCCAAATGCAGGTGTATATATATTTTTATATAGGGTTCAATGGCTATATATCTTACGTATACATTATCAGTAAACTACGTTAGTAATTACCCAAATTTAAAATGCATTAAAATTCTGAGATTACTTCATAGGCTTCAGTATTTTTTATGTTAAAGTTGAAATAAAGTACATCAAAAAAATAAATCACATTACATATAGAGTAGAACTATATCTGACTGTCCAGTGAACTGGATTCAGGATCGGGATTCGCACTACCATGAAAAATGTTGTTCAATCCCAGGAGATTCCCTCCAGGGAACAGTGGTGCACACAGCTATAAAGATGAACCTCTGGCTAGGTGGAAGTAAGTGGGATAATGAAGGATGATAAAGCCAAGCACAAGTGTACATATTGGTAGCCTCATGCTGTAAAACCTCTTGCAGGAGTTCATTTCAGCTAAGGCTTGCAGGACTAGAGTTATAATAAAAGCTATTACAGACCTGATTCTTGGTGCTAAAGACCATTTAACACAACAGCATGCACCATTTGGAGCTGCAGTATTGGCTTCCTCCTATTTTCAAGCTCCCTGCTGCTGTAAGCAAACCTTCAGGCATGCGAGACCCAAGTCTTCGTGCCCTGGTGATTCAGCACCACACTTCACCGTGTGCCAGCCTTTGCTGGACAGCTTTGTCAACAGGGACAGAACAAACCTGAGAATTTAAGTGAAACAAGTGCTGGCATTTTGCTGAATCAGCAGCAATACACAGAAACTGGTTCTGCCTGATTTATGTTGGTCTTATTTGAAAGCCACAAAGGCAATGAAAAACTTTTACAGATGCAAGTAATGCAACTTTTTTTTTTTTTTTAAGGAGGGCAAACTATTTTTAAGTGTACTTGTGTATTTTTAATCACTTTTGTGATAAACTAGTTACCCAGCAAGCTTGGCAAAAAATGAAGTCGTTTGAACTCATGAATCAGGAATCAAACTGATTCCTTTTGAAAAAAGAAATTTTACTCTTTTTGCTGAAATATATCGATTTTTGAAAAGGAAATATTTTCTTGACATTTTCTCAAATACTTAGAAAAATATTTTCAAATTTCCATTTGAAAAAATTGTTTCAAATTCAACTTTCCAATATTCTTAACATTGTTCCAAACAATTACAAGAATACTACTGAAATACCTCCTATTGGAACTCTCACATTTTCATGTAGCTAAATGCAATTTTTGTTGAACAGGAAAGCTTGCAATAAGCTGCTCCACAAAAAATTGCCTGGCATGCAATAAGCAAGCAAAAAAAGAAAGGATTTATTACTGTGAAATAAAAGAGCTTTGAAATGTCGAAGCTTTAAAAGTGGTGTTGATCAACTCCACAAGGAGATTTTTAAAAGCAAAATCGTTACTTTTTAAATTTTTCCACAGACAAGATTTTATCACAAATGTCTAGTCCACAATTATATATTTAGGAATAGTTCAAAAGATACAAGGATATTTCATTTTAAATTGAATACTCAGGGCAAGATTATATTGTGATTGACATGTGCAAACAAAGAGTGAACAACTACTCTTCTCTGTGATATTTATTAGATTTTTCTTGAGTTTCCTATTTTTGCCTGTTTTCAACATCAGCTTTCATGCATCATTGCCATTTTATTTTTGTGTGGTCATTTTTACAGTGTATAAGGAAATGAACACAAGATAGTAACAGCAGATCTAAATAACCATGCTGTAAACTGTACCTTCCAGCAAACTTACGGTGTCATTCTTACTCTGCTGCAATAGCCTCTTAAGTAGACAAAAAATACAGCAAGTGAATTGCTAATGTAAACCAGAACAAATCCAAGTTAGATATACTAGACATGAACAGCATGAAATTATCAACAGCTCCTCTGTGCATTCTTCACAGTCACCATATACACTAACAGTTCTCTCATTGCAAATAAGTAAAACATTAGTACTTTGGAAAATACATCAGGTATCTTGGCCTATACAGTTAATTATATCCGATTCAATAAACCTGAAATTTCTGTGAATGTTTTGCAAAATCTTGTTCTAACTGCTGACGAGTCCTAGCAGATCCCAGGAACGCAGTCTTTCCAGAAATTTGTGAGACATGCGTAGACCCTAAAACACCTCTGGCAGTCTGACTTCATATCACTTCTGTCTTCTCCTTCTCTCAGGTATTTTAAAAAGCAGTATCCCAAATTCCCTGAGCGCTACCTCAGCCAACTCTCCAAGCTGGCATTCAGCCACAGCAGCTAATGTTTATCAGCACAGTTTTTTTTCTCAAGCTGAGAAGGGACACGCAGAGCTTTAGCCATGGCCCAAGGGGACGCTCTAACACATCCACTGGCTTCAGCTCCGATACCACATTAGGTAGTTACTGACATTTCATCACTGTCATTCGTTTGTCTTATCACACTGTTCTTGTGGAAACTTACCTCCTGCACAAACACTCGATGGTTCAGCTGCTAGGATCTCAATGCAAGATTTCTTGAGAATCTAGAAGATTTAGATAATGGCATTTTTGGTAATCAATCATTTTTACCTATGCTTTATTAATAGAGGAAAGGGTGCCCTTTTCTGGGTTTCAGAATACCCAACTTACTGAATCAATCGTTCCTCTTAGGGCATAAAAGCCTCCCGTAACTGGAAAAACATGATCGATGCTGTCAGCAATTGTTGACAGCTGCAAAGAAAGACAATTATAAATCATGAGGAAAACAAAATTACAGTGAACAAAACAGGGCCCTTTCATACTTGCTAAAAGACATCATACTGACACGAAATGATTTATACCTCAAGTAATTAAATAAATGCCTTCATATGATGCTGTTACTTGTGCAGTAGTATAACAGAAAAACAAAACGTGAAGAAAGCAAGCAAAGTTACCTGAGTTTCATTGAAATCTTTCACTCCAACACAATAAACAATAGCTCCAAAGCTTCTGGCTCTGTTGGCCTAAATAAAAAAAGCCATTAAATGCAAAACCATGTAACCAGTGGAGCCAACAGTAAATGCCTACAGGTTTGACATAAGGTAGTTTGGGTAAATGTGAAGGTGACTTACTTCTTGTTCTGCATAATAAAACTGAACGTCTTGCAATTCTCCATCCGTCAGAGCAATGATCACACTAGCGGTCCTAACTCCTACATGGAGGATAGTTAACAGATTGCATACGTATGACACAAGGTTCAGCAACAAAAAGAAAGTTTGAAGTGAGACATTCCTTTTTGCTGACAAATAAATACAAAACCATAAGGCCAGACTCTCAGCCTGATATGCATGGACTTTATTTGAGATATATCAGCTGAAGGTCAGATGCATAATAGCATGCAATAAGCCAAAACGTGTGCACCTTCATACCACAAGCATCACTGAAGGGGGAGTACTGCTCTAACAAGGTCCACGCACAAACTTTCTGTTCTGCATAAAATATAGCACCTACCGAGATAACATCTAGACGTTTCATGTGGAGAAGTGGCAAAATGGATCTGCCGAGAGGGAAAGGTTTCCTCTCTTCTCTTGACAAACATGTCTCTACACAAACCTTGCCCAGAGATTGTGGTAAGAGATACCTCTGCAAAAGGAGCTTTCCTGCCATCCTACCTTCCTCTACGGCAGACTTTGAAAGAGCAACCCCACTAAACATGGCATGAAATGTGCTTCTATAGGGGGTTCACCCCTACACTTCTCGAGCAACAAGAGCTGCCAGTGAAGTTCACAGGAATTCTGTGCGTGTTAAAACCTTAAGATCAGCTCCATTAGGGAAAATTCATGTCTTGTGATAAGACATTTCATATCCCACCTAAACTTAAGTGAAAAGGTTGCATAGACTTTGGATAGCTATATATGTAATGCATTATAGAATACAATGCTACCTAGAAACACAACATGTTAACAAAATTAAACCAAATTAATATGCAAACTATGTTTCAATCAACCATTCTGCATCCATAATTCTTAAGCAAAGTAACTAAAACACATACATTTTACTTTCAGGGAAGTATTTGTTATTTTTTCAAAATAATCTGCTACTATTTCAAGTGTCTTTCCCCATACTGTCTGAAATTAAAGACTGATTAGTTCTGACAGGTTTCTTATGCCATGCAGTCCTTCCCATGTCATGTCAGACAGACATAAATCTTAAAAAAAATGACCTGCAACTTGGGGGCGGGGGGGGGTGGTAATAGCTTGTATTCCCATATTCCTTTTTTTTTTTTTCCTGCCCAGCATGCTTGAAAAAGGCTGAAAAATTGGAGATCTTATTTTGTTTTCTTTTGAACACTTGTTTCTTCCCTGGTATTTTAGCTTATAAATCCAGATCTCATCTACTCCTTTTTCCTTCCTAACCAACTTACAGAATAGTTGATTAGTTCTTAGCTATATGTTATGAAGAGGTAAAACAGTTTTCAGTTGAACTTCTCAGGACTCTTGATTTTGCTGGTAGAAGTGTCTGAGAAGCCATGCAGAGCTGGTGCTGAAGACTCTACACTCACAGCCTGTTTTATTAAAAAGGCACTGACCCATTTCTCCATCTTCCAAAGAGACCGTTAGCCCACAAACGAGAACAACCTCTCACACCAGGGTACAAACCAGGCAAGAAGTATTCAGTTTAACTACTTAGGCCTTCTTTTGGCACAGACAAAAGACAGAAAACATTTCCCTCTTGAAATTTAGTGAAAATTTATATTTTAGGAATGCAGAATCCCATCCCAAATCATTCACATTGATGCAAAAATCTTAGCTGATTGCATTCATACCTACACTAATGAGTACAAGGACTCGGGCGCACGAGGCAGACAGGGCTGAGTGCATCAGGACAGAAAGGCGCAGGAAAATCTGGGTATTCCTGTGCCCTGGGTGCGGGACAGGCAGTTCTGGCTGTAACGCTGTGGTCTGTATTCTGCACTGGGTCAGATCCGTGATCATACTGGTCTACTCTGGTCTTAATAAACCATGAATCACGCATTTAAAAGTAGAACTGTAGTCAAAAAGGAATGTAGTGATTGTGTAACACCAATTCCTTCTCCAACACTTCTCTCGGCCGGTTTACTGCAGGTCATATAAAGAACTATCATCCCTGTCTTTTCAATGCAGATACGTAACATGAGTGATATACAATGCCTACCTCCATAGGTTTCGTGGTAAATCTGCTCATTTGCCTGCAACAAAGTGTAGAATGTTGTTAGCTCTTAAGTACAGCAGCAGTGAGCAAAGCAAAGTTTATACGTATAAATCAAAGAAAGGAGGTACTATGATGTGTACCCTTTTAAATCCTTCATGCATGAACGTGTCTCCTCCAGGCACTTCATACTGAAGAATGTTGAGCCCTCGTCTTATGGCTTCCCTTTGGATAAGAAAAAACAGGAGGAAATATTTATTAGAAGTTCTTTTGTTGAGCTATTCCTGTATCACAGCTAGATTATGCACCCTGTCAGTACATTGCACAGAGTACGTACATACCACCTAAAACATTGGTAAATCCCAGATTTTTCAAAAAACACAATTTTTCAGCCAAACACCCATGGGAGCACAAAACCGGACATATGATACAATGTTAGGGCTAACACATTTTAAGGGTGCAATTCTGTCCCTGCTCCTTCGTTCTGGTACACTGTCAGGCAGGATAAGATTGAATTAAAGCAAATGACAGATATTAAACTCTGACAAACTGCAGATGGAATGAGAATTTAAAAACTTCTGACTCTGTCATGAAAACAGGACAAATAAAAACTCCGTATTCAATCAACCATCAGGACAGTTGGGATTAGGACTTTTCCATTATAAAGACAGAGGCCAAAAGATAAGAGAACAGGGCCAGAATGATGAGAATTTCCTATCCTAGACCAGGGACTGATCAACTTTCCTGGGGCACAGACTGCTCCCTGTTAAGAGATGGACTTTGATACCATAACCCCTGTTGCATAGCTTCTTGCTCCACAAACCCATACCTGTTAACCAAGAGGATCGCTCAGGGAAATTAATAATTTAATTGATCATTGAAAGACCCTGATCCTTAGCAAAGTTTTCATATATTAATGGAACACAAATAAGGCCAAAGCACAAAAATATTCAATAGACAAGATGCAGGAAGTCCAAACATCAGCCCCAGATGCTATGGGGCATCCTTTTTTTAGAAAGATAGTGAGACCCTCTCTAAGCTCCATTTTGCAACTGGGCATTTTAGGCAGCACAACCCCAATTACAGAGGAAGTGGGAGTCTATGTGGGACAAAGGTAAAATCAGGAGCTGGGATTGGGGATGTCTTTAGGACAAAAAGCACGTTTTTACCCTTTCAAAGTATAAAATGTGCTGAAAAGGCACACATGGTGATCCATACAGAGAACAGGAGTTTAGGAGAGGAGGAAACATTCTAATACAATGTTCAACATATTGCCACAGGGTTCCTGTCTACTTTCCACCTTGCAAAGAGCAAATCCATCTGGGAGAAGTAAGCAAGTTTGAGCTCTGTCACCAAGATACAAGATGGAGACCTGAGCCAAAACTCAGTGGAGGCAGCAGAAACACAAGACTCCTGGCAGGGTTTCTGACTTTGGATGAGGCCCTGGAGTACAAAATGGAGGGGGCGGTGTTCTTTCAAGGCTGCTCCAGAGCCCCCTTTATTTATAGGGTGTGCTGTACTACTGAGGCCCTCTCACACAGACAGAAGCAGTAGCAAAAGCAAGGGCTTTAAGCTGAAACGAAAGATAATACTTAGAAACACCTCCATGACAGGGATATCCATGTGTGAGGCAAATAAAACCCAAAACTATTTGGGTTTTTTGTTTTGTTTTTTTGGGGTGGTGGTGGTGTTTTGGTGGGGTTTTGGTTTTTTTGTTGGTGGTGGTTTGGGTGGGTTTTTTTGTTGTTTTCGTTTTGTTTGGTGTTTTTTTTTTTTTTTTTAAAAAAGAGGATTTGGTTGTGAAGGTGTCAATAAGAATTCTGCTCCAGCCTCAGACTCTCTTTTCAGTAAGAAGTCTGTCACTTGGCTGTGCAAACCACCTCTGGCACGGGTGCTGTCTGAAGGCAGCCCAGGAGAGGGGTGCGACAGCCTGGCAAGGCAGTGCTCCAGCACTGGGTACGGCCAGCTGCTGCATAAAGTTCAGGACTTCAGGCCACTTCAAAGGGCACCGTGGGACTTTCATACAGTCGTTTGCTCACCAACTCAGGGTCTGAGATATCTTACACAGAAACTGCCCTTACATTTGGGTAGTTGAGGACAGCAAGGACATAAATGAATCTTTGACTGGAAACACAGTTTCTCCCTGAAATAGTGCAAGAAAGAACAGACAGCCCGGTGTTGCCTTTCTCTTATAAGGCTGAAAAAAATGGTAACGGGAGACCCAAAGGCCTTCTAAGCCCTCTTCCAGATGGGAATGGTGGAAAAGAATTCAGTTGGTGCTACACTGAGGACCAAGACAGAGCTCTGAGTTCTGGTTTTAGGGCCATGCGTTGCTTGAGAGGAGGGATAGAGGGTATTTCTGGATGAATGCTGTGGAATACTTGCCTGTTTTCTGTTAGTTTCATGACTGTAGTGCCTCGTGAAGAAAAAACGATGAAAGACATCCGCAACATTGGACTGAAACAGAAGAAGCAGCCAGATCCACATCATAGACACACATTACTTCAGCAGATTTTCATTTGCTAAGAAGCAGTGAATGAAAAAATAAATTATATATATAGCAAATTAAAATATCATCTTGAGAAAACTTTACCTTATGAACTTCTCAGCTAGACTTTCCACAAAAGAGTAAATCTCTGTCCAATGGTTTCTGACACTTCCAGACCTGCATACAAAATGTAATTGATTACATTCATCTTATTTCACAGTGAAACTCCTTGTTCCACTCTGAATTTTAAGACTGAGCTACTCCAAAGGTTGTTAAGGACACAACTTCTCTAAAGGTCTATGGAGACGAGGCAGCTAGTTCTGTTGAGGCTTCTACAGCAGTTGTGTTGGAAGCTGTAACAGGAACCATCATGACAAAACCCACTGGCTCAAAGAGAAGTAGAAATAGGTCTGAAATGGTTTACCATACAATTTCAAAACAAGTTCAGTAACTCTTCCATCTGCTTTTGCTCCTTTTAACATAAAATAAAAATATTTTCTTCTGGTTTAATTCATTTTATTTGATTTAACTAAATCAACTGCTAACAAATTATTTACTTTCCTAGAGCACAGCTCTGCCTTTGCAGCCACACAAAAAGTCTTGATTGATCTCCTATTCTCCCAGAACGCGTGGGAGAATGTTTCCATGAATTACTGTTTATTTCAAAAGAGAAAGCTTTTGAAGTAATTCCGAAGGGAAAGGCAGTGCTCATAGCTAATTCACTGGACTAGCATTCTGGACAGTCAATCCCTGGCTCCGTTACAGATTTCTTCTGAAAACTTGGGCAACTTAGTTACATGCACAAACTTGGACATTCATGCTGCCATTCCCAATATATAAAACTGCATTACTGGCACTGTCTGGCTTTTTTCTGCTTAGTCTTACACTCTCAGGGACCCCCCCCAGTCTGGTGGGACTCTAACCTCAAACAGAGCCTTGCATGCAGGAACTCTACAGTAAATGATAGGTGATTTCTACCGTGTGGATCTATGCCACACTCTGTCAAGCCTTTAAAAAGGCTACAAAGCATGAGAAGTCAATGATTTTAAAAGCTGTGGTGTTTATGAGAGAACGGCTCATTCGCTTTCCTCGCCAGGCAAACTCATGTATCAGGTGTCTTAGGCAGAAAGATAAATAAAACAACAGCACATACAGAAGGATTGCAGGGGCTTAGATGCAGAACTAAACAATTTCTGAAGTTTAACTACTGTAAAGCAGTAGGTTTCCTCTAACTGCTGTTAGACATTTTTCTGGGCAAATGGATTTAAAAAAGGGGAGAAAATGATCCCGTGTTACAATTCTCAGTTCTGCCATGGGCTTTCAAGCGACCCTAAAGCCAGTCACTTCTGCCCCTGTACATGAGGTGCAGACCAGCCTACAGAAGCCCACATAATATGGCACTGCCTGCCCTGCAATGGTGCTGGTGGAGTGGAGAAGAGCACAGATAAAGGGACAAGGACTGAAAGGAGACCCCTGAAGTACATAAGCTAGAATAAGCTTGCTTGTGTGACCCTGTGCTTTCACACTGCTCTTCTGGAGAACTGTTGATTCATTCACAGAACAAACTGGATATCAAAGAATGAAGAAATTGCCAGGCACTGAGTGGGGGGCAACAAAGTACCAGGGACTGCTCGAACCAAGGATCTGGATCCTCTGCAGTCTCCAATTTATATGTGCTAGGCAACAGATAAAACATCATTATGAATGGTGCTGGCGCTATTAGCAAATGAGCCCTTTTCACATCATTAAAAAATAATCCATGCAGATGCGAGGTATGTACCTTCCAGAAGGGATCTGAGGCAATCCAACCCCTATAATTCTGAAACTCCCAGACTAAATCCCTAAGCATGCTAAACTCAAGCAGATTTTCCTTTAACCTGTGCAAGATGCATTTACAGCTCCCAAATTTTTTTTTTTTTTTTTAATTCTTTTCCCCCCTGGAGTTGGCACTTTCAGTTTCATTCTGAGCTTGTCATCTCACTTAAATCCAAGTCTTGCAGTTTCCAGTGGAGTCACCTCCCTACATGGAATAGCCACAGTTTCTTACTTGGAAAAGACTGACCTATTTTGGATGAGGTATCAAATTTCTACTGCCAGCTGCAGAGGCACTGATGCAATCCCAAAAATAAAGAAAATTCGTTGCTACTTTCTAACAACAACAAATCATCATTTCCAGTACCTTCTTAGGACTGTCAGAATTACTCTCTTTTTTCCTTTTTAACTACCCCTCAGGCAAAGAACAGCTTGGCAAAACAGCCTAGTCACTCAAAATTCAAGAAAATCATAAGCCACTAATGATAGAAAAACATGAAGACTTTTAAAGTGAAAATGCACAGATGAACTTAATACTGTGCACTTCCATGTACTCTGACTATAATGAAACACCCCTTCTTGGAAAGGGTACAGCCAGTGAGACTAAGAGTAACTAGAACTGGCTGTCATAAATCTATAGATGCCCACCTCTGAAAAGCTAGGGAGGTCTCTGTCATGGACTAGTCCTCATAGGAAGCATACTGTGCTCTCAGAGCACCTGGCTCTACATCACTGAGCTACAACGCTGTTGAGCAGAGGAACTTCAGCATGCCAGCAGGTCTCCTTCTCCCCTAGGAGGAATTCTGCATCCACATGTTGCTTATCAGCTGGGAAGTGCCAAGGCCAGAGAAGCAAGCCAGACAAGCCGTACTAGCAAGAAAATTTTACTTTTTCAAAATCTCATATAAAGAGTACCAGTGAAGTGGTCAGCACTTAATCACGTGCCCCACCACATCCCTCAGAAGACCAGGTATGTCACCTCCCACTGCAAATGATGCCCACGTGCCACCGATGGTGGTCACGTCAGACCCCTCATGAACACCAGTGGGGGTGGCCTGGCTTATAGAAGAACCTGATTTCCCACCCTTCCCCCCAAACTCACCTCTAAATACCCCTATTTGTAAAGTCTATTTATGTGCTGTTTCATACATATATTTATATATGTGTGTGTGTGTGTATGTATGTTTTGGAGGCTTCTGGGGTTTGCCCTGATTAGTTTCATCTGTTGCCCCAGAGGCCTGAACCCACAAAAACCAGCAACAGCAGCTTTAATAGCAGATTAAACAAAAATTTACAACAATAAAATGTTTGCTAAACTATATACTAAGTTGCCAAATCCTGTCAAATATTACTCCCAATGCTGACAAACAGAAGCTGCCAACACTATTGAAAATACTGAGGCATTTCACTGCTTTTGGGATCTTATCTTTCACACGGCAGCATCACTTTTGCTGGCAGCATAAACTAAGTTGCTGCTCTTCAAGGGTGGATCAGACTAGGAGGTTTTTGCCTTGGTTTCCCATGGCGAGCGGGAGTCTCCACGCATACTCTAAGCCCCTTTCTGACTGTGGCCAATGCTTGAGAGCCATACTCATTTTTAACTCCACAGTTACTGAGACTAGAGAGGCACAAGGTCTTTCAGTGATGCTCTACACCACACGTTATTCTTGGATGTGCACACAGCATGATTTTTACAGCATTTTCGGTGCTTTTGTTGTTTCCCTTAGAACCTTACAATAACTAAGAACAAACAACTCCTGAAACAGCGTACCTGTGCTAATAGGAGCTGGCATGTTGTCTCAAATTGCCATCAGTAAATAACCACAAACAGATTCCTTGCCTGGCCTGTTTGGCCATCAAATCACACACTCCTGTAAGATTCCAGAGGAACTGTGAAGACTTCTACATAATGAGGAAAGAATAAATTAAGCACAAAAAGGAGCTGCATTGTGCAGAAAAATCACTGGGTGCGAGACACACACTCATCCACCCTCACCAGTAACGGGGATGCCATGGGGAAGCGATGCAGCCAGGAACCCTACATATCCTGCTGTGAAGGTTTGTACCAGTGCATCCACCAAGCCAGTGCTGTGGCTGTCTGCAAAGAAAGGCGATGTTATAGCCAGAGCTATCTTGCTGGCTCATGCCTTAGAGATTTCCTGCTTTTCAGGTCATCACCTACCTGGTTCAACTCCTCACATTAATCAAAATGGCCGCCGTCACCCAGCTGGGCCCCAGCCTTCCTCCCTGCACTCTCCCCGCTGAAGAAGCTCAGTGAGCCTGATGTTCTCTGCAAAGTACAAAGCTCCACAAGCCAAAGACCTCTGTGGATAGTGACCCACAGCTTACGAGCAGTTCGTGTGCCTTTCAGAGTCAAGCGGGACGGTGAGGGTTCAGCCCTTGGAGGTTACATAATTCTCATGACGAAGAAAAATGCAAAGCAATAAACAGCTGCCACGGGGAGCTGAGTGCTGCAGAAAGTATTTCAGGGCCTGTTTCTGCTGCTGGTTCCACTGGGGTGAACGTGGAGCAGGTCCAGAGAAACAGCAGAATTTCCCCAGGTTCATACCTACGCAATTGGGATCAGAATTAGGCCTCAGTGAAGTGAAAAAACCCCCACAGGAGCCATTTGTTGTGAGCGTGCTCCCTGCTCCATGAGCTCTGTTCCCATTACACACGAGACAAAGAGAGGAGTCAGCAAACCACAACATAGGAAGGAATGTGCTCCCGGCCTCATCGGGACTCAGCTCGGACGAGCAGCTGCTGCTGCAGCTCCTGCTTCTGCTGTTTTCCTGAATTTCATACTGCTACCGCTTGATGGGAGGGGAAAAGAGAAGATCAGTGATTATTTCTGGGGGTGGAAGGAAGTGATGTGATTTCAAGGCTTGATTCTGCTCCTGCATACTTTGGAGTGACTCCTTCTAGCTTAGCTGAGCTCTGTCAGTATAAAAACAGTGAGTGTGTTAGAGTCATACCTGCCTCAATCTCTGGGATTCTACTGCTGTTTAAGAAGACAACAAAGTGTGAGACAGGCTGGAAACCTCCTCTTCTTTCCTAACAGGCTCCCAGAGGTAGTGGAAGCTGGAGCCCAGAGAAGTCAAGCAGCACAACCCTGGCATATGGGGTGCCACTTTCAGCCCATTACTTCAGGAGGCAAAAACCAGGAGGGTCAGTTGTAAGGTGTCTGTCCTAGGACACGTGTGATTCACAGTTACAGCTAAAATCACTGTCAGGAGCCTATACAGATAAACCTGGTGCAATATACATCAGACCTGCAGCTTAGCAGTGAAAGTTAATACCCCAGCACTACCCAAACAGTAAATATTTTTATTACCACATGTACACAGAGAGAAGGCAGCAGGACCCAAAGCGTTTCCTCCCTGCTGAAAGTGAGAAAGTGAAACCCCTTGAAGATACCGAGCTGCCCCTTGTCCTGTTCACCCCCCATGCACATTTGCCTCTGTTCCAGATTAGGCTGAAGGAGCAATTCCAGAGATCCTGGAGCAAGAAACAGACCCATTATTACTGATGCTGGGTTCAGTTTGAGTACGGTGTCAGGGAAGTACAACACCCATTGAGTTTGCAGGTCCCTGTAAGTCTCTGTCCCCTCGAGCTAATGGTGGCCCTGTATATGGCACATTGCTCAGAAACATGGCACTTTGTTGTTGTTATTTGGAGAGCTCTTTGTGGGCTCAACCGCACTGTAGACAACAGAATTCTTGCACATGGCTAATAACGGCTCTGCAGTAAAAGCAAACCCTGGGGCATCTAGTTTGTTGTGGTTTCAGACATGCACGCGCGTGTTCATCCACCCCTCTGCTCCCTTCTGAGCCAGCAGAGCATTCAAAGTGACAAGAATCCTCCTCTCCCAAACAATGCTTCTTGCAAGCATGGAAGGGACCTTGACTGGCTGATTCATGCAGGCAAGGAAGGACTAGTTTATATTATCTGCTCCAAAGGCAATTAGAAACACTAGCAGAGACAGCCATTCTGAGACAGCCCTCGCTTCGAAGTAGTTGTAACATTAATGGATAAGACAAGGGCTGGAATGGGGAGGGGAAGATAAAGAGAAGTGACTGGAAAATGGATTTCTTAGTCCTAGGCCAGCACCCTGAGCACAGGACCCAAAGTACTTGAATCCTAAAGGTTTCATGACCAAACCCGTTAATTTTATAGATAGCTTTTCTCCTGTAAAACTACTGACAAAATCTGCAGCAAGATTACTGACTTCTATAAATCGGCCCTCAAAACATTGCCCATTGCTCCTACAGTAATCCACCTAATCCACAAATCCTATCCACCCAGCTTCTATAGCTCTTGCTACATACCCAGCCACCAAAAGAGCACAAAGTGAAATTCAGAAGCCAGGCTCAGACTACATCCAACCACTTCAGATCTCCCTGTAAAGCTCCAGAGCTGCTCTAGGCAGCACCAGGCTTGGAAGACCCACTCTCAGCAACCCGGTCCTCTTCAGCACAACACAGGGAGCAAAGCAGAGTGCTCAATCCCAGTCACTCTGCAACACTCTTAAGGTGCAAATTATAACCATGAGCAGAGAGATACAGCTCTTGCACTGTCAATAACTCACAGGAGTCAATGCATCTTCTCCACATTTGAGATGAACTACACCTCATACAAACTCAAACTGCAATTCATACCAGCGTTTGGCCTGCAAGCTCAGACAAAAGTAATGAAATCCTCAATCACTGAGCACGCACAAACCAAAATCGTAGGTCAGTGGGAATCTTACGGTTTACTTCCTTGGCTCAAGCCCCAAATAAATCAGATTTAGTTACATGCATAAATAGACTGCAAATGACAAGCTGCCATGGCTTTTTCTTCCTGTTAACTGTACACATTTTATGTCAAATAACCACTACCCATTAGTTTTGCCTTGTGTTTTTTAAAGCATTTTCTTCTTGGGGCAGAGGGGAGGAGAATTGGTTTTCCTGAATGTTTCTTTCCTGCCAAAAGGCAAATCTGGCAGAATAACATCAGACAAAATACAAACAAATATAACCTGGTTCCAATAACACAGGTATGTATGAAGCTGAATAAAAATTTGCTTTGGAACATTCCAAGCAATTATACCTGGTTGTAGGAAAATCACAGCACTGGCTGTAATATAACCACAACAAAGAAAGAGACACAAAGGCAAAATACCAACAGATTATGTTTTGAAAATGGTAAAGATATTGCTTTAGGGCAGTTGGAGAGTATGAGAGGTGTCATGTAGATGATGTGGTTACATTATAAGGCGGGGGGGGTAGGAATCAGACAGAAAAGGAGGAAGACGGATAGACACAACTATTTTTAAATATACATGTATTGTAATCAATGCCGTCTAAGGAACAAAGCTGATACTTTTATTCAGGCAGCAAGTCCTCTCCATCTCAATAGGCAGTTGACCTGCATCAGGTCCTATATCTTATGATGAAGTCTGGCTGCAGTAGGTAGATATTCTTGCTTACAGAAAAGGGAATGCAGCAGTGTTTTAAGTCAGTCAATATGAGATTTTCAAATGTAATTAAATTAGGTGTCAGAACATGTGCTCAGTCACTCTGCCAGCAGTCCAATTTCCAACCACAATGTTGCTAGCCACACTCTTCTCATGCACTACGGAAAACCAGCACACAGAACAGCATTGGACCAAGATAGTGCTGAGAGGGAAGCTGCAGAAGTTCCCACAGGTCCAGCTCCGTCCTAACACTCTCGGAGTGGGACTATGTGGACACAGGAAGAAAGGCAGAGGGCTACAGTGAGAGCCTGCGGACAAAAAGACTTGCTCTCACTAGTACTTGTAATTCATGAGTGCTAAATTCATTCAAATCATTGGCAAGGAAATCATGCGGGAGGGGGAAGGGGGACACAAGATATGTTTACTAAACTCTTTTCTTTGTTTGCTTAAAATACAGCATATGTGAAAAAACAAGGTATGTGGAGATCAGCAATTCACTAGAGTTGCCTTAAAATTATAAAAGCTGACACAGAATAGCAGCTATGGAAATGCCTTTTGTTCTGATGGCTTTTTGGCTTGCCTGAAGTGAGTTAGGAAGTACCAACCTTTTTCCCACCGACACCTCCCTCCCCCACAAAGCTGGCTTTTCATGGGGAAGTTGGGGGGGTGAAGCGGGCACAGACCCAAAAGCCAAAACCAGGAAGGAGATGGGACCGGGTACCTAATTTCTCATCTGATCAGAGGTTGTGCTCTTCCCCACCAGCTCCCTACCAGTGACATTCACCTCTGGAGTGAGGCTTACCATGTTTAAAGGGAGGCAGCTGGAAAATGGATTACAAGCAAGAAGGCTTGACTGGCCACATTATACCAATGTCTTTACCAAAGTTGCTGTATGTAGACAGCGGTGCTCTTGGGAGCGCAGGAGGCAAAGCCAAACTGATGTGAAAGGCAATAGTGTTGTCGGCCAAGAGACAGGAGTACCATGAAGAGGTACTACCCAGAAGTTCAGGGGGAAGATGAGGACCAGAGAAAGGGTGGTTAGGCAAGCCCCCCCACCAAAAGAGTTAGAATCACTGCTCTAAAAGTAAATTGGCCAGGGCCTTACTCAAGACATTTGTACTGCCACGGTCTGTGCTGTGGAAAAAGAAAACATTTCCCCAAGGCTGTGCAGCTCATTTTTCCTCAAGATCCAAACGATTTCTTAGTAAACATCCCAACAGGAAAAATGAGAAGATACTTTCAGCTATCTCACATTCTTTTTCCTCCCCATTTCCCATCCTGTCCTACAGTGAAAAATAATAAAAAAATTTCTTCATACTTGGTAAATACAAAATACAGATAGCTCTGCAGCTCAGATTTGCCACATCAAGCATCACCAGGAGCAAATGTTTATGGCAGTTATAAAACCTTAACTTTAAAAGGGTTTCTATTTGTTGCACTAATAAACAATCATAATGATGCTACCAGACACTGTTATAATTAGAAAACACTAGAGGTCAGTCATCCTTTCTGCTGTGCAAGTGCATTTCAGTATGATTGCAAACAACAGCTGGATGTTAACAGCAAGGCAGGGATGAAAGAGAGTTATTTACATACCCAAGCATGAGGATGTCACTACAAGGCCTGAATAGTCAAGCAATCAAATCCCTAAGAGGACCTGTCCTTGGCAGTTTGGGATGGGACTGAAACAAGTTCTTCATGCACCTGGACAACCAAAGCAAATGAAACAGCCAAAGCAAGTGAGAAGTACTCAGCTACCCATTACATTGGGCTTAAGAACCATTCTTGTTTAAAGGTAAACATGAGAACTTTGATGTCACGTGTCACTTGATCTTACCACATGCCATAAGAGAGATGGGTATGCCAACTGCACAGTGTACTGCCTTACCTCATGCAGAGGGAGTGACTTAGCTGCCAACAGAAAATTGTCTGCTGCTTCAGTATGATACTTTAAAGCCTTCCACTATACCTCCAAATAAGCTCAAGCCTGAGTAACTCATGAAGCATAACATACAGACAGCACAAGATTGCAGACTCCAGGCAGTTGTTTCTGCAGCCAGCAAATGTCCAGTTCTTGTAGCTTCAAGAGGTTTGCTCATTTAAGCATCCCCAAAGACAAGGCAGTCCTAATGTGGCTCTGGCACAGTCAGTCCTAAGGAGGATGGTGGCAGGTCTCCCTCCCACACATGCTGCTTTTCCCTTTCACCGTGCCAGCTTCTTGGACATCCAAGGCTTAGTTCCACTGCTCTGATCTTGCCTATCCCACAGAGTTAGCATAAAGGGCTGCAATCAACTACAGGCAGGGAAAAACTGTAAGAAATCAGTGAGTTTCTTTTTCTAATTGGCAGCATATATATTATACCAATAACTTCACCAGCAGATGATCTTTTCCATCTGATGGTTGTTGCCTGCAGGATTAAATCCCCACAGACTCTGCCTGGCAGAATGAAAAGGAAAAATCATGCCCCCATAAAGTCATTGCAGTAACACACAGTGCTTACACGCATAGGGAGAAAGGTTTGTTGTCTTCTTCCAATTTCCCTCCTACAGATGTGAGATTACATGTTTTTATGAGGAACCAAAGCAAAGCAGATTTAAAGTCATGTTGGTTCACTCAGGCTGACTTCAGAGACGGGGCCTGTCATTCAGCTAAAGAGCACACTATAGGGTCACAGGATTAAACCCTTGAGTTTTCACAGAGCCAATGTTTCAATCCCATTGTTAGACAGCTAATTAAGACTGAATGCATTTAACTCCAGACTGGCAAGGCACCAATGAAGGCAGGCAATCCCCAGGCCTCGTGGGGGTACTCTGTGGTGTATAGGGCTGTTTTTTTCTGGGGATTCTCCCATTAGAAGTTAGCAGAATTCTTCACAGATATGTATCAGCATGGATCCAATTCTAAAAAAAAAATGTGTCCACTGCACTTTCAGATTCGACCAGCTGCTTCTGACTGGCTTCCTGCCTTCTCCCTGCCAGGAATACCCTCACCCTTCTCAACACTAATGGATTGTCTAGTTCCTTCCTGATGAACTGTCCCAAGATCCAGAGTCTATCCACTCAGTAAATCCTCCCTGCCTCCATAAAGATTCCTGTGCTGTGCCAGATGTCATAGAATACACCTGGGACTAAATACCCCCTCAGCACACCCCACCCCATCCCCACCCCTCCCAAGAACCACATGCATTCGGTTACAGCAGGAAGGCAGCATGGGACCTATGGCTCCTCAGATCTGGCACTCTAGTATTACCCGTATGGATTGTAATGCAATCTCATTGAGGCCAAAACCAGCTTTGCCACCACGTTGCCACTGACTCGGTAGGAGCAGGGATGGACTCTAAAACCACCCAGTGGCCCAAGTAACTTCTAATGCAGCTTTTTACTGAAGAGTTCCTCTTTCAGCCTCTCAAAGGTTATAAAGACTCCGTTTGTGACTGAAGCTGAAGAGAATTTCCCAACTGGAACTGAAATGCATGACTGACTTCAACCATAATCAGATTCAGTCTCCAGTGGACCAATGTACCAAGTAGCTAGCACCTAAACCAAGATACAAGACCTGTAGCCCGCTAGAAGAAAATGTATGATTTCATGTCCACAATGCTGAAGAGGAACTTGCTTACACAACAACTTTCTATCGCTTGACGTATCAGTAACTCTGAGCAAATCACTCTCTTCTCTGCCTTGATTTCCCCAAATACAACATGAGTGATAACAGCGAGCATACCAGTAAAGTGCTTTCTGAGCTACAGATGAAAAGTAGCATAGGAGCGCAGTGTGGTGACTGCTATGGGTACACAATGCCATTCTAGAGAAGGAAATCACACTGCAGAAGACAGATACTATGCCACAGAGAGAACCCATATTGCAATCACCAACATTTATCATTACAGGGAATTCAATATGGGAAGTAAGCATAACAACAGTACCAGTCACTTCTTGAAAGCCTGGCGAGAATGAATTTGAGAACTAAACACCACCACCCCCCGAACTCTTTTTAGACATGAAGGTTACTTCAGGAACATGTTCTTAGTGAAAGAAAACAAAACAATTACCACATGGTGTACTAGTGCATCTTTTAGAAAGGCAGAATGCCTTTGGTCTTCAGATCCTTTTGCTCTAAAAACAGGATCACTACTTAATGAGGCTTTTTTCTTCTTCTTGAATATGGCAATATATTGGCTCCTGAGTGATGGTGGCTTTTTGCCTCAGGCAGGCTGTGCAGAAGGCCTGATGGACTGAACAGTTCTCCCAACCAGGAAACCACACAATGCAGCCTTCATACCTGGCTTATGGGTAAGAATCACAAAGAAAAGGCTTCAGTCTTTCATAATACCATGTCACATCTAATACACCCTGGGTTACATGTAACACAACAATCGCACTGAGTATATGTGGGAGATTAACAATTTATTCCTTGAGTTTAACCCTTGGCTGTCAAGATGGAGCAGTGCACCAGGAGAAACAGAAATCTGTGCCTTCTCAAAAACACCTGTGGGTGCACCAGTTTACCACTCGCTTTGCTAGTGCTTGCTATAACATGCCGATGAATGTGAGCTTAACCATACCCTCCGGCCATACCTAAACTGGGCTAACATAGTTATTAAAGAAATGTATTTGCCAACCTATTTTAATAGATGTAACTCAAACACAGGTTTAGACAATTCCAAAGAAGTTGAGCAGAAACAACAAGTTTTATAAAACCTTACAGCGAGTCTGTAAAAAAGCAACCACTACATACAAGCAGTCTAGTCTTAACTTCAGGTAGGTCTGCACAGCCCTGGCACTGCTAAATCCCACAGATGACATCTCAGCGCGTAGCCCAAGTCTTGACACCAGACTCCAGGAATGCTGGGGACAGTGACCAACGTCCCCTCAAATCCAATGCTCACAGCCCACGGACCACAACCTGAAGGTGACCTGATTTCCCAGGTTTGCATGTGCAACTAACCCAGGATAAAGCACAGTGCTCCCCTAAATGATCTGCTTGGGAAACGTGCAGGTTTTGCGGAGCAAAAATAAGGATCCTGCCCGACACATCATGTTTGGCACCAGGGGAGGTGGGGGAAGGCACCCAGGGAGACGGGGGAAACAACGTGCCTGCTGCTGGAAGGAGGCACTGAAGGGTGAATAAACGTTTTTAAATGTGGCTGTCACTTACTTATCCAGGACGAAGTAGAGATCAAAGGCACCGTGACAGGAGCGCTGCTCTTCTTGCTCTTCCTCCTCCTCCGGCCGGGCGCAGGAGGCTAGGCTCCCCATTGCCAGCAAGAAGCAGCACAAAAACGCTGCTTTCTCCACGCTGCTCCTGCAACTCGCCATCTTCTCCCTTCCTTAATTCTTCCTCCTCCCCCAGTCTCTCTCTCTCTTGCTGCAGACCTTACGGGCTCTTCGGAAGCACGGAGGGAAGGAAGGGCGGGGAGAGGGGGGGAAGAAGAGGGAAAAAAAAAAATAAATCACTAACTTCTCCGCTGTACCCTGCCTGCTCAAGGCAGCCCTGCCCGCCGGGCACCGGACTGCTGGCTCAGGGCTGGGGGCTGAGCCCGGCCGGATGGTCCCCAGAGCCCCGTCCCCATGCCCCGCCGCTTCGGCGGCAGCCCCGAGCGGCTCAGCCCCGTCCCGCACGGAGAAAAGCGGCTCCTCTCGCAAGGGCCAGAAGCAGGAAGGGGCAGAGGGAGGGGAGCAGGAGGGGGGAGACAGGATCTTATGGGGGAAAGCTGAACCGGGACTTTCCTGTTCCGGGATACCGAGGTGGGAAAAGCTGCTGCGAGAGGGGGACCGAGGTTAGGGACCGCTGTGCCCCAGCCCCGCCGCCTCTCCGCGCCGCCCGCGGGCACAGGGCGGGCGTCCCTCCCTCCTTCCCTCTCGGACTGCCCGCGGGGCGCTCGGCAGCCGCAGCGGGGAAGCGAGCGCAGCCCCCCCCGCCGCCCGTGCGCGCTGCCCCGCGAAGGCGGCTCCGCGCCGGCCGCCCTCGGGGCAGGGCAGGGCAGGGGGGAGAGGGGCAGGGGGGACAGGGGCAGGGGGACTCCGCCGGTGGCGGGAGGGGAGCCCGGCCGAGGGCGGGGGCAGCCCAGCTGTACTCCGGGTCCTGCTCTGCCGCTCGCCCGCGGACTCTGGGAACGACAGGGGTCCTGAGACGACTGGGGCTGCGGGGCGTTAGCCGCCGGGACGGAAAGAAGTTGCTGTAGGAATGATGGGCGTCATTGCAAAACCTGTGACAAACCGGGGGTGGGGGGCGCTTGTGAAAAACTGAGTTGCAGGAGATGAGTGCAGTTAAAAAGGTTATTGCTTGGGGGTGGGCGTAAGGACAGGTTTTCAGGACTCTCTCCTGCCACAGCAAATGGTTTACTCATATTGGAGTCTGCACACATTCTGCAGGCAATGAGTAATGATGAAACGAAATCTCTTAATGGAGGCTTCGCACAGTAGCGTAATCACTCCCCGCCTGATACATACACAGGTTACAAAGCACTGCCCTGAAGAGCTGACCCAGCTCATCTGGATGCTGTCTCCAAAGTTTGAATAATTAGTGGCTTCCAGCCGCTTCCCCCTCCCCCACACCCGCTGCAGCCCCTAATTAATGAAAAGAGCCACGGGGAGGGATGCGAGCGGAGTCACTTTGCATGACAGAGTTGGGACTAGACGTTTCTCTCTTTTTCTTGGGGGGAGGCTTTTGAACGCGAGTCAAGGTCGAGGGAATCCATCCCCTGTGGGGTGCTGGCACGCTGCCCCATCGGCACTGCCCCCCAAACACCCACCGCTTTGCTGGGGGCCTCTTCACCCGGGAACCGAGCGATAACGCTCCAGCCAGGAGCCGCTTTTACGTGCCAACAGCAAAAAGTGGCACCTCCTCCCCCCGACAACGCCGGTACCCGAGGGGGCGCAGGGCCCACCCGGGCGGCGCTCAGCCCACTGCCCTGCGGGGAGGCGCTGGAAGGGCTGCGGGGTGTGAGCCGGTGGGGTCCTGGCCCTGTCCTGGGCCCTGCCGGCTCCGCGGCAGGTGTGCCGCTCCGTCGGGAGGCGGCGGGCTGCCCCCACGCAGCCGGCGGGCCCTTTCCCCCTGCGCCCGACAAGGACACGCGTGGACGTGGCGCGCCTGCCCCCGCCGCGCAAAGCCCCTTCCCCGTCGGACCCGGTGCCCCCTCCCGCAGCCCCTCGCGTGTTGTGTGCCGTGTAGGTTGCTGCCCGCAAGTCTGAAATAAAGTTTGCACTGCGGGAAAAGCATCTCGGTTTCAGTTCCCCGTTTCTGTGCTGGACCGAGTTCAGACACGTCCAACCGCGGCGGCGGTCGGGGATTTATCAAGAAAAGATTAGAGGGTCCACCGCTTTTCAGCCGCTTGCCCAGTTTTAACTATCCACAGCTAGAAGTCGAATGGAGTGCTCGAGCTAACCACTTTAAAGGGGTTTGTGCACTGGCCAGTTGAGACCCAGCGATTACTTAGATCATGGAGAAATACGAGAAACCCACATCCTCCCTGGTGACACTCACAAAAAATGAGCAAGCGGCTGCTGGGCAGCAGAAGTCCCGCTTCCTCCCGCTCCGCCGGGCGTCGGCCTCCACGGTGCCCACTAGCGTCCGCAGCCCGCACGGTCCCCGGGAGCCGCAGCCCCGGCACCGCGTCCCGGCCGCCCTCGCTGCCCCCACCCCGAAGCAGCCGTCCTCCCCCGCCGCCACCGCGGCCTTTCAAAACGAAATGAAAATGCTAATAGCTTCGGATTCCCTCGGTGCTTCGTGAACACCTGACTGCTTCGTAAAATAACGTGGCAGACTTCAAGGCAGTCTCCAAAGCAGAATGATAAGGCGCTACGAGGAAAAACTTGGCTGTAACTGTTTTCTGACAACGTGCAGTGCCCTTCCCTGATACTAATAAATCATCTTACTCTGCAAAGAGAGCGGGCAGGCAGACCCGCCTTCTCCAAAGGATACGCCGTCCCGGCGAGGGGGGCACGTTCTAGCGAGAGCAATGGTAGCCCCGCGGTGGGCGCTGGCCGGCGGCTGCCACCTTTGGTGCTCAGCCGAAAAAGTACCGGGCAATGTGGGAAAAAGTACCGGGTAATGTGGGAAAAAGTACCGGGGGAGGCAGGGCGGGCCGGGCCGCGGTCGCAGCCCCGCGACTGCCGGTGACCCGGGCGCCCGGGCTCATTTGCTCGCGCGTTGCCCGCAGGAACACCAAACCAGGCATCAGCTGAGCTGACCGTAGGATGCGGACCTTACCCTGGGACACAGGTTACCTCAGCGCACTGCCCCACAGTGATTCGAGCTCCGTAAGGCGGGCGACAACGTCTGATTGTCCCCCCCTACGCCTTCTGTCGCTAGTCGCATAAAGGCTGCGAAAATATAAACTCTGGAGATACGAAGTGCAGTGGGGAATTGTTTGTCTCGGTTCCCTGACATCCGCACCCCAAATCAGAAAGTGTTTCCAAAGAAGTATTACGGGATGCCACCGGCACACAAACCCGCCCCTGGGAGGGCGGTAGGATGCAGAACTTGCCCAGCCGGGGGTCAGCTGCCAACCCCCCCTGTGCTCTGTAACGTTGTTCGTTCTGTCTGAGCTGAATTTTAAAAGCAAACACAAACTCCTGACTTCATCCTCTTTAATCCCTGTAGCACAGAACACGTAGAGCGTGATTCGCTCTCTTTATTGGTATAAGATTACTCTCTAATTGCAGCGAAAATCCATCCTTTCAAAAGCATTAAAGGGTTGACGTTTCTTTTCCCAATACAAGCCAATATTCAGATTACATGGACACTAATCAAATAACCCGGGTTATTTCATTTGTCAACATGTTCATAAGAATTTTCTACCAGGCGTTAAAGGCATTTATATGGAACGACATCTTTCAAAAGCAATGTCGCTAGTCCGGATTTAGGGAATATTTGCTTATGACAAGACGTTTGACGGTTTTATTTTACATACCAGCTGTGCCGCAAATCGTTTCATACCTCAGACAAATTCCTAATTTTGTATCCTGCGAGTGCTTTCTCTGAAGCAGTAAGTCTCATTTTAAGCCATTCTTGTCAATACCTGCGGCTCCCAGAACAGCCTCGTGTTCAAAAGGTTGTCAGATGCTTTAAAGGACAACTGGCAGGAAGGCTTTAGGGGTGGTGGTGTTTTGTTTGGTTTTTTCCCCAACTTGAAAAGAAACTCCTCTTTCTAAAGTAGCGTTTCCAGGGGAAATCCCGTCGACCTTCTGAGCCCCCCTCGCTGCCCTTCGCAGCCGCTCCCGGGCTGGCTTCTGCCTCGGGAAGGGCTCCGCGCCGCCCGCGGGCGGGGAGGCAGCGGGGCCCGGGGGAGCGGGTCAGCCGGGGGGGCCCGGCTCGGTGCCGGCGGGGGGGCCGGGGGGCTGGCGCTGCGGTAGGCGTTTCCCAGGGTCTGCTCTGGGCGGGGAGCCGGCGCGGGGGAGGAGGATGCCGCCGTGCTGGGGCGGTGCGGCGGCGGGGGGTGGGGGGGGCTGCCGGCGCGGCTCTCGGGGGGCCGGGCGGCCCCGGCGGTGGGGTGAGGGCTCCGCGGGGACGCGGCCGTAGCGGGGTCCTGGGAGAGGGCTGCGCCCTGCGCGCCGGGAAAAGGGGGCACGACGGGGACCCCGGTGCCGGAGAGCCCCTGTGCGCGGAGAGGCCGCAGCGGGGCCCCCAGGTGAGCGCGGCCGGGGCAGAGGGGCCCGCGGTGGCCCGGGGGGCGGGCCCGGCGGGGCGGTCCGCGGCGGCCGCCCTGCCGCCGGCAGAGCGCGGGCAGCGCGCGGCGAAGCGGGCAGCGCCGCGCCGTGCCTCCCGCGCGCCCAGGCTGCGCGGCGGCGGAGCGCTGCGCTGCCGCGCTGCCCTCCCGGAACGGGTAAGGGCGGCAGAGAAGAGCCGCGGCGTTTCGGGCCGTGCCGGCGGCCGGTGCGCACCGAGGGGGCGGCGGGGGCGGAGAGGCGGCCCGAGGGGGTCCCCGACCAGCCCGGGCAGCGCCGGGACCTGCCGCGCCCGGGGCCGGGGCCGGGGCCGGGGCCGGGGCCGGGCCGCCCCGGGGGGGTTTGCCGGGGAGCAGGCGAGCGCGCGGGGGTGTCCCTTGGTGACTAGTGCTTAACCCCGACCTTCTCATCGCCCGCTTCAATGCGGCAGCGAGGGGCCCCGGGGAGCCCCCCCGGGCGGTGGGTACCATCCCGGGCTGCGGGGGGCGATGCGGCGGCGGCTCAGGGCGGGGGGGGAGGTGGCCCCCCCTCGGCAACCCCGAAGGTAGTGGCCTTCTCCCTCCCTCCCGGCTCTTCTCTCGCCGAGACCTGCCGAGCATCACTCGCCCTTTTTACTGGTTGCAGCACTCCTCATCCTTCCAGCTTCGAGAGGTGATCAGAGCATCGTGGCGGTTTTAGGTACTTCCTTAGGGTCTCGTTGCTTTTAAGAAATTGATGACCTTTCTTTGGAATACCTCACATTTGTATGCTCTATTTGTATCTAATACAAGGATATCAATGTTCCTTAGCAGAAATTTCCTACTGGTTAAGTAAGTTAGAAGCTGCTATTGTTGTCACTTTAAAATGTCACGTTGATCTTTACATTTGCAAATCCTTCCATGAAAAGGTTTCTGTAGGAATGCAGTCCACTAAAAATGTTGGAAGCATTTTAACGTCTTTATACCGTGGTAAGACAGGTACTAGTTGGAAGAAATGTCAATAAAAACTGGATGGAGGACGTGATTTTTAAATAGTTTTATGTTTTTAATATAGTTGCTCTTAAATAAAAGCAGTTGCACTCATGCATGAAATTTGGAATTTAATAATAAATTATTGCTCAGGAGCTATCTCTTATTTTTGGCTTTTAAAAATGCAAAATTTAGTGCTTGACAGCTCTTGTTACCATTTATTAAATATAATTGGTACTAGAGAGATGGATTTATTTAGGCAATAGGAAGATTGGGAGTTTAAATTTAAGATTTATTTCTTTTAATGTGTAAAACTATACCAAAGCGTAAGCCGCTCTTTGAGAAAGCAAATTTATTCGGTATTTAAGCACCTTCCAGTATTTCAAAGCAAAGTAGAGCTGCTTTATAGAGCTCTATAGAGATATCATCTTATAGATAAAATAGCTTTATAGCCATAGAAATATTAATCTAAAGTCAAAATATTACTTTAGCTTCTATTATCTGAACGTAATATAACCAGATGAGAAAGTACAAAAATAAATTCTTTGTAAAGAATAATAGATCGTATGGGAGATTTTGCAGAAGAAATTACTTGGCTAAATTCTAGTGTGTTATACGTGGATATTTCCATGTCTGTAATGCTGTGAATCAGTTAATATAATTTTCCTACAGCAGAGTCATATGCTACTTGCATATGCTATTAATAAACACCAGGTCAAAGAACAAAGTGTTTTGTTGGGAAACAAATTATTTTAGGTCAGACCTATTTTAATTTACAAAATTCACTTTCCATTAAAAGGTTTCTTTGCTTCATTGTAGTGTAAAATAAGTTGTTTATGTTGTTCCCCACAATTTCACATTACATAGTGTTCTTCAGCTCTATTACTTGCTGTACTGGAGTTGACATTATGTAATAAGTTTAGCATTAATATAAATAAGATTAATGTAAGTTAATGTTACTTACTACTGTTCAAGAAATCTCCAGTATTAACCATGTGAAAGTAACCGCTCTTAGTTTTAAAATACTTCTCTTCAAATACAGATGATGAACATCTAAAATTGCAAAAGATTATATGGCTGTAGGTATAGCTATACGTATAGTTGTGAATGCATGTATGTGTGTATATATGTGTACATATATATATGTTTATGCTTACACAGCACTATATTAGTTTCCTGTCAGAAAGAAATGTTTGAACAGGTAGAACTTTTTTTAAATTGAGAACTATGAAAAATAAGTGGCGGGACTGTTAAACAAGAGGGTACCTTATACATCTTGAACATCAATCAGAGAACGTGATTTCTTTTAGTTTGTGAAAAGGAGACATGAATGTGAACTGTATGAAGGGAGAGGAAAAGTGATTTGTGACTGTTTTCACAAGTTAGAAATTTTGGTTCAGTCTGGTTGCGTTTGGGTTGTGCTGGTTGGTTGATTGTTTCTCTGTTTTCTGTGGCTACACATAGGGAATGGTGGTTTCGTCTGCATGGATGCCTCAGTGAAGGAACAAATGCACAAATCTGTGTGAGAACAAATGTGTTAGCACAAATTGCCATGGTCGGGGCTCCTATTTACGTGAATCAAACAAGGATTTTGCTGAAAGTGGATACACACACATGTATGACAAGCAACTTTCTTACATTATGTTGACAGATGAATAGTTGCCTTCTCTGTTCCCCCTCCCATGGAATAACTTTGTTGCTTTAAAATGTGTTTTGGTTGTGTGCTTTTTTGTGTGTGAGAAAAGTAGAGGCATTTTTACATCTGCTTTCTTTCCCTTCCTGGGTGTCCCCTGTAAAATTCAATACTCCTGTGACATGTTGGGGCATTATGTGTATTGCTGGAATGGTGAACAATGCCAGAGCAGCGGGGGCAGAAACCAGACCAAGTCTCTGAGCTGACCCCTAGCACAATTCAGGTCTGGAATATGAAATACTATGTGTTCTGAAGTGAAATATATCCATACAGTGTAGTGCATGTACTATGCAGCTGAAACGATGTTAATTCATAACACTTACAGTCTGATATTCCTCAAGCCTGGCTGAAGAGTTAAAACATGCTCCCTTTATCCTACAGGAACCCTGGTTTTTAGGTCTTAGGCCTTGAAACCAGAAGAGCAAAATGGTGGATAAAAGTAATGCTTCCATCAGGCAGAACAGCAGTAGTCTAGTGAAGAGTCAGCCCTCCAGTACAGTGCCCTGCACACAAAAATTAAGTCTTTGAAAGCCAGCAGACTACAGAGCTGGAGTCAACTCCTCTTTATCCACAGGTGGATTTTCTGACTTATGAATGACTTGTACAAGCCAGTACCATCCCCCAGGGTCCATTAGATCAGATGCAATGCCAGACAGAAGCGCTAATTCTGCCTCTGGGGCCAACCCACCGGGAAAGGAGTATTGACATTTTGTGTGTCATGGAGCCAAACCCCTAGACCCAGTCTGTCTGAACCACTGGGATAGCAGAAAATAAAGATATTTCATCATTTCTAATTAGAGCAGCATGGTATTACTATTGCTCATTGCCCAGCTTGAAACATCAAGAGCCCTCCCAGTGCCTGCACTGCATTTCTTGTATTCAAGCACTGCGAGGTGTGGAACAGAGACCTCAGTGACTCTGTTGCTCATGTTCCACCAGATTGGAAACCTTCAGTTTACTACACAGTCTGCTAAATCAAAGAAGGCTTCACATGGAGCTATGCAGATACTGCTGCATCACACATCCCAGCAACTCAGTATTAACCAGGCTTTTCTGCTATGTGGGATAGTCCATTCCTCTCCTGCCTACCTCGTTTCCTGGCATGGAAGATAGTGGCAGTAGAAATGGGGGTTCAATGTGGAAATTTCCTAAGAACATAGGGAAGATTGGTGCTGAGCTGCCATTTCAAAGTCAGTGAGGGTAGTGTACATGACTCTCCTGGGAACTGTTCAAATCTCAGTTATTTTCTCACAAGCTAGATCTGGTGCTCAATCTCAAGCTGGGCTTCAGGTAAAGAGTGGAAATTGTAGCCTTGTGGTGTTCTTGGAGAAGTGATTCAATCCACATCTACTTTGGAGAGGCAGCTCTGCATGTCTGTGGGGCAGCTACCATGCATCAGGAGAGATCCCACTTCAGGTTTCCCTATTGTCAGAGAAAACAGGAAGAAACTTGGAAGCTTTTCTTTTAATCTGAAATTCCAAATGGCTCCTGTATTTCACAAGACTTGCTTAGGGCAAATGTGGAGCTTGAGGTATTTACTAATTTCCAAGCAGGGATTTTAGCTCTGTCTTCTTCATTGTTCCCACTGAAGTTTGAGAGTTTGTTCATAATAAAAAGATTTGGCAGCTTCATGATTCACTAGGCTGGGTATCCAGCCAAGATATAATGATGGTTCATCAAGAGCTGTCAGCTTACATTGCATGTACTGTGGATTTCAGGTGATGGAAGACAGTCTGAAGACCACAGAGCCTTGAAATAGTAAGAATTGGAGAACTGCTCTCTGAAGATATCATGACGATACAACAACAAAATTTTGAGGACCCCATAAGATTGGAGGTCTCTGACTCACAATAAAACCCCCAGATTGAACTCATACTCCAGAAGGGGCCAGATTCTGGAAGCTCATTGTAGACACCAGGCTCTTCACTCTGAGTTGCCTCATGATCTTTTTCAGGGGATGCTAGGCAGTGAGTTTCCTGTTTCTACCCACTATTTTTAGGGGCTTGTCAGGTCAGACTTGTGCAGCTGCTGTACAGGAAGCTGGGGATGCCTGAAATGCCAAGGGAAAATGATTTTCATGCATCAAGCTGTTTCAGTCCCAATTTTATTCCACTCTCTTTAGATTCAGTTCACCTCTGCAGTCAGCAAATTCCTCCTTGGTACATAGTTGTATTTCCTTCTGCTTCTTCCTAGATGCCTAGCTTAGGCAAGCTGCAGGGACAGAGTCCTCCTGGCAGTATAGGGGATATGTTCAGAGCAGCAGCACATCAAGGGCTGTGAGGAACGGAGAAGAGAGGTACTCACAGTATGCCCCAGTCATAGCTCTGGATAACAAAAACATTCCAGTCTCCACAGGTTTTGTTATCATTATCTCAGTTTCTTCATTAGTGCTAATTGGGCTGTTCTTAACACACAGATGGGAAGTGGCTCACTAGCAGGAAACGGCCCTCTTTGAATCCGCTTCCCCCTTGCTTCTATGCAGAACCATTGCTGGGATCCAAATTTGCCACCCATGAAATTGGGAGGACAAAAGAGCATACTCAGAGCTCAGGAACTCAAGGAATACTGTCTATGGGCTGTTTCTCAAAGATGGGCAGGATGCTAAACTTGAGACTCAGCAATAAGTCACACATGACTTCAGAAAGTTTTCTATCTTAAAATCATCAGCAACTCCTTCCTTTCCAAGGTAATCCAGGACTTTTGTATACTCTGCTTGAGATATAATGTCTGTCTGAGAGGTAGTAGACCCACAGCTGGCTTTGTTCATCCCAAGCAGGCTGGGAATGGCAGCCCATGGCTATATCTGCCTGTACTCTCCAGGTATACTTGTATGATTTTCTTTATGTATGTGGGCTTTTCAGCAGTAAATGTATGAAGGAACCTCTTCATGCCTGAAAGGAAACATTTCCCAGACCTGCGCCCAAGCTGAAGCACAGAAGCTCTGTCTTGCAGCAGCAGTGAGCTGAAGGAAACTGTTTAGACTTTTCATGCTTTAAAAGGACCTTCTCAGCTTGTAAATTAATAGATTTAGGAAACAAGATTGCAGTTTGTTTCAGGATTTATTTTGTGAGTTCTGGAATTACTTATCTTATCTTTCAAAACAAGAATTCTCCATTCCTTTCTTTGATTTCCTGCCAGTTTCCTTCAGTTTTAGTTTTGAGTCTTCTCCTTTGCAGTTCGTAACTTGAATAGAAAGAGAAGAAAACCTTGCACAGAAGGAAAGCAAATGTATAAAACCCAAGAAGTGGATTTTCTCCCTTTTCCATCTCTGATTCTCTTGGAATTCCCTTCATGTGTTAAGAATCCTCAGTTCCTTATAACAACAGGGAATAATAAATGCTGCAGACAGAAACACTCTGTCTGCATCAGCTCAATTCCTTTAATATCTGTAGTTTATTGTGCGTGACACGCATGTCTGATCATGGATTCCTCAGACCGGCAGACCTCCTATTGAAATCAAAGGCAGTTTTGGCAGTGGCCACAGGAATGCATCGGTATGAAGTCACAGGTTATGTGCTTCAGGGAAAATGCCATCACATTTTTGAGTAGAGAGGAGTAAGTTAAAAGGTGAAGGAAATCATGGTTCCAGTATTTACCATTTCTTTTTTTTTTCCTTTCAGTTTTGTTGACATGGCAAATGCAGGGCTAGCCTGTTTATGTTAATCCCTGCTCTGGAGAAAGTCTGGAATAGGTGTAAAAATGATTGGGGAGACTGTGGGATGATGCTTTCCAGGATCAAATACTTTCATTAGTTTTTATGAGTAACTTCTGTGCTGTTTTTTTTTCCAACTAGGATAATTGTTTTGAAAGTGATATCACTATATGCAAATTAAACCACAGTTAAAATAGAACGTGAAGGTGAAATAGTAGAAGCTATTGGATTTTTTTTTATCAAAGTAATTTAAGAGAAACTATTTTTATTATCCCCTTCTATTTATGATTGTGGAGAGCTGAACTAGCTAATTAAGTTCTGGCTGAAAAGTTTCCCCTCTTGCAAAGGTGATTCATTTTTTTCCTTCACACTTGCAAAGTCAATCATAATATTAAGCAAGGCTACCAGTGCTTTTATGACCACCAAGAAACATCAAGTGATGCCACAGTTCAATATTGTCACCATGGCAAGGAGAATCAGGCCAAGCCCTATGAAAATAGGAGGCAGGGGGAGTCCTTGCTCAAATTGGCCTTTCTACATTTGGGCGTTTCCAGACATTTCTTAGAAGATCTTGCAGTGACATCTGAAGGCCGTATAGTAGAAAATCAGGGATCTGAAATTCAGCTCAGAACTGTTCCTCTGCCCTTCATTCACTTCCCCTCTCTAGAGACGTATTTTTCTCATGAGGTGAGGGAGCTATGTAAAAATTTTTCAGGAAGACAGATGATGTAACCCTAGTTAGTTAATGGGATGATACGCAAGTACTAGGAAATAGGGAGAGAGGAGGAGAAGGCTGTCTGCAGGGTTCCAGCTTGGAAGAGCATTCAGGAAAACAAAAGATGACTAGCAATTTGTGTGCTGCTTCTGGAAGCAAGCAGGCTGGGAGCAGTTGCTGTGAGCACCATCTATTTCATGTGCTTTTTTGATGGAACATCCACAGTTGCATAATCCATAGGGAGCTGCCTGCCCATAGGTACTTGCTGTTTGACAGATCTGTCACACTTCTCAGAAATCAAGATGCAAAATCCATCACTCAGGGACATGGTATATATGTATCAGATACTCTCTGGGGGATGAAGAGTCCATTAAACAGCATGTCCCTAAACTCATCCATATGAAGAATTTGCATCTGTGACAGATAGAATATGGAGAGTACCCATCGTCTAACAGGTGATCTGACTCTAATGTGCTACTAAAGCAATATAAATATTCATTTTGTTTCACCCTTTGAGAGACATGGGTGGGGGTGAGCCCAGAAGGATAGAACTGCTTATGCAGAACATGAGCAAGAACAGCAGGATTATGTTGCATGAGGGGGATCATGTCTCTAGGAGGCAATGGCACTCCCAGCGTTGGCAGTTTGAGGCAAGCATATCATTGCCTGCATGATACAGAGCTGAAGATATGACCTTCACAAAGAGGCTTATGACAGAGTTCTGTAAACTTTACTATATAGTAGAAAAGGAGTGAATTAGTCAGATGTATGACAGCTATAGAACCTGTAAGAAATGAGAGTACAGCAGAATTCTTGCTCTTTAAAGGAGGTAGCCAAAATGTGGAAATCAGTAATATAAGACAAGAGCAATTGGTTAGGTGAAGTCTTGGAGAATTCTCTGTTACGATCATTTTCTCTGTCCTTCGCTCACTGTGAAGAATGTGAGCAATTCACCTACTTCAGCCTGTCGAAGAAAAATGCCAGGCATTCTAGTATACCTTCTCCATTTCTCGTTATGACTCCATTTGTAGATTCTTAATAAGTATGACTTCCCTTAGACTATGAAGACTGTTGGCAAAGATGTGAGATTTGCATTGAAACTGGATTTAGAATTAAAGAAGAGCTCAAGTACTGGGTTTGTGGGTTGGTGTAGAATTCTCATTCAGGTTCAAGTCTGAGGTTCCTGAAAATTAAGGAAAGTTTTGCAAAAACCAAGCATTCTTGGTTGTGGCTGAAGATTTGGCTTTAGATTATAACCAAATGAAAAACATGTAGAGGTTAGTCTAGATCCAAATCAAACTTCCATCTAAATTGAGAGGTATTTCAGATTTATATTCTGGCATACTTACACATGATCTTACTTTGTTCTAGCTCATTTCTGTAATTTGTTTTAAGTGCTGACGGTGGTGCTGCTTTATTTCAGCAGTGCTAAGCTATCTGCTGGTGCTCTCAAGCTATGAAGTTGCATTGACTGTTATGCAGCAAACCTTCTCCACTGCATGCTGCCGTAGTGTAGTCCCATATCTGCTGACACCCTTGGAGAATGCAGCAGATGCCCATCTGGCAGCAGTCGGATCTGACTTTGCACACAGTCATTCCTCGGTTATCTCTGGGTTTGCAGTGAGTGGTGGCAGGACTGAAAAGAGGAGAGCTGATTAGGGCCCTGGGCAATCTCATACCCATACCCTGTTGAGATTTACTCCTGTAAAGTGTCAATGAATATTTTACTGGACTTACTAGGGGAAGAGCACATGGCAGATTTAGGCTTGGGATACTGCTAAACTTCCCTGAGCTTTGCTGAAATGTCACCTCTGTGTGCATTTTCCAGACACTACCATCCTCAAACTCATGGGACAAAAGTAAAATCTATGTTAGCAAACTTTCTTAAAAAGTGCCATGCAGTCTGGTAAGTTTCTTTAACAGCAGCAACCATTAAAAAGTGATTTTAAAAAGTCTGCAATGTAGAAACACATTGCCTAGGTTGTCTGTGAGTGTGCATGGGTACTCTCTTTTATGCTGCAGCTGCCGAGTTGCACAATCCAGCCATAACATTGCAGTGATGCCTGTAAAGCTTTTATAGATACTTAGCTCCTCTTCACCTCTTACTCCTGTTCTCCGTGGTCCTTTTATCTCCCTTCAGCTCCTCTGTTGTGTTTCCTTTGCTCCACCAGAGTGTTCAGAAAGTAAACCAGTTCAATGTCTCTCTCTCCTCTCAAGTCATGTTTCAACACACAGTCTTTACTTTTGAGGAGGTCAGTATTTCCGTTTTCCAAGATAAGGGCTTTGGCTACCAGAGAACCCCCTACCACCCCTCACCTGTGCAGGAGGCAGGACTTGTTCCAGTATTGTCCTCTGCACTTTGCAGTGGTGATCTCTGAGCCAGTGCTGGCCCAGGTTGGAAAGCCCACAGGATGCAGCACATCCCTTTGCAGAGGTAGCAGCTCATTTTTGAAAGCAGTACAGTGACGCCTGCTTTCTGTTACCCCTCAGCTGATGAACTTGCCTCTGTAACACAAGCAGAAAGCTTGTCCATGCAGAGAGAAGAACTTTCTCATGCTATTTGGAGACTGTAGAAAAGAAAATTGCCTTATTCCTTCTGAAGATGTTGCAGGGTATCACCACTCTCCACTCCGAGTACCAGCAGCACATCTTCAGCCTACCTTCTGTGTTTCAAAAAGGAAACGCTGTAAATTTAAATTACACTCCCTCCCTGACATAACCCTGACCAGACCCTATTAAAAACAGTATCTTTGGAGGCACCTAAACTCCTATTTGAGCAGAGGGTAGCAGCGAGAATGACCTACTCATGAGAGAAGCGATTCATGCCTGACAGGGTGCTCAGAAGCTCCGGTGATTCAACAGGCTAACACCACCAGGGACTCGGGGGATGTCCTGCTGTCACTTTGTCTTGGGACACTGTGTTATACTGAGATGTTACACTAGATGGTGCATTTGACAAATTATTTGAAGAGATTCATCTGCCCATGCTGAAAGCTGCTAGCGCAAGGCTGACCGTAACAAACCCGTTTGCTGTATACACCCATTACATCCTTTTCATAAATTTTCACAAAGTTGATTCTTCCGTGCAAGAGTTGAACGTGACCATAGCTGTCACTTTGAGATTTTGGCATTTATGCCTGTAGGTTTGGGGGATTTTTTAGCCCATCACAGATCTTTGACAAATTCACAAGTCACTTAGAAACAAGCAATCCACAACAGCATATTGAGTTTGAGGGATGCTTGAGTTTGGATAGAGGAAAGATGTGCTAGTTAGAAAATATCTGATATTCCTTATTAAGCTGCATTTCCCCCATCCCATCAATCTAGAAGAATTAAATGGAACTGAAGATGTGCACATATTTGCTGGAGAATAAATATTGATTTATTTGCCCCATTTGTTTCTAATGAGGAGTGATGGCTTCCCTTCCCCTCCCTAGAAGGGAGGATTAGCCTGCAGGCAGTGGGGCACTGCGGGGCAGTGCGTACAGGCGGAGACCCCGATGTCCAAGGGATTAATGAGTTCCTGCCCTTCCCTTTGGGTGTGTGGAAGCCCTTCCGTATTCAAGATTTGGGGCAGGGGAGTAGGCAGCACAGCAAGCATTGCTCGGGACTGTTGAGACTTTCACCAAGGAGGTGAGAAGAGCTCTCCAGGTTGGAGGTGTGAGCTGCGGATGTGCTCTGGGAGCTGCCGGTTGCAGTTCCGTCTTGCAGGTAACAAAACCTGAGGGGCAACAGTGCTAAGGCGTGTCCTGCCCCTTCGTGTCTTTCTTTGGGACGTATATTAGGGCAGAAATCACTAGGTGGTGCTCTTACACATCAGTCTTACGCTTTTTCTGGGTATCCAAACATTTTCACTCTTTGGAGAAATGGTTCTCGTTAGGGTTGGGTTTATGCCAGCTCTTTGAAAGCTGCTGAAATAGAGGAAAGTAGCAGGCAGCAGTAGCTAGCTGGAAGGGAGTGTAGCTTCTTCGGACCCTTGTATCTGTGCTTCGGCTGAGATTTCTGGAGGAAGAGACTGCACACAGGTAGCACCCACCCTCTTCCTAGGAGAAGTGTGTGTGCTCAAATCCAGCATCCTTCCCCATTGAAAACTCAGCTTTCAGGGCCCTGGATTCCTGTTTTCTCCCGAGTCACACCAGTGCGCCAAGGCACAGCACTCTCCTAGTTTACATGGAGAAATTAAGATCAAATTCAGAGAAAGGGAAATCTTAGTGAGAGAAGTGGCCTTTCGGGGTCATAAGTGAATAAGTAAAATAATGCCAGAAGAAATTAGGAATTTCCTGAATGTGAATTCTTTAGAAAAGGAACTGGCTTAGGTTATAATTTATTTCTAAACTTTTTCTTATTTAGAGAGACTTTTAAGCATTTTAGATCTCAAATTTATTTTCTGATGGCTTGGAACTTTTATTTTTTGGTATTATTTAAAATAAATATGCCTTCACTGTTTCCATTTATTAAAAATTGGTATAGTTTAAATGGAAAGACACACATACATATGAATATGTTGTATTGATTTAGGTAGATCCTATATATTGTACAAATGCACACATAGATCCCATCATTCTGTTCTCATACCAGAAGTAACTTTAGGAGATTATTGGGAAACCAGGCAATGAAACTCATCTTTAGCATAAAGCAGAGACCCAGTCTATCCTTCTCTTAGTGACTAATATCTAGCAAGCCATCTGACCTTTTTTTTACCCTTTCACCTCCCACTCTTTGCCTTGATTGTCTGGTTTAGGCCTTCATCCTTCAGACATTTACTACTTACTGCATATGTAACCATGTATTTTAATATTTTCAGGGTAGGGCCTTAGATCTTGCCTACCAGGAGGAAATTATACTGAATTAACTATACTGTTTTAGAAATTGATTTAGTTAAATCAGTGCAACTCTCCTGAGCACTTTATATCACTTCAGTTTAACTCATGAGTCAGTGAGTAACAAATGAATTCTGTTGGCAGAACATGAGAAAGATTAGACTGGATCTTCAGCCCTTCTATCTCAGTATTTATTAGGCTAAGGCCTCTTCAGGGCTTGTTGCAGTTGTCTTGAATTTTCCCTGCCTAATGGACCTGATCCAGCTCTTGATGGCATAAATGAGGGTTTTTCCATGACCTCCAGCTGGGAGCTGGAGATGGCAGCTTAGAATGACAAATAACTTAAACCTGCCTCCTTGCTACATACAGAGTTCTCAGATTGTGGCTTATAATGCAGAAATCACCTCTGCTCTGAAAAATGTAATATTCTACTTTCAGGGCAAGAAAATTCAGCCCCTAAGCACAGCAATCTCACCTAACATTATGCTAAGAGTATCACCACGAAAAGAGTTATAATCTGATTTGATTTTCCCAACAACAGTAGATAAGTAAGATCTCACATATATGTTGAGATGGGATGAAAATAATCCTTTTGTCACTCTCCAGAGATTTTGTGCATTCAGGTTGAATAGACTCGGGACTCAGGCTCTTCCTGTTTTTGTACCTGCTTAACCAGAAACTAGACTGATGTTGTTCTTCCAAATCAAAAAGCATGCCTTTTTCAAAAGGCATTTAAAAAAGTGTTTGCTTTTTTTCTGTTGTTCTCGTTCTCCACCTTTCTTCACACTTCTACAAACTACCAGTAATAAATAAGAAGGATATCTGAGAATATGCTGAAGAAGAATATGCTGAGTTCCACTCACTGAAAATTTTGCTTACTGTTCCCAAAGCTTCTCACTCCTGGCTGTAGAGAGAGCAGTATAGCAGGAGCTGAACTCTTGGAGTGTCTGCCTATTCCAGAAAAGAGTAACTGCCTGGTTTACAAACCTAAGTTTTTGTTATAGTGCAAACTCATTTTTCTCTTTCTGATTGGATGTTAATAAAGCTGTAAATTCTGCAACCAACAATATCTTGGCATGCTCTAATAATTCACCTACAGCTCCTGGAAGTCTTTGTATTGTAAGTAGTGAAGCCCCCTTCCATTTCCATCTCTATTCCAAATGCAATTTCTTGCTTATTTTACAGGTTTATGATGGAACTTACTTCTTTGCCTAAATTCCTTTGGACAAGTGACAACAAACTTCTGCATCACCATTTTCCGGACATATTGGCTACCGTTCATACCACACAAGACATTCCCAAAGAAGTTGTTTTTGGACCATGCATTCTCCAGAACACCCTGCTGGACACTGTAGCTTTTATTGCTCTCAAGTGTTCTGACAGACGGAACATCCACTATGTATTTAAGGTAGGAGAAAGCAGCATTTAATGTTACTCATATCAAAGATGGTTACACTATCCCTGAGAAGGTAACTTTGCCAAGGGGTAGATTTTTGTTTTGTTCAGCACAACTAACAGCTCCTTCAAAGGGGAGAAGTAGCCAGTGCATTTCTGGTTTATGAGCTGTAGACTGCAGGGACTTCGGTGAAAACTGTTTCCTTTGCAGGAAGAATACAAAGTCCCATTTCTATGCTGACGATGGATGATCTGCTTCAGCACTGACCGGGAATAGGAGGAAAGAGGGACAAATAGTTTAGAAACTTCATGCTCAGCTTTCGTCCTTACAAAGGACAATGGAGGTTTATCAGGAGGTGTGACAGCCCTGTGAGAGCAGAGAGGGAAGACTGTGGCATTGCACTGATTCATGCTGGTGGTACATTCGCAGCATTTATTGATGGATCTGAGCAGCATTAACCCAGTTTGCTCAGTTATCCATAAAGTAAAATCACAATGGCAGTGATCTCAGCACAAACTGTATGAACTGTAGAAGATATCAGTCAGGCAACTAGTCCACACAATCTTCAGGCAGCCACAACTTATTGCTATTAGTACATGGACCTCCTAAAGTTACTTTAGGTATGTCTGTCTGTGTTACAGCTGCACTTTTCAATCACTACAGAGAAGCCACAGAGATACGTCTGTGAAACAAAAGGAATTGTCATGTAGAGAAAATCAGAAACCCCAGGACTGTGATGGAGTGTTAACTCTCCAGCTGTAGTTCCCAAATTTTTTTGTTCCATAGCCACTGTTTATTATAACATTTTCATTTGGACAATGCATATTTCTCATGCCGGCCTCTTACCTTGGCTTTCTTAGTCTTGGAGTGCATTTCAGTCACCATTGGTCTAGATGAAGACAGGGAGGTAGTGTTTTACAATGTGAGGCAAGCAAATTTCCCATGTGTTATGGCATGGATGGATCTGGAGACATCCAGGTTCTCCTAAGATTTCTGTGCTGTGGAGGAGAGAAATCCCAGGGAGTATTTGTGATACGGAAGATGCAGCTGTTGGGAGATACCTGTTTGACACTTTTCCTTCAAACAAATTAAGAAAGAGAAGAGGAGACTTCAGGGTTTGAGTCTCTGGCACAAGTTTGCTTGCTTGGATAGTGTTATCAGAACTCCAGGAGAACTATAAGCTCTTTGGAGAAAGATCTCTCCTGAAAAAAGGCTTTATTTATGGAATATTTCTGTATTTCTCCTGGGAGTTTTGGAATGACTATAGACTCAAGAAAGAGCGTCAAAGAGTTTCTACATGGGAAAAGCCCTCCAGAGGGATGACTTTAGTGTTTTGCTACATTTAAGCTAAGTAATTGTTATGGAGCCATAAAATTGGATGCCTGGGTTGGTTCATATCTCTGTCTTTTGGCAGTAAATACATCAAATTCTGTGCAAGTAGTTGTTTCAGATGCAGTTGGTGGTCCCATATCCTGTTAGCTACTCATAATTAAGAGTAAACCTTCCAGAAATCAGGAACTATCATTAAGCTCCTGACTCTGTGTGAAGACAATTAATTAGTAATTCAATCATGATGTTATGTTGCTAATATGGCACTGAGGTGCAAAACAAGAGATGGGTTTTGATGTGCTGGCTATGGTACAAACAGAATACACACAGGAATGATTTGGCAAGGTGGATTCTTTGCAGCTGAGGTTTGTGTTGATCATAGTTCAGCAGCACTTCTGCAAGACTTTGGGGAATATTATTTCTAAGAAGGGATTCCTCATCTTGGGCTTTTATGTTTACTCCAAAAGGGACCTCTGTGTTTTTTCTCTTATCCTCTTGGAGACCCTAACTTGAACTCCTTGGGCCAATTTGTATGCTTGGGCAAAGAAAATGCCTTGGCAACCGTTGGCACAGGTGGTTCTTTCTAGCCGATCATTTACCCCAGCAAAGCAAACTGGCCCCTTACAAAGCCGTCTGTCCCATTGAGTTCCTCTGCCCCTTACAGCTTCTTGTGGGTTTGACTCTGGGTTCCAAGGAAGAGTCTTATTATATCCCTTCTCCTCCAGCCTCTGTCAAGGAAGTCAGATTGCCTCCACAGCCCAGGTGTGATTGAGCCTGTTGGGCTGTGAAGCCTTTATCTCATATGTGGGTGCAAAGGATTCATCTGAGGGATTGCCGTCTCCAGAAGAGGGTGGACTTGCAGGGTTTGTAGTGTCTCTAAACACATGGAAAAACTAAAGCTGGTGCATGCTTCCAGTTGACAGCACCCAGATCTTATATTCTGTTCTTTACTTCTCCCCACCTTCTTTAAGCACTCTCAGCTCTTTCCTGGGAGGCCTGGTTCCTGGAAGAGCTGTGTTCCCTTTGACTTTGCTTAGAGCGCCGGGTGGATGCTTGGTATTTCTGAAACACAGAAACTAATAAATGACAGCCTCTGTCATAGCTATTAGTTACAACCACTGTGGGTGGGTGGGTGTGCTTGTGTTGCTGTCAGACTTTTGTATTTCTCAATCATTGTTAATTACCATGGCGTTTAGAGAGAACCAGTTACAGGGCATGCTAATTTATTTTCTCCTTTATACTAATTAACTCTTATCCTAATGGTCCCTTTATGTTTCATTCTTGTATTCAAGCTACTCATGTGGTCATACTTTTCATGGTAGGTAATAGTCAGAGAGAGTTAAAAAAAGAGAAAGAAATAGCCAAAATACTGTTTCTGATACAAAACACCAATGAATGGCTGCCCTGCAATTAGTGGAAAACAAAGAGCTATACATTGCTTGGGGTGAAATTTAGATCATACTTGTCATTAGACATTTTTCAGTTCCAAACTTCTTCCTTTCTAAACAATGACTTAGTGCTTCAAAAATTAGTTGAGGCTTTTTATGTGTGTAAATATTGCCCTTGATAGCCCTGTGTTTCAGCCTCTGAGCTATGAAAATCTTCCCCATCTTTCAAATACTGCAGAGGACATAGATCTGCTGTGGTAAACACCAAGGAAAAACCTATAAAGAAATAAATCATTCCCTATTCAGAGCAAATGCAATAAAGTAACTAAGATGGGAGCCACACATTGAATGAGGAAGACAAAGCCAAATGTTTTATAGTTATTATTTCCAGACCATAGTCAACCTGTGACTAAATGACTCAGAAGTCCTGTGGAGAAAGGAGTATATGTGACTGAGGACTATGCTGTAATATACACACAGAAGGGAAATTTAATTTGAGCAGTAGACTTAATATTATTTTTTTAACTTCTGAGTGCCTGACCTTGCAACCTAAGCAACATTTTTTAACTTAATCTGTTTGGTATTTCTGAATGCACACATACTGAAAGTAAATCAACCCCTCGCTACTCTCAGAAATAATTCAATGAAAAATATTGATGTGATGAGTTTTTATCTGTTTAGATACCTCAAAATGAATGTAATTGATTTAACAAAAGCAGAAATAGGAATATATAATTTTGTTTCTGAAAAAGGAAAAGGATCAGTGCTTCTGATGCTAAGTGCTTCTTAGTTGTATTTATTAAAATGTAATTTTTATGTAATTTAGCCAAACTTATTTATGCAGATGTTGCTACTTGGGGTGTTGAATCAAATAACCTAGATTATTCTTACACCTTCTGATCCATATCCTCTTATGTCAGTGAAAAACTCCACATCCAACTGCCCAGAGTGTGTGTTCGTTTCTGGGCTCACAGTGCACTGATCAGGGTCTGCACATCTCACACCCCCCAGACCACTGCACTCACACCTCTCCTGAGTCATATCCCATTTTCCCATGGGATTGAGACCCCTACTTACAGAGGAGCACACCTTCCGTACCTCTGTGGTCCCCACCTGACACAGTCCCATAGGACAACCTGCATCAGACAGAGGACAGCATCCTTCCCATGAGTGGGCAGGAGACTGGCCAACGTACCAGCCCTGGCATTGCCACGAGAGGTTACATGTGAACATCAGTGTCTCCTTCTCCCTCCCATGCAGCTGTATTCCCAGAGCTCTCAGCACTCACTTTCACTAGGAAAGCATTCTCCCTATCATGACTTTGGATGTGGTCACACTGGTGTATGATTTGGGCTCACAGCTTTGGCATACTGGCTATGTGTGAGGCAGAAAACAGGCTTTGTTCTTGAATTTGATGGAAATCTATTTTGGGTCCCAAGACCTGAAACTTCCCTTTTTTGTGTCCTGTCTCACAGGTAGATGTTACGTCTGTTCACAGTCCCACAGGACTGCCTTGGATGAGACTTGTACAAGCAGCTGCCAATAGCAAGGAGCAGAACTTGGAAGCTTACTTAGAAAACAGTCAATTATATTATCGCTCTACCAGGAAAATCAACAAAAATGAGGAGCTGCTTGTCTGGTATGATGAGGAGCTTTCCAACCTCTTGGGTTTCAATGGGATAAAAGCTCAGAGCCCCCAGAATGGTAAGTACCAAATTGTTGACTGCAGGGGTCACTGAGGACTGAAGTGAGTCTGCAACTTCTTTAGTATGTGGTGACCTTGTAATACAGAAAATAGCTGGTCAGCTAAGAGAAAAGACCTTTTGCTTTGGGGATTGAGCTGGAAGCACAGAGCAAGAATAAATTTGCAGTTCTCAATGCCATTTTCATTGTTACTTTCCAGCAGAGGATGGTGCGCTAGCTATTAATGCTGACATTTTTGAGCTGTGTAGTGGACGTCTATGCACCTTGGAATCCTAAAAGCCTAAAATATCACTTGGAAATATGCCTTTTTTAGCTCATTGAGAAATCAGGTACAGGCTAGTGTTCAGCTTTAATCTTGTAAATGAGCAGGGCCATAAAAATATTTAACAACCCAAACAGTACAGCATACAGCACAGTCTGCCTACTTAGCATGAGACACAGTGGGAACGAGGAAAATGGCATGATTTTAAACCTGAGCTGTTACTAGGCATTTACTGCTCTAAAAGAAACTGACTTGGCAATTGTTGAAAAAAAGATATCTAGATTACGGAGAGACCAAGCAAATCACTGTCAGGTCCATGCCAAGGTTGACTCCAGCTGTCATTTGCTCCAAACTTTGATCTAGTTAGGCTGGAACAAAACCCTTTCTACATTCCCTTTGGCTGATTTAAACACAGCTTATATAGCTTGGTTAGTAACGGTGTAGTTTGGTAAAGGTATGAGTTAGTAAATTTACATGGTAATGTACTTTCCTGTAAATTAATATTGAATTAATATAGACACATTCATAGCAGGAACCCACTACATCATTTAAACTGATTTCAGTGTGTTCTGTTAGCTTCTGTGTAGACGCACACTGTCAGCCCTTTGAATTTACCAGGGCAAAGTGTTACCTACACAAGAAACACTATATCTAGACTCAAGACTTTAAACTAGCAGGTATAATGTTCCACCCAAATCAGCAGCCTTATTTTCTTATCAAAAGTTCAATTTCTGTAGTTTGGGAAGTTATCTAAGCTGTGCTGAGCCTACAAATCAATGTATGAACTTTCCTATGTATCCCAGGCCTCAGGTGCTGTCTGGCATCATTTGCATTTAAAAACTGCTGTGTGTTGTGAAATAACATAGCATGGATACTGTTTACAAAGGTTAAGATGTGCAATACGTGTCTTGGTCACTGAATTATGTATCGTCTGTTCATGGGCAATCAATCATCCCAATGAACCAGAGATGCAGTACATCCAAAGGCCAGGAAACAGTGTCATGCCAATGCATGTTCCCATTCCTCCTGCCCATCACTGGCATTGTTTCACTTTGAACATTAATTTCTGTGCCACAGGCATCTGTGCCTTGAGGAATATAGCAGTTTGTGAAATGCGCATGAGTAAAGGCTTCAGGAATTATTGCCAGACGACTTGTGAAAGGTATTAAACTTCTAGAGTATCCCATGCAGAAAATAGAGGCCTATGTCAGGATCTTTGAGTCCAGGTCTAAACCACTTTATTACTTGGGTATATAGAACTTAACATTCAGCCTGTATTAAAGCCAGTGACTGACTTAGGAAATGTGTACCCAAATCTGGGTTCAGACTTCAAATTGTCATAAAGTCCATATGGTTTTATCTAGACCATTGTGTACTGGCCATTTTACATAATACAAACTTGGCTTGAGAGTCTAAACAAAAGCATTTCTGCAAGTAGCACATGGAGGCAAATATGAGTGAACCGTTTTCCATAGCAGCAATGGGCCTGATTCTGCACTGGCATTAGCTTTACCATGTGGAATCTTGTATGACACAAGACATGTTTCTGGTTTTTTGTTCGTGTCAATGACAGGGGTAGGATCTGCATCCATCTATGATTCTAACTTTGCAAAACTCATCATCTGTTGTCTGTTTCTGCAGAGTTGAGATGCCAAGAATGCGACCGAGTCTTTAAATGTGAGCATTCCTATCTCTCCCATGTCCGCTTCCTATGTGCCCCAGAGAGGAGCGCCCTGCTATGGAGAAACTTCCAGAACCCTAAGACTGAAAAAAGCAACTTAGCTGAGCAGACCACGAATTTCCACAGCCTGGCAAGGGATCTAGAGGTCAAAATGGCAGCTTGTAAAGATGATGCCCATGGTCTCACAGGAGAAAAGAGAGCAAAATCTGTAGAGGCTGAGAACAACAGGAGCAGGAAAACAGTGTTGCTGGAGAAAACCAATAATCTGAGTGAGGAACATAACTGTGGGGGCAAGGAAGAGGTTGGGGGAGAGCATGCATTGGCTGGTTCTTTCTGGAAGCTTAGTTCAGGGAGACAGTCAGCTCGGAAGGATGCTTTAGAGCAGAAGCAGAGCGCTTTCACTGAGGTCAGGAGGATGAAGGAGAAGCTGAGGAATGAGAGACCGAAGCAGCCAGAACAGGAGGATGGCATGGTCCCACTTGGTAAAGAGCAGGTATCAAAGGAAGTGTTGCTGAACTCCTCTGGTAGTGCATTCTCCTTTGTGTGGCCCACCAGAGCCCGAGGAGAACAGAAGAGTGCTTTCAGCAAACCCAGTAAGTGTCTAACAGAAAGAGCTGCAATAAATTCTTCTCATCCCATGAGTGAGTCACCAAAGAGCCTGGGGGAGCTGTCTGGCCTCATTGCCACCACAGACGTCATGTGCTGCAGCACTCTTCTCAATTCCAAGTTCTTTGTCAGTGATTTGTGTAATGCTCAGATGCTGCAGACAAGCATCACTCAGAGCAATGTTTTCCCATATACCGCAGAACCGTGGCCCAAACAAGCAGGAGGACAGTTACAAAACACAACCACCACTTCTTCTTCCTCCTCCTCCTCTTCCTTGACTCTTCTTCCCCCCACCTTCACGTCCTTTGGAGTGGCTGCCCAGAACTGGTGTGCCAAATGCAACCTGTCCTTTCGCATGACATCCGATTTAGTCTTCCACATGCGGTCACATCACAAAAAAGAATACTCCTCAACTGAATCCCAGTGCAAGAGGAGACGAGAGGAGAAGTTAACATGTCCCATTTGTCATGAGTACTTCCGAGAACGCCATCATTTATCCCGGCATATGACTTCTCATAATTAGAGCTGTGCAGACAGATCTTACCAAGGGACTGGGCAGGTTGGGTAAAGAAGGGGAACATAGTTCACTTGTATCCATTTCTTTTTGAGTTTACATTAATTTCTTACAGGAAATCACTGTTTACAATAATTTATAAGAGATGCTTTGCAAAAAAATATAAAATGTTTACAAGAGTCTGAGTGGGTTGTAAGTTTTGAAAACTCAACCTAGCCCTTGTCATTCTATTTTTGAGGAAATAAAATAGTGAAATGAATGCGCATGCAGTATTGATTTGTAAAGAGTTGAGAACAAAATTATTGTTTTGCAAACAGAGTTTTCTTTGCTTGTATTTGATTTGCTGGTGTCTGTGCAGTACAATGTAAATACAGAAGTAACAACCACCTCATTGAATGAGGAATCTTTAAGCACTAAAAAGATCAGAGCTTATATGCTAAAAGAAAAGAAGTTACTGTTTCTAGCAGCTTTGGTGGACTCCTACTCCTTTACGTTAGCTGAATCAGCTTGCTTATCAGATTTGTAAGTCTGAGTAAAAAAATTGTATCTCCCTGTCTCCTTGGCTTTGAAAGGGACTTGAAGTTAAGACTCTGTCTGAAATTTGTGATCGTCAACAACTGACCAACAGACTGCGAAAGCGGATGTGACTTGTAAATCAGTATATCTGAGCTCTGTTCTAGGCTCTGCCACTTTTGAAATTATCTTTTATGATGTCAAATCAACCTGGATCTGTATCGAAATGTGACCTGTTGTCAACAGTATTGTGCAGACAGGGAGCACAGATTCTGCCCTGATGTGTGCTTGCAAGATTTGTGTGACTTTAGTAGGCGTACAGATCTGATGGGGTTAGAGTCTGGCCTGTGGTTTTCACATTTTGGATATACTAAAGAAAGCAACTAGGGTATTTGAGTTACTATTAGCTACTGAGAGATAGAACCTGCACACTTTGAATGTGGATGGTAGGCTCTGTTCTGCTAACAGGTAGAAGAGGAATGTCCTTCACAAAATGACACAGGCATACATGAATTGCATTGCATTAGACAAGCTTGTCTATCTTCTGGTTTCTACATGGGCCAATTCCAGCTTATTTTTAAAGAAAGTGCCAGATTCTCTCTATATCCTGTCCATATGAGACATTTTTCTCTTGCCTCCTTTGGTCTGAGCTCTGCTTAGTCTAAGAAGCGGATGAGTTTATACTGCTCTGGGTATGTGTGGGGGAAGCAACAGTCCTGTCTGTTGTTACCACAGCTCATCTAGCTAGCCTTTCATTACTTTTAAAATCCATTTAGTGGCTTCCTCTTGATGGCTTATGACAACGTGTTCTTCATGCGAGCATTTATCTCTCTCTTGTATAGTATTTTTTCAGGTTGTCTGATATTTCCGTGGCCTGTCTCCAAGTCTCATCTGCTATTATTCCTTTTCAGATAGAGAATGATTAGAAACCACTCATTTCCCAGCTAAGAGTAAAGGACATTGCAATAGGCTCCTTTTATTTTCCACCATACTGATGATATAGTCCAGTGTTTGTCTGGTGCACACTGGACAGAAGTTTTCTCTGAGTTTCCATGATGATGCCTAGGCTGATAATGCAAGTATCAGTAAGTAAACACATCTGAGTGATAAAAGACAGCCTGAGAGTCTTAAGCTGTCAGTTGGGATCAACATAATACACTCATTGTCATCTCTTGGGAGATTTCTATAATTCAGGAGACTGTATTCTTCCCAAGATATTGCTGTTGAACATTAATACATGCCTGTTTCCTATTAACATAAACATTTGACTTATTGCAGGCCAACCATTGGCTGTGCACCCCAGCTTTATTTTCCCAACATAAAGTGATTAAACTGTTACATTATGCCTTTGAGTTCAGAAGACATAAATTAAGACTGGAGGTCTGGTTGGATTGTAACACAGCTTTCCAAGGTCAGTAGTGGAAGCTCTTTCACTGGAGTCATTAAAAACCAAAATGAACAAAAGCTTTGAAACATGGAGCACAGGGAACAACTTTGCATTGAGCAGAGGATGATGTGGTTTCCTTCTAATCTTTCCATCTCTATTTTGTGTCCAATAACATTTACTGTGTTAGGAATATATTTATGGCAAGGTTTAATGGGCCAGATTTCACTCCATCTGGTTTTATCTGGGTGCCAGCCAGTTTACTGTGAAGTCAGTGTCCATAAAGTGTAATGAAGGACTCCATGGTGTAACTGCATTCATATGTGGTTAGGGTTATAGTTCCCATTAGTAGTTTAGGCCAGATTGTGATCTCATTTATTCCAGTGCAAATCCAGAATAATTCCATGTTGCTACTCCTGATTTACATCAATTACTTTAAGATCAGCCTGGCCCAGTATAAATAAGACTAAAGATTTTTTGGTACCATTGCTGCAAAATGTTCTCTTCTGTACTTACTGAACCATGCCATGTTTTCCTAACAGTTTTATGGTTAGAAACCTAGCTTCAGATTTCTTCTGGAAAAAGACAAGACCACCTGTGTAATGTTCCCCAGTATTATGTTGACACATCGCTTCAACATTACCCTGTTCTAAGAGCCTGTTTTTCCAGTGCGCTACACCTTGCCCATCATTTTAATCAGAGTTAAGCAATACCAAACTTACCTGGTTACATGTTTTCACTGATTTTGTGTTGGTGTAAGTGATCTTGAGAAAGTGTGGAAAATCAGCCACCGATAAACAGTTGCTGAATCTCAAAACCTCTTCCAATGGTGTGTTAGATCTACATCCTTAGACGTTTCACTTTGCTTATGGTATGAGGCTTAAGCAAGCAGCAAGGCTACAGAGAGCGATAGCTTTCCTTTACGTCATGAAGTTGTTTTCTTTGGGGAAAAAAAAGTTACAACTCTTACCCAGTTTCTTTGTGGGCATATCTCAGCCACAGCAATTTACATACTGTGATGACAAGCAATGTATAAATGCCTTCTGAGCACAGAAAGGCAAGAGAACCAGTTATGAAAAGTGGCAGTGCTGATTCAAAATGCAAAAATCACAGAATCACAGAATCATTACGGTTGGAAAAGACCTGTAAGATCATCAAGTCCAACCAGAGAAGAAGAGGAGAGGTTTTTAATCAGCTTTATTTCTGGTACTGTCCTCACCTCCTCCAGCTGCAGGGGCAGCGCAGTTTGGTCCTAGCATGTAAAGATTGGGGATTTTCCTCTTGCAACATGGAAATCACACTGCAGACAAATGTGTGCAATACTGCTCTTGCTCCTTTGTAGGTGGTCACTGGCATAAAAGTTGAGCGAGCAAATTGCTTCTTATACTTGATTAAAGTGTTTTGTGAACTAAGACTTGTTTACACAATAGACCAATATGACGTCTTGTTGCCTACTATGTCTGTGCTGACATCAGAACAAAATAGCATAGATGCCAACAGAACCATAACTTGATTCCCTATGTATAAAACAAGCTCTTGTGTAAAGCCCCATGTGCAGGCAGAGGGAATGTCTTTTATGTGTCTCAAGTTTAACTGAGTGTCTCATCTAAGCTGGGTTACATAAACCAGGGGGCTTATCCAAAATTTTTGCAGATTTTATTTCTTTAAATGAAAATATTCATATTAAAGCTGAGTGAACCAAATATTGCACAGGCAGAAGGAAACCTAATGAGACAAAGAAAAACAAACTTCCTATAATTGAGTCATGCTGGAAGCTTTTTTCCCTTATGTCTAGAAGTCTGAACATTTAAATTGGTGCAGATGAAAGGAAATCCTGCTGGAGGAAAGGCACTACACTGGAGCAGGGGGTTCTGGAAGAAATGAAGGGACTTAAGGAATTTGTGAGGACTGCATTCAGTCCCAGTGCAATAGTGATTTTACAGCAGGGATCTGTGTCTTTTCTACAAGTAGAAATGCTTGGAAGAAAAAAAAAAGTAGGATTTTGCTTTTTAAGACAGGAGGAGATAATTTGAAGTCAGCTGACTGGTCCTTTTCCTGTCTTTGCTAGCAACTGCCTGTGTCATTTTGATCAAACCCCTGTTTCTCACAACATCTGTTTCTGGATCAGTGAAAAGGGACATAACACAACGCTGTCAAGCTTAGCTGTTCAGGTTGTGTTTCTGCAGTGGGTTGTGAGTTTACTGATAGGGAATGCCAGATTAGGATATTTGTTCACTCATTGATCCCTGTACTTTTTCCAATGAAGATGTGTTTGTCCATTGAAACGGCACTCAGATAGGCTTTTGAAGAATATTTACTTGCTTTTTTGGGGTAATTTTTCCCTAATTGATGCAGCCTATGGGCTCCCATTGGTCTACAGAGCATATTTTAAAAATCACTGGACTAAGGCAGCTTTTGTGGTATGATCAGGGAAGACTACACTAGAAGCACTCTCCAGAGAGCAAGAATGCATCATTTTGTAGCAAAAAAATGAATAAGCTGACTGCCATTTCTTGGTCAGAGTTCTGTGAATGCTAAAAGGAGAAAGATCATACTGCTAGGAGGCCTGCCACACCAACTCCTTTCTTCCTGTCTTTGAAAGGAACATGATTAGGATTAAACTTTAGGAAGTTATTCTAGGTGGGACAGTAAGGAAATGGGGCTACAAACTGTTGAATGTCCATGTCAGCTCTGGAACCAGAAGAGGCAAGGGTGGCAGTTTCAACATGTTTTGTTTTGTGTTGTGGAAGGTCATTTCCGAAATTGCTTGTCCTTCCCTAAGAAAACTTCTGTCTAACTTTCTCATTTAAACCAAAACCCATGGATTTTCTGTAACTAATTTTCTTTCATAATTTTGTGATGTTCCAACCTTTCAATGCAGTGTAATTTTCTATACAATTACTGTCTGTAGTTTTGTGAGGTCTGTTGATCACGCTGTGCTGTGGTCATGGCTTGGTTTGAGCTCACAGTTTTAGTGTTCACTAGAAACATCAAAAATACCAGGTGGAGCCAAACCTGGAGGACATACATACAAAGTTAGACATACAGCTCAGAATCTATGTCTTCCTTGACAATGTAGAAGAAGGTGGAAGATCCATGCAGAAAGAAGCTGTGGGAAAAAAAGAAAGTTCTTGACTGCATAGATGATAGAGATCAGCTTTAGTTGTGAAAGTGCAGGTTTAGGTTTCAGGGAAAGTTCTGTTACCTATCATAATTCCAGATGTTCTAGAAGTGTTTGGTACCTCTAAATGGTACAATCTCACTAGGTTCAGTGCCACTTGCCTAATTGAGTCCTGCAGGCTCTGCCTTTACATGTATTTCCTTTTTGCCAGTTCTGAATTTGCCTCCTTTCAACTTCACTGTATTAAAGTGAGATAAGATAGGATGTAGTTCATCTATCCTGCTTGTTATCTCTCCACTCTGAGATAAGAAAGCTGGTCTTTTCAGTATCTTCAAACAAGATGTTTCCTGTGACCCTACCTTGAGCAAAAAGTACAATCTAACACAACCTACACTACACTGCGTCCAGGTTCTAAGCTCATTGAGATGGGAATAAATATGACATAGCAGTTTGCAAAGACAGGAAAAAATAGTTTAACACACTGGCCTTTGTTAAGCCTGATAGTTTCAATGCCAATTAGCCAGCAGATGACCTATGAAATAGTAAATAATACTTTGTCAATTAATAAAATTTGTCAAGGTTGCACATTAATTTTCCAGTGAAATCAATCACTTCAGTGACCTAACAGTATTATTGATTTCAAATGGACTCACCAGCAAATGCATCTTCATTGTTTGTTTTCCCAACTGGATTCCAATTTCTAGAAATATTTATTATTTGTAAGTACTTACCATATTACTATGGGAAGGAATTATTTGCTATTTGTGCCCATATGGTATAGCTTTTTGTCCTTGAATGGACGGCTAAAGTTTTTAAATGTTGGGTTTAACAACACTATTGTTTGTACATGACAGCACAACTGATTGTGTTTAGGAAAACAAAGCAGTATATCTGGATCATTTAGATATTAAAGAGGCTTAAAAAACATTAGAAGAAATACATTAGTGTTGTTTACTCGTTCATTGACTACTCCAGTCTTTTCCATATTAAGTATCTTTAATATTCTTCATACATATATCACTTTACACAAAATTCTGTATGAGTTTTAACTCATTTAAGTATTTTCCACAACACTGACATGTTCAACAAGTAGCTAGTGCATAAAAATAAGAATATGAAAATGACTCAAAAGAGTCCAGGCTAGTGATCACATTGAGTGTAGTTGGTAAGACAAACAAGTAGTAAAAAAGATGGAAAGTCTGGTTGTTAAAATTATTTTCCTGTAAATACTGATAGAGATTCTCTGCAGTCAGATGTTTAACCATGATTTATAAAAAAATGGCAATAACTTACAAATGAGCAAGCCAACAGCAATGTGTAACAACTACAGACTCCGACTAAATTTTGGGGGACCATTTTCCTAACTTAATTGCCTTACAGGTGGCATTTTGTAGAGATGAGAAATGTTGAGATCTAGATTAGAGTTATATGTATTTCTAAATCATTACAAAGACAGATGGTTAGATAAAAATTATAAGAAAGACAAAGATGTTGTTCATTGATTAAGCTATGTCAATAACTCTGTTAGTTGCCTTGGAATACACTATTACTTAGTAAGTAACTTGTTAGCAGGGTGCAAAGGATATTTCTCTGCTTTCTTGTTGTCTTCGGAGCAGGACACACAGCAATCTGGTTTTGGCCTTAAGTGAAAATATATGATTCTTTTCCCTGACTCTGTTGATCTGAGCACTGAGTGAAAGAGTCAGTGTACTGCCTTTCTCCTGCTCATTCCCCATCTCTCTGCCAGATATTAGGGGAGAAGCAGGCATGCACCTATTAAATATGAGGAGTCTGGGCAACCCTGACAGACTGGGAATGGTTATTTTTGGTACATCTAGATGATGAAATGGAGAAGAGACTTAATTTAGCTCTTGCAGTTTGGAAAACAGACTTTCCCAATTACTGTTAATTCTTCTTTAAGATGTATAAATAGGAATGTACACGATCTCCAAAGGAGCAGAGGTGCCTTTTCTGTCTTTGCATAAATGCTTTGAGGTGGTTCACGTGCTTTCAATACTGACAGCTGGGATTTTCTAAGGGACCGAAGGAAATCTCTGTGATTTGAAGCTAATTCTTAAAAAACAGACACTGCAACAACTAACATTTACATTTGACCACAGGAGAGGAATCCAGAAACCCCAGTGAATTATCCACATGCCTCAGCCATGCCCAGAAAGAGCTGACTTCCACAGAATGGAGTAAAAAAGTCAGCATGTTGAAAAGGGAGTCACTTCGAGCTATGTACAGGGAACCACCACTGACCATAGAGCTTGAAATGAAGTTCCCACTCCTTTCTAGGGTTTACATTTGGGGAGGTAGTTTTCTTTCCCTAAGAACTTGGTTACTAGAAAACTCGCACAAAAAATGAGACTCCATTGTGAAGCCTCCCTCAGCTGATAGGAATTCAAATCCACTTCTGCTGCCCAGGACAGCACCATCACTGATGCTTGTGAATTATTCTGGGTAGCAGAAGGGCCTTGCAACTTCTCCGGTTGGAACTGGGCTCTTGTGCAGTAAACAACTCATGGTTTACTGAGCCAGACAGTTAAGAAAAGGAGGAGCACCTGTAGCCTGCCCATCCTCTCATATGCACATATGCACATACACATACACAGTGAGATTTCTGGGGTCTCAATTTTGCATCAGTTACCTAAATTATAGTTAAATCCTGTTCTGGGTTCCCAAACCTATTATTGGTTCAGCTCCTGAGACTGTAAGTCACTTGGGCTCCTTTAAAAATTACAGCCTACCTTTTTTCCAGGGCCATGTTCCCCCACTGGGCTATCTAGAGCTGTGCAGGTGAGCACTGAGCATCTCCTTTGCTTTGATGAGTGCTGTGTCAGCTGGTGTTTCCATGTGAGGAGGCACCCCTTTCCCTTCCCAAGAAGTGCCCTCTGCAGAGATGACTGATCTGGAGGTGGGAATGATAATGTAGAAGTTGGTATCATCTACTTGATGTGTCTGTGGGGAATGGCAGCCACCACTGGTCTGTTCCCCAATGATGAGAGCTCTGCCCAGTCTCTTCATTATGTATACAAACTCTTCAGCAGCCCCAGCTGTCACAGCACTGGTGAGGATTATTAGCCCCTTCTGAGAGCCATACCTCTCCCCTGCCAGAAAGGACAAAAAGCATCAGAAAATGCATCCATTTTCAGAGATTTATCTGCATAATGGAGCAAGCGAAGCCAAGATATGACACGCTTCGTTCCCTACCTGCTATTAACAACCAAAGAAGTTTGGAAATTTACTTTGTACCTATGATGGTATTAAAGCACTTTTTACACTAGCCCAGCCTCTCTACTGTGAAAATGACTGTCACCCTATGTGGTGCTCTTGTGCCATCAGTTTCTGGTTATGAGCTCCAGCAGCTGGGAGACCAGCTCATGGTTACCACTACTGGCTTTTCTGTGGCTTTGACTTTTACATGAGCTCTAGATCCCATCAGAGGAGTGGGATAGACAGGTGAGGAAAGCGATATTTTCCACTGCTCCAGTAGGAATACTCAAAGCTCAGCCAGCAGCATCTTCAGTTTCACTCTCATGTCTGCTCTAAGAACATGGCAGGCAGCATTTTATGAAATTATAATTATAGTGGTTTCCCACAGGCTTTTTATAGTCTATAAATGGAAGCTGTTGCATGGCCTTTGTCCCAAGCCCTTCAACAAATACCCGTTTATTATTAGGATCTGAGCCAAGATATCTCATTTTCTTACATAAACCAGCTGACAGGAGTAGGAGGTATTTTGCACCTTATTTTCAATATATCTAAACACACTAGATACTTTTTGAGAGCTTAGTTCTTTTGAAAAAGTGGCCACTGCATCATAACTGGGACCTGATAACTTGAAAAATACTCTGAATGGCTCTAAAAATGTCATTCTTTAAGTAAGTTACAGTATGACATATAATTCTCATACTAAACTGTAAGAGAGAGGCCAATAGCATGGTAATTAATTTTCACACCATCTTTGCTCTTCTCGTTTTACTATAGACATAATATCCATCAGAAGACCCTTTTCACAGTAGATATATATAATACAGGACCAGATCCAGCTTCTTTGAAGTTAATATGAGTCTGCCTGTTCTCTTTGATGGGAACTGGAATGTATCCATAGTAATCATATCCCTTAGCACAGTCCATCTCTGACTGCCTGGGAAAACAGATGGATCCTGAAGCCTGTGACAAAGTTTAACCATTTCAGCATGCTCCAAGCCAATAACTGCAGACACCATTGTGATACCTTTTTTGGTACTGTCTTAGCTTTAAAGGGGAAAAGAATGAAAACCAATGTTTAAGGCTTCTTAGCACTCTAACTGCACTTTATGAGCACTGAAGAGCCCTGTTTCTGCAGGGTGCAGCATCCCTTCAACTTCTATGAACAGCGAAGTGGGGAGGGGGGGGGGTGTGTGTGTAATACATTGCCAAATGCTCCATACTCACTCAGATGTGCAAAATGTGGTGTTTTTCTTTCTCTCTTGCATTCTCTGGACAAACTGGGCTATTGTAGGTGTTTTCATCTACTGAAATAGTGGATTACACAGGTAGGAAGTGAGGAGCTACATACAAAACTATGTGCGAGTATTGGAAGAGATATTACTAGAGATCTAGGCAGCACAGGATTTATTTTTATTTTTGGCAACTTTTAAAAGCAACAAGTCACAACTGCTGTACACAGTATTCAGCTAAACTTCTGGGGACCAGTTTACAAACCTCCGTGCCTAACATACCCATTCCTAGGAGCGATAAACTGGTATTTATAGATGGTATTGAGGGACATGGCTGAAATGCACATTTTTGTTTTTACATTCTGTGCACAGCTTGACCTAATCGTGGCAGTTGCTTTCACCAAATGAATTATGGTGTCTAATGGCTCACTTTAAGATACACAAGGAGGGACATCTGAAATGAAAAGCTACTCTAAAAAGAAATTGTCATTTTACCTTTGAGTTGTGGATGGGTCCATATTTCCTTTACTGAGTCACTGGGTCTGTCGTAAACTTTGTCCAAGAGAATTTGGTGTCCTTTATCAAAGAAGTATGAGCACAGGATTGCTATGGAAGTGGTGGAGCCTCCAATATTGTACCTTTTCAAAAATTAAAAATATTAAGGAAACAATTGAAAATTTGTGGCAGACAGTAAATCTCCCTTCCAAGTATTGTTTCTTAACATCAGTACTGAAAGGGCTTATGGCTACATTTGGATACATTTACGTTCATTCTCCCCTATCAGCATTTGCACATTTATCAGAGAAACAAAATGCCGTCTAAGAGTGTTGGACTGTTATTGCCCGCAACTGACTTCAAAAGCAAACAATAAAACTGAATAGTCTATTTTTTTCTTGATTCAACCTGGAAAAAATTCAGAAAGTAAGCAAAGACTCTTAATCTGCAGAGAAACATCAGATTCTTGTTATTCTTCTACTCTGAATAACTCATGATGTTACTGACATAGGCAGCATGAGTAAATACCTAAACCCTAATATCTAAATGTAGATCCCAATGTAAGCAACATAAGTTTGTAGAACTGACATGTTCTTATTTCCTGCTGCACACAATGAGAATACTTGGTGTTTGGTACCTTATAAGATCAGGCCATTTCTTTTTGTGCTTAAAGATAGTATTAGCTGCTTCATTTAGGACCGTCATGTTTGAAAACTTTGGTTGTAGTTTAATTTCATATAAGTCTCTGCAGATTAAATTCACTGAAGAGCCTAAGTGTCATTGGAGAATCCCTACTATGAGTACACACAATGGAAGACCAAATTATTTTTTGTCTGCCACTTTTCACTAACAGTAGAGCATATACAGCACTGGGAATGTTTGTACCTTGCTCACTAGCAGGAGATAGATAGATAGAGTGATTTCCTGTAGTTGATGTTATGAGTGCCTGGCTCAGACATTCCAGAAAAAACCTGCTCGAAAATGAGTTTTGCTCAGTCCAGCCCATAACTAAGTTTATTTCAACTCCAGAAAAGGATTAGACAATCCAGGAGGCCTCTGTCCCAAAGAGTGAAGCTACCCCTTTATTCTGCAGCATTTGGGAGCTGTATGCTGGATTCCCACTGTGACTGGCTAAAACTGAAATTAAGTCTCTTTAGTGTGTCCTGGATAGCGCTGTGCTGCCAGGAGGTCCTCCGGCTGCTGCACAGCCCAGGAGGCAGCTAGACCCAGCAGAGCCAAGTTTCCTGTAGCTGCCATCACGGCTGAAGTGAGTGGGGAGCAGGCAGCTAGAGCAGTGCTGGAGAGCTCTTCCTGGGACTCTCTTGCATGTAGGACAGTGAAACTGCAGAAACTTTAGTCAGTAATAATGACTGAGCAGTTGTTAGAGTTTTAGCTTAACTCTCAGAGGCAAGTACTTCCTTTATTACAGACTTCTTGTGTGACATTAGGGAAGCTACTTAGTTTATCAATGTCTCTTCTCAATGCTGTGAAGGTTAAAAATATGAAGTTCATGAGTGGCACAGCTGTTCCATGAAGGGGAACTGTTAAGGTGAGAGACATTATGCATTATGGTTAATCCCATGCAAAATTGAAATTATCAAAATATGAAGTTCATCAGTGGCCCAGCTGTTCCAGGGAGGGAAACTTGTAAGATGAGAAACATTATTCATTATGGTTAATCCCATGCAAAATTGGAATTATCAGCCTTGCCTTAAAATCATAAGATTGATTTAGGGAGAATGTCAAAAGGTAAAATGTTTGGGGTCTTTTTTTTATATGCCTTCAGAGACTGGATATTTTGTGTGCACTCAAAGGGCTGGAAATACATTAAATATAAAAAAACCCAAAGCAACCCAAGAAAATAACTATAACGAGACCATTTGGTACCTGGGACATGATTTCACCTTTGCTGTTTTATCGCCCCTGGCCCTGATATGAGTTTTAGCTTGGGAGAAAACCGGGGCAAGAAAGAGGAAAGTCCCAGTCCCATCTCAAATCTATTGGAAGATGGTGGTGCCTTTGCTGAATTTGAGTTCAGTTATGGGTGTGTTTTGTTGGTTGCTTCCCTGCCTCCTCTGTGCTCACACAGTGAGATCTCTCTCTCTGCTCTCATCACTGTGCTCATCTTTTCCTGCACATGCTACAAATCCCAGAAGAATATTAAGATTACCAAATATTGAGGCCCGCATGATGACAATGGACATAAGTGGTTCTAGCATTAAAACTGAGTTCTTACAAAGGCCTTCTTTTCTTTAGTTGATATTTGTAATGTCCTGGGCTCACAAACATCAGCTCTGGACCAAAACAAGGGAATGACTTACCTAAATATTGTATGGGAAATGTATATTTGTGATATTCATCTGCAACAAATGGATGCCATCTTCTGGCTCATAAGATTTGGAGCATTGTTGACACACTGGAGCGTCCAACAGAATCCTAAGCTGAGAGCAGGCGTATGATGCCGTAGCTTTCCTAAACTGAGAGCAGGTGAATGATGCCGTAGCTTGCTGCAGCAGGGTCTAGGAGTGCTACAGTACCTTTGAGGCAACAGTACCTTTAAGCCACCTTTGTGCTCTGTGCACAAGGGTCATTCTGTACAGGGGTGATTGCCCAGGATAATTTAGCACTGCAGATGTGGCAAACTAGATGTTGTAACACAGCTTTACGCATGGTCTGGTTTTTTGACTGTTCAATCACTTGACCACTGCCTGCAGTAAAAGATTTAATTAAGCCATATATATATATAAAATTAATACAAGGCACATGCAGAGTTAGATTAGAAAAAAAACAGAGAAAGAAAACAGATGTGACATCCAGGATTGTGTTCTGCAACATATTCCCTAAATTTGCCTATTTAGTTCCAAACATCTCAAGTGATGGTACAATTTATCTTGAGATATACTTCCAGACTGTTATTGTTTTCCTTGGCTGTTTTCCTTTTCTCATTTAATCCCAGCAATGTTAGCCTGTAAACAGGACAGTAAGCCATGTAAAGCTAATTCACTGTTACAAATAAAATGCTGTTTTGAAAGAGCTTTGGTTATTTGCCATTCAAAGGTTTACCTCATGTCTATGATTAATGCATCTGTGTGAACAATTTTCTTCCAAACATGCTCTACCAGTAGGTCGGACACCTGGGTTAGAAGTTCACAGTCTCCAAACATATCGAATCTCAGATAGCCGATGTTGTTTTCAAATACATTTGTGTGGAATGAAAATTTAATCAGATCTTCAAATACTTCTGGGGAAGGGATCTGAAAGAGTTTGGAAAAACAGAACAAATCATTTGCTGGCACTGATAGCTTGGCACAAGATTTAAAAAGAATTATGTGGGTCAAGTTTAGTCCAGGTGGGACATATGTGAGGAATGTGACCAAGTTTGAAGAACATAATGAATAATATTAAGATTTTTGCATATCAAACATAGGTTAGCATTTGCTGCTGCACTGTTTGCCCAGTATAGGGTGCATCAGTAGCATGCCCAGAATCTGGATCAGGCTCCTATTTGTCAGGGCTCAGTCTATTTTTCAAAAATACAGGAATTTACTTGGACCAAAGATGCTGAGAAGGCTACAAGAACCATCTCCTGGCCTGCAGCATAGGCCACTATCCCAGGCCTGCCACCAAGCTCACTTGTTTCCTTCAGCAGTTCTTTCTGAATAAGGCACTTGGGACTTTTGTAGTCTCTTGATTGGCCTCAGCTGACAAACAGCTGCAGGCTGCAGTTGAGGTTGGCCCCAGCTCCTCTTAATGAGGCAGTCCCTGGGACAGTGAGGAACCTGATGTGTTGGGCATGTGCTAGATACTCATGAGGTAGACGTGTTAAATCTCTCATATGGTGGCCATGTGCCTGGAGTCTCATGTGTTACACTGTGATTAATTTAATTTTTTTTTTAGCTTACGTTATTAAATAGCAGAAATTTTTTTAATAGCAACATGTAGCCGACTAAGAAAGTTATCCTACTAACCCTACATGCATTGGAGTCATAACCTGCTCCTATTGCCAAACCTCTGTTTTGCATGCATCTGTCTGAAAATGAAAGAGTCCCCGTCAGCTTAAGGAGATAAGGCTTTGGGGTACATATGACTTATGTGACCTTCAGCAATTTGGCCTATTCTCCTCAGGGTTGCTGTAAAAATGAGTTTATACTTGCTTTTTAATCAGCTGCCCTCTGCCATAGCTCAGCCCCAGACAATCCATACTTTTAAACCCAAAAGAACAAGGAGTCAGCAGGGAGCCATGTGCTAAAAGGTGCTCTCCCAGCCTGCGATATGCCGCAGAATTTAGGAGGCATTTGGGCTTTCTGCATCTGTAGACGAGTCAGGCAATCTCCTGCCCTACACTTAGTGCTCTCACCTGGGGTTGTGCTCCTGCCAAAAGCAGGTCTGCCACAGCAGAAAGAGAGTTTCCAAGGTGTGTAAATGCAGCTGTACTTGACACAGCTCAAGCACATTACTTTTACCTGGGGGAATATTACCAACTGTACCACACTTCTGGCTGCCCTGGGCTGCTTCTTCATTCAGTGCCTTCTGTATGCCAAAATTGCCAAAATTTCAAACATTAATTTAAAAGCCCCGTTGGCCAGTAGTTGTTGATCTGATGGTGAAAGCAAACTCTATTGAGTCCTTTTCTGTACTCTTGTTTCTCACTGCGCCTTGTGAAAATAACCACTGTGCCTGCACTGTAAACATATCAGTCCAGCACTACTGAGTTTGTCATTTCCAATCCACTTCCCCGTGACAGCAATGCTACTTGATCTGCCCACTGTGCTTTGATTAACAAATCACAGTTTTGAAGAATATATCCAGCATGCATTGCATTGTTCTGACAGAGCTTATATCTAGTTCAGAGGTACTGGTCACCCCCAGGAGAAAAAAAATCATCATTGGTGACATCTACAAATAAAATTGTTGTGTTACTCTCAGCCACTTACTAATGATATTTTAACTGAACACACAGGTTTCTTAGCTCAGTCTCCAACAATAATTGCTAGATGCATATCCATAAGCATGTTGATTAAGAAGAACCACTCTGCCTATTGCAATTTTTTCCCTACTTGTTCTTTTATTGTGCTGTATCACATCTTTGTTCACTGAGGACTTCAGTACTTGCTGGCAGTGTTGCTAACTCTTGGAAATTCATTACAGATTTCAAGGTGGGCAGGTTGCTCTTAAAGCTTCAGGTCTTATGGGGTAAAATGAATATGCAAGGATGTCAAAGAAACTCTTCTTCATCTTCATGGCTGCAGGAAAAAGTATGAAAATATATCTATTCTAAAGGATCCAAGACCACAAGCCAGATGAAAAACTCTCAGAATGTGATTTTGGGGCACTGGGGAAAGCCTCCTAATTTTTAAGCAAAAAAGGTGAGGAGGCTGGGACTGACAGAAGAGAGAGAGTTACTGTCCTGGAAAACTGCAGGTTCATGACACTAGCACATGGCCCATGTGCTGCTGGTACCTAAGGAGCTAAGTCTAACTTCAGAGAGTAACTGCACGCTCTCCTTTGGAAGGCAGGGCTCTGTTTGCAGACCAAGGACAAGCTGGGACAGGATGCAGCTGAGAGTAAGATCCTGCTGCTCTGTCAGGCAATGTTTACATACAAATAACTTGATGGTTAAATAGAAACCCTCAGGTGCCTGAGTAAGAACACTATAAGCAATGTGGCTAGACTAAAGGACCTCCAAGCTAACACCACTTAAGCCAAGGAAGAATTGGGTTTCGTTAACTATATAGGGTCTCCAGCCCTATTCTGCAGTCTCCTTCCACAAGTGAGTGGCCTAACTGGAACAAGTAATGTGACACAAGATAGGACCTAGAATGCTGCCCTGGAGCATGTGAATGGAGTTTCTTCACTGGTTCTGCTACTGACACGTACTCCAACCATGGGCAAACTACTTTTCCAGCTGTGCCTCTCTTCCCTCTTTTCTCCCCTTTCGCCTCTCCCCCAAGTTGTTTTGTCTATTTAGATGGAAACTGTATTTCCATAGCTAATTTTGTGCTGACCATTGTAATATAACTCCGATTTCCATTAAAGTTGTTAGTGCTGTCAACTGCCAGCTGTTAAAACATTATTAGCCAACATCTGGTGTCACTGCAAATCTTGAGATTGGTTTAAGAACCATGAGATCTTAGGGGCTGGGTGGTGGGGTTGCACCTTTCTTTCTTAGAATAACGTTTGGGTTCCTATGTACCCTCACAGGCTGGAATGGAACCATCCATCCTAGTAGGTCCCCCAGCTCAAGGACTGAGCAGAATTAGCTATATCACTGACAGCCAATTCTCACTTGCTCTTAAAAACATCCATATCACTGGGTGATTTCCAGGCAATCCAGTCTAGTACGTCACTAGCCTTACTATTACAAAGATGTTTTTAACATCTAGTGTAAACAGTCTAAGTTCACTACTTTCTACAGTTTAAGTGCATTACTTCTTGGCCTATTCACCATGGACAAGGGAACAGATTATTCTCTTCATATTTGAAACAGCCTCTCATGTACCTGAAGACTGTTTTCATGTCTCCTCTTAGTTTTCTTCTCTCTGGAATAAACAACTCAAATCTTTTAAACTTTTTCAAGATGATTCTTATTCAGTCTTCTCTTTACTCCTGTTCCTCTTTTCTGCGGTCTCCCCACTTGAGCCACATCTTTCCAGAAAAGCATTGCTCAAGACTGTGCGTAGTATACTCTAGCTGAATTTTCTTTAGAGCTGAATGTAGCAGAAGACTTCACATGTCTTACTGATTATATTCCTCCTTATCCATTCCAGTTTGATGATTATTATTTTTTACTGCAACAACTTGACTCTATTGACTTGTGTTCAGCTCATGAACTCTGAAGAACCCATACATTTTTTAAAGAACTCCCCCTAAACAACCTGTTTTCCTCCCAGAGTTGTGCAGTCAATTACTCTCACCCTAGAAACTGTGTAAGAACCTTCCATGTGTTCTTATTTAACCTCATCCTGCTTTTCACAGATCATTTCTCCATTTTTTCCAGAACTGTAGCTTTGAATTCTAATACTGCTCTCCATGGCACCAAGACAGCCAGGATGGGGGGGTTACCACAAACAAAAGCTGAAACCCTCCAGGATGGTGCTCTGGAAAGGATTAAAAGAGGTTATTTAAGGCTCTCATTCCCCATTGAGGGAGTGCAAGGCAGAGTGAGAAGCTGTACTTTTACCCCAGAAAGGGCGGCGCTGCACAGCAGTGCATAAGCTTGCTCTGACAATACACAGCTTGTAACATACTCATTGCAAGCCAGTGAGCAGTTATTTTCTAGTCAATGCCCTGGAAGATTACATTTGAAAGAAAAATTTGAAAACACGATTCATGGCTAAATTTTGATTTTCATCCAAAACCCATTGAAAATTCTGAAAACTAATGGCCAAATCTACTGTAACATTGATGACAATGGAAAAAAATGAGCACAAATGGATCTCTTTGGTGGGATTGTAACTGCAAACGTAGCTGCATTGAGCTTGACTATCACATCAGAAGATAAAAGTACTAGCCAAAGAACAAAAGTAATTAACAAAGTGTTGTATTCTTTTCTGCACCAAATACAAGAAGCAAGCATGAATTGCAAAAGTTGAAGAGTCAATGAGAGTTAAACACAAGACATTCTTTTTGCTTGCATAAACTTTTATAGTTCCACTGACTTTACTGTAGTTACGTTGATATAAATCAGCATTGCATGGGCCCAGAACAATTTTTTTCCACCTGTTAGCAATCGATGTAGCAATTTGATTATCTATCTTGACACTTTGGGGCTGAGAATTTTGATTTCACTCATTAATGAAGGGACATAAGCAAACTATACTCCTTTCTGGTGAAACATCTGTAACTATTGCCTCCTTCAGTAAGGACAATACTTTGCTTTAGATGCATATTACTTATGTGGGAAAAGGGGACTTCAAATGCAGGAATAATTTCTCTTTAGAAAGGATTCCTTTTTGTTTTTTATTCTGATCGTAATTTTCAGCTGCTCATCTGAAACATTAATACAAAAATTCTCTTAGGTGTGAAGACTGCATTAAAAGTATTTGGGCATTGTCAAGGGGCCAGAAGAGTCACTCAGGGAGACTCTTGTCACTTAAAATTGACATAACACCTTTGCCAAAATCAGGCAGCAGTTCTTCCATAAGTAATCTACAATACTCAGATATTCATGAACACAAATGTTTCAATATGGAAAGGAAGGTATGACTGGAGGGAGAAAGAGGCAAACAGAAGAATAAGAAGTAGGGATCATTGAACTGCACATCAGCAAGTTTACAGAGCTCAGCCTTATAAGCAAAACGCTTTTTTGTGAATCACAAACAATATATACAGCATTCGCCTCTGGGAAGTCGGACTTTGGAAAGTGGCATTTATGCAGCAGACAACTCCAGCTAGCATTGACCTTGCTGCTGTCATAGAGGAGACATGTTCACTACCCTGTATTATGCTTCAGCAGCTATTCTAGTGTAGCAGATGCAAAGGTCTACATGCATTTCACTTGTCTGTCTCCTATGTCCCATCCCATCCTTCCTGCAGTTATTCATCATCACTTTCATTTAATTATGTTGGATCTGCTTCACTGTCAAGGTCATTATCAAGAAAATCCCACTGTCAAGGGAAAGGGTGGCTTGGAAGGTAGGTAGCACAAGAGAAAAACAAATGCAATTAGTGCCATCATGTAAGCTTCACTGTAATCTTAAGGCATTTTCTCTCTGGGGTATTGGTATGGGCTATTTCTGAAATGTCCCGCAGAAAGCACCCCTCTTGGTCCTGCAAAAGTAAGGCAGGAAATGAAGGTACTCTTGCTGCCCAGTGCTCTCTAGAATAGGTGAATTTTCTTTTACCTCTATCACAAGGAAAAGCCTTTACTTCAGTAACTTCAGCATCTTCATTCACTCACCCTCTTTTGCCTTAAAATGTCTTAACATTGCTCTTTTGTCTTTCTTCCTCCCAATTTCCTCAAGCACTATGAGGGAATGCATACGCCTTTGGAAACTATTTTAGCCTCATAAGAGACCTGTGCTTCTCCTCTGCAATTTATCCATTATTTCCCCTTGAAGAAATCACAGCTTTGTCCCAGTTTTCATCCACACTGATGCGATTTCCTCTTTATGGATGTATCCCCTGACCTCTTCCAATCATTTTGCTTGACAAAGAACTGAGGCAGACAGAGGCATCAATTAGTATAATGGCATTTCCTCACTAGCTCTATCAGGATCAGAATTTTCATGTCATGTGACAAATAAGATATTTGTCCTGTGCATCCTGTTCTTAACATTCAAGGTCTGAATAAAGTAAGTAAGGTTTGAACAAGTGAAAATATCCAACAATATCCATTAACAGTCTTCAGTGAAAACAATGACTAATTTGCAAGATGGGGCCACTTTGTAAAATGAGGAGAAATTATGATGTATCACTACTGATATATTGCTAATAATTTAGCAGGGAGCTCTGTCAAAAACATCTTGATAGTGACGTTTTCTACACCCAACAAATGTAAGAAGGAAATAGAGTGATGGAATAGAAAAATCCTTTAATTAATTATTTCCATTTAAGTTTAGAGGCAAGAATGGGGCCAGCATCTCTTGGTTAACAAACTTGACAAAAATGTCCTCCTTTGGCAATGCTTAGACTTTGTCCTTGACCTTAGTGTTGGAGATAATACCACAAAGGTCATGCCTACTTTAAATCATGCATACCAGAAAGTTCAGCAGTGGAAGCCCACAGATTTCCTCCCCCAGGAAACATTTAATAGTTACCTGACACTTGGTATACTCTGGTTCATTGCAAAGGCAAATGCATTCTCTTCAAAAAGTAATTTTATGAGTCCCTGGAGAAAAGACGTCTCTAATAGCCATGCTAGAGCAGTAGACAGAAAGGAGCTAACTCTATCCAAGAAAGAGATCAGGTTATCCTAACCCTCCCTTTAATTTGAAGATGGAATTTTAACAAGTGCTCCTGGGACCTTCCTCCAGCACAACAATGAACAAGAAAGATTGCCAAGGCAGACCAGTGTATAAATACCCAGGCTCAGAACAAAGCACAGACTGTTATGCAAACCACACAGCAAGGGCAAAAGTAGATTATTAAAAATCAATTTCTCCCAGGGGTCACCTAACTTCCACACAGATACTTCTTCCAAAGTATTTCTAGGTCACTGGGAAACTGTCTGATGCCGAGCATGAGATACAATCAGTACAACTTTCCACGGTCACTACCAAGGGAGTTGCTTGTTATTCTGGTGTAATAGAATTAGAAGTCAGGTACAGCAATTCTATATAGAAAAATCCATTAAAAAGTATGTGGCTGCATGCTTTCTGGGTGTATGCGTTTACACCGATCCAACCCAATTTCTCTTAAATTACAAACTCGGTTTCTAACCAGTGGATTTTTGCATTAATTTATTACAGCTCGAAAAGCCCTAGCACTGAAAGAGGGGGGACAATGAGATATCTTCCCTCTAACCATGAAGCCCTGCATCAGAATCTTAGCTTGTGGCAGATGGCAACAGAAAGAGATTCACAGCCTGAAGGTTGTTATCCCCAAAATGCATGCATCCAGAAATACCATCTGCTACCACGAGCTACTACCCTGACTTGCCTCAGTGTCAGAGAGAGCTCAGCCTCCAAAACCCACTCAGGCACTGGTGTCTCTAACAGGCACAGGTAAATCCTGGTGGGTTATAGTATGGGCTAGAAACGAGATATCTGACTCAGTGCTCCCATTCTAGCTGGCATCAGTATAGCTGGGTACAAGAGAACTGTACCTGTTTTGGTATGATCCCTGGGATGCTGTCCTTGGCATGTTCAGGGATGTAGAGTATTTTCAGGTGCTCATCATCAGAAAGGGCTTGCAAGTTGGCAGTCACCTTCCTGGCCAGCTCCTCTTCTGTATTAATCCTTTTATAACTGTCTTTGTTGATGTTCTTGGTGAGGTTGGATGCTATAACAGTCCCAATGTCCACAAAGGCATAATTATCTGCCACAAGTTTGCCTACAGTTTGCAGTGTCTGTGGCACCTGGGCACGCAGGTTGGCAATGTGCTGAGCTACAGCCATGGCTTCACTGGCCTGGATGGTGATGTGTGGCTCCACCCCAGACACACTCCACACTTTGCCAGTGACTGGGCTGAGCACCACTTGGCTGGGGATGGAGGCATACAGGGAACTGTTACCAACACGATAAATGCCCACTGAGAGGGAACCACCTAATGTGGGCTCACCAATAACTGTGGCCCGGTGTAGATCCTTCATAGAGCGAGTGAAAGCTTCAGCTGCTGAGCCACTCATATGGCTTGTTAGGATGTAGATGTCCTTGAGGGAGCCATATCTCTTGCCGGTGACTTGGGGGAGAGTCCACACCTCTGTGCTGCAGGAGGTACTACGATCGAAGACAGTGTAAAGGTGTTGCCGAGGCTCAGGCTCAAAGAAGTAGGAACAAAGTATTGGGATGGCAGTGGAGTAGCCACCTGTGTTGTACCTCATGTCAATAATCATGGCATCTGTGTCCACCAGCTTGTTCCATACCATCTGCACCAGCTGGGGCCCAATGGCCTTCACTGTTTCTGCCTCAGCCATCATATCAAAGCGAAGGTAGCCCAGGTTGCCTGGCAATACCTCAATTTTGAAAAGTGCTTCAATAATGTAGCTTAGCTCCTCAGGGCTGGGAATCATGTTGGGAAGCTGCTCTTCTGGTGTTGGTTCCACATGGCTGTGGAAGACATGAAGCCGATGGTCGCCCGAGGCCTCCTGCAGGTCACTGGTAAGCTGGGAAGCCAATGTCTCAAAGTCTACAGCTGATCGGTAACCTCCTTGGGCCCGTTTGGTGCTGAGCATAGAACTGGCCTTACCAGCCACTTCTGGGATGGCATAGTGAGCCTCTAGGAGTTGCCCGGTACCTTCCAAAAGTACTCCCATGTTCTTGTGGAAAGCTAGCACCTCTTCAGCCTTCTCCAGTGCATCCTCAGCCAACACTATGGCATCAGGCACAACTCCTCCACCCATCCAGCTTTCCCCATGGTTGTCAATGAAGGTGATAACAGGAACTGTGATAGTTAGGCCGCGCGTTATTCCCTGCTCAGGCTGCAGCAGAGGGAAGGTACGGGTGTGTGAGAGGCTTCCTGCTGTGATCTCACCAATCAGTGTGGCACGGCCCAGGGACTGCATGAGGTAAGCAAACTCCTCAGCAGCTGTAGCAGTGTGGTGGCTGGTGAGCAGGTAAATGCCACGCTGAGCCCCATAGGGCTGGCCCAGCAGTTCTGCCTGGCTGTGGTGCTCCTGTGTGTGGTTGGTGCGCCTGTCATAGGTTGTGAAGAGATGGACAGGGCCAGCATCAGGATCTTGGAAATAGGAGAGTAGCACAGGCACAGCAGAGGAGGAAGGGCCCCCAGGGTTGTAACGTAGGTCCATGATCAAGTTCTCTGTATTTTGGAGAGGCTCCCACACTTTGTGGACAATGTAAGGTCCCAGCTTAGTAAGCACAGAGGCATCAGCAAACTCATCAAAGCGCATGTAGCCAACATTGCCTGGCAACACTGACACCTTGAAGACAGTATCCACCAAAGCATGCAGCAGTTGCTCATTGTCAGGTAAGTTGGCTGCCACTGCAATTGGCTTCTCAGCAGGGGCGGCAGCAGCTTCACCTGGCATCATGACTCTGACCAACAGGCGGGGGTCTTCAGATAAGGTCTGCATCTCAGTGTTGAGCTTGGTGGCCAGGTCCTCTGCTGACTGCACAGAAGAGAAGTCAGAGGTGACGAGGTGCCGCAGCAGTGCTGGCACCCGCTCCACTAAGCTGTAAGAGTCCTTTAATATGTTTGTGAGGTGGCTTAGGGTGCCAGGCACTGCTCTGCGCACTGCCAGGATGTCCAGGGATTTCTGCAAGGCTTGCTCTGCCTCAGTAGCCACACATGGCATCACACCACTCACCTCCCAGCTCTGTCCACCCCCACTCAAGGGGCTCACAGATCGTGACACAGGAACCATCATATAGAAATTAGAGGGGCCAATACGCAGCTTCTGGATGTCCAGTGAGCCCCCAGCTGTCTTCTCCCCAACAGTGATAGCCCTGTTCATGTGCTTGAGGATGTAAGCCACATCTTCAGCCACTCCTGTGGTGTGGCGGCTGATCAAAACAATGACATCCTTGTCTTTGCTGTACCTCTCTCCCAACACCTTTGGCAGTGTCCATATCTCTGTGGTGGTGTTGGAGGGCCGATTGTACACAGTCTCAATGTGCAGCATCTTGTCTGCTTCATGCAAGTATGAGATGATGAAGGGGAGGCCAGAAATCTGTCCCCCAGTGCTGTGGCGAAGATCTATCACCAGGGCAGATGTCTCTATCAGTGTCTTCCACACTTTGTCCACCAGAAAAGCTCCAACTTCCTGCACAGCTTCCTGTCCTATGATATAATCAATCCTCAGGTAGCCAACATTGCCCTCCAGCTTGTCATACATGACCACATGCTCAATAAGACTCAGGAGTTGTTCACGAGTGGGGGAAGCCTCAGCTTCTTGTTTGGGAGCTGCATGCAGTGATGGCTCAAAGGAAATCACCAGTCTTGGGTCATTCAGAGCACCTTGCACTCCAACTGTCAAGACACTGGCCAGCATTTTTGGATCTGAGATGTCCAGGATCTCCCCGCTCTTGATTGCTTGTTCAATGGCTTCTTGCATTCCCACTAGGTTTTCAGGATAGCAGTAGTTATCCAGAAGGACTTTAGCCATGTCCAGCACTAGAGCTGGCTGAAAGATTTCCTCAGCAGGTATGCTGAACGTGATCAGTGCTGAAAACAGGAAGAAATGCGTCCTGATCATTTTTTCTTTTTATGGAATAGAAAAGAAGGAAAGAAGTCAGAAGTTCTTATTGATCAAGATGAACGTAGCTCTCCGATGACTCTCTGTGAATCACACTGAAATCCTTGTGTTGAATCCAGGTACACTGAACAGCTAAAAATCTTTTATCTGCATTAAACCTTTAATCTCATTAAAATGGAGTGCATCATCCGAAGTGCACCAATAAATGAAGTTCAGCTCCTTACTACTTCACAGCCCTCTTATGAAACAGCAATAAACTTCAGTCATCAACGAAGATCTTTCTGGCAGTTAATTGTTTTCAAAAGGTAATGCATTGCCTGTTATAAACTGGTCCTGGCTTATCCTGACAGTGGATTGCTTAAATAGAAAACTTTAATTTTAAGCACAATTAGAACAGCAGTCATCCACTCTTTTATGTTTATTTATGAAAAGCTTATACCAGGAGATTCTTCAGTGACTTAGTCGTATCAATATTTAATATTTTTTCAAAAGTTCTTGAAAATACATTGTCTTTGGTGTTTTTCAGCCTGAGCTGCAAAGGACTGTTATTACATTCTATGACTAAGGGCTCCAAACAAGGAACTCTAGACATTTAGAACAGCTCATAAAATCCAAAGTAATGACAGCCTGTTAATTTCTGTGCTGGAAATTGCCAACATTTTAAACAGGACTTTGAAATACCTTAGCCTCAGCATAATACATCTAAATCTGAGGTGACTTTAATCTTCATAATTTGCACTCAATTAGGATTTACTTGTAATACCATTGAGTAACATATGGTCATGTCTGATGACAGCTCCCAGCCAATAGACTTTAGGCTCAACATACCAAAATAGAACGTGGGGGGTTGTTTTCTTCCGCTCACCATGTATTTGAGACCCTATTGTATTAAGAGTTTTAAAGAGGATCAGAATATGCAGGATGCAACTGCAGGCTGTACCCATGTGAGTTGTCAACATTTGGAGCTCCAGTATGACATGCGAAAGACATACAAGAACAGATTCTTGGCTTTAAGTCTGAAATGAGTTGCTACTCCAGCCATTCTGCTTGCTGGAGGTAGCTGCAAGGAATACACTAGGGAATCTGGGAAGAGCATGTTTTTGTATTCCTTTCAAAACGTCACTTGTTGCTACATATGAATGTACAGGGAGAGAAGAGTCTAAAGATGGTCTACCCTGGCTGGGTGCACTCTGTTGGTGTCATGAGTGAAGCCTGCCACTCACATGAGCAAAGTTTAGTGCAGTCCTCTTTCTGGGTCATTCATTTGTAGTATAAAGGAGTTTTGTGAAGTTCATTCCTTTAACATGTCTGTATAGGAATAGTCTCGTTTATATATGCAGGTACTATTTATTCCCATGGTTGATTTGTATCTGTGTGTATGTAAATGTACAAATATAAATCCATCAAAGGGAACAACTAAATTGTTCTAAGAACCCATTAGAGAAAGGACTGCTCTATGGCAAATGCTGTAAAACTTGATTTTATAATCACAGGTATCTCTGGCAACAAGGCTGTGCGATCATCTGTAAAAAACCCTAGTTTAAAAGATGTTGCCACTTCCCTTGTCAAAAGAGAGTCCTAGGATACAGTTGAAATTGTTGTTGATAATGTATAAATAAGTAATTAAGCTCCAAGTGTGCCACAGCAACATTCTGTGTGCTTCATTGGCAGAGAAGCAGTGAGATTCAGATCTGGTTTATCTTTGTAATTTTGGGGGTGCTGTTCTATATTTTGACAGTGTGTGACAACCATCACAGAACTAACTCCAGTACATTATCACCAGTTTTAATTGCTCTTTTGCTTTCTTCCTGCAAAGAATAATCCAACACTCTAGGACAAAGGTAGCTGGAACAAAAACTCTCCAGCATAACCACACTTTGTCCAGAAATTTACTTTTGAGCTACAAGATTTATTGCCAGAGCTGCATTAATTCCTCGTGTGGCCAATACAGCGGACAGGACCCTGGGCAAACCGATTGCTATTGCTTTTCTAATCAACGTACCTTCTGTCTGTCTAACTTGGAAAGCTTTTGGGGCAAGGGATCTCTTTTGCTACATTAACGTCTACCACATACCCTACCTTTACTTCCAACCTCTGATAGTGTGTCTAAATGTCATTACCACAGGAATAATTGCACACATTGTAGTGTACATTAAGAGAATAAATTCAAGAGACAAGATATTGTGCTTCATGAATCCCCAACTTAATTCTTAAGCACCCTGTGCTCTGTGCTCTGACTAAAGCAGGGGATGTCTGAAATAAAAATATTATGAGCTGAGATTGTGTAATTAATGCATACGACCAAGAGGGGGATGATACACAGATAATCTTAATTCTGACATTTCCCACTTTGGAGTGCTTAACATTTTAATGTTACTTGCAATTTTTGTGAGTTCCAATATCTTTTAATTAACTTGAAAGGGAAGATATAGACTAACTAATTCTGTTATGGTGGAAACAAAGCATAATGATAAAGAAAACATATGTATAATCTAAAACAATGAAGTAAAAATGTGTAAACGTGGAAGGGTTAGATATTTTGCCTGCTGGGCTGGGGGGTTGGGTTGTTCCATGGTCCCCTTTTTTGTTTCTTATTTCTTTCTTCCTTTTACTGCTGCTGGGTGCTGGAGGAGGGCATGCCCAGGAGCCAAGGAGCAGGGTTACAAAATGGATCCATTGTGACAGGAATTGGGAAAAAAAGTACAATAATCCATGTCCCTAAGAATATGTCAGGATGGATCTCTATTTCTGTCTGTCTGTACAGTAGCTTTAAGCATGCAGCTTTCTATCCCAGAAAAAAGAAGGACATTGCATGTTTATGGAGTTTACATAGTACTTCCTTTTTTAATCCTTCAGTACATAGTACATAATGGACACTTATATTTACAGGAAACTGTTTAACAAGTATGGGATAATGGTGGAAATAAGGTTAAATTATTTACCATAAAAATTAGAGAAATTAGTATTTTCTGGATTTCTTGAAAGTAATTTCATTCTGCTGTTTAAATCACACCAAATCTTAAAAACCCCATTTTTTTTAGAAGGGCCCTTTTTTTCACGGTATTCCTCTCTGCCACTTTCTGCTTTTAGAATAGAAATTAATATAACTTGAAATGACAAAACATTACTCAAATTACCTCAGTTTCAACTTGCTGTGCAAAGGGTGTTATAGGGTGTTACAGATGTTATATACGAGGGGTTAACAGTCACCTCATCTTACTCTGTATGGAACAGACAGACTAATTGCCATGAAGATCATACTCAGAAGGAGACAGTAACTAAGCGTTTTTAATCAGGATATGTGCCAGATAATTACCTTCCATATCTAAATGAGTTCTATATATCCACTGCTAAACTCATCATATGATAATTTTTTTCCTAGCATTTAATGAAGTATTTCCACAGATTCACAGTATTCTCCAGTGAGGCCTTATCTAGAGATTAAAAATAATGAAATAGCCCTTTCCTGCCTGTGATTGCTGTAAAATCATAAGATTAAGACCAGAATTTTTCTGTGTTTTTCTAACATTTATTGTGCATTGTATCATGTTCTAAAGATTTTAATATTAGAAGGACTGGAAACTGTAGCTGAGGTTTTTATGAAGCTAGGGTTTTGAGAAATATATACAGGATTGTGATCAGTTTTACCCAGTAAAAACCAAGATATGGAAACACTCCACAGCTCAGTTTATTCCTCAAGTTCAGATGCATATTATTCCTCATGCACTTTATCACTAGCACACAGAAAAAAAAACTAGCTTTGTAATGTAAACGTAAAATAAATGTTTTTCTCAACATGCATGACTTAAAAAGCTAGGACAGTGGAAAAAAAAAAACCAGATCCACACCGGATCTGTTCAGTGATCTATTTCTCTTGTCCTGAATTCAATGTGACATGTATCACTCACCGCTGCCTTGGTAATTCTTTATAGATGGTGTTAGAAGGTAAGAATCCTTCCTTACGTGGTGTGGATACTTCAGGCTTTGGAGAATGACTATTTACTTACTCATTTCTTGATACATATAGCTTAAATTTTCATCAAACATGTTGTTTAATGCAAGTGTGTTCAGTGAACTCTGAGTACCTAGATCCAAAATCTAACTCTACCATCAATTCTAATTTCTAATATAACCCAAGCCAAATTCCTTTTTTGATTTTAGTTTTGAGCTGAACAAAATAGCTCAGGCCTAGCTCTAACTTTTATAACTCATAAAACTTTATGATCCTTTAAAATCTGTCCACAAGCATTTCATTTTCTGAATTCCTGTAGGTATGAACTTCCTACATACTCTGAGAGGAAGTATTTTCTTTTATCTGTACCAGACTAGTCTCGATGCACCGTCTGCATCACTCAGATCACATGCTAAAAAGCTTCCACAAGACCGAGACTAAATGTTTTGCTATATATTTTTTTGCCTTATATGTTTTTCTCCAATACTCCCTGGTTCTGATCTGCAGCTGATCTCACCATAGCCTCATCAGGCCTATATAAACAATTTGGTCACTGATAAACTGCAGTAGCAGGAGGCTCATCTGAAGATGGCAGCAAGAGCAGTTTTTTCACTGGCAGAAATGCCAACAGGATAAAGATGAAATCTGGAAATAAACTACTTCTGGCTTTAGTAGAGCCTTCTAATACAGCCATATTTTAAATCACATGTGAGAATTAATGTAAAGGTGATATTGGGCTCCTAAATACTGAGAAGCAGGGTTTATTAGCTCAAGCACAGGACTATGCTAACGAAATATTTAATGCTTCCAGGACTTTGGTAAGTATTTCTAGACAAACCTCCACTGCCTTTTATAGATGTACAAGTCTGGGTCAGTGCTACTTCATGGCATGACTGAATTGCATAGGTATGGTCTAAAACTGTCTTTTTTGCTCTATTCTTGTATTGTTTGTTATAAAGGGAACCTTGTCCCTGAGTAGGCTTTCTAGGCCCCTGGGTAATACAAATAATCAATAATATCACCCTTAGATTCCTTTATAATTCGCATGCCAAAAGAGGTAATGTTAGGTTTTTGCCCCTAAGTCTTTCAGTTCTTATGCTGTATAAAATTAAAATTAAAGCTGTTGGAAGTTTTATTTCACTTTTTTTTTAATATTGAAAGCTTTTCATTTTATGAAAATGGAAATAACACTTCAGGTCAGTTCTTTAATGATTATATTTGCAATAAGAAAAACTTAAATCCAAAATGTGTTGGATTTTGATTTTCTTCTGTTAATACTCCTTTTCCCTTCCCTTCTCTCTTTTTACAGTGACCAAGAAAGAGAAAAGGAAAAAAAAGGATGAGAAGACAATTTATATTTTTATTGAAAGACTGGGGGAGGGTAGAAAATGTATATTCCCATTTTGAAACCTCTCTAATTTCAGCCAGGAGCTGGTGGAGAGTCATCACAGCTCACAGAGCACAGCTGTGATAAACTCACATTGACCAACTCCACTGAACAGATGAACTGCCATATTCTAGGTAAGCAGAAGATTCAGGAGGGCTTCAGGAAAATGCATTGCAGCTATCCAACCTGAGCTGATTCAGGAACATAGTTTTGAATTTTGGCAAGTAATTTTTCAACAAAAAGGGGAAATTGATGTGCGGTCCTTGGAGAATTGGTATATTATGTGTTTGCATTATGTTGTCTGTATCCTCTAGATCCTACATTTCTGATAGATTTACATGTTTGTTCAGCATGGTGCACCAGAGTGAGCCGATAATAAATAGTGAATATTAAATACTGCATCAAGAGCCTTCCTATCCTGAGGTTATTATTTGAAACAGTGAGAACTCCAGCCATCCACGGTAGCCTTTGTTTAGTGGGCAGGCACGCGAATGGCTGCCACCAAAGCGATCCAATTCCTAGAGACTGTGCTGCTGAGGGCCTGACACCTCTGGCTGGTCAAACACGTCCTGGCGCTGTTGTCCACCATGCTGATGTAGGATGGAAGTGCCCAGCTGTTGGCATCTTAAGCTACCTAGTTTGTTGTGGAGAACTAGGTTTCTCTCCCATTGCTGGATCAGAAGTTTTGTTTGCCGGCCCGGTACCAAGGCCCTGGCTGCCAGGACGTTGCGCACTCAGCAATTTTGGCATGCTGGGCCAGTGTCAAGGCTTTTGTGAGGGCTAACGGCAGGTGAGCCTTCGTGAGGGGACTGGCTCAGGGCACCCCCTTTTCCAAGGTTGCGCTGAAGCCATTCTCCTGTGAGGCTTTTAGCTGAATTATGACTGATGGTCCAGAAGAAGCTTTACGGGAGAGGACAAAAAAACTGGAGCAGCTCTGAGGCAGCTTGGAGGGATGGTGTGTTGCTGAGGCAGCCTGGAAGAAGCAGCCAGTGCAGAGATGGCAGCAGGGCAGCTCGGAGACATGGAGAGGGCAAAAAAGGCAGTGGGCACCCCAGAGGAGGAGGCAGGAGACGCCTTTAAGCTGAGAGATTTTGAGGTACTATGTGAGGGAGAGCAAGAAAATGTGTGAAGACGGCTGCAGAGTAATGAACGGAGCTGGCGCCGAAGCACCATGCAGCCTGAAGATGGCGCCGAGGCAGCACGGAGGCCCCTCACAGCCCAGAGATGGTGCGGCGGGGCAGCCTGGAGGCCCCTCACAGCCTGGCGATGGCACCGAGGCACCATGGAGGCAGGGTTTAGAGAAGGCACTGAAGGCTGAAGACAGGCCAAAGATGGCTCTGAGGTGGTTTGTAGACCTCGGCCAGCCGCGGGGCAGCACTGAGATTTGTGCCTCAGGCATGTGCAGTTAGAGCCTCCAGCCTTGCAGATGGATGGGCAGAAGAACTCTTTGAGCCCCTCGTTCTCTAGAGACTGTGGAGGGACCTGCCCTGTTTTTGTCTCTGCTAAACACACAACAAGTGGTACGTTGGGGAGTTAACACGGGGAGAAGGGAGGTGGTTAGTAGTCAGATGCAGTGTCCTGTGAGCTGTTCAGAGCACCCAGAGGGGATGTGGAGCTGTTCTTACGCTGTTTGAGGATAGGGACTTTTTACAAGGGCATGTAGTGATGGCACAAGGGGTAATGGCTTTAAGCTGAAAGAGGGTAGATTTAGATTAGATATTAAGAGGAAATTCTTCACTGTGAGGGTAGTGAGGCACTGGAACAGATTGCCCAGAGAAGTTGAGGATGCCCCAACCCTGGAAGTGTTCAAGGCCAGGTTGGACGGTGCTTTGAGCAACCTGGTCTAGTGGAAGGTGTCCCTGACCATGGCAGGGGGGTTGGAACTGGATTATCTTTAAGGTCCTTTCCAACTCAAACCATTCTATGATTCTATGATACTATGATTTACTATTTGCTGGCGTTGACAGCATGTTCTGTGTTCCCATCTGTACTCTTCAGCTCTCCTTTACAGTAACAAACTTCAATTCAGTGCTGCCTATGAGGAGCTACAGCAAGGTACTGATACCTCCTGGAGCTCACAGTGGACCATGTGGACCTACATGGTGCATGGCCATGCACCTATTTGCATTACCTATGTGGTAATGGCCAGGCTCTGAGGAGGCTGCAGAGAAGAGTCAGCTGTGGTCTGGGAGCAACGTTAATTGTGTTAGAGCACATTTATGTCTGAAATTATAAGCCTTTTTGAGAGGCAGTCTAAAACCTATTATTCTGAATATCAGGAATTGGCAATAGCTTAATATTTCTATATTGTCAGGATCTTTCCAGTGTAAAGGTGTCTGAGCAGATACCAGCTGAACACCTCCAGACTCCCATGAGGCCATTGCCTCTTCCCCTGTGGAAAAGAATAGTGAAAATGGAGATCTTTTTGACGTTTAGTGATCACTGGTGTTGTGTTGTTAAGTGGTAAGTTGTATCTGCTGTTCTTCTGTGTTGGGAATGGCACAGAGGAGTGGATAAGACCAGAGGACATTGTGCCTGCTGTGTACGCAGGCAAGGTGGGAAGCTATGTAAAAACAGCTATGTATAGCAACAGCTATATCTCCTGACCAGCTTCCACCAGCTTACCATGTTTATCTATTAAGACTGAAGTGCCATAGGGTAGCCTTAAAATTGGCTGTGGAGTCAGCTGGTGATTCTGATGTTACAGGGCTGTTACACAGATAGCTAATGGGCCTGACAAGGAGGACATGCTCCAGTCACGTGTTTGTGTTAAACAAAAAAGTTTTAATTTTATCTGTGCCTCTGCTGGACAGTGCACAAGCCCCAGCCTGCTCCTCAGTAGCAGCAAGCTGCTGGTTGATGTTCGGAATCCAGTGATGAGAGGGGGTTTTCTCAGTGTCCTGTGGGGCCCATCTTGAAGCAGGGGGCAAGGTGCTTTGCATGCTCTTTGCAACTTGTATATTCTCTAGCACATCTTGGCGACCTGGCTGATTCGTTGCATCCCAAAGCAGTTAAATGTGAGGGAACTCGAGCAATTGTTTAAAATCAAATGTTCAAAATTACATAAATCAAGCTGCTAAATTTACAATGCAAAATGAAACATCAATTTGACACACACTTCAGCCATGCTGTAGGTAGCATCTGTAGTCACTACTGGGTTCTCATTTCTTCTTGACGCTGATCATCACCCTGTGGAAAGGTTCATGTTTCGTTTTACTACTGTACCAACCAAAATGTTAAGCCGATGAGAATGTGATCATTAAAGCTTGGCTGGAAGAGCAATTGACTTTTTTGGTTAAAATACAAAAGCGACTTGTATTCCAGTTTTGGGACAGGATCTGTAGAGCTTCTCTGAAATTCTGATAGCATAGCTAGGATCTGAGTTTTTGAGCGAAAAATGGCTTTAGGTCTTTTTTTTTTTCCTCCAAGTAAGCTTGGGAAACAAAGATCAACGTTTGACTTCAGAATGTGAAAAAAAAAAAGAAGAAAAATTGATTCTTAAGAATTTATCTCTCTGAGCATGTGGGGACTGGTCTTTCCCCTTCCCCACTTTTTCATTTAATTATGGACAAAGTCTTGTATTCAGTGAAGTCGAAATATAACTAGGACCTTGTGTTTAGATGACTTAAGGGCACATAGCTACAATTACCTTGTTCCACATGTGAGTAACTTCTCTAATGTGATCACACCAAGTGCTTATTTGGTGGTTTCTTTTGCTTGACTAAGAGAAGTTGTGCAAAATGTCATGAGCTTAGAAGACATGAACAAAACATGGAGAGAATACAGGGAGTTCTGAAAGGAGGAAGACATAATGATGACTGTAAGATGACAGAAGCCAGTGGGGAGTGGTAAAATGAGAGGACTGCCACAGGAAGCTTAAGAGGTTAATGACATGCAGCTATGGGTGGATAGAGTTTGCACGGACCCAAATCTCAGATCTGATCCAATTGCAGCCCAGTTCTAAAGGAAAAGGCTATAAATCAGTGCAAGGGTTCTGGTGAATTGTGCTTTGTGCTCATGGTTTGTGATGTAACTAGAAGTTCTTGATGGAATTACAACCGTCCTGCTCAAACTCACCTGCTATTTGCTCTGTATTAACTTAACAATAGTAAATAAACTTTGTATTAGATTTCAAGCTGACCTGTTTATGCCACATGAATTCGTCTTGCCCACAGGCTGCCCTAATTTAAAACATATGTATCCATTTAAATCCTGTTGCTTCCATACATTAAGTGACTGTTTAGATTTTTGCCTCATCAATATTCTTCACCATTTTGAACAGATGTGTAGTTTGCCATGGGTTTGGATCAAAAGTGTTCTCTGATAGTTTTTTTTTGTGTGTGTGTGTGTGAGGTGGTGGAGGGCTAGAAGTGAGGTGGACTATGGTGGCATTGTACAGCACTTACACCTATCACCTGAAACCAACAGAAGACACTTTGTTCTTGTACAGGCAAAACCTTCATTAAAATCAAAGGAAGTTTACTTAAGATGGGGTCCTTTTTTAGTGAAAATACAACTGAAGTCAGGAGAACTACTGTACGATAGTATGTTTCCCATAGAGCAGTATAAGTCTCATAGAACACAGATAGAAGTTTTCAGTTTTTCCCAGACTTCTAATGGGTGAAAGAATTTTGTAGGTAAAATAGAGCTTCTCCTAAGAAGAAATTTAAAAAAAAATGGAGCCTAATGTCAGACTCCAAAGAACATATTTAGGCCGCTAAATAAGTAGCCTGGGCTTTTCACAAGTGCTGAGCTCTGCCAACCCCCACTGCTCTTAGGATACAGATTCTAAGGCTGAACGTCGTTTGACTGCACGTTCTTGCAAAGAAATACTAAGAATATGCAGTAGGTCAAAGTGGCTCCTTATCTTTGTGCGGAGATAAGGGCTGCTGTTCCTCCTAGGAAACAGTGTCTTAGAAGCGGAAGGCTGCACTTCTTATCATTCAAGTATGCGCCATAAAGGGGTAAAAATAGGGATGTTGAGGATAAGAAAGCTGAAACCAAGGCACCTGCTACCCTCAGAAGGAAACTTGGGTCTCTTCTGTTTTGAATACTGCAAATCTTCACTTACAGAGTAATTAATTTGCCTGTAAAAGCCTCTGAGATTACTGATATGAGAAAAGGCTTGCAGGATTTAGACTCCGGACTTTACCATGCAGATTAAATTCCATTTACTGAGTTTTACAGAAGTTGAAAATGTCAGAGTTGGCTGAGAGAATTAGATTTCAATACCTATTAAACATTTACAGGACATCCTAAATCCACATTGAACATCCTTTAGTTTGTGACCTAAACAGAATTGATTAAACAGAAAAGTTGAAATAAGGTATTCGAATTGTATCACTTTTGCCAAATAACGCATACTTCATTCAATCTCACAATATTTTAATCCAGTATTCACTTTGCTGTGATATGTAATGCAGGCTATTTACAATGATTGCCGTTCTTTAAATGCCAGTTTTCTTTTAAAACAAGCAGCAACAGCAACAGCCAGCCCCATACCCTGCTCCAAACCTTGTTTGCAAGGATTTTAATTTGCATCACTAAAGTACAGATTTACACAGAGCAGAAAAAGGGGGTATTCTTATTCTTGGACATTCTGCCTTGTATACTACCTGCAGCCACATTCTGCCACTTTCATCCCTTCGTAGTTATATATCAAAGTGGGCACACCAGCATCATCCTTATAAAGAATGGAGATTGAATCCAATTTGGTTGGAACACAACAGGCCTTGGAAGCTTTCTTTGGGTTTTGGAGATGCACTAGAGTTTGGACAATAGCATGTTTTGTTGGGGTAACGTTATCTGTCAGAGGGAAGAAGCAACCTCCTTTACACTCAAAAGCCTCATAATCTTTCGGTGCAATAATCCAGGAATCCCAGCCAATCTCTTCAAAGTTCACATGGAGGGAGGTTCTCCGGCAGTGGTTGGCTCCAATGCTTCTCTTGCTTCTGGAGGAATGCCGGTGGGGCTCAGTGATGGCCTTTTCCTTTCCCTGTTCTTCCTCTTCAGATGAAGTGTTGTTCTTTCCTAATTTCTTTAGCACACTTCCTTGTTCATGAACAATCATCTCCCGGAGCTCCACTTTGGTCTCTTTTGTCCCATTGCTGCGGTCATTGGAGAACACTATTAACAGGGGCAGATTTTTAGTGTCAGGGCTAACACTGATATCCAGCTTCCCACAAGTGAAACCACCCAGAGCCTTACTCTCTATAACAACCTCTAATTTGTTTTTAGTCTTCAGTTTGTCTGCCCTGACCCATCTTTTCACAGCACTGGACACTTCAAATATCTCCCAACCACACTCCTGGATATTGTGGGAGACAAGGAAAGATTTGGTACTTTCTGGGTTTTCCCAGTGGTCACCATCTAGAACATCATAAATGACCATGTTGCCTTCCAGCCTAGAGAGAGACCCAACTTCCCTGTGGCAGGAGATATAAATTCTCAGTTCAGCTCTGGTGATTTCCTCATATCGTGGAATAGAGATGTTGAAGAGCAAGATGTGTTTCTGAAATGGATTTTCTTCAGGTGAAGCTAAAGAAACAACATCTGCAATAGGAAATTAAAACACGTGGTTACAGTGCTTTTGACTGTCCAAATAACTCGCTTTTAAAAGACTCAGGGTGTATTTTGGAGGTAAAATAAGAGCATGGCTACCCAGCATTAAAAAATACCAACAAAAAATGTCTTCTGGCCATGTTTCAAGGGCAGGGAGTGAAAAGTGGAAACGGAGGTCCCTGATGTTGGTAGTATTTTCACCAAGATTGCGTGGTCGGGTGAGTATGTGGAGACGGCATAAAGAGTCTGCCTAGAACAAGCTGTGGATGATGCTGATTAGTATTAAGTACATAAATAAGGCATCTGGGGAGTGTTCAGATTTAGCAATTTCTAAAGAGATTTTTACACAAAGAATTCCTAAAAAAACCCCTATGAATTTCCTGTTCATCATCAGGCAATGGCATGAAGTATTTAAGTGTCTCTAAGAACTAGCTGTGCTGAGGCTTTTGTTGTTGTCTTCAGATAACTTTGAAAGTAGCTTGGATTACTGGGAGTCTGGGGAAATAGAAAAGTTTTTGAAAACCCTGAAATGGAGCTTCAGGGTCTGTCTAACTTGGGACTAGGTGTTAAACAGCCTTTCATGTGCAGGTCCCAGTCCGTTCCAGACTGGACTCACTGAGCTTGTGTGGGTTTTTGGTTTGTTTTTTTTTTTTTTCCCTGCAAAGGTATGTGCAGTACAAGCAACTCTGCCTTGGGAGGGGCAGATATTTGGCTGGAAGATCAGGTTGGTAGTGTTTAAAAGTCATCACTGACTGATGTCTATTTGATGGTCAATGTGAGATAATTACTCAATCATGATTGGGTTTTAGGGCAATTTTAATTGGCTAATGTTTACACTTCTTCACAGTGTTTACCCACTAAAGCAGTTGGAGAGAAGAGTGAGATATGGAAAATATAATCTATCTCATACTGTTAAGGTTTCTTTCCATTTCAGGACTAGGGGCACTAATTTGGGAATTTGGAGTTCTCTGTAGTGCTGTTACGTATGTATGTCTATTTTTCACATAAGCAGAATCTTTGATTCTCCCTGTCTCATTTTTGTCACAAGGATTGCATTTACTTCTAACTTTTTTACTGTTTCTTGTGATGGAGCTTTTAAAAGCCTATGTAATATTACACAGACAGGGATCTTGAATTTTTTTAGTTTAGACAAGCTTGACTACCCATTTCCATATAAATCTGTCCATCTAAACCAGAATTTTGGGGGAGCACTGCTGTTCCTTGCTTGGATCCAGAGACACATTTCTCAGTTGGCTCATATTTTAAATATGAGAAGAGCCCACCTGAAAGAAGAGCTCACTAGCATGGATGTCTCAATTATAGATGATCAAAAGTTTGCATTCTAACATTAAAACTCAGTTCCAAATCTCTAGCTTTGAGAAGCATCATTATGTAAACCCTGTTATTCAGTGCATCATCTCAGTTGATGCATTTGAGAACAGAATATTGTACAGTGAAAATATCAAAGAAGAAAACTAAAGGCAATTGCATTTTTCTAAAGATTGAAAGAAACTACAGAGCAAGATTACAATCCAAAATTTTAATGTTTCCTTTCTAAAGAATCTGTGGAAGTTAGGCACTCAATTCCCTCTGAATTTCGAAAGAATCTGAGTACCTACTGTCCATGTACTTCTTTAAAAATTCTAGTCCACATATTTAGGACTTCTCCTACCTTCAGTACTGAAGCTCCTTACAATATTGGATGCAGGGATGGAGGACTTGTCTGCAGCATATCTGTTATATAAATCAATCATGAATTGTGGTGGTTCTTCTTTGGTCTTCACCTGTGAGGGGACTCTTGACAAATTCAAACTCCTTAGTAAATCCGTCTTCATATTCTCCAAGAAAGATTTAAAGTTGAAATGAGTCTCATCTTCCACTTCCCCAGGATCACGAAAGTGTGCATCAGACTTTCCCATAGCTGATAACTTGTCCCAGTCTTCCAAAGGCTTGCCTCTTGTCAAACAGGCAATGATGTTGAAAACAGACAGTGCAGCTAATACTCCAAAATAATGCATTTCTTCTATATGTACTTTGTGATGGAGAGACAAGACGACAAGGGTATTTTAGTTGATTAAAAATCTTGTTTCATTACAGACAGAGGAAAGGAGATGGAAGGCAAACAGCTGGAATGCCCTTTGCAAATCACTTTCTTGTGTTCTTTTTGCAGTCTGCTTCAAACCCCAGCCTCTTGTCAGTTGTCAAGCAGATTGGTTGTACACTTGCCCTTATCAGAGTCATTGATGCCATGCTTCAGCTTCTGTTATCTAGCAAAGCTTAGTTAATGAAGATTCTATAAACATCTGACAAACACATGTGGCTGGTGGGAAGGACATTGTATATTGTAAAGAATCCACATTTCACTTTAGGGTCATCATTGCTTAATTACGCTCTTCTACCATTTCCTTGCCAGCACAGAGAGAAGCTTTCTTAGGGACGTAGAAGAGTACACTGTTTTTATCAAGACTAGAAAACAGAGATCTAGAACAAAATTTCTCTATTAGCTATTAGTAAATAACATCTCACAAATCTTTATTACAGTCCCTTCACATGCCATCAGAAAATCCCCAATCATTTGGTGGAGACCTGTGACTCTGCAAGACGTGATCTCATGACAATACAAACAACCTTAAAACTTCTTTCCGTTTATCAGCCAAGAGCTATTGTTTGTACACAGCGAAATATCTGTTTTGTGTCAAGTTTGCATCATGTTGTTTGCAGGCTTGTCCATTTTCAGTTTGATTCCTTTGGTGTATGGGAATTTAGTCTCATTTTTATAGTATCTTATGTAATATATTTCTTAGATTCTTGATGGTCAATCCAGTCCAAGAACAACCAGTCATTATTTCAGTGACCTCAAAATGAAGGCCACATGGAAAGTAAAACGTCTCTGTGAAGATACAGAAGATTATCTATGAAGATACTGTTATCCATGAGAAGAATGGGCCAAGGCAGAAATACAAGACTGATGATAGAATTTCTCATGATACAGAAGAAAAAAAAACTAGTTTATTTACAGACAAAAATATCACTTGCTATTTATCTTAATGAATGTGTTATGATTTAATCTAATGATACATAAGAGTTTTATCTGTACTACTAATGTATCATTTTTTCTAAGCACAACTCAATCCATACTGTACACATGTCATAAATTCTGAATAGTATTATGAGCTTTTACATTAAAAAAAATCTCATTGCAAAGATGCAGACAAAATTTTGTCCTTTCTGGCCGTTCTTCTCCAGTTTTCTAGCAGCGCATATACAGTGTTTAACGTGACCCCAGACTTCTGAAATACTCACTTATGTGTTTGTTCAAGGGACAACTGGGATCCAAGATTCTGATTAATTACGTTCCTATGGTGTAAATTAAAAAAGGGTTATTTGACATTGATCCTGGTCTCCTGCATAGCAAGACTGTTATGTTTTACTCAAGTCCTTTGTGTTTCCTACCTGCGTACAGAGCCCAATTGCTTGTTTTTGGCTAAAACATTACTTTTTAAGGGTCTCCAGAACTTATCTGAAGTTGTCAATGAATCAAAGGTTTCTTCAATTTTTGTAGCACTTACTCTAAAAGAGTGTAACTTACTTCTTACACTTAAAAAACCATGGTGCTTCATTTATTATTTCATTGTGCCTGGCTTCACCTTCTAGATGGAGTTCTTGTAACTTTCTGGCCAGCTTAAGGAGCCCCATAGTGCTGGCATTTTCTCCCTATCAGAGTACAGTGTAATCAAGTTACTTCTCACTTTGCTTTCTGATAAAATAAACAGATTGTGCTTTTTAGTCACATAAGACATTTTCTCTAGCTGTTTTTGTTTCTTTTTTGAGTCTCTCTCAGAATTTGAATGTCTTTTTGAAAAGGTGAACACTGGGGCTATACATAGTTTTCTAGTGGCAGTCCACCAGTGCCACATGCAGAAATAAATTCTTCTTTCCTTATGTGGTTCACTACTCCAGTGTGTATCTTTTTAAAGCTTTCATTAGCGTTCTTTACATAGCATCACCCTGGATGCTCATACTGTGCCATAAGTCCATGATATCCACCAAAATTGTTTCAAGAGTTATGGCTTTCAAGGGTGCAGTCTTTTACTCAGTGGGAGCAGCCTCCATTCCTTGTGCCTAGGTACTAAGTTCTTCATCTGTCTACCTTAAAATGAATTTTGATTACATAAAGTGCAGCTAGATCAAGTGATCTATATAAATACCTCTCTCCTAAACATTGCCTTCCGCAAATACTGTGGGGGTTGTTATATACAGACCTCCAGTTCATGTATAAAGATGTCAAATAGTGTCAAGCCAAGTGTCAGCTTTACAGAAACTTTACAATGAACAGTTTCATTCAGTGGCAATTCCTTTTGAAAGCTGCTCTTTGAGGTTTGGCAATGAGACAGTTGTTAATTCATGTGATACGCAAATATATTAATATTGTCCAGTGTTTTATTTTAATTATGCAGCCTTGTGCAAGTGAATTGAAATACTCCACAAAAACCTAGGTGCATTCTAGGTTGCTGTTACCTCTGGCAATTAAACTGTGGCCTCAAAGAATGAAATTAGATTTGTTTTAGAAAAAAATGTCCTTAACACTTGGCTGGCTAGCATCAGCTGTTTTCCTGTTTTATCTGTCTTTAATCATCCTGTATTAATATATCCTCAATTCTTTTAGGATTAGTTGGTGGAAGTATCTTGAGCTGCTATTTTCAGTGTTTGCCAATAGTAACTTTCTCTAAAAACTTAAACATTGAGTGGAATGTTTTATAGGATGTTCACAGAAATCAAAAGATCTGTTGGGACGAAGAGAGTAAGGGTATCAGTCTTCCAACAGCAGCTGACTGCATTTGTGCCATTTCAGATGCAAAGTTTCCTTTTCTAGAGGAAGATCAGACATCCAAATACCAAAGTCCCAGAAAGTAGTAGCCACTTCTCAACAAATAGTGGTTTAAGACCTTGTTCACATTAGAGAATTCACCGGTGCAGCTAAACTCCATATGAAACAAACTTTACTAATAAGAGAATTGTATTGCTTGTGTAGTAAGGGTATGCCTCGAGACCTATGCCACTTACAGGTATAATTTTGTTTTACCTGTGATAAATAGAATAGATATGCCAACAAACAAATGCAGACTAAACCTTTCAGGGTTTTATAGGTATCCTAATGAGTATAGGAGTAGTGTTTTCCCTGATGTTCTATAGACCTTATAACAGATCATAGATGGTATCTTTCCTTATTGCTTGCATCAGCACATCTTGGAAAGAAAGTTTGTGCCCAAGGACTAATTCAAGATATAGAAAAGATTCCTTAAGGAAAACAAAATGCAATAGATGAGAACATAAGCACACTAGGCTAATATGTCATTCTGTTCAGAGCTGATACTAAATCAGGACAAAAGGAAATGGCTTCAAGTTGCGCCAGGAGAGGTTCAGGCTGGATATTAGGAAAAATGTCTTTACTGAGAGAGTGGTGAACACTGGAATAAGCTGCTCAGGGAAGTGGTGGAGTCACCCTCACTGGAGGTGTCCAAGGAACATGTGGATGTGGCATTGTGGGACATGGTTTAGTGGGCATGGTGGTGTTGGTTGATGGTTGGACTTGATGATCTTACAGGTCTTTTCCAACCATAGTGATTCTGTGATTCTGTGTAAATGGGAGCAAGTCTAGACCTACAGAAGATTTTCATGGAGAACAGAAATTACAATGACTTAAGATACTTTGAAAAGTTTCATGCATATGGCTGTTCCATAGGAATAAATGATGAATTTCTGAGAACTTTATAATTTTTATTTATGCATTAGCATTACTTTGTCAGTTGTAGTTGAGTTTCTCATGATTTATAAAAACATAAATCCCTACATTCTTAAGGGAGATCTTTACCAGCAACAGTATACAAAGGTTTGTCCCAGTAGTTCCAGTGTAAATCACTGTAGTACTTTGGGAGAAGAAGAAATGCCTAGCTGGATCCATGATCTTTTGGCAGTTATAACTAGCAGTCACTACAAGGTGCCTTAGAACTATCTACTTCTTACTGAGAGCTGTTCGGGAGGAACTAGCAGGGACTGCAGTGAGAGTAACCATGCAGACATGCCCATACACACTGAATCTTGCTTTTATGTAGGTTTGCAGGAAGTACTACATTTATACACCTCTGTGTCTGGAAATCTGCACCACATGAGTACGGAATATTGGTGGCAGAAGTTACCTAGCACCTTCACAGGATAGGAGCCTTCCAGTTAGTCATTCATCAGAAGGTAGTGTGTGTAGTATCTTCCCCCTAAACATACAACTCTTAATAGGATAAGATAGTGCAGAAGGTTAGACTGTCTCTTGAGGAGGAAACATTCCATACCTTGCATTCTGTGCTGCCTCACAGACTTCAGAAGTTTGTTCTGCTCCTGGTCTGCCTATGCTATTGTACAGCAGGTGGGTGAAAATGGAATATGTGGCAAGTGTCTCCTGGCAAGCACGGATATGAGAAAGATGATTGACAGGCACATTGATGGAACATCAGCTTAAAGGAGTGCTGCAGTTACAAGGGTTACCATGAATGTATCAACAGCGGATTGTATAGGAGTTAGTGGGACACAGAGACTGCATTTCTATAAAGACTTCTAACGGAACCACTGCGAAATATTGTGTCTCATTTTGATGTTCATTGCTGGAAAAGAAAGTTAATGAAAGTTCTGGAAAGGGTTCAGGAAAAAGCTGTGAGAAATTATTCTGAGGCTTAGAATAAGAAATCAAAGTACCTATTTAAATCTTAGCCAAAATGTAATTTGACCCTGCTCTATATACTAAAAATACACAGTGAAAGTATTTTGGATAATAGATAAAAGGGATCTAATAAAATAGGTTACAGTAAGATCAAGTGAATTGAAGCTAAAGCTCAACAAATTCAGACTAGGATTAAGCCACTGCATTTGAACAAAGAGCACTAACTTTTGGAACAACAACTTGTAGTCCAGTAGAGATATTCTATCACATGAAATGTTTAAAGCCAAATTTATGCAGATATTCCCAATCTCAAAACAGAAGTTCCATAATGCAGGGTGCAGAAACTATTGGGCAAGGTTATTTCATCTATGCTATCAAGAGGTTGGTCTAGATGAGCATAGTATTCCCTTCTGTCTTTAATCTATTGAGGTGCATTATGACAAGCTTAACATGTATTTACATGTTTCCATCTAATTAACAGAATGTAACAGTGCATTTATAGAAAGACAATTCAACTATTTTTAGATACTACTGTACCTTTAATTTATTAGCTTTTGTTAAAAGCATGTAACAATCTAGAGGATATAAAGTATAATTTACAAAAATATAAATCTTGGTTATTTTATTTTTAGTATTTCAACATATTACTATATAGTATCTGTTACTCAGACAATATGTTTAACAACCTGAAATTATTCAGCAAACCAAAAGTGTGGGATATTACATATGTCTTTTGTAGAACGAATTATATATTAGGGAAGGGTAACCAAAAATGGCTATATTAACATACTGTTTATATGAAAGCTTATGCAGTGCACTATACTTGCATCCTGAAGAAAATATACATTTTAAGCCCTTTATTACAGCATTTTTCAGTATAAATATGCAGACTAAAAGTATGAGTGTTTTAGGCAAAAAGTTTTGATTTGTGTACAAAAGTGATACTCTAAAATAAGCCTGCCTTTGCAAGTTCGCTTCCCATCTTCTTGGTTAACTGAAGAGATAAAATAGTCAGAAAAATAGCATATAAAAACATACTTTAGTCCTTTGATTATGGAAGACTTTACACTTAAATTTCTCACTAAACACCAGGTGTCTTGGCTAGGTGGGTTAGGAAGATATTTTTAAAATTATTGAATTCCTGGAATATGAATATGAAAGACAAATGATGACAGTGAGACATATCCTTCCAGGTAAGCATGTGTATCATTTTAGTCTCTCTGCATGCTTTCTGTAGAGGAATTGTAGGCTTGCATTCATTCATCAACACAAGTGGATTCATTTCCCGTTCACAACTTTCCCAGTGTAGTCGGGCAGGATGTGTAGGTCTCGTTAAAGGTGCATTTGTATGAGCTTACCGGCAGGCGCAAGTTTCAACCGACATATTGGGATATACCTTTAAAACAACATTTTTGTTCTCATCTAAGAACAGGACACTCAGTGAGCTCATTTTGTCAGGAACGCAGCAGGGTTCTGGGATTCCGGGAATGATTCCCACTGCTTTTACGATGCTCTGGATTGTAGCATGATTTGATGGCCGGACAATCTGGAACAGAGATGGAAATAGTTATCGCTTCATTTATGAGTGGTTACTTTCTCAGATGGACTTGGAAAATGATAACAATTATGATTTTTTGTTTGTCGAAAAAGTGACTATATGTGATTGAGTCACAGGGCCATACAGCATAGTCAGTCCCTCACACTTCCAGCTTTCCTGTGCAGGGTGTATCCAAAATATATTTTGTGTTCCTTATGCTGCCTTCATAAATACCAGAGGAGGGCACTGGTGGCACAGCCAGCAGTCAGTAGCCTAAAGAAAGAATGTCCCTGACAGCACCTACTAGATGCTGGAGGCAGGCATGCAGGAGAAAAGGACTAAGGTAGGTCACACTTCTCAGTCATAAGATGTTATCTTTTGTTTTCTTAACCTCTTGTCTTGGAAAACTGGCTACTGTAATTATTTCCAAAATAACTATCCCTATGTAGTATTCCTCCTCATGTACGCTAACCTCGAATTAGTTACTTTTTCCTGGAGTAAATACTGTTTTCTAAAAGAGCAGAGTGCTCCAGAAGTCGTGTCCACAGGGGGGAGTTACTCGAGAATAGTCAAACAACCTGACAGAGCCTTTCTGATCATAACCCCATGACAAGCACTTCATATCTGTAGTCTTTGTCTGCTTCTCTCTGCCTTCCTCTCCAGGCTTCTTTTTTTTTCCACCCTGAGCTAGCCTCAAAGTGGGAGAAGAAAACAAAAGGCTGGGACGGCAGGAGAAGTATGAAGTGAGGTTTCACAGCAGCTTTACATCTATATACTGTTCAGGGTACTGAGCCACGATCTTATTTCTACTATTAATTTTTGGATGCAGTAAACAATACAAGGAAAAATATTTGAGAAGAGGAGGCAGCCATGAGGCATAACAGCACTGTGAATAAGAAAAGGGAAAAGTTAAGATATGTCAATAGTATACTGTTTAGTAGTTAAATGCAACTTTTCTTTTTTTTTAGCCTTTATTCACAAGCTACACTTGACCCTTGCAGTCTGAGCAACTGAATAGTACTAAACAGTTTTCGCCACTTCTGTTGCTTGAGGTACATACAGTCAAGCACAGGTTTACTATTGGTATGTAGCTGTATATCCGGTGGAAAATGACATCTGTGGGACAACAAATAGGAACTTTGCACACCGCCACATGGAAGCAGGTACTTCAAGTGAGAAGAATTAATGTCTCCTATATCTTCTCTATTTTTCAAATAATTGAATATATGCAAACCACAATTTTTCATTTCAACATGAAAAGTTATGTAGTCCATGGGTATAACAAAGGATCCAAAGGACCTATTTTTTAGGATAATTCAATTTTGATACATTTACTTTAAGCATAACATATAAGCAAACCAGATGACAACCTTAACTGCTATTAAGGCTTTCATATGTTCCTTAACTAAAGTGACCTCATTTGAGCCATTACAAGGAGAAACTGTGAAATCTGTCCTTGATCCTTTGGGGCTTCAAGACAGCATCCCTATAGCCAAGTCCCAACAAGTGACCAATCCTGGAAAGTGTCTTTCTGTAACTAGCATGTATTGACATAATTAGCAACAGCTTGCTCTCTCATGCCACCCTTCACCTTTAGATTTCAAAGCTGTCCACAAACAAGCAGCAGTGAATTAGTCTCACAGCTGCTGTGAGAAGTAGAAATAAGCTTCTACCCACATGGGCCATGTCAGCAAATCTGGACAGCAAAAGAGAGACAGAAGCAGCTTTCATGCATTTAGGCAACTGCAGAGTTTAGAAATTCAAAGAGCTAGAGCTTCTAGAATCAAGTTCTTACTTTAACCTTTATGAAAACCTCCTGAAGTGTTCCTAACACCTCTATTATTTTATATTGCTATTTGAAACATTCACAGATCCTAATGTGCTACTGAAACAGAATTTGTTAACCCCATGCAGGGGATAGCCATCATTGCCCTCAGTGCCAGTTACTGACTTACAGGATTCCTAGGTATGAACCTGCACAAGACCCTACTAGGATCTTCTTCAGCTGTGCAGTCTCTAATATCTGCAAGGAACAAATAGATGTGAGCAAAATCTAACGTGAGCAGCTGTCTACCAAGACAACAGCAATAATTAGGTTTCTAATGCCTGCAAGTGTATACACTATGCATGAAAATGCTTATAGAGAAAAATGTTTATTATGGACTATTACTCTGTACAGAATTTGGCTGCCTGAGCCCTACGTCCACAGCAGAGCCAGACAGCACACCCATCCCGCATCCAGCCAGGCTCTGAATTTTCCAGCCCTTCTGGAAACCTGGCGCGAGTGTTCAGTGATCTTGGGCTAGGCTTCACAGTAGCCTTTGTACCAATGTGCTAAAGTGGAAAGCTTGAAATAATGAGTTGAATGCTCAGTAGTGATGGCACTGAGGAAGTGCTAATGTTTTAAATGCTGGCTACTAAGTTATATACAGCAGGCCAGGTTCTGCTCTTACTTAACCTCTAGGACAATCCTAGTTTAGGAACATTTTGGGCCTCAGAAAATAGAAAGATGGTGATGTAGCCAAAAAGCAATTGAACAGCAGGTTTGAAATACTTTAGATCCTCCCCTTCTGCCTGGCTTACACTCCTTTTAAAGTCTGTTTTATCATGAATTTGCTCCTCAGAAAACAATCCCCCCCCCCCCCCCCCGGCATCTTAATAAGCAATACTTCTTAGCTTCAGGAAAGTTTCGTTTTCAGGTTTGAATTCAGCTCTCAAAATGAAACTCATGAACTGATACACTTAGAAGGATGAAATCAAGAGAATTCTAATTAACTGTAGACCAGGGAAAGGGTATGTTCCCACCTACTTCTACTACCCGTAGGACTAGCATTTATTTGGCAAACGCAGCAGTGCAGCCAGCTGTTATCAACCACATAAGCTAGTCTTACCCCTCACAGTTCAGGGAGTAAGAACTTCAGCAGTAAGGTAGGTGAACTTGCTATGACAAGATTTGTACCAGAGGTATTTTGTATCTAGATCAAGAATTGCGGTTATTAAAGTAGGTGGGCAGAGTGATGTACCGATACTTTAAAAAAAAAAAATAAAAATCATACGATGTGATGATTCTCTACATGCCAGGTATATAAATACAATCCTATCTCCACAGTTCTAAAAGAGTACCTTGGAAATAAGTTATTTGTTGTCCATCACAGGTTGACTGTGTAGACCAAATCTTCATGAATAGCCTTAGTCTGGCCTTTGACTTAGGAGTGCCAAGACCATATGCATGCTTTCCTGACTTAGGATATATATGGAAGAACAAAAGCTATTTCTCTCTCCATAAGATTTAGCAATTCTTATGCTCTGACCTGAAGCTTCATTCATACTGATGTTCTAGTTATCTCTGTTCATTTGGAAACAGTCATTTAAAAAAGTTACAGTTTACCTCTATTTCTTCTCCTCTTACAAAGCTAACAAAAAGTAGACCTCTTCCAAATCAAACCCAATCAAAGAGTGTGTCAAACCAAGAATCCTCAAATCTATGTATCTGTGATTTAGCTTTAAAGTTCTCTGGGGTTTTGTTTTGTTTTGGTTTGGTTTTTTTTGGCACCAAGATGCTAGTGCAGCCACATTAATTTATCTAGAAAACAAGTATCAAAATGAGAACTAAAGTGTTTTTGATTTACAAGAGAATCTTTATTTTATAGCAAGTAATATTTCTAGATAAGACATTAAATAAGCCAGCAATATAAGCTTATTTAACTATTACAGCTAGAAATGGATCCACTCTCTTTTTGTTCTGTCAGCTTTTGTGTCATGCTGTTTTGCTCACAAGAAGCCACATGTGTTAAGTGTATCTGCCCTCTGTTTTTTTTTTTTTTTTGGTTTGGTATGTATGAATGGTGCATTAGACTGTGGTATATGGCAGAGAACTCATATTCCCAGGCTGTGGGGTTTTTTTTTTGGATAAGTTAAATGGTGATTGTGTTGCATGATCTCTTTATACTACAAGAAAAAGGTGAAGTTGTATGTGAGCCTGTGCAAGCTTTAATTTTTACCAGACCGTGTATCAATTTATGTATAAATGGTTCAGCATCGGCCAGCTACACAGGAACATGTGGTCAGATTTGTACACCCTACCCTGATGTCTGGATTCCCACTGTTCCTGGACTTAAACTAGCCTGCATATCTACTCTTCCTGAAATCATACTGCTTATTTCAACACAAACATACATCAGTCTCCCTGTATGTAAAGTAGGGCAGATTCCTGTCTCAGAGCTTTGAAATTCTCTGCTGTAAAACACTATCCATTATTTATGTGCCAAGTGACCACATGCAAAAATAGCAGTAGAATAAATAATCAGCCCATTTGTAGGTAAAATTGCAAAATAATTACAGTTTCTAAACATGCAGCTTATGCAGTGCTTCAAATCCTCCCCTCCCCCATTACTTGAAAGTCCTATAAAATGCCGATAATTCTTGTGCTACATAGGATTGCCAAAATTTCTACTTCTTGCCACAGAGCAAGTGAGTGGGAGTGGGCCAAATCGAAATTCCATTGAAGCAGGAGTTCATGTTTGCCTCTCTATTAGCAAATTTCATGCTGCTTCTATAGGAGGAATTCAGTACGCTAGCTTTAGAGTGTTACGGACAGCTATTTGGCATTTCCAGCCACATAAAGTAAATCAGTTTTGTTGTTCCAGTAGGATTATCTTAATTTTAAGAATTTAGTAAATTAAAAAAGCACCAGAGAATTTTGAGATGCAAATATCCGCTTAACCAGCATTCTTATTTTCAAAGTGACAAGTAGTTTCTTAAAGTTAAAAATACCTCAGTGTCACTACTCTGCATTTTTCTCCTAAGGTATTACCAGCGGAATTCAGAAATACGCTGATACAGTACCTTGTTTTATTATTAGCATATGATACTTTATACTTCTGCTACCACAGCAGAGTAGTTTGATGATTTAGTGTGTGTAACAATATTTTAATGGGATGCATAAGTCTTTATGTTATGGTTTCAAGATAAAAGATGAGAAACTGAAAGATAAACTGGAGACTTTTTTTTTACTGTTCAGATTACATTTAAAGATAGCTTGGAATCTTTTTGCACTCTCATGAATAAGTTGATGGAAATGATACTGCTAAAATTATTTAGGCTGAACAAGGCAACAGAACACAGTGGAAAAGGTAAAAATCTAAAGGAAAATCTAACTAACAACGTAGTTGGATAGGCAGAACAGTAGATCTGTTTGCAAGCTAACAACAATGAAAAGGCATACTACCTTGGGCATTGGAAATTCACATGCCCCTGCACAGTAGTAGGCATCAAATGATTTGGGAGATATGATCCATTCATTCCAGCCAATATCAGCAAAGTCAACTTTCATGTATCTTCTTGAACAAATCCTTGGCTCATTCCATTGTTTTCGCCTTGCTTTCTTCATTGTTTTCTCATCAAAATTTAGCACCTGAGACTTTGTAAGTGTTTCTGTATTTTCTTGCCCTTTTCTCCTTCGATCTTTGCGTGAGGCTTTTGGTTTCAAGGACTTGTAGGCATTCTCCCATATGTCATGTTTGTTGTATTTATTGTTGTTATAATCTACTTCTGGCAACTCATTGTTCTGAATAGAGCTAGAGAGGTACGTATCCCTCCTCACTCGGGTATCAGTAGAAGCATTAGGGGATAGATTTGGGTCCCCATCATTGGAAGGGAATGGGTCATAACGCTGTAGGCTGACTGCCACACTGTTAGGTTCAGAGATTGCAAGGTCATTGGCATAAACTAGTATATAAGGTAAATGACTGGCAACCTGTTCAGGGAAGCCCTGATGTTTCTCCCCAGAATCAAGCTCAGCACAGAGAATGAGCTCTCCAGCCTGTTTTGATTCTTTTATGATGTGTGAAATGTCCTTTGCATGCCAAGCCCCTCGCCTTTGAAGAAACACGGTGATGTTCCCTTTCACTAGTCCATAGGCAGAATTCTGGTGAATGCTTTGGAAAATGAGGTTGAGCCGCAGGATTGGAGGCAGGTGAAGGAGACGGCAGGATGAGTTTTTGGACCGCTTACAAAACACTTCCCGGTGCCGAGGGCGTTTGTCAGCATAGAAGTGAAAAGTGGCAGTAAGGATCATCTCTGAATCCTGCATGGATGTCAGATTGAAGCAGTACAAGGGCTTCTGGGCCAAGAATTCTGCAACAGAGCAAGGAAAACATGGATAAATATCTGACACCAAAAAAAGTAGTCAGACTCTTATTCCTATATAAGTGGATTAACAAATTTTGCTTTTCACTTACCTACTTCAAACCAGCTAGTATAGTGAGCTTGTCACTTCAGCTTAAAACTGTGGTGAATAAGAGGGGGAAAACCTCCTAACAATATTTAATAGCAATATTACAATAACATTGGGAGTGTCCAACACATTGGACACCTTTTGTATACATTAGGGATAAATCTTTTCCCAGAGATTTTCAGTTTCAGGCTGCCTTTTATTCCAGGCAGGCAAGAAAAGCAATCGTGCTTCTATTTCATTTATAACAAAGCCAAGCTCAGAGAATCTATCCAATTTGCCTGTGGCAGAGCTCAGAATGGTACCTTACTCAGTACACTAGCTGAAAAACAGGTTTACAGTTAATATTCAAGATGGTCTAATCTAAAGCTGACTGCAAAGGCTCCTGAAAGATCTCTGAGTGCTAACTGTGTGGGCAACAGCATATGAAGTTCGCCATCTGTAAATAGTGCACAAGAGACATTTCACAAGGGGGCTGGAAGTAAGCAGTGTGACACATTTTGCGGGCTGTTGCTCTTATGAGCAATCCTCCTTTCCAGTATACATCATGTAGGAGCTTTGATTAAAGCACTGTGAAACATACATGTTTTCTAGGACTTGTGTTTTGGTCTGCTTGAAGTTAATGACAACTACTGTTGAATATGATCTGACTCCTAAAATTCAAACTCCTTTTGATACAGCTTCTTTTTAGCTAGTTGAACAATTTGTGCTCAGGTTACATCTCTACCATCCTCCCAAGGAAGATGAGCAATTTTACACTAATAACTGTTTACACCATGTTTATTTAAACAGTAGAAAGCCCTCTTAGTGTGTTAAATGTAATCCCAGAATCAAAAGACCATGCCTTCACAGTCTATCATTGTGAAAAGTTGTCTTTTTTTTTTTTTTTACTAGCTCAAGAACATACAGGAAAGTGGTGGCAGAACCAAGAAGAGATTCCTGTTCTCCCAAGCTCAGACTGGTACTCAGAATGCATCAAAGGACTACAGTGGGTAAGCTTCCATCTTTAGTTAACTCAAGTGGACAGACCCTCTGGCAGCCCTTCTTGACACACCTGGAAATTCTCTGGCAGCAGGAAGAAAAAAAAAAACAAAACCAAAAAGAAATAAACCCCAACAAACACAACAGCCAGTCTTCCCGGAAACACTTATGTTTCATTTTCAATGCACTGTGGATGATGAGCCACAGAAACTTTGGCACCAACAGAAAGGCAGTACTGTTAACTGCCACCTGTCAGAATGTTCTTCCTTTTAAGTAGTTTCATTTGAAAGATGGAAATTAATAGTACTACATCTCACTAAATTGGTGCTTGCTGTCTTCCAGTTCATGCTGGATAGAACGATCATTTGAACTAAACCACAGCAGGTTAGGATGTTCATTAATCCCAGACCCACGTAGGCAGTCTGAAAGTACAAATGTTCAAGTATGCAATTTCCATCTATACCATCTGTATTTTTTTCCTGATGCAGTGAAGTGGAACAGCCTGTACTGATGCCCACATAATGGTTTCACAGGTTGCAAAGAGGCCAACAGAAACAGTATTCTGTGATGAGAACCTATTTGTTTCTGTCAGTTCAGGACAGGATTCCTCTCAGTAAACTTTTAATCAACACTAGTATTATGCTCAGGTGCTCATACTATGAAAAAACATATGAAAAAGTTTAGATTCTATTCAAGTCTTTGAAGCATAGAAATTTCACAAGGCTGCCAGCCTATTTTTCAGACCAAGGAAGATAATAATCGCAGTACTTCCTTTAGAACACCAGGCTGTTATTAATGTTTGTTCATTTCAGAAAGCACGTTTTTAAAAAAGAAGTTTATCCACTGCCTCTCCCCACTTGAGCTGTGTACGCTTGAAATTTTTAATATTTTTTTTTAGTAGTATAGTGCTCCTAGCACCCTCAGTTCTATAGATATGACTGTGAAACATGTATGTCACTGGGATAAAGGTGTTTCAAAGACCACAGTCCCAGGGTTTTGTATGGGAAGGTAACTTGTAATGATAGCTTGGAGAAAGGGAATTTTAATTCATCTAAATTAATTCTGCATTCTAGTCTGAAACAAACCCTTCAAAAGTAAAAATTCTTTGTAGAACAGAATAAGGATCTGTATACATTAAAGCTATTAATATTTTAGTGATTATATCTACCTCTGATCACTGTAGACAGCTTCAAGTTAGGAATACAGGCAAGATGTGTGGAGGACACACGCAAGAGATTGGTAGAGAAAAAAAAAAGGCAAGTGGCCAAGGAAAGAAAATATTAGCCTTTAGTAGGTAATCCGCATAGGAGAATGTTGCATTGCAGTAAGTGAAGATTAGCAAAACAGATTTACAGGGTATTTCTGATAACACATTTATGAGACAGAAATATGCAGAGAACCTCATTTAAAATATTTTAAGCTATGAAATTATGTTAAAGCAAGGCTTTAGAGGCCAGAATTACACTTGCCTGGCTAATCCTGATTTAGTTTTCTTGCACATATGCATTATGATATAGTCTTAATTAAATGGCTGCTATTTTCTACTATTCACCAAGGCCTTTAGTTCATTTAGCACAGAGGATGGATGGTGTTCAGGCAATGAGCCTGAGCTGCAAGAGTCAATTTATGAGGAAGTTTCATGACTTAGGCAGCATATTTCTGCCATGAAGACTAAATTGCCCCAATCTCAGTAAACTGGGTGAAGTTGGACAGTAACTTAATATTTTCACATTTGGTCATAAACCATTTACAACTTGACTGTGTAAGTAACTTCAGTCAATTGGTGCTGTTTTCTAAATCTACAAAGTTCCCTGAAAACTGGAAAGCACCTAAAGAAAAAAAGAACTTAAGAAATTAGTTCATAGACTGTCTCTCAGCTCCTTATCAGAGAAATAATAAACTCTTATAAGCACACATAGAGGTGAGCTGAGAGGAGGTGATCAGATGTTTGTGAAGCACTATTCCTGAAGTGGTAAGTACAGCTAGAGGAACATGAAGTTGTATTTGGAATGTGTGCAAATAGCACATGCATATATATAGCAAGTGCCTCACATTGAATATGGAGAAATACTACATATTCAGTAACCCAGTCAACACCATCTATATACCCTGTAAGGGATATATTGGATGGCAACACAATTGTGTAGTTGAGGAAACCTCAATAATGCATATGACAAAGGAGCAAACTAAGCCTGGACCGACATTTTGCACCTCTGGAGCCCTCATCTTGACAACCATAACTAACACTGATGGTCATGTGTCCCCTAACAAACAGCCTTAAGCTGCAGCATAGGAACAGAAGGTTACAGATTTTTCTGAAAGGTACATGTTTTAAAAAGAAGAAAAGAGAAGTAAATTCATCGCTTGGGATAATGAAAAGGAAATTATTGTAGGTGTAGTCTGTTTTGCTTATCTCAATAGGATCAGAATTATCATCTGTATTTTATTAAGAACAGACATTCCACACATCTTGTTAGAAGAACATGCCAATTTTTTCTTTGAGAACAAAACACTAGAATTTGTTGGAGGAGATAAAGAAAAACATACTGTCAGATAAAGTTCTTCTCCCCTCCCTTGTCTTGTGTCATTCTATGGTTCATCTTAGATTGTTCATCTCTAGGTTAATGAATTACAAATAGATACAATTTATTGTCAGAACAAAGGAACATTGCAGAGGAGCTTCTGCTTTCATGCCATGTTACTGGGGAGAGATGGGATCCGGTAGAGAAAGTACACAGAGATAGGACACAGGAGACAGGAGTTTTGGGCATAGGTGTGCTTTATTTCCATCGCATGGAAGGATGGGTTACTTCCAGGCATCTCTGCCTTGGTTTCGTGATCTGACAGATGAGTAAGATACTATTGAGTTGTAATTGTTCAGTATAGTCTATCTGTGGGTAGAAAATGCTGCTCTTTTAGTGTTTTAAACCAGAATTTAAACCACTTAGATGCAAGTAACTTGTTCAGCAGTATAATCTAAAAATAAAGAAAAAGAATATAGCACAATCCTTGCATTCTTCCCAAATCACTCTTGTGGTCCAGGGCCTTACTCAAGTAGCAGCCAGTATTCCCTGCTCAGTTCACAAAAAAGATAAGAGTGATAACAGGAGGTCATGGAACAACCATCCACAGTGGAAATTCCTTCCTAACCCCTATAATTAGCAGCTGCTAGCTAATGATCTAGAGCATGACAATTTATTTCTCTCCCAAATGTCTGCAATTGCTTTACATCCTATCTCCTAGATTTCTAGACATTTTCATTAGCCACTTACCCTTCCATGGGATCTCTCCTCCTTGAATATGATTACTTTTTATTACTACATTTGACATACAATAGAAATTAAGTTGGAGTGCACTAGAGAATATGAATTATTGTGCAATATTATGGTAACCATTCCCTGAAATGCTGTATGCTGCATTGTATTCTATACATGAGACTTAAATGTAGGAGAAATAGATTGAAACTCAAAAGCAAATTTTGAATTCATCTATCAGAGGTGCCTACAAAAAAAAATGAATATTTCTGGCAATGTAACAAGACTTATATTCTAGAAACTAATATAGTTCTTATTTTAAGAGCTAAGATCTTAGTTATAATCTGTAAGAGTTAACCAAAGGAGGAAGACATTTTCCAGAAAAGATATTTGGGTTTTCCTTGGCAATGGATAACAAATTTAAAGTGTTAACTACGCAAACCTCCTCTTTATTATTTTGAAGTAAGTCTGGGGTAACGGAAGTGTCGTTTCGACACAGTATATATACTCTTCCACCTTCATCATCAAGCCAAGTAAAGCTGGGGAGAGAGAGGTCAGACAGCTGTCTTAGGTTTAGGCAGCACAATGAATTTAAGATCCCGAGCAGTTTTAGGCAGCCCCGTAGGCGGCACTCTTCCTAACAGAGACTTGTGAGCCTGCGAGAAGAGCCGGAGGAGAGGACCTGCGGCTGGAGCACCCGCTACTAGTTTTATGCTCCAAGTATCCCTGAAAGGATCTTTCGACCCAGTGCGATGTGCACCGGGAACAGCGCGTCTTTTGCCGATGGTTTCCATCCGCAGCAACGGGGGCTTTCTGAAGGGAGATACCTTTTTGCAGATCCTCTCGGGGGAGGGAGGGGAGCCGTCCGCAGAGCGGAGACACCGTGCCCGTGTAGTTAGCAAGGGTCGCCCCGGTATTCACCCAGCATGACCCTCCCCGCAGTCACTGACAACCTCAGCGCAAACCCGTCACTTTAACGCGAAAGAGGGGCGAGGAGGCTCCGGCGGTGACCCCGCGCCCGGCCCGTCTTACCTGGCCTGCCTTTGAAGCTGCGGACCGTGTTGCCGTCGCCGGGCCGGCTCCCTTCCCGGTTGTACTTCTCGTAGAGCTTAAGCATGTGGACAGCTACCATGTCCTGAGCGATGCTGCCCAGCGCAGGGGGCGGCGAAGAGCCCCCGCGGCCGGGGGAGGACGAGTCCCGGGCGGCCGACGGCTGGACGGGGCAGGCGGGCTCGCTGCCGGCGCCCTCCCCCGCAGGCGAGCGGCAGCCCCCATGGCCCAGGGCCCACAGCAGGAGGCAGCAGGTCAGGCGGCCGGCCATCGGGGGGATGCTGCCGGGCGCGGAGCGGCGGCGGCTCGGTCGCAGCCTGCGTCTGGGTCTCCCGGTTGGCCCTGCCGCACCGGGGCGAGGGGGCGGCGGGGCCGGGGAGGGAGGAGGGAGGATGGGGGCGGCCCCCCCCTCTGCCGCTGATGCCGCCTCCGCCGGGCCAATCCCCGGGCCCGGGGGTGAGGATCTGTGGCCCGGGGGCGGCAGAGCGGGGCTGCGGCGGGGAGCGGGGACAGCGCCAGGGGTCCGGGTGCGGGGGCAACTCGCGGGAGGGGACGCTGCATTCCTCCAACGTGGGGCTTCCCCGCTCTTTAAAGCTTAGCGGGGAAAGGATCTAAATTAATTAGCGCACAGCCGCTGATTGGAGACACATGTCACCGCCGCCGCTGTGGCAGCGAGCGCTGCGGCAGGACGGCACCTCGGCTGCCTGCGCCAGCGGGGCGGCGGGGGATTGAAAATAATTTCTAAAAGATAGAAGCAAATAGATAACAAGCGGTCAGGCAGGCGGTGGGAAAGGACAGGAGTGTGGGTGGATGCCAGGGACAGCATGAGGAGGAACGGGTGAACATGCAGAAAGACGTGGAAGGGTCTTTTCTGTTTCAATCGGCAGAGCTGACTGTGCTGTCTTGGAAAGGCAACCCTGTAAATAGTGTTTGTTTCAAGGATCCCAGAGAAAAGAGAAGTCCCCGGTGGGTCCACACTCTGGAAGACCCAGTGTGAACTAGCCAAGAGTGCAACAAGGGTCACTGGTAATTCCAAGCAGATACTTAAATAGCAGGGGTTAAAGGGGCTGTGCATGGGTAAACTTTCGTCATCGGGCTATTTCTATGTGTGATCTGAAGGAGGAGAATACTGGCGTGAATTTCTGAAGGATTTAACATGGCTTAGGTCGGAGGGGGTTGATTTAAAAGTGAATGGTGCATGTTGCGCTTATTCATCATGTGACACAGGTAGTTCTGAATCATAGTTTATAGTCACCCAGCGGGTATAAATGCTGCTATAATGAACAGCAGTTTTAATGACAACCTATAAGGAGAGTGGTGTATTTTAAGGGAATTTGTTCATTCTGCCTCCTTTTTTAAAGCTTGTCTTCCAGTAGCCAAGACAGTTACTTTTCTTGGAGAGTATACAATGCAATAATTGAAAAATTGTTGGAAAAAAGCTACTGTTGCTGTCTATAACACAACTCTTTTGTGATTTTTTTAACCTTGGAGTGTCAAATCTGAGCAGATACTATTGAAAGCCTCTGAACCACAAGTTTGTAGTTTTTGGATCATGGCAAAGAAAGGTTTGATTCATTTTCAGAGTTAGCACCAGGCCACATTGCTCTGTGCCCCTTGAATGTACGAAACGAACAATTTGCAAATACAAATTTGCCCAAATGTAGATTGTTAAAGTATCAAACCTCCTATTAATTAATCGTTGCTTATAAATAAGCCAAACCATCCTTTGATGCCTTTTTTTTTTTTCTTTCCCCTGCATGGTAGCATGCTCATGACCTCCACTGGGGGTGTGAGCAAACCTTTTGTTGTTTGTGGTTTTTGTCTGTACTGTTTCTATACAATCAAGGTCCTGTGAAAAGGAGGAAGAGGCAGCAGGAGGTAGGAACAAGCTGGGCTATTTTGGACCAATGTCCCATTAAAATGTTCTCTCTCTCCTTAACTCACTCCAAACTCCTATTCAGGCATACACTTTGTATCAGTCTTTAACCTGCACTAAAACCTGTAGGACACTGATACTTTGACATTGTTGGGAAAGAATTAAAGAATCAACCAGGGATGGCTAATATTTCTTGCCTTATTTTATTGCAGCACAGCAGGAATTCCAAGTCTTTAAAGCTCTGGTACTTTGACTCTTTTATGCAGCTGAGATGATGAAATAAAAATGTGTTTGGTAAAGGAATTCAAATTAGCACTGGGTCACATAATTCCCCTGTTCTGAATATGGCCAATCAATGGCATCTCTAAGGCATCTAGAGGCAAGAGCTATGCAATTTCTGCTCATGCAGAATAATATTCCTAGCGTGGAAATTTCTGCTAATTAAAGCTCTTGCCAAGTAGAGTCTTTTTTTTTTTTTTTTTTTTTTTTTTTTTTTTTTTTTTTTCTCCTTCTTCTTCTTAAATAGCTCAAGTCAAAGCTTTGCAAGCCAGGACTTGGAGAAAGTCTCCCTATAGTTAGAGCAATGCATTCAAGATTTTAAACTGCAGCTCTAAGCTTCCTGCTAAAATCATTGTGATATAAATAGTGTTACACACCCTTAATAACAGCTTATATATGAAAAAAACCCCAAATAATGTTTTCTTATGAAATTAGAGACATCTATACAAAGGAACTATTGTGACCTGTGCTTGTGTTTTGTTGTAGAACATAATGTAGGAAGTACCTAGGGAATATATAAGAGGGGATATAGGGCACCAGGAGTAGTATCTATTCTTTTTTTTCTGAACTAAAATGACTTATTAACTCCCTTTAGGGTTAGGTCTATCTATATTAAAATAATTTTGCCTGACTATTTATTTTTAATAATAAAGTCAGTAGCAGGGATAATGAAGGTTAAAACTCCAGGGACGTTAATGAAACATAAATTATTACTGAATTTGGGCTTCAGTCCAAATTTCTGGTTACTACTTATTGTAGGACAGCTCATTCATTTTTCACTCACAAAAATACCTTGCTATGTATAATGCTACACAATTAGCTAGGACCATACAAGACCATTCCTTAAGTATATAACTTATTAATTAGAAATTAACTGAATGAAATGCAGTGGGCTGCAGGTTCTCATAGAAACTGATGGCGGAACTCTAAAAACCCTTTTCACATTCCATCCAAAATCACATGGTGTGACAAGAATGATATATGGCCAGTAAAAAAGGCTTTTGTGTTTTGTTCACTTTTTCTGAACAATAGCAAAATTATCTTAATACCCAAAAAAGAACAAAGAGTTATGGTGGTGTTTAGGTGTTAGAGCAAGCAGAACACTCAGAGCTGATCCAGAGCCCTGGAGGGCTTTTAATGTTGAGAGAAGGGTTTGGGCATATCAGGCAGTGCCTATTGTTGGCAGGGAAAATTTTGCCTCTCGAGAAGCAGCACTCACTGTCCCAGTCCGTCCCATCAGCTCAAGAACAAGCTCTCACCTTGGACTTCCATTCTGGATCCACACTCTCTCATGTTCCAGTCTGTGGCAAGAATAGCCTTTCCCCTTGCTGGGCTCCCCATCCTTCATCTTCAGTTACATAAGTTTATTTTGTCTATCTTGCTAAGAAGCAAGAATTGCCTCTGTTTGCATCCTACCACACTATCAATGGTGCATAATTACGGAAAGTAAGGAACTAGGAACCAAGATGCACAGACTCAGTTCAATTTAGCATAATTTGTCTCACCCTACTGTAGATGTTCAAAACTGTTCGTATGGTCTGTGCTCTAGGGGTGCCTGTTGCTTTTCATTGGCTATAAAAGAAGTCTGTGTCAGTTAGCTGGGATATGCAGAAGATGAATTTCCCTCTAAGGGGGTGGCGGTATGAGGTAGAGAGCACCTTCTTCTTCCATTAGGTTCACTGGTGTATGATAGCACATGCATTATTCAGTCTCAAGATTTGTGTTTTGCAAGACTGGATTTAACTTTAGTTTCTCTTTACACAATTGGCACATAACAGGTGTTGCATATTAATCCCTTATCCCCATCAGTAACTGGCACATAACAGGTATTGCATATTAATCCCTTATCCCCATCAGCAACAAAAATGTCATGAATATCTATCACTTTTTCCAGTTTTATCTCACTGAGATTTCAGGATTTATTCTTCCGTATTTGAAGACTTTCAGAACATGTGTTTATGACAGTTCTGTCTATTTGGAGCCAGACACTTGTGTTTCTACCTTGAGGTCCACCTTTTATGCTTGTAATGAGGATGGCTTAGACAATTATCAGACGAGCATCTCCCCTTCTGTTGCTACCCAGAAGCTGCCAGACTCTACTGTAGGATTTTCTCCATGCATAGATTACTAAGTGCAGAGATGTCAGCTGGTATTAGTAGAAGTAGTAATTGTGTGATGTCACTCAGCACTGGCCCGAAATGAAGACTATGTTTTATTTTATTTTTTTTACAGCAAGCACTTTCACCTTCTCAGCGACCCATGCACCACCACATAGTCATTTAAGAAGAAAAAAGGCTAGATGTTTTTTCCCGTTAAGAAAGGGAAGCACACTTTTCCAGTGGAAATTTCAGTGGTAACTCATATTTGTTGAAAACCTGGTTCATCCAGGTTGGTAATGCTGCCTTGGAACTCATCTGAAGTGCAGTAGCTCCTGTCATGGTTTGAGAGATGTCTCCTTACTGTGAGAGAATGCAACGCAAGTGCCTGGCCATTGCACTTACTGGGATACATACCCTTTTCTTCCGTGACAGAAGGAAGCTACAGACCATGCAGGAAAATGAGAGCACAAGGCAATCAAACCACTCAGATTGTGGCTGAGCAAAAATAGACGTCTTTATGGAGGAAAGGGATGTGTGTGTGTGCGTGTGTGTGTGTTAAATCCAATTTCCTGTTCAAAAGAAAATTTAAGGAAATATTTCAAACAGCCCTAGGCACCAGTCTTTAAGTTCCAGCCAGCAACCTATAGGGCTTTGAATTCCCTGTCCTTTTACTCAGTTTGTTTCCTAGGCAGCAAAGACTCTTACTGAGGTCAGTGTTCAGTACAAGTTCTGAGCTTAGCCTGATGCACTTAACAGGCAAGATCGATACCTGCTGAGCAACAGTTACCAGTGTAAACATGAGTGCTTTTCAAGAGAACAAGTGGGAACGGGAGATGGGCTAGATAAGCTTGGTGAGACTGCAGCGTACCATTATATACCCTGCATCAGTGCTAACATGGCCATCTGTAATAAGCATCTTCAGACTCCTGTTTACAAGTGGAATTTGAAGGCTGTGGAAGGAGGGTGGGGGAAAGGCAGCAGCAGCTGGGAACCATCCATGGCCACAGATGGTTTTGCAAAGATCTTCTTGCAAATTGGTTTGGGATTTCTCCAGGATTTCCTTGGTCTGAGTAATGCTGCAGATGAGACGAGGATGTATTGTGCAGGTAGTACAGAAAGGTTTCTGCACATGGTGGACTAGATTAGACAAATATTGGGGCAGTATTTTAGAAGCGTGATGGTCATCAGGCTAAGCTACTGACCAGTAGGTGGCAAGCGTGCCCCTAAGTGAAGGCTAACCCACTGCTCTCTTGTGTATGGGGCACTGTCGTGTCCTTAGGGTGGCAGTTGGGATCACTTATGATCCTGTAGCATTTTCCCAGCGAGCAGCTCTGTCAGGTAGCCTCAGTGTTTCCAGCGTGCATATTCATAGCCTTCTAAGTCTTATGATGGCTTTTGCTGACCACCTGCATAGTGCTGGTGGGAGAACCTGTCCCAGTGAGGTATGCTTGGTGCTCACAGCTCTCCCCTGAGCTATAACAGCTCTATTAAGGATCCATGCTTTCTTAATTGCAAGAGAACTCACAACATGAATTATATTTTCATTAATATTGATGATTTACATGTTACTTTTATTTTGAATTTGTTGGGTTTTGGATCCCCTGCAGATTTGGATACTGCTCTTTTTTCCTTTGAACTGCAGTATGGTTTCTATGCAAGAATACATGGTTCTCATGCTCTTCCCAGAAGGGGCAGCATTGCAGTAATGAATAAAGGCAACTATGAATGTACTAAAGCCTAACTCAGGTCCGTGGTGTCTCTTCCACAGATGTAATTGGATGTTGGTTTAGGTTCAGAGTGTAATAAGTACTGTGGGACAGAAGATGATGCAGATATTTAAGCAGAGCTGATCCTGCCCTGAGGTAGGGTGAAGAATGAAATCATCTGGAGAGCTTTAGTTCCTAAAAATTCTATAGTTCTATTAATGGAAAGGATGATAATTTATACTAGTAAAAAGAAATTTAATACTAAATATGGCAGATATGCTAGGGCATTTCCTCCATGTAAAAATTTATCAAGCACCTGTGTTTGACCCAAATACACTAAATTTATATTGCATCTTAAGCTTCTCCTAGTCTGTATGAGATGCAGAAGCATTTTTTTCCTAGGTCTATTTGTCATCTTTCTGGAGCACATGCTCTTTGTTCCACAATCAAAGACTTGAGAGTCTGTGGTTTTACTATTTTAATTGTCTGGATCCATGCTGACATCCTTCCTTCAACCTTGCAAATACTACAAAATACATCCTTTTATATGCATTCTTTCCTTGAGCAGGTGTTCTGAATGTGAAGGTGACTTCTTCAGGATAGATGAAAACAAAGAGATTGAGAGGTTTTGACAGGCTTCCAATCATACTTTTTAAAATTAAACTTCTACAGGAAATGTGTAGTTCCAGGCAAAAGAGTAAATGCATTCTATTTTGACCATGATTCCATAACCCCCTTGGATTTTTTTTGTAGTAGATCAGAATGCTTTTAGGAGTACAGGGTCCTTTTGTGGCTTTGTTCTGAATCAGTGGTAATCATATAGTGGCCATGATGGTCAGAGTCAAGGCAAGATTTGAGGACAGAGGTAATATTTTGTATTAGACAACTAGCATATGAAGGCTGGAAGTTTTTCTGAATTTCCCAGCCATGCTTGTTGGTCTAATGAGAGCTATTGCCTCTGTCTGCCTCGTTTCTGAATCCATGAAGCCTCTTCTCTTGTTTCTTATTCTGTGTAAGCACTTACCTTCCTCTTCAGGCATTTCAACAATTCAGCAGAATTTATTTCTCCAGATATATCCCTTTTTCCATATTTCCTTGATCCATATGTCTCTTTCTTATTTTCTCAGATTCAACATTTTTGAAGGGAGATACCAACATCTCTCACCTCTTTCTGAGGAAATTCTATTCTGTCCTCCAGCCTTCGCAGAAATGTCCATGAGTGGGTGAGTGCAGAACACTAGTTTTCCTGAGGATTTTACCATTCAGCTGTCTTATTTGAAAGAGTCATTCAGGTTATCATCCCATATTATATTCAATATGCCTAAAAAAACCAACAACCAACACAGAAAGTGACCTGAGCTCAAAGTGGCGTTTTTATTCTGATTTCCATAGACAGGATCCCTGGTAGTAAACAGTATTCACACATTGTGTATAAACTGACTCCACAGATCACTGCTGTGTAGTTTGGGTCCACGTGCATATTTTGCTTGTTGTAAAAGACTACTAAGGGGATGTTTTCTGTTTTTCTGTTATACTAAGTTGTGGGCCAAAATGTAATGTCACTGCATTAACTTTGGAGTTACACCCAAGATGAATTTGGCCCTGTCAGTTGTTAAATTCTTGCTATGATTGATCTCAGCTTGCTCAGAAAGGGATCATGCCAGACTAGCAACCATCATCAGCTGAAACTCCACCAAAATTCTTATTCCCTGTAAATTGAAAAATTAAGCTTTGAAATGAAATGCTTTGTTCTTCAATCTCACACTAACTTTTCATTAACATTATATAACTCTCAAGCTATTAGGAAGATGCCAATTAAAACAGAATGGATTGAAGTATTTGAGTGGAGAAAAATAGGAACATGATTCTAAATGAGGTATCATACTAGTTCTTGGCATCTTGTGGCATCTTATCTCTGATATTTTCAGATGTAAATTTCATTGCTCTCCACCCCCATTTATCATAGATGTACATAGATGTAAGTAAACTAAGGCCTATTCTTGGCATATTTACCCATCATCTGTATGAGTAACACAAGATGAACACTTTCCCAGCTCTTTCTCCCAAACTCTATGCAGAAGGATTTTTTCCACAGGAAGAAGAAATACCAGAAAATCCATAAGGCTCACTTGGAATTGCTTTATAGCATATTAATGCAAAAAGCTTGTAGATAAATATTGGAGCAGAAGAATCATGAAGCTAACACTGGATTTTTTCTCAGTACTTAGAAGTATAATTGCATGTGACTTCAATACATTTCTACTCTCAAAAGTTGTTCTTTTAATACAACTTTTTAGGTTATCAACACATCAGTGAAACAAAAGGAACAAACAGATACTAAAAAATCTGCCATCAGTAATTGATGGTTTAGTCAGTTTTGGATTAAAAGAAACACTGATCTAATGGCATGGCAATACCTTTTTGCACCCATAACGGCATTGTATATTCATGTTTTTTACATGCTAGTGATTTCCTCATCAAATAATTATTTCCACTTTATGCACCAGCACTGGTAAGTTTCTGCAAGCTAACATGAATTCCTTGGGCCAGTTGTACTGCATTCCTGGTGGGGATGGGTAGGGCAGGAAAATTCAGAAATATGGGTAATCAGCTTGTGATTAGAATAAACTATCATACTGACTCTCAGATAGGCATAAACTCTACATTCCTTATGCATATAGGCATAAAACCAGGAAATGTTTATTATTTATCCCTACTGTCAGAAAATAAGAAGTGCAGGGAGCAAGTTATTTTACTTGAAATCACTACTTTTTAGAATGGAAAGCTAGGTTGAAACTACTTGTATACATTAATAATGTTCAGCATTATTTTAATGTTTTTGGTCCGATATTCCAAGTTTTATTACGTTCAAAATAATGCCTGTGCAGTTTCATAAATACAACGTTTGCAGAAGCAGAACAGAATAGCTGTGTCAAATCTGCTAGATTTCCTGTCTTTGAGAAGGCTAACAGAACTTTTTCACTGGAATACCTTGAAGCATTAGAGGAGGTGTGTACTCTTAGAGGCTGGAGCTTTTTTATGGACATGAAAGACAAACATTTGTGATGAATGGTTAGGTGGAATTGAACCTGCTGTGGGACAGGAGAATGGAATGGATGACCTTCTGATGTTATTCCGAGCCCTGTTTCCTCTGTATCATTTGCAAATGGAAAAAACGAGTCTTATCTAGCCTTGTATGTATAAAGCGATGGGGTGATACATACCAGTCCAGGTAGTGAACTTGACAAAGCTGTGTGAAAAGAAATAAATTTGCAAAGTAAATTCCTATTTCAGCGTTTACTAATATAATAATACGGTAGCAGTAGCAAGCATAGGCATTAAATATGTGGTGTGACTGTGCCCAACAGAGCCACATTACATGCTTTCTCAACTCTAGATCTTCAGTAAGATCTGTACCTTCTGTTACAGAGTTATCAGTGTCTTAGTTAAAGAAAGATCTCAGCAGCTGTGCAGATCAAATAAAATGTTAAATCTGATTTCAGTTCTTCATCCAGCTTGATCTGTCATCATGAGCTTCTTTAGAAGGATTCTGAAGTGCAGAACAAGTTGCCAATGGCTTGGATGAAAAGAAGGGATCTCAAAACGGCTAAATTAATTGGCAGTTCCTAAGTAAATTAAAAACCTTGCTTTAAGTATTAGATAAGTAACTGCCGATTGTTAGTGATAGTCTTACGGATACTTGCCTCACACCTTCCCAACAGATGGATATCTGGCTTGCCTGGTTAGTTCAAAATCAGTTCAATAAAGCATTCAGCTGCAGTTCTTTGGCAGCACATTGCCTTCTGGGGATTTCAGGAGATAGAGGTTTTTTCAGGGCTATTTGAAACAGTAGAAAGAACTTTCTGAGTAACTAAGGTCTACTGAAACCCTCTCCAGCTTTTGCTATAAATGCAAGATGCATTTCCAATGCATAGTGCACTTTCTTTTACATAAATAAAAGACCACATGTATTGGTTTGTTGGTTTTTTATATATAAACTCCAAACAAATAAGAAACTTCCATACCCAGAGAAATAATTTAATTTCTTCATTCATGCTTCTTCTCTTGAGGAAATACTGTAAAAACAAACAGAAGGCATATCTGAACTCTGTTGCTCAGTATACCATTGAATGGCATTCTGATGCTAAGGTGATGTAGCACAACCTGCATAGGTTAGAACAGATATTCTAGACCTTTGTTGCCAGCATCTTAGTATCTCCCAGAGCCCCACTAGAGAAATGGGCATGATCTAATAAAGCAGTCCAAGTGAGATGGGCAAAGATTGTGTAGTAGACTTCTGGCTCCACCACGGTCTAACCTCCATGGTTCTGCTCAGTGAGACAGCTGTGAAGCAATGAAGCAATGTGTTCTGAAATTGGAAAGGGCTGCAGCAGGCAGTAAAAGTTTGTAGTCAAACAAAGCTCTAAGCTTCTACTTTGTGTTTTTGGTGGGTCAGGCTCCTTCCATAGGAGCTGAAAGCAGCCGCGGTGCCGCCATGTCCCAGAGCTGGGAGTCAGAGAGCTAGTAAAGTGGCTCAGCAGGGTTGTGCTGGAGCAGAGGCAGCTTCCAGAGGCCCTGTCTTTAGTGAGGAGTGTCAAGTTTTTATGAGCATCGTTACGTTTTTATAGTTTAATGGGTTTGACTATTAAAGCATAACAAAGCACGTTAAAAACTTGCCACGGCTCATTTCCGCACTCAGTAGCAAGTCCTTTCTATGTGCAGCGTGGGTCCCTAGGAAATACTAAATAACAAAGGCCAGCTTAATACAGTGCTTTTCACATCTTCCTTATCCACTTTAATCATCTCGGTCCCTTTCTATTTAAAAACAGTCTGGATTTGAGGTGTGTTTTATTCAGCTTCAAAGCTCTCAGCACAGTGGCTGGTCTGGAATTCACACCTATTGGTTGACTTGTCCAGGAAAAAAGATTGTAGTTTGCATAAAGACTGCAGATGAGAAGAGAGATCATTAGAAAATGTGTTTTGAAAGACACTGTCATAGAAACTAAGGAGCAGTGGATTAAAGAATAGGGTGAGGAGTTTCAGTAAAGAAGCAGTAAAGAAAAGAATACGGTAAAGAAAGCAACTGTGACTAGTTGCCAACAGTGAAAGTTGGACAGAATGGGGAATGGTGTATTAGTTTTAAACAGTGGTGCTGGCATCTTTAGTTACAAGAACATGGAGGTGGATCCAGGCTGCAGTCCAAGGGAAGTTTAGTGTAGCAGCAATTCAGAATTCACTCTAGCTGCAGCCCATGAGATCTATAAATCACTAAATAGTGTTAAATTGGGATAGACACTACTCCCAAGGATGGCAGGGTTTCAGAGAACATGGTAGGGCACTGAGGTATTCAAAGCTGGCAGGGACTCCAATACTGGAGCTAGACAGAGGAACAAGTACATCAATGGAAAATATGGTGCAGAATATGAAGAGCAGTTCCTTAGGGTAGGCAAGGGGCAGCAATGACTTTTTGGTGCTTATGGATGTAAGATGCTCTGTGGGGATGTTTCTATGCATCTCTCTGCATTTAGAGAGAAAAGTTAGAAAGTATGATAATACAGTTAAAAACTCATAGGGGGAATTTTAAATGTCTTTTATTTCTAACAGGCAGCTTCAGGAAACAGATGAACAAAATACTTAAAGCTTACATTTGATTTTGGTTTGCTATTTCAATAGGGTCTTTGCAAAACAGAGTTTTAAGGTTTCTATTAAACTGAAACCTATAAGGCAACTTAAATGTAGTGGAGTACCTATGTACTTGTATTGTTTTTTAAAAAGGTATTTAGGGGTCTTAAGATGCAGATGTATATGTACCTAAGGGCATTTTCAGAAGGAAGCTGGTATCTATATTAGGAATTTTGGAAAAACTTACTAGGTGCTAATCGACATTTTTTCATGCCTAAATATGATTATAATTGGGTTCCTTGTGAGCTTTAGGATCAAAGTGCTTTTGTAATGTAAAGTATTTTATTATTATTTACTGCCTTCACTTAATTTGCTCATATGTTTTATAAGCTCTTGAAAGCCATTGCAGAGTTATGGCAACATGATCCAGACCTGGAATAAACCCACTGATGATGATACATTCAGAAGGGATGTATTTACCACAAGGCATTCCAGTGCTTGTCAGTGGTGCCCAGTCCCCAAAGATGGTTTGTTACTACATTCATCTTCCTGCTAACGGTCTGCATTTAATACCACTTGCACTCATGACTCAGAGAACACAAGTTCATCATGGGGTTAGTTATCATTGCCAAAAAAACTTCACTCATTCTTTTTTCCTTATTCCCAGAAAAGAAATAAGGATTCTAGCAAACTATTCTGAAGGGAATTGATAAGTTCAGGGATTCTTCATGACCCACATGTTACAGGATCTTTTACAACAGAAGGGAGTTATAATAAATGTCACTGAAAACATATTGCAGATCACTGTTAAATAATCCTTGCTTTATTGCAGTAAAAAGTGATTCAACAGCACAATGATGAGCATGGAAGAAAATCCTCCCAGTGACAGGACATATGGCCTTTTTAAGGTTCTAGAATGGTAGCTGACCTTCCATGGGAAGACAAGTAAGCACAGGTGACAAGGATCCTAGCTGGCAGATGTTAAAAGCTTCCAGCTTGGGCAGGAAGGAGAGGGATCAATTATGCAGTGGGTTTCTCAAAGGCAGGTGGTTCTGCTTGATGGGAAGGAGGAGAAAGTAGCCTATTCTTTTATTTGACAGCAAACAAAAGATTTATTCTGAGATTTCACATGAGAATAACAATACTACAAGAAAAATTTTACAGAAACATCATCATGTTGTCTGTTCACTTGGTTTATTCAGTGCTCCTGAACAGTTTTGTCTTCTCTCTTCCCCCTTCCACATAGTATGTACTGTTAGCTGCTGTAAATATGAACTATGGTTTTATCAAGAAATGTAGAAAGTAATTCCGACTTGACTATGTATCTTTATATGGGGAGTCTTCATGTGGCAGTGGATGAGGTGTGAATAGGAAAAATGTGAAGCTGCCCTTTCTGATGTCACCAAAAGTTGATTTGTCAGTGTAAGCATGTTCCAGGAACAGGAGGTGAAATAAGGAAAGGTAGGAAGAAGTGAGATAAGAATGCCATGGGATTGAACGACAAAAGGGATGATGTGATACAAGATTAGATAGGGAGAGAAGCTGCTTAGAATGAATATGATAATTACATCTAACTATCAATAAGGGGGTGAGAAAGTATGCATACTATAATGTCACAAGTGAAGCAAAGGAAATGTTATGGTACTGATGTTATAGTCCTGTTGAAACTGTGGTCATCTAAGTAGAGAGTGAATAGCTTGGAAGGGTCATCTGCTAACAATGGTATTTTTGTTGGGCTCTCAGCCTCAAACTCCTCACCAAAAGGTGTCAAAGTCCCGTTGAAAAATATATGAATTGTCACAGTGAAAAGAGATTTGAAATTCCATTGAGATCTAGTTCCCCAAATATTCTTTCCAACTTTTCCACCAGAATCTGTGGGGAGAAGATTTGGTGGTTTCTGTTAGATTTAGGTAAAGTTTTTGGTTGCCCTGAATTATCTAATGCTTCTGCTTATTTTTAGCATGAAAGGTTTTAATATTTTTCCTTTCGTTCCTACAACCAATGTAGAATTGTTCATGCAATATAATCTACTTTTGTCCCAGTCAAATTGGTAGAGTTTACTTCATATGCCTAACAACAAAGGGCTAATGTGAGTAAGGATTCATTCCTCTTATTGTTATACTATGCATACCAAGGAATTATTTTAGTAAGAGTGATTTCTGCAGAATCTGGGTGTAGCTGGTGGTGACCCCGCAGATTAAAGCTACTGAAGTTCTCTGGAAAGATGAGGCATCTGGCTTTTAAACATCCAGCATTATGTGAGACGGATTCCACCACACAGATAGCTAAGTTAGGTGACTGAAACTGGATCCTGTGAAGATCCCTAAGGATGGGGAACTATAGCTGCCTAAACTTAATGTGTTAGTGACCATTACACTTCTATTTTCACTGGCTAAATGGCAGCACTGAAAGTGAAATCAAAGATAAACATGCTGAAACTCATGTGCTAACAATAAAAGTATCATCAATGTATCAGGTATCGTAATCTTCCCATGACATGTAATGCATGATTCGGTGTGTATTACATCCATCAGCTGCCTACAGTCTACTATCACTTGCCAGGCAGCTAGCACATTGATACCTCTTACCATTTGTGCCCTGTATTAACACACTAACATCGAATTACTGTATAACACAAAATTACCGAGGAGATTCACTTGTAAAACAAACCAGTGAATTATTTTCATTGACTATTTCCACCCCTCAGACAGGAAGTACTGATTGTGCTATCTGCTTATATGCAAAGTGATTTCCCATCTTTCCTGTATCAAAAACTATTTCAGTACAGAAAATACCCTCGTACACATATACAAACATACTTTCGTACCTGTATCATACGTTTTACATAGCAATGTTTTATAAAAAAAAAGTCTCCGTGTGTGTTTCTTTTCATATTCACTTTAAAATGAAATGGAAAAAGCTACCTTTGCAAGGAATTTTTATTGGCGAAGCATATCATTTACTTTGGCTCCATAAATCAAAGTGCAGTCATGCTGCAAAATATGGGTAGCCCATTTAGAAATATTCCATCAGGAGGTACAGAGCTACAGTATATTATACCTGCTGTTTCAAATAAACAGCATTCTCAATTCCTGTTCATCTGTATATGATATCTTTTATTGCAATGTGGTGCTTTCCATCAAGTTAGTTAATTTTGTTCCTGCAATTCAAGATGTAATTGATCGCTACAGTATTTGCCCTTGGGACAAAGTATCTTTTTATCCAGTGTGTTGTTCCAACTTTTCACCATTCTTTTAAAAATATTCTATATGAAATATTGTAGCCTGTGCAATAAGTTTTATAGCTCTTTGTTTTATTATTTTTTATATCTTCAGCATACCTATGTAGTCTGTAATATGCACTACATTACATCCTTCTGTTCTCTACCTGCACTTCGTTTTGCAAGAAGATGCATTTCAGCATCATTTGCATGAAGCTTGTGGATGATTTCAGTTAGCTTTAGATCACAAGGCTTCAGTTCAGCAAATTACTTAATTTTGTTGTGAATCTCTTGTTGTTTTTATAGGGGTACTCAAATAGAAAGCAATGCAGAGCTGGATTTTCAATTTCATGATATTATAATTAATTTTACTTATAAACTAGTATTTTGAAATAATTGCAGTGTTTTTGTATTGGACTTAAAATGATTTTTGTTTTGAAAGTAGTTCAGAATGAAAAATTAATGAGAAGGCTGTGTCAGACTTTATAACTAAGATGAGTCTATAGGCCCAAGTAAGCTAAGCAATAACTCAGGAGGGATAGAGGTGTATATCTTTTGGTAAGCTGCTAAAAGAGGTATTGACTCACTTACTGAAGCTAAATAAGTCAGAATGCCTGAAGCGTGATATTAAATTTCAGATAAAACCATAATGGATCAGAAGTGCAGTTATCTCACACTTCAACTATAAACACTTTCGGGCAGAGGCTGTACATATAGTGGGTCCTCCAAGGTACTATTTCAGTACAAATAAATCATCATCATAATAATAAATAATTAACCCTGTGGCATTAGAGAGGCCAGCAAGTGGTCAAAGGAGACTGAATGCTCAGCACTTGGCACTGGGGGTGTGCCTGTAAAACAACAGGTGATACGCTGGGAAGATCTGAATGAGAGCAACTTAAGTGATTGGCTGTGTTCTGTGGATTGAAGATTCTAGCTCTATCCATCTAATTTAGATTGGCTAGAAAAATTAAAAAAAATTGGTTTTCTAAGAAATTCCATTGAAATTTTAAACAGGCATGGAAAAATAGAACAATGATGTTTTTTGCTACTTTTGAATTCATTTTTGGCCAACTGGTTGAAGTAAAAATAATTGAGGGAGTTGTATGGGTATATGTTAAAATTTTCCTGCACAATGCATTTTAATGTGTAGATAATCCAAATTTTTATTGCTGTACCAAACTGAAGAGAAGGGCTTTCTCTTTAAAAAGAATATTATATAAAAATATTTTAGTACTAGGATCATAAATTACTTCAGAAATGAGTTACCTGACCTTTCTAATGCACATATGCATCACTATTACAGCCAACAGATAATGGTGGAAATGCCAGAAATAGTTTTTAGGTAATAGAATTGAGACTTATTTAAGGCATGGTCTCTCTATTTTTATGTTTGCGTTTATTTAGGATTTCTAACAATTGAGCTATTGGAAAGAATATTCATAAATCAAGAAGTTATTTGAAAATAGTGACTTTATATGCATCCAGTTTCTAATTTTGAATGGATAGCATTTCTGATTGGTCAATCATATTTCTGATTCCCGAAATCTGTGTTTTTAAGAACTGGAATGTAATTAGTGCAGCGTGAATTGCAATAACAGATCTTCAGTAGAAAGTGAAATCTATTGTTAATAGTAATGAAAACAAAATTGTATTACATTCTGAACAATTCTATTTCCAGTATACTTTCAAGGGTAAAGAAAAATGGCTATGTAGTAGTAGGAAAACTTGTATGGTTTAATAGTAGTATATGAGCAGGAAAAGTTTCTAAAAAATGTTCCAGAGTAAACATAAGTAATTTCCCTTTTGAAAAACCCTAGTAGAATAGCCTGAATGTTTCTTTAAATGTCATTGGTGCAGCTTAGCCAGTAACACTTTCTCCATTGAACCACGTACTTAGCACTGGAGGTTTCTTGCCAGTGTAGCTGTTCTGGATGGCTATAGTTGTCTTGTGAGCTATAATGCATTGCATACGTCCTCATTCCTTCAGTGAGACTGACGAGTGGAAGACTTCTAGAAAAGACTTGTTGTTATCAGGTGACTACAAGTGTGTACTCAGAGCCCTAAACTCTAGGTCTGGCGTACTCAAAACCGACATTGATTTTAAAAAGTTCCTAGTTATTCAAATAGTACTGAAGTCTCAGACCAGCCCATGGAAGTGTATTCAGTAAAGAAATGTTACGGCACTTATCCAATACCTTTAAGACTCTTTAGGAGTATTTTAATTTATTTTCGACAGATACTGGATTGGGCTATGCGCTTACAGTCCCTGACAGCACTTGGAGGTCATTAACCCAGCTATGTGTACGTAATAAGCTATGGATGGTATTTATTTGTTCTTACTTTGGCATTTGATTTTGCTTCTGTGGATGATTAATGTGCTACTTTGCTCTTACATATCATGGTTTCCTGTCTTTTCACTATGTTTGCGAGGTGAAGCTCTAGTGGTCTCTTCAGGATGTTTTCCTGACTATTCTGGCTGTGGTTACAGAACTGAGGATTCCTTTTCTCTTTTGTCTTCCTCTCATCAGGTAGTACACAGTATGCATCCATAAGCATTGCTTGTTGACTGACGTCACCATTTTACCAGTATCATATATTTATCACTTTAATCATTCAATGAAAATATGTTGCCAGCAAGAATTACAGAGTTTAGGGCTTGGAAAATAATACTTAATTTTGTAACAAAATGTTATAGGAATATACCTTGCTGTTATGTGTCCTATACCACTTCATAAACATTCGTACTGTTCAAATATACCATCATATAGTTAGGCTATTGCTTTTCATATACTCTCTTGAGTAATTTTTACTTCTTCTGAGCTTCTAAAAGTTCTGTCTGTCCTTCAGGTGTTACATAAATCTTGAACTACTTATAATAAGAATAGTAGAAATCTACTTTTATTCTTATGTTCTTGACAATTGCCTGTTGTTATGGTTGTCAAATATTGCACATTGTAAGCATGTTTTGCACATTAACAATGGAGGCAGAAGTGACATGAATTGAAAATTGTTTAGATATTTTGGGAAAAAGATGGGAACAGATAATGTGGGCATGTAACTGAAGGATGCCAAAGGCAAAAGGAACTTGCATGAACAGTTCTGGTGCTGACACTGTGGCTAGTTTGGAAAGAGAAGAGATGGAGAGCTAGTGAAAGCTGGAAATGGCTGGAAATTGAGTTTGAGATCAGAATAAAGAACTAGGCAAGGTGATTGAGTCTAGGATATAGAGAGACTGCAAAGGGAAGTCTGGAGGGATGAGACATGCTGGATCAAGGATCCAGAGGACCTTAATTTTGTAATCATCTGCCTCATTCTCAAAAAAGCAACCAGCTTTTGCAACAAATGAGGCAGGAAACTCCTTTGCCATGCAGTCTTCCTAGAGCAAGTCTGCCTTCAGCACTGAATTAATTATAAGTCTATAGATGTGATTTTAAATTATCTTAGCAGATATACATACACAGAGTCATAATTCAGGATGAGCAAGCAAACTGAATTATTGTATTTTCACATATCTGCTGTTTGACTTTGGAACTTTAATAATACTTTTGAAATATTTTTTTCTGTATATACTAAAAGGATAAGATACACAGGATGCATATCCATTCATATCGACAAATATGCTTATTCAGGTATACACACTCTACAAATGGACATGCCAATGGAAGTATATGCACATAGGTACAGACATACTCACAAAATCAGGAGGGCATAGGACCACGCATGCACATGTGCACATAAAGAAGCAAATTCACGTACAAGAAGTGGGAGGCACATAACCATGAACAGCATTGCATGAATACACACATAGATACCCACACACCACAGTTCCCTTCACAGCTATATAAAGTGACAGAAAGGCCTGGAGCTGTGCAAACATCGTTAAAAGACACCCACACAGCCATGACTGTCTCAGGCTGAAAAAAAGGGAATACTGAAAAATACTGTCTGGGAGAACAAAACAGGAGAGTCAACCCATCAAACGTCTGGAACTAAAATAATGCCAGAGAGTATACCCCGGCCAAAAGCACTGCCAGCAACTAAGTCAGTCACACAGCAAGAGCAGTCATCCACACATACATATGCTGCAAGAAAAATATCCACCACCTGCCAACTGGCTACTAGCAACCATGACCTGTGTGTGTGTGTGGCCAATGTGTTGGCACCAGTGTTGGAAGAGGAAGAGGAGTGGAAAGAAAGGAAACAGCGATAGGAAATCAGAAACAACAATGGAATCAGTGCTCCCAGTCAAAACATTTGTTTAATAGAAACAGAAGTCTGGAATGTGTACAATTTATGTTTTACACAGTGAAAGGTCCTGGACATGTGTGAAACTTCAGCTTTCTTGAGTAGCAGGAGGTCCTGTGTGTGTGAAGCACATCGCTCCATTTAGCACACATCAGGTGTCTTGGAAATGCTAAACAATGAAACAGGTGGCTAACTGGCTTCCATCCTTTCAATTCCTACAACAAGAAGAAATTTGGTCAAGTGGTAAGAATAGGATGCTCAGTCAGGTCTCCTGGCTCTCTCCGAAGTGCTGTGTGATCTTGGGTGACTCATTCATGCTCTTTGTGTCTAAGTCTGCTATGCGTAAAATAAAGATAATAATGCTTCTTTACCTCTTAGGGGTGCAGGAAGATTGAAAGAATGGATGTAAAACTCCTTAAGATTCATGAAAGATATCAAGTAGAGGAAAGCCGAATTGTAAATGAAACCCTGAAATCTGTCTCTGAGTCAGACACAGTGTTGCAGGGTAGTTTTGAATGACACCAGCATTTCATGGCAGTCAACTTCCATTTTCATGCTGATTCCACATCTGTATCTCCTGTGTTTTGTTAGGATAGTTTTCAGTATGATACAATAATTTTTTTCCCAGTGTCGTATTATTACTGTATGGCATCTTTACACCTAAAATTTACTTCAAAAAAACCCCAAGTAATTGAAAAAAGCAAATTTCACCTTCTTAATTTCAGTATTTTCATAGTTGTTCTGAATAGCTAATAGCCATTTTTGCTTTATTTTTCTTACCTATTGCCTTCTGAACACTTTTCTTTACAAGCCTAAATCTTGAAGGAAAATCATCCAGTAAGTTGACTGCTTATGTATTCCTCCCTAGAGGATAAGCTATAAACAGGGAACTCATCTAATCATCTATTCTTATTTAAGGTAGTAGGAGGTTTTGCATTAACTTGATTTAATGCTATGTTGCCTTCACTCTCAGCTCATAACTAGCTGTTACAAACCACCATAGCGGGAATCCTTTTAGCCATGCCAGGCTGCATGCCTTGGCTTCTCCTCTGTCTTAAGTCAGTCAAGTCACTTGCCCATCCAGACACCCACCTGGACGAGTGTGATTTTGGCCAGAAATTCAATCCAAGATGTAAGAACACAGATAAATTTCTGCTGAAATAGTAAGCACAGTAAGGTTTTTTTTTCCAAGACATTAATGTATTATTAACAAAAAAAGATCTTATCAAAAAGTTCCAGAACAGCAATATACCAGTTTTTTACCATGGAAATTCACCTCATGGACTAAATGTAGAACTACTCAGAATTTCTCCGTGAGATATTTTCTCATCGATGAGTGTCGTTCCAGAAAACTAAATATATGCAGGTTGTTGTTGATTTTGACAATATGTGTTTAAGAACATAAAGTCGATGAGGCACTTCAGTGGGGTGGAATATTGTCTGGCATAACTGGATTTTGTATTGACATGTATTTTGTCTTGAATTTTTTGTCTTTGTATGATCTTTCATAGTCGTGCATCATAGCCCATTTGGAAACTGCATGGGAATGATTCTTTTGAGGAGGTGCTTTACTGGGTGAGTGAAGGCAGTCTCATGCATGTGCTTTGCCCATGGTTTGAGCCTGCCAGATAGGAGAAGTCCAATACAGAAGCCATGTGCTGAAAAGCAAGATATATTAGCTTAGGCTTGATGCCACCTTCATATGGTTACATCGCTTTTGGATAGAGCTGGCTGCCATCTGGCTTGTAGAGTAAAATCCCAGCTGTCTGCACCTATTCATCTGGACACACCCAACATCTGGTTAGAGAAACAAGTTGTAATTCACTGCTTAGTAAACTTGCTTCATCATTTTTCAGTTTCATTTTTGACTTGTGCATTAGCAGATTACATCCTGCTTTTATACAGTATCTTCATCGCTACAGTGTTCATTTCATGCCTGTCATTAATGTACCTAAACCGCTGTGCAAATAAATAAAAACTGCACAGCTGCTCAAGATTCTTTCATTAAATTGTCAGAATAAAAACTGGCTTTACATCTAGTTGAGAATATTAATGAAAAAATGCTGGTTTGATTAGAAAAGAATTTAAGTGAAGAGTCATAAACCAAAAATTCTAACATCCCCAAAATAGTGGTTCAGGAGAAATTTCTCTTTTCTGGAAAAGCTTGGAGGTCTGATTTAGCTTTATATATATTTATATATATAACTATACATATTTTTCTGCTTGGATTTTCAGCGAAGTAAATAAAATGCCCAAAGGAAAAAAAAAATCCTCTCAATTGTTGCTGGTCAAAACCTGATCACTAAAATAACTATATTAGACAGCAAATGCTTGGAGAACTTGCAGATGACTATGAACTTAGAATTTTTGTCTCTTAGCGGTTTATAGTATTTGGGTCCATTTAGGGAGAATGTGTATAGCTAGACTGAAGTTAAACATTCTAAGTTGCTTTAAGTCCAAGAGCATCTGCATGACTTTTAAGGCATTTGAGCCTGGAAGAAGATATACTGATTAAGGCTTAGATTTTGGTATGCTTTATGAATGATTTGCTTTTGTTCTTAGGTTAGAAACTTCTCAGTACATCCATCATTTTTTCAAGCAAGCTGGGTAGGATGATCTGGGATCCTTATCATCCTGTTTAACACAAAGATTTTTACTCTCTTCTACTGAGCCCGGGACCATGGTTTGTCCCTCTAAAGCCAAAACGTTTTCTCATGGATAAAGTGGCCTGCCACAGACAACTTTTTGCAGGAGATTTCAGACTCCCTTTGGACATAATCTTCTATTTCTGAAGTTGAAGAACTTAGTATTTGTGCCAGTGAAAGGCAAATGGTCCTAGAAACGCAGTACATACATAGGAATGAGGCTGTATCACTGGTGACTAGTGGAGGCTGTAATACATTACCATATAAAACTGTGTGTTGCTGAGGAGCTAAAAGTCCTGCAGCTTATTTCCCAAAGACTCTAGGTCCCTGAAGCTGCCCTGTCAGGTGAGGTGGTAAAGGCAGTTCCAATCAGTCATCAAAGCTTCTTCCTGCAGAAAATGCCAGAAATACTTGTATCTGAGTGGAACTGGCAGACAGCAGGGGAGTTGCCAGTTTCATTTTGGAAGTAAATGTCTTGGGCTCAGTTCTGCTTCTGACTTTCAGAGATGGCTGCTTCCCAGCTGGAGACATCCCCCTTCAATTATCTTGGCCTGAGTGTACAAGATGACATTTAAAAAGGCTAGTACAGTGCCTCCCATCTTCTTTCCAGAGTGGGTATGGTGAGTTTGTTGGCAAGACAGGAAGGGGAAACAGAAATACAGTACCTAACATGGGCAAGTAATAGCTGTCTTAGTACCAGTATAGTTGATTCAGTAGTATGTATGAGGGAATTTTAACTAAGCTATATACAACTAATCTTGAATCTCCTTCCCATTCCTTGTGAGCATTGTGCTAAAGACAGAATACTGATCTGGTACCACATGGTGACAGAAGGCCGAAAGACTTTGTTCGCTGACAAATGTGAGATCAGTTCCCATCCATTCAATTCCAGATATCACTTCCAGGCTGTTGTAACCATGGTGGTGGTGAATTTGAAAGGCAGAAAGGGCTGAGCATCCTGCTTGGAGCTTCCTGGAGGTTTAGAAAGGAAACAGCATGAATCATAAATTCTAGGATTTTCCAGAATTATGGCTTCTCCTGTTCATAGCACAGACTCAGGTAACTGCTTGGTGATGGTTATGGCAGAAAGCCAGTTTAGGATGAAATAAAGAGCCATTCCATGGTGTCGAAAGCTGCTTTATGCACTCTGAACTGAGTCCTAAATCCAAGAGTGTTTGTGCTGAACAAACATTGAGATAAGAGTATTTCTTACTATTGTTCCTTTTTTTTGTGGGAGAGGTGTCATTGGTCCCCGCAAAAGCTAGATTTCAGCTGAGCATGTTTATTTCATGCTGTTGTTAAAATGCAGACAACTTCTTCACATTGCTGTGGATAGTGTCTCTAAGGCAGGAGCAATTGAAGCTTGAATGAAAAAGTCTTACAAGAAAACGCATAAAACAGCCAAGCCCAGGGAGAAGACTTACCCCGAGGTTTATATTTCAGTCCATTTTACCAATAAATCTAAGCTCTGGGAAGCAGGTGAATATTCAAAGTGTACAATTCCATTTGCCTGTGTCCTTTCCTGCAAGTGAATGGGAGATACAAAACAATTAAGTGAAGCATTGTGATTGCCTCCATCTGTGAAGTTCAGCATTTGTTTAAATAGTCTAATGCATTGAGTCTATGCATGCTGGCAGGCAAACTAAAGCTGAAGTGATTCCTATTCCTTGAACGAATTGGAAAAATCCAAAGGATCTGATTTAATTCAGAGCAGATGCCTCTTCCTCACACCTAGGCAAAATGCATCATGCAAACAAGGTATGAGTGAATGCAGTTTCAGGGGGAAAGCTGGTCAGTCCCTTCCTTGTTCATGGTATGCTGCATCCAGCACTGGTAAGGATGTTAGACAGGACTGTATTGTTCCAAGGTCTGCCATATACTCAATGTGTAACCTCAGGGAAGTAATTTAATATCTTCATCCTTCTGTTCTCCAGGCATTGAATCTTTTCTTTGCTCACTGAGATTACAAACTCTGGAGAGTAGCGATAGTTTCTGTTTAGCAACAAATACACCATGAGTTTCTGGGTGCTAGAGTAATAAAATTGTAATCTGTTCTTCTGAACAGCTTTTAGATGAAGGATATTGTTTCATTTGGTGCTCTAACTTAGGTGATCACTTTCCCTCTGTGGGGAGCTTTATTCTTCCATTGGCTATAGAGAGCCTGAGAATATGAGTTGACTAATTTAGTCTGAAGTTTGGCTTTGTTCATACCTCCTGTAGTTCTTATGGATTCTGAAAAGTCAGTTATACTCAGTGTATTCTACTCAGTGTTGCAAAGGCTCCCCTTTCCACCTATGCTCGTTTTTGCTCATATGCTCATTTCACTTGATCAGTGACCACCCGCCTCTGTTTGAATTTTCAAGGTGAATGATTGAATTGAATCCTGCTATATAGTCTTTCCAACACTGGACCACCCACTTACCCTGGGTCCTTTAAAACAAACAGACAAAACATCCAACTTCTTTGTTCACCCTCAACTTCTCTGGTATTATTTTACAAGCATAACTTTGTTTAATACCTGATAATTAGTGGTAATAGCCTTTTTAACTTCTGCAGCTGTCAAAACCACGCATCTCTAGCAAAAATATAAAGAATATTAGGTATCCAGGCAGTAGGCTACATTATCCCTCCAGTTTGTCTCAGCTAAGAAAAATATCTCCATGATGTAACTCACATAACTTTGGTTCTTGTTACTGATCAAATTCATGTTGTTTTTTTCTTTTAAATGATCTCAGTCCTAGAAGCATCTAATAAAGGCATCAAGGCAGACAGCTTCATAAAGGAAAAGGACACTTCACCACATTGTGCCTTTTCTTTTAAAGAGGATGCAAGGAGGGCAGAGGAAACTATACAGCAGTCCCTGCTAGAAACATGACATATACCCTTTATTTTACTGTCCTGTTTGTCACATGCTAATACTCAGAATGTGGGATGTTATAAAGATCTTGGAAACAGGCTATGAACCCTACAGCTATTGTACCATTTTAAATCTCCGCCCCCACAGCTGGACCCCAGATCACAATAGAACAAAAGCCCTTTCCACATATTCATTATGTGTCTGCAACACAGCTATGTTCTTGTTAACGAGTTTGGAAGTGGTATTATCCATGCTTTGCACATCGGTACAGGGATTCAGGTGGTGGGCATGGATGCTAGTCTCGGTTCGGCAGTTAATATGTGGTATAACTTTAGCTATGTCATTTATCCTCCAGGTGTTGGACCTTAGCAGAGGATAGCATAACAAGAAAGTGTGAATAAAGACAGCATCTCTAATGTTTTAGGGTGTCTGTCAAACATAATTCTGTGGTCCTGGATAACACAGGAATAATGAAAGAAACCTTAGGGTGTCTGTCAAACATAATTCTGTGATCCTAGTTAACACAGGAATAATGAAAGAAACCTATCTTGACAGGAAAGCACTAATGACCCACCTATCATGAGAGAAATTTGTGCAAGCCCAGGACAACACAAGTTGCATGAAGATAGATCTATTTTTGTCCATGTTGACAACAGATCCATTTTAGCCACATGGTGTATGGACATGGAACATGCTTAGAACAAAGCTAGTTGGAAACTCGGCTATTAGTGCTAGCGAAGCCAGAAACAAAGGAAAATTAAAGTGGGTCAACATGTGATTTTAAACACGATTCCACATCAAGTGTTTTCTAATTAACATGGCTGGCTACTATGTATGGATGTGTTTCATTCCCATGGTTAAAGTTTATTACCAAAGGATTTTTTGTGAACAATTTTGAAGACGGTTTAGAGAGACCACATGATGGCAAACCAAGTAGGCACCAAAAAGACTAGGCCAGCAGTGTGTTTTCTTATTCAGTGTTCTAATTTATATACAAGAAAGAGATTTTCTGTGACCAAAAAACATAGCACATGTCTCAATAGATAACATCATGCAAGAATTATGTGTGCTTCAAGAAGGATGGAGGTGACGGATAGTATCGCATTGTGTAGCCCCTTGCTATTGGATCATGATTGGATGTTTCTGGCAAAGGAATACTGAGTTGGGCATTCAGTGACAGTATGTTTAGCTGTGTGGCTTTTAATTTACCTTTGACTTAACTTGAGGGTCCTGTTTACATTTTGCTTGGACATTTCTTGCACAGCTTGCTGTGTCCAGTTCAATAGTCTTTATGGACTATGAAACGGGTTGCATTACAAGGCTTCCCTTAGAGAAGTAAATGTGTATGTTTGCCGGTAGTCCAGTTTGTGGATGAAACTTGGTGGACTAGACTCCAGATAATTTTTCCACCATTTCTAGTAAACACACTGCAATTACAGCTGGGGTTTCTGATAGTGTCAATCGTATCCATAGTTTAGATTTGATACTTCCTGGACAACTTCTAATTGCTCAAAACAGGAATGCCTACATTTTTTGGCATTCACACGAAGTAGTCATAGGAACGCCATAGGAACTTTTGATTTTTCCTGTGTCAAAGCATTTACTCTGATTCATCGGTCCAGAATTGAATCCATCCAAGTTAAGGCTATTTCATGGGAAGACTCCGTTCCGAATCTAAGAGTACCTTGAGAAACAAATAAGTTTGTGATATCCTAATTTCCATGTCTACATAAGAGTGGTTGCCATTTTCTGACTCAGACAAAGAGTGACATCCCTATACAGAGCAGACATGGATTAGATGCTTTTTGGTGTTGGTATGTGACATGAACTGTAATGTTTTTAGGTAAAATTTACCAGAATTTATGAGCATATTGTTCCCTAAGGATCTCAAACCTTCTCACAAATATTAAGCTTATCCTACTCCAGGTTGTAATATCAGGTATGTAATGAGACCATTGGCACAAATAACTAAATAAATAACTAAAGTAAATAAAGCATTACTAAATGAGTAAATGAGGGCACAGAGGATATAACTCACTCATCTCTGAACTGTGACAAAATGTAGCTTATGAAACATATAATAGGAAGTGCCCTCTTTTCCCATATTGGTAAGTTTATGTCTAGCTACTCAGAGTCTTTAAAGGATTTAAGCTAACTGCACAGAAAAAAATCACTACAACTGTTCCTGCTCCCCCTTACCTTTGGCACAGCACAGAGTGTCCATCAAGCAGGAGTTCCTACAGGCATGAAATGTGTGATGGCCACCCACAAAAGAGTGAAAGCCCAAAGACTGACTCTCCCTAGTGAAATCTTGCATGTCAGTTGTAGAACTAGGATTGAACCTCACAGCTCAGTATTGTCAGGTCTTTCAGTGACAACCCATGCTTAGGTTGCCTCAGAGTTTGACAAAATTTTTCAGCTGAATATCAAGCAGATTTGTGTTCTGAAAACAACTTGCTTGATTCATCTCTCTACTCATTTGTGAAGCTGCATTCCCGCTTTAAAAAAATTAAATGTTCTTTTTAATTTCCCTAAAATGAAGTTTCCATTTTTCAGAATATCATTCCTTTAAACTTTGGAATATTCCTTAATTTTATTTTTAAATGGAGAAAACAATTGTTGTTTGTCAAATCTAACTACAACATTCTGGTTTTGAGCAAAGATGATACTGTTTGGCTTGGACTGGTGCTTCCTCTCAACTTTACAGTGACTGAAAATGTTGGTTTGTGATTGACCTGAGACTAATTTGTTCTTGATATTTTAGAAATACCACCACCAACAAAATATTAGTGCAACCTTAGTTCTAATCTCCTGTCCTCTTCTGTACACACTAGCCCATACCTTCCCTCTTGTAGTTCAAATGAAAAATTCTCTGATGTTCATCAGATTCCACAATAGCCCTCAATCAGAAAAACATGTTTTCCAGGAGCATAAAGAGAGCATGTAACATGGAATGTGAAAGCTGCTTTGAAATGTCAGATTTCAAGGCCTGTGATGAAGAATTTTATTTTGAATCATTAACCATTTGAGAAGTTTCCTTTTTGCTTGGATCCTGGAAATTCTCATTCTAGTGCCATGCTAGAGACTATGTGTGCAGCAGCAAATTAACAGCACAGTAGGAGGATTAAGCTTTTGAAAAATTATTTTCCTCTAATGAAAAGCCTCTTAGGAAGTGTTGTCCATTGCTGCCAATGTAAACATTCACTAGTGTCCATGCCAGCAATAAAATTTTTTTTCCAGAAAAAAGAAGACGCTGAAACATGTCATAAGGAGCATGGTGTGTGGTGAAAGCATGAAGGGCATGTAAGCAAGCTCCAGTTACACAAGAAACTGGAAAAACCTAGAAAAAACTTGTTATCAAGGTGTGATATATGGTCACTTCTATTTATATTGCAGCAGTGTTTAGAAAACTTGTCTTAAATCAGTACCCCATGTGACAATAACTGTTAAATTAATCACAAGAAACATCCTTAGCCCTCATGAGTTCACAGTTCCAACAGGCTGGACAAGCAAACTAGGAAGCTGAGAGGCATAAAAAAAGGGAATTTACCCACTGTCGTAAGGGAGGCAGTTGCAGAGCTGAAAATCATAATCCAGGGCAGTGTATGGACCTCACTGAAATCAATACAGTTTTGCCATCTGATGATAAAGTGGTATGAATTATCTCTGTCCTCTGCCACCCTGTTCAGTGCCATATTCACACAGTCACATGTTTTTCTGACAAATTCCTAACACTGTTTAATTCCCGTGAATGACAATGAATAAATCTTCCTCTTAGGAGAGTGGAGGCTAGGGTATCAATAATATGTTACAAACCCTCTCATTGCTGGACTGCTGTTCCAGCCAGCTTGTCCCTGGCTGGTATTCATTGCTACAACTGCTGAGAAAATGGTAATACATGGTCTGCTGAAAAGAAACTTTTTTTCACAAGTATTTTTATGAAAAGTTAATTTATTTTTCCATCAAAGCATACAGCTGCAAATATTGTGATTGAAAAAGATGATATTTTATGAAATGTGTCATTAATCTCCTGCCACATTTTGAATATAGAAGCATCAGCTTCCTAATGATTTAATATCAACAATACTGACTTCCTACATTGTTAATGCTAACAGGCCTTTCTAAACGTAACACAGCTGACTGCCCCTTTGCCCCATTCGTGTCTTTCTGAGTGCGGCTGTCAACTGTTAGTTCATGTCTTTCTGGGTGTGTCTGTCAACTGTTAGTTCACGAGTTTATACCTTTCCCAGTTGAATCTTTGAGGTGTTTTTTTTCCTTCTTGCACATAAACTAATTCACCCTGAATACCAGCCAGCACATTGTATAGAGTTTGATCTATGTAGTTCAATACCTGTCAATCTTTCCTCAGGAACTGTATCAGTGAAAAAAGTGGCAAAGCAGCCTGCGTAAAACAGCTCATTTAGTATAGTAATAGGAACAATTCATTAGAGGGAAAGAATTTTAAAACACCAAGCAGTTGGCATCCAAATTGCTGTACTTGCCTTTGTGCTGACACTTGTGCTTATGTGGCTGCACAGGGAGCTGAATCAGGGAACTGGATGAAAACTTGCTTTTGCAGGAGGAGGTTGGTTTTTCAGTTGGATTAGTTCCCTGACCCAAATTACTGTGCAACCACACAAGCATCCCTCTCAGTGGTGGCCCACACTTAGATCAACTTAATTTGCTCATTTCACCTCAGCTTAAGTGGTTGGTGAACATTAGAAATAGTAGTTTTCAAGTTAGTTTTTCTGTAGTTCTGTATTTCTGGAAGATGTTATTTCTTGTTCTGTGTTAAGTTTTTGTCTGTTCACATATGCCAGTGTACACTTCCTTGCTTTTTCTCAGCCTTCTGCTCTGGAGATCAAGCCTAGGTACTTGTATTGGATTTCATGCACTGGGCGGGTGATCACATGTTCTAAACAGTTTTTCAAGTATAAATTATTGAGATGAATTCAGAACCTGGATAAGTAAACTATGAACAGCTGACGGCTGTGTTATTGCATCCTGATGAACTGAAGCATCACTGCCAATCCAGTATGTAAGGGAAGAAAACTGCTTTTTTATCAGAGGTGATTTGAACACATTTCTGCAGAGACCTATCAGGAACACTTTCAATTAGGCTGAAGTTTCTATGTTCGAGTCATTAATAAGACTAAACTCCAGCAAGGATGTAGATTCAGACAAAATACTGAATTCAGAATGTCTAGATATTGATACCTTAGTTTGCATTTAAACACTTGAACAGCAGGACATGCAGCTTCTATTCAGCGTTGAACAGGAGTCTGTTCCCGCTTAGGCGATGTTAGAGAAAACTTCAACTCTAGGTACTTCCTAACTAAAGAGTGCTTTGACTTGTGAATGAAAAGTATTCTGTAAGAGATATTCGTGATGATTGAATTGTAAATTGTTTACATTGCAGTGAAAAACTGCAAGGGCCCATGTTGCTAACATGGTATCAACATTTTTTGCGTTTATCAACATTTAATGCTGGAGAAGAATACTAACTATAAGAATGGTTGCTTCATCAACCCCAGTTTACCTGTACAAAGCTTGATTAGGCTGCATTAAACAGACCTACTATGCTGATATGAGCACATTGTACCTATTGCTTTGGTGTTGCTATGCATAACAAGCAATTCTTCCCAGGCACATGTCAAAATCCTACTAATGTGAAGTTGGGTTCTTTTCCCACAATATGCTTTATATGTATCAGCCAGAAGGTGCAGTGCTGTTATTTGGTGTGTTACAATCAAAATCTTGTTTTGGGCGAAAGGGAATTCACCATATATATGGAATTAATACTGTATTGCTAAACAGTTAATGTCTTAACAGTCTAATAGGCCAAATGATTAGCCCAGTTAGAGTAACATACACTCAGGGTGCAAATTAATACAGAAAAATAATACAGTTGAAATTGTTATATAGAAGAAAACTTTTCCTAATACTATTGAATTAGTTTTCTAGGACTGGGCTAGTTTTCTTATGAACAGGTTGTGGTAAAGACTTGGTAGAGGGTTGCTTCTAGGAAAGAGGACAACACATTGCAAACTATGGGGAAATATGGAGGCTAGCGATATCAAGAATGCATGTACACATTTGGTGCTCTGATGAGAGCTAAATGGTCTGGACATTTATCATGGATCCCATAAATGTTTCTGTGAAATAGTTTGATATGAATTGGAAAGAATCACATATTAAAAAGAAATAGTAATATGTCAACTTCAGTAAAATCTCCTATGTGGAAAGTTATGAAGGTCTCCATTAAATTTCAGTAGCTAAGTGTAGAGTATGCAGGCAGGGCAGATCACTGCCTGTTTTGCTAAGAAACCTGTAAAACTCATGTCACCTATGAGAAAGAAGAAAAAGAGGAACGACGGAGAGAAAAAAACTTGAAATGAGTTGGATAAAACATCATCTTGACTTGTCTTAAAGGAATAGATCTCAGCCTTTTTCACACTCTGACTGCACATTGTGGTGGACAAATGTTATACATAGCTTTTATATGAAATTTTGTATCCATGAATCCAAAGTGTTTTTCAAAGGAGTGCAGGAATTTTATCACTACATTACAAGAGGGGAAACTGAGGCAGAAAGAGCTGACTAGAATTAATTATCCACGGTCATCCTACAGGCAGGCAGCTGACTGAAAATAGAAAGGAACCTTGGCCCCAGTCTGTTGTTCAAGCCCCGGGGCCACAGTGACCAACACCACCCCCCCGCCCCCCCCCCCCCAAACCAAACCAAACCAAACCAAACCACCAAAACCAATAATTTCCGGACTTTCCCTCCTTTGCCATAACAAATGAAAGAATTGTTTTGACTTCTGGGAGCCTGTTAATGACCCTGCTGGAGTTCCATTTCCTTGCAGAACTCAGCCCAAATAACCTTTTTTTCTGTTACGACACAAATTTTCAGTGACTACACACTGTCAGGACAGGAGTTTCACTTGTGAATGTGCACCACTCTTTACTGTTGTCACTCAGTAACTACTCAGCTGTCATAGCTTCCATGATCTCTTTTCCTGTAGCCACTGATGACTGCTTGGAGAGATATCACCCAGATATATCACAAACCAAAACTGGTGTCGCTGGAGCTGTTAAAGGATACTTGTTTGGTCACTCAGGTTTGAGATTTTGCCAAATAAAGAGGAAAATCAAGACATGCTCAGTGAAAAAGGAAAAATACTGGTAACGGCTGAGAAGTAGGATTTGACAAATCACTATCTGTACGATGTCTCCTACTGCTTCCAAATGCAGTTGGGGCCTCATTGTATTAGATGCTGGAGCTGGAAAAGGGGATCTGTCTTCACAGCATAATAAAGTGCTATGCAGATATACCCAAACTCTGTCTGAATAACATGAGGCTCTCTCATGGTGGGTTAATTAATTTGGCACTGCGTTGCATGTCGTATCTGCGCTAGCTTGCGTTAAGTTCTGCCCTGAGGATGTGCAGTAGTAGAAATGGTCCTCCAAAACACATAATAGTCTCAACTGTCAAGCAGCACTTCCTCTGCTAAATAAATGTTTCCCATTTCTCTCCAAACATACACTTATCTTCCATAATTAAGATTCTTCCCCGTGTATACTCTACGTTTTAAAGAGAGGAACATAACAAGCATATATAAGCATGTATAAGAAGATCTGATCTGATCTTGTTTCTAAAGGAGTGTAAGAACACAGTCAACTTCTCTACATGTTTTCCATTATAATTTCCATTTACTTCCTTAATAGAAAATAAAGGCATGACCCCCTTCTGTCCTTAGCTCCAGCTTGTCCCATCTGTAACAACTGTAGAATCAAAAGATGTAAGCATTTGTGAAAGCTAAAAGCCACTGGGAAAATACGTCTTTTCTATTGCCCATCACATTTTGTTTGAAGATCTGAATTTTTGAATGAAAACATTTCTGGCTATAGCCATGCTATGACAGGTCATCAATATTTATTTAGAAGTGGCATCAAAAAGACAAGGAGAATCAAATGTCACAGTGTATTTGTCACAGATAGCTTGAAACTGAAGTGAAATTTATTATTTTTCTCTTCCTCTGAAATGAATGCCTGTGAGGGCAAATAATAAAAGACTTTTGTGAGTAAAGGAATTCAACTGCCACTACTCAAAATAACAAAGTCTAACAAATGATTATTAGCTAGAGATTCAGATTTTCTCTTGTGAAATGGATTTTGTTGAGGGTTTTTTCCTTTCGTTTCTTTGATATGCACTTGGATAAATTACTGGGCTGAATAGAGCTGTAGACAAACTGATTAAAAAAATCGCTTGATATATGGTGATGTTTAATGGTCAGAGACATGTGGGTTCTCAGAATATTTCTTTTGCTTGCTATTAACAGCGTGTGAACATGAAGGTTCTTGCAAGAACCCGAGACTTCACTTGACAGGTTCTGTGCAGGTGTGATCAATTACAGCTCTTGCCTAGAGGAGCAGCTCACAATTAAAGTGCTGCAATACTAGGGATGGGGACTGAGGAATTAAGACCAATGACATATTTGGACAATTTCCAGCCCTACTGTGGCTCATATTGTCATTTAGCAGTTTTCGCATGCTTCATACCAGAAAATAATTTTGAAAAGTGATTTGAAACCATTACATTTACTTTTCTAGATGCAAAGGAGCACATTCCTAGCTTGCCTGCCTATTTACTTTATAGTATTAGGCATGTCACCTTCTATGCTTTGGTTTCCTCCACCCTATATATGAAGGCCGTACTTCTGTAAGGATAATGATGGATACAGTTATCTAAGTCACAGGTGCTTTGTGAGGTTTACTATATCAGCATGCCTGCTAGATTAGTCAAGCTTTATGAAATATGCTATGTGGATCTTAGGTCTAATTATGAAATGTATTAGTACAAATTAGTCTGCAGCTAGAACGGCATTTTAAAATTTATAATATCTTTTAATGGGTGTGATACAGAAATTGTCTTTTAATTTTCTGAGTATCCTGTTTTAATAGTAATAGTAAACCATAAAACCACGCTATGATTTATTTGAACAATATAAGGCATTGCCACACATACCTGATTAGGATTCAGGTTCTGATATCCTGGTTCAGCTTTAAAACACTTTCCTCCTTATGTCTAATAGTAGACGCTTTCGGCAAACGAGGAGTAATGCGATACAATGCCCAGGTCACTGAAGAAAGGCTCCAGGGACGGTTTTCTTACCTGGCTCTGATGAAGACACACTAAGTAACCTTGAGAAAATTAGTTTCCTTGTCTTGTTTGAGCAATAAGCTTCCAAGACCTCTGTTGTTTTATTTCAGTAGCATCTAATGCAAAGGTTGTTCTTATCTTAGCCTTTTTTATGTTTCTCTCAATTACTTAAGTCTTCCTGTCTTTCTATGAATAGTCTGTATGGGGCTCCACACTTGCTGGACGGTACTTCACCAGGAGAACATCCAATATATATATCTTGCCTTTGTCCAGTCATGTATTTAAAAGCAATAAATTTCATTTCAACTTGGTCAGGTGGACAAATAAGTGTAATTTTGATCTTTTCCTCCATCCTTAGGGAAAAAAGCAGCCTGCAACTGAGTTTCCCACTTAACATCATATTTTAGGAAGAAATATTGTCTCCATTCTATGATTCTATCATTCTTTTACTCTTATTTCTTACAGTGAGAAGCTAAAATACACAAAATAATTAGCTAGCAAAGAGCAGATCCAGATGCTGTGCTCATGAGCAGGAGGGTATTTATGACAGTAATAGACTTCTTAAGTTAGCAGACAAAGGAAGCCAAACCAGAGCACACAGAGCTAAGGCACGCATTTTTTAAATGTAGGGAATGAATCTTTCAATGTTTATATTACCTCATTATCAAATACTAACTACTTTTTCTCTGGGTGTTACAGTAACATGATTTATAGGATCAGAGAACTGAAACTTTGTGGGCTAGAAATGAACTTAGGAAACTTTCCAACTTAATTATATTTGCATAAGAAATGTGTTTTATCTCTACAAAATTACCAGAGCCACTGCTGAGAGAATGGAGATGTCTCTTATGGAACATGCTTCCAAATAGTTCCCCTCAAAGCATACCCAGGCTCACTGAACCTGAGGAAAAATATTTGTGGAAGGATTCCCCTGCATGTTCCCAGTATTTTATTTGCTGTGTAGATTGCACAGTATTACATTATAAACACAATGGTTTCAGCTAGTATGACAAAGAATTGCGATTAGTTCAAAACCTTTGTAAGTAGCAGGTTGCCTTGCATAATTTTTCAGAATTGCTAAGTCCACCAAATGCTCTGACTACAAATCCTTCTCACTCTTTGTCTATCAGCATATCTGAGAGGCCATGTGAGGTATGCATACACTTTTCTGCCAAAAAGCTGAATAATGGCTCCCCTTCTACCTTAGCCCTGTGGAGCGCTTGTATTAGATCTTCCAGGGTGTACCGAGGTATCCCCTCAGGATGTGAGAAAGTAGCTGTGATGAGGAATACTTAGGGACTTGATCTAGAGAAGAAAATGGGCACCTGTCCAAAATGAGGCAACTACACTAGAGCATCTGCATTGCTCCACATGTCCAAAACAAATAACTGGTATTTTAGTCTAATTATTTTTATTTGGAATTTTTTTTTCCACCAAAGCGCAATATTTTTTTTGCACAAAGCAGCTGCTTTTGGGATTATACTACATTGAGTAAAAAGCTTAATTTTAAAAAAAAATTTAAAAAGTTTTTTCTAGTAGGAGACTTTCCTTTGAAATAAAAGGATAAAACAAACAAGAAGGTGTAGACACAGTAATTAATACTTTTATGTTAGGCAGAAAGTACAGGAGTACTACACCTGCCAAATTCTGAAATCAGCACTATCTGACAAAAACACTACGATTTCCTCTTCATCAGCTGTTATAGTTAAGAGATCAAAACAAGGAAACCTACACTTCTCTTGATGCAAAACTGGATACAGAATGATAATAGGAGAGGATTTATTATCCATGATGTAAACAAATGAGTTTGGCTCCCAAACCTGCAGCCAACAGTCAACAATCTGATGGAAAAATGAGACCTTGATGGACAAATTTTTACTTAGGAAATGAAAACCATAATAAATGCCTAGCAGGAGTACTGCTTAAACAAAACAGATTTCCAAAGGGACCATAGGTGATGCCAATAATTCCTTATTACAGTCAAATAGATATGACACAATTGCCTCAAAAAACTTAACAGAATACACAACTGAGGTAGCTGTTAAAAGCCCATGCATGTCAGCTGGTATAGAGATTTGGAGCCATAGGATCAAGGCATTCTTGCTGTTATGGAAAATATAGGCTGTATCTTAGTATATGGAAGATAAGTAATATATGTATGTGCAGCTTAACACATGCACCTTAATAAACTAGATAGAAAACAGCATTACTCACAAGTATTCTATGCACTCAGCCACATTGGGATACAGTGAAAACAGAAATGATCTGCATGCAGTAAGTACTTACGACAGAATATAAACTGTTTCCCTGCATCTGGCCAACAAGCATCACATCTGTATCTAATAACTCTAATCACCCTGTTTGTAACTTAAATAAATCTGCATTACCATGTAAATGAATTACCATTAAAATATGACCTGGCCATAAATCTTCCGTAGACAAGGAAGTTTCCCATGGTGCATTCTATTCATTCTTACTAATTCAATCTAATTGCTTTCTGAGATAATAATTAACATCTTCTGGTTTGTTTTCACCTGGTGGTTATCAAATGACTAGCAATCTTTCACTGCTTCCTAAGAGCACAGTTGTTCTAGGTAAGGAGAATATTGTGTTGGGAGCTTTTGTAACCTACTAGCCTGAGACTCCATCCTTGGGTAAAGTGATAATTGTTTTGTGGCTTATACTAAAATGGTGCCTGTCAAAATGTAAGCAAAGAAAAAACAACTGTAAATTATATGGCTTAGTTCAAGAAAGCATCAGGGGGAATTTAGTAAACTGTGCGGCACAGCAGTTGAAGCTAGTTTACAATTCGTCTGAAGCAACTCTGCATTGCGCTGGGTTTTGCAGCCAGACACTGAACATCAAGCCAACTGTATGTTAAAGCGGACTTTTACAGACATGCAGAACACCATCAGTCCCACTGAAGTCAATGAAAGCTCAAAGCAGTCATTATCACCCATGAAGATGACATTCATTAACAACTTTAAAAATAACATAGGTAACAAGAGTTGGAGCATACATCTCCAGAACTAAAACCACACATGTACAGTCACTGAGATACTGGCAGCTAGCAGCAGGAATAAGCCTCAATAGAAAGCCATGTAGTTAAGCTCATATTTATGGTGTGGGAAGCTCTTGAATCATGGTCTGCTAAAACCTGTTTCCCCTTTCATCTTTTCTAATACTGATCTCTCAGGATATTTCATGTAAACAAAATGGCAAAGGGCCATTCTCTGGGCCCGTATCAAAAGGCATGGCACAGCTCATGCACACACTGTTTTTCTCTTTTCCACCCAAAGCAAAGCGTCCTGCTTCGAAGTGTCATCTGGAAACAAGTCTCTGACTTGAAGAATTTCCATACCATGGCCAGGCATTATCTGACAGAGTGTCAACTGACATGAGCCAAACTTATGCCAGGGAGCATGCTAATAATTCAACAGTAGGAATGGTTGTACGCTAGTGTGTGCTTGAGCCTATGCGCTAGCCATGATTAGTTTACTAGCACAGAGATAGTTTCATTATGTACATGTGTTAATCAGGTAAAAGTGTTCTAACAATATGGTGAGGGTGTCCAAAGCATCCGTCTTCATTTTTACTCCTCTCTAAAGCTATATGTGGTCCAGCTGGCTACAAACATGAAGCAAAAGCCTTAGTTAATTTCATGAAGCCATGGAATAAAATCATAAATATTTGGAAGCTGTATTAGAACGAAAACAGAAGACACGAGGAAAGTGTACTGCATTACCAGTGTTCAGATATTAACTTGGATTTGCAAGGAATGGCAAAAGGAATGTCTACTATTGTAATGCTTCAAAGGTATCAGTGTATTCTAATGGATGTGTAAGCTCCCAGTCCAACACAAGTCTGATTTCTGTGCTTAGTTCACAAGATAACCATGGGCAAGTCACTTCACCTCTCAGCTGGTATTGATGCTATTTGCAAACCATTTTAAATTTTGCCATTGAGAAGCCTGTAAAGTGTTAACCAGTGAATGTCTGCTGCTGTGAATGTCTGCAGAGTACTTCCTTTGCCTCTGTAATCACTGATTTGAGTTGCAAAAGAAAGAACCGGCTGCTGGATAAAGATACGAACAGTACCAAGAAAGAGAGAGTCATTGTGGCTGCAGGCATTTGTAAAACATTGAAGGACACAATTTCAATGGATTGCAGAGGGCTTTTCACCACTAACTCCCTTTGATTGCAGTAGGAACTAACTACTTGTGAAGGCTGAGTTGTGTCGGCATAGCACAAAGATGAGGTTTTCATCTCACAGTCATTTGCATGGCAATGATTTGTTCCTTCCATCAAGTCTTCTGAATTATGCAAAAACTGAATAATAGACTGCAATAAAAAATATAGCCATGGATATAACACATACTTTTCAGTAAGCAGGCAATGAAAAAAGGCATGTGCGTTAACTTTGCAGACAAAAATCACTTCCCAACAGCCTGGCTCTCAAGGATGGGAACCTAATGAAATGTCATGTCATAGATGATGACTCTGTAAAACCTCCTGCTGCCTCATATTTGAGAAGAAAATATTATTACGTTGACAATCAGCCCTAACTATGAGGCTGCAGAGAAACTAGAAGTTAATTGTATTTTCAGATCCATTCTTCTTAGGCACAAAACCAGTCAGTCAATTTCTGATGCAAGGGAAGAGGAAGAAGAGCCTATCTGAGTAAGATACTGTGGAATAGCTGGCATTTCAGAAGTTCAGTAGAAGTAAAAGCCCTGGAACCACACTGCCATACACGTGCTCTTCAAAATGATCCACTCTCAGTATGTCTTAAGAATGAGAGTTTGGCTGCAGTACTGCAATGTAACTTGATGCCACTGAGTGCTCAGTCCCTTTGGATTTGTATGCAGCAGGTGCATATAGCACAATACTTTGTCAAAAAACTTTGGTTTTCTGTGAAAACGTAGGCTTTAAACAGTTAAAATTAGGATGCTCATGGTCAGTCTGACCTTATGTAGCAAATCCCACAGGTCTGCATCACTGTTCTTGAAAGAGCACTTTGGCTTTATTGTTGAAGTCTTGCTCTGGGGATAGGTGGGGCCTGGCTGCTGATTGGATTTATATTCCTGAGTGTGTGGTAGAGTTGGTGCACAATTGTAATCAAATTACTTCCCTTCAATTTTAATTTAAGCATTTTTCTCTGATGATATTTCTTTTGTCTGCCATTTGTTTAGACAGTAACACCATGGGGACAGAAACTCTTCTTAGTATCTGTACACTGGTCTGACTAATAGAGCTCTCTGATCACAGAACATGGAGGTACTGAGGCCATAGAAATATAGGTAGATATATAGATATCTATATATAGATAAAGTTACACTGCTGTAAAAATAGTATGAATAATGGAGCATCCAAAGAACTTTTTTTTCCTTTAAGAAATTCTAATTTTTACAGGGAGGAAAGCACAAGCTGCAAATAACTGATTCCAAGCAAAAGTTATCATGGCATTATTTACTGCTAACCATTTATTTTGGACTGTTCTGGTGGGTTTGGTGCATCCTTTCCACAGGTCTGGCTGCCTTATTACAGCATAAAAGTCAGGGACGACTCTTAAAAATTACAAAGCAGGAAGCTGGGAGCAAATTCAAGGACACAACTATAAAACTAACATGAATTAAGAAATGTTCAGTCTGTCTTTTCCACATTTTCAAATTCAGACCCTACTTACTTCTTTCAAAATTTTTTTTTTTTTTGGGGGGGGGGAGAATGGGCAAATATATTACTTGTATTACCTAAGCAATCACAGAATGTTTATGTAGCTTACTGCCTGAATGTTCCATGTCATCTTGTGCATGGAAATGGCCTTTACAGAGTTCATTACATTAATTATTTTCTCATCACTATAATTAATTTCTTACAAATTTGTGATTTATGCATGAAAGCCAGTTTATTATTTTATTTGTAATTATGTTTCAAAATAATTGATGTTATGGCTCAGGATAACAGCTGGCAGTCAATTTCCCGATGGTCAGTTCCGTTTTTATTGTTTCAGTCCTTTGATCAGAATTCATTTATATTGTATTTTAAAATTTGCATTGAGTTATTTTTCTGTTAGGCAAAAGAAGGCTGCTAATATTATAAAATATTGCTTTATTTTTTTTTAAATTTCAATTTTTTACCATAATCTTTGCTGTGCTTAAAATTTTGTTGAAAGCAATATTCCAAACTCTTCAGCATCCTCTTAAATTTGGAAACTCATTTTTGCTGGCATGTTCTGTCCCATGCTATGGAGCTCCTCCACCACTCTTTCAGAATATGTAATGTATCTATTCTCAGCTAAGAGAATTTACAGCATGGTCTGACTCCAGTCTGGTGTGATTGTTAACTAGAGGTGGTAGATATAATCCACTGACTTTATTAGTGATCTTGATAATGAAGTCAGTGGAATATATCCCTGATTTATAGACATTGTTTTAATTTCACTGAAGATGGTGTTATGCTGATTTTCACTAGCTGACCTGATGCAATGGTTTTCCATTGATGTGAAGCTGCTTTGTGATCATAATCAGGCTCATAGCATATTTAAAAACAGACCCAGGTCTTCAGGTGTGGAATCTGTAGAGTACATCATACTGTGGGAGTGCCCCATGAATTTGGACTATGTACAAAGAGAAACTCACGTTTCAATCAAGTTTGTTTGTCTTGAAGTGAATTTTGTATGGACTTGTCAGCATTGTTTATCCATAGAAGACGTACAGCAAGGCATTGAGAAGACAAACTCTTTCTCCCAACATGTACACACTCTGCCTCTTCAGTCCACCTTCACTTCTGCCAATATATTTGCCAAAAAAAGAATTCTGCCCAGAGGCCTGATAGTCAGGAAGAAAAGATCAGATGCCAGAAACTCCATCTTTTGCTCCTGCTTCTGAATCTTGAGGTTGTCATCTGTGCCAGCACTAGACCTCTTTTGTGTGGGACTCACTTCTTAATTCCTTGTTATCCCAAATCAATAGCCCTAAGTGCAACATAAGTAAATATAGTCTAAGAGTTCCAGACCATTAGAGCTCTATTTCTAGCTAGCTAGACATTGAGAAATCCATCTATCAATTGATGTCTTCAGTCATTGCTGTTCCAAGTTCTCACTCTTAATCCAAACTGTATTCAGCGTTGGTGCGGCCTCACCTTGAATTCTGTGTGCAGTTCTGGGCCCCACAATTTAATAAGGATGTTAAAGTCCTTGAATGCGTCCAGAGGAGGGCAACAAAGCTGGTGAAAGGGCTGGAAGGCATGTACTATGAGAAGCAGCTAAGGACTTTAGGCTTGTCTAGTGTGGAGAAAAGGAGGCTGGGGGGTGACCTCATTGCTCTCTACAGCTTCCTGAGGAGGGGCAGTGGAGAAGGAGGTGGTGATCTCTTCTCCCTGGTATCCAGTACAGGACACGTGGGAATGGTTCAAAGCTGCGTCAGGGGAGGTTTAGACGGGACATTAGGAAGCATTTCTTTACTTACTTACTGAGAGGGTGGTCAAACACTGTAACAGGCTTCCTAGAGAGGTGGTCGATGCCCCAACCCTGTCAGTGTTTAAGAGACACTTGGACAATGCCCTTAATAACATCCTTTAACTTGGTCAGCCCTGAATTGGTCAGGCAGTTGGACTAGATGATCGTTGCAGGTCCCTTCCAACTGAAATAGTCTGTACTATTCCAACTAGACTATCATCAAATGACTGAAATCTGCTACATTCCCCCTGGCAGCACTAGTATTCATCTTATATTTTCAACCTGTCAGGACCAGTGACTGGCTCTTAAGTCTTTGTTGTCCTTAACCGTAACTTAAGCTCAGCCCTAACCCTTTCTTTAAGCATAGCCCAAAAGCTCATAGTCACTTCAGGAATAAAAATAAGTCATTTGTTCCACATATGCCAGCATGTCAACCTTGTTTCCTTAGCAACCTGAGCAAAAGAAATTTGGTTTTTGCACTTGTAGTCCCAAATTGTAAGTCTAGCTCTAACCCTAACCTTAGACCAGTGGTGATGACCTCTTTGATGTTTAGTGACAAATTTATTTCAAAAATGTTTTAGCTCATCGTAAACACTCTTAGCTCATTGTTAAAAGCTTTAATCTCCATTCATGCTAAACTTAGCATCTGTGCCGATGATTAATCATTGCTTGTCTAAAAAGGCCATAGGTGTTGGGGAACAGAGCTGAGAAAGGCAGGGCATCAGAAACAGGACTAGAGACTGTCTCCTGTCATTCCTGCTCTGAGACATAAACTCAGAGCCCATCACTGCTCATCAGGACACGTAACTGCAGCACAGGTTGAACAGCATTTTGGCAGTGTAATTGCCCTCTGGACCTGAGCAAGACTTGGTAGAAGGGTAGGCTATTCATTTGGACAGTAACATTTCAAGTGATATTAGCTAGTCAAAGAGTTTCAAGGAATATCATACCTCCTTCTCAGAGGCACATGCTGATCCTCAGAGATGGAGTTTAACTTCCCTTCTCTCATTCCCAATCATGTACAGTCTTGTACAACTGGCTATGACCAAGACTTTTCCGCCTTCTTCTGAAGCATTTGGCATACACCACAGCTGAATGTGGAATTCAGGGCCAGATGGGCCAGTGACCTTGCTCACTGTGGCCAACTGCTGTTTACAAAAGACAAGTGACAGTAATGGCAACAGGCAGACTGTCAGCCTGGTATGTGGCTGTCCTGTTCTGATGGTGCACTTTCCAACCAGGGGACTGCAGTGTAAATCAGCATTGGAAGAATGCTGAAGTTTTGAAGTGAATATTAGGAAGGGCTGTTCCAAGATAAAATTTTACTAGAATATTGACATCTGGAAGTTTCCAATCCACCATTTAAACAAGAACAAAACAAGGCAAAATCAAAAGCCAGCCAGTTTAGCTTGGAGGGAAGCATTCAAAGCAGAAATTAAAGTAACCACAAGACAAAGAATTGCCAGTATTGAACAAAAGAAAAAAGGAGAGAGAAATGAGATACTGCACTAGCAGAAGACAGTGTCCAAATGTTCTATAGTTGAGAGTACTATTATTTTTCAACTCTCCTTTCCAGAGTAAGATGGTCAGATCTAATGGCTTGCTTTACCAAATTTGGATTATTTGGATTCTAGTACTAGAATTAGTTATAGTTAAGAAGTTTTGTACCAGTGTGTAGGATATATACTGAACAGCTTGAAGGGAAATAAGAACATGGATTTGAATGGATAGTACATATTATTTGCAGAAAACTGCTACTTTAGATGCTATGACTGCTGTTGCTTTCAACTTGCAAAGGCCACTAAATGTAGTAAGTGCAGATGTGATGTAGTGTTGATCTCTCTCATTTTGCATATGTTTTAGAATGTTCCATCTGCCATTCTGTCCATCCATTAAGAGCAAAATTGTGTTTCCATTAAAGTCAATGAGGGATATTCTATGAATTCAGTGTATCATGACTCTACTCTGAACAGTGAAGCAGCTGCAGAATTTACTGGAATAGTTAACTTTCCACTGTGATTTCACACATCTCTCTCAGCTGTTTTTTACGAATTCTCAGACAGACATCTCTTTTCAGGGTAGCTTTTCAGAGTATATATCCAACTGTGAAAGATAAGATCTTTTAAAAATGAAACCGTAGGAAAATATCATGCCACAAGAGAAGATTTGTTATCATGTGGAACATGTTGTTGCCTCAGTCTAGTCTCAGTCTTGTCAGTTGCCAATGGGACAGTCTACACCTACTCCAAAACCTGTCTCTGTTCATGAAGGACCAATGCTTTTATAGGCAGCCATAACCACAATGCTAAAATATTACACAATTGCAGTCTTAAGTAGAATAAGTAACTCCAGTGTACAGTGAGGTCCCAATCTCAGGACTAGCAGGACAGAATAATTCAGTCAAAGTGACTCCCATAAAACCAGAGAGATGACTGTCTGGGTACACAATATATTCACTGAGTGGGGAACAGTCATTGAAATCCAGTTAAGGGAGTTTTGACTTGTAACGCAAGGGTTTCCCTTGTTAGATTTTTGGTCTGGATGTCACTACCCTCAGGCCTGTGTTCTTTACAGTGGTCAATTCTATAGATTATGCTACTAGTAGCCACAGTATGCTTGTCAATGTAACTGTGATTATTTTATGTTTCTTGGAATAACAATAAAAATAGAATTGCCAAATTAAAATGACAGGACACAAAGAAACACAAATTCATTTCATATTTTCCTCATTTGTTTTGGAAAAAATGTTTTGCAAGGTTGCCCCAAAACTAGAAAGGATTTCACTGCTTCACATTTTACAATGTTAGTAAGTGCATTAAAAAAGCTGTGCTTTTTACATCTCAGTAGCTCTTCCAATTTGAAAACGCAATGCAGGCAAGACACTTCTGGTTTTAGCACAAGGTACTCATAAAAGTCAGACTTTTCTTTGAAGAAACTAATGTTTTTTTTTTTTTTCATGGTGCTTTTAGAGCAAAGAGCTGATGATTATTCATTAACACCACTTTTTATCACCAAATTCAATAAAGGGAAGCCAAAACCACTCTCATCCCTGCTCAACACTCAGTACAGCTGAAAGGAAAATAGCAAACACAATTCTTTCTACCATAAGGTGGCAGAGGGACAATTCAACAATGAAAACAGAGAATTAGACCTCGAGCAAACTGTAGATAGCCAGTTTGGATTTCTGCTCAGCTTTGTGTAACTTGGGTGTAGAACTAAATGTCCTTGTGGCTTAGTTGTCTATTCAAGTACTTACATGACTCCAGTTGCCTGTATCTGATTTATGTGTTTTCAATAAAACATGCTATGATTTAGATCTTTCTTAATTTTACAGATGTTGTTGGGAAGCAGAAACAGAGAGGAACAACTTTTTTGAAGTAGCTAGAATTTTGGCTGCGTTTCCTGCATAGTTCTGATTAGAGATGTCTGTTTAGGGACTGATTTCCTAAGAATCAATGCTAGTTACTTTCTGAAGAGAGTATTTCAGGTGCTTCAAGATAACTTTCCCACAATCTGAAGGATTGGTACTTCTGAAAATGTAGGCCTAAGTGACTTCCCAAGGTCACATGGAGTTTGCAGCAGCAGTAAATGAATGTGCTTCACAGGGCCCCAGATCAAACTTGCCCTCTTTGTCATTTTGTAAAACAGGATAGTAATTCCTGCCCATGTGAAGTCTCAGAACTCTAACAGTGTATCTTTGCACCCAGGTCAGAAGGCCCTAAAGAATGGCAAAGCATTAATTTTCAAGCTTATGTGTATAGGAGCAACAGAACTTTGGCTTTAAGTTTGGGTATAAATTTATTATAATGGATGACTTCAAATTCCAGCAAAAAAGGGTTGTCAAAACCATGGTGTTAGTATCAAAAGTGGAAAAGACACTTCTATTACAGACTACTGGAATAGGAGCATTAGCTTACAGGTTTTATGGAGTCTTGGAAAAAACATGTAAAATGTAGATTCCTTAGCTGGCTGCATGAAGTTTTATGGAATTGGACAATTTACACTGTGGAAGTTATACAGAGTTGCTGGGAAGTGCCAGTCAAGTATGCCATTTGGGCACTGTAAAAGATCATCACTGAGCCTAAGCTGCACAAGAAGAGGGTCCTTTACATTTGTGCTTTCTGTTTCTATAATCCCAATATATTATGAAATACGAAGTAACAAAATTCTGATCTGCTGAATACCGACTCTCACTAGAGCCCCTAATGGTGTGGCTGCTTCTGTTGGTCTTAGAAAATATATCTTTCATGTCATACCCTCTCAAGTCCCTGAGTAAAAGATCCGTTTTTAAAATGTATTTCAGTGGTAAAATCTAGTTCCACCAGTCTCAGGGTATCCAGGAAATTAGCACCTACCTTTTGAAAAATCTTTCAGAACTTCTTGCTTGAGAAATACTCAGCGATATCTACACCTGCAGTACTGGGAAGAAGAGGCCCTAGTCTAACTGTGATAAAATTTATGGAGTAACTCTAACTAACCAACAGCTGGCTGCTTAAAGAATAGAAATATTGCCACTGCTTTCAGAGTCCATTTTACTGAACTGAGTGGGTCTTGCTGAGCTGTATTTCAGGGAATTAAGTGATTAAAAATATGCGTGGATGGGTGCTATCTGTGTCATATCATTTACTTTTTGAGGGCCTATAAAAATCCATTTTCTTTTTCCTGCCTCTGTGACAGGAAGTGCCAGAAGAACAGCAAGCTCTGAAATGCCATCTGGGAAATTATAACTATAAACAATTGTGCATATTTTCCCCCAAACTGGAAAGAAGTTAATGTTGCTGTTTATATTTCATTTAGAATCTGAAGTCTTTTGTTTTGTTTTGTTTTAATAAACATTTCGAGGGAGGGTCCTTCCACATTTTTTTATTTCTTCCCCCCAAAAAACCTCCCAGGAGGCAAAGGACTGGAAGAAAAAAAAAAGAGAAAAGAAAAAAAGAAGTGAGATTTTCTGTTAAGCTAACAAAATATTTTAAAACTAACAGCACGGTCCTTCTACCTTCACGTTGGCTGCAATGAGTGGTCCTTCACAGCACTGTGCCTAGGGTTATGAGCTTGACAGGAACATCACATTCTCCCAGAACCACTGAGCCTGAAATTACGATGCCCTGTTGATGGTATATTGTTTAGGGAACTTTCTTTGTTAAGGTGCATTAAGTTAAATTTGTTGTGATGCACTGAAATGGAATGGGTTCCTGGTAAGTCTAGACAGTGACAGTGCAGGTCTTTTACAAAATAACCTCATTCCTTTTTTCAGTGTGTGTAAAGGGCTTTGTGTGCTGATGTAGCTAATCCATGCATCAGGTTTTCAAAGGCCACTGGGAACCATGTGCACCCTAACATGGCACAGGAAGAATCAACAAAGTTCTGTGACTTCAGCTTTTTTGTTGTTGTTATTTGTTTGTAACGGGAAGAGATTTAGATGCATCCGGTCAAGCCAGGGATGGGTTTTCAAAATTCCCAGAGGAAGGGAAAAAACACAGAGGGGTCTCTGCACATGGAGTTTTGTACTGATTGTGTAGTACTGGCAGAGAAGAGTGGCAGCATTCAGAAATAGAGTGGCAGGATAAGATGAGAAAACATACATGCCCTGACCGGGACTTTACTGATAGACATAGAACAGCAGGGAACTGGTAGTTGTATGTGTATTTTATTGCCCTTTTCCTTATCCAGATCAGCTATATGCCAAATCCAGACTCCTTAGACTGTATAAAGGAGACTTTCTTATTTTTGAGCTGGAGAAATCAGCTTTCATCTTTTGCTCTTGCAGCCACAGTGTCTGTGCTTCCATGGCCAACTGTTTATCTTTCATCACTTTCTTATATTGGTTTGAGTCCAGTAGAGATGAACCCAGACCAAAACTGAAGAGGCACAACCGCTGCAGCGAGCTTGGAACCCAGGCTCCTGGCCCAGCTGCTGCTGCAGGCTCAACCCTCACGCTGGAACTGTGAGGAGGCTTAGATCCCTGGCCAGTCCCAAATTCAGGGCTATATGGTTTTACCTCAGCTACCCTTTTAAAACAAGAAGTTCTTCTGAACTAGCTGATCCCAGTAGCTGTACTATCTGACCAACATAGAGTCTCTTGTGCTTTCATCCCCAGCAGTCCTGGAGGACAGAACAGTACTACTATCTCAAGTTCATTACTGGGGAAACTGAGGCACAAAGTAAACTTAAGCATGTCTGTGCATGCAGAAAAGCAAGGAATTTCCTAACACTTGATCACCTGTTGTTGTTTCTAGTGGAATTAATGCTTCATGACTTTTAAATGCATGTGTAGTGATAGCAGAATGCATGTACCATGTGTTTTAAAGTTTGAAATGTAACAGTGTGCTGTATAACCACAGTGAACAAGAGCTCCCTGAACAAGCAACTGTCTGACTCAGGAGGGCACAAGGAGACTGCAGAGATCAACTCTCACAGCCGATTTTTGCCCATTTGCAGTGAACGTATATTTAAACTGAGTTACTGATACCAATCCAATTCAAAGTTAGAATTATCTGAAAGCTGATACCATCAGCTGATGGTTTGTCTTTGTCTATTTTTTTCTTTCTTTTCTTTTTCAAATGTGATTCAGTGCAACTAGGCAAACCAAACAAATTGCAATTTCTTGCAATTGTCGTAAATCTCACAGTAAGTTTTTTGCTTTTCAGTCCTGCAAGAAATCTCACTTCTAACTTCTTGGGTACAAAGAGAAGCTGGAAAATAGCTCAGAAAGCAGAAACTTGGATTTGTCCAAAATCTTCCCCAAACTGAGCCTTTGTGTGGGGATGGCAGCAGGTGCACAGCTGGGAGTGCTCAGCTTGTGTGCCAGCCACCATCTGTAGCAGGAACTCAGTGCATGCAGGTAGAAAATAGAGACAGACACATTAAGAAATGTTGAGAGGATACTGTTACTCTAGTATTGCCTTGCCGCCTTCTGTCAGTCATCTAACAGAGCAGCTCACTTTCTGCAGCTTACCTTGGGGCTGCAATGAGGAAGAAGAAAACAATAATGAGGCAGCAACCAGGCACATGAGAAAGCCTGGCAGAAGACAGTCTAGTCCTTACATTTTAACAATTTGTATTTTAAGAGATTTAAGATCGAAACTTCTCTTGGAAACATGTGACATCAGCTGCTGTTACAGGGAGCCTTTTGGACTAGTTTGGCCCCAGGCTGCTCCAGTGTGTCAGTGCCAGCGCTCACTTGAAAAAACAGAGAAGGGAATTTGAAGATGGGAGAAAGGCATCATTTGAGATAGTCCTGAGGAAGGGCGCTGGACCAGATATCAGCAGACAAGGCTTCTATTCCCAGCTCTGCTATTCACCTTACTGACCTCACACAAACTTCTTTGGTACAAGGATTCTTGTTATATGTCTGTGCAATTCTTGGTATTACTGGGCTTCCATGTCATTTGGCAATCCCATAAACTAATACATTTTTATTTCAACCTGACATTGGCTCTTCTTGGGCCAATTCCCAGCTCTTTTTGCTGCAGTAACTTTCAGCTAAGAAATTAGAGAATAAAACTTAAACCAAAATGTCATGTTGTGGCTCCAAAAAAAACTTACAAGATTTCATAAAAATGTTTATTCTGTAATCAAAATTCAAGTAACAAAACAATCTTATTGCTATCCCATATCACTAGAGCTTATTATAATAACAATTCAGTCATTTAAAAAAATACCAAAAACCTTCTGGGCTCACATATTTCAGCTCTCTGCCAGAAAGGGAACTACAGAATTGTGTTTAAAAAAAAAACCCAAAACCCACTACAATGATATCAAAACTTTCTCTCTTTTTTTTTTCATCCAGAACCATAGAAAAATTGTGGAAAATTTACAGGGCCATTTTCTCCAATGTCAATAATTTTTGTGTGATCGCATATTATGGGATGTTTGAAATATCTTTTATGACTAAGTAGCCTGTTATTTTCCATTCACTGTGCTGTTTACTTGTACCAAACTGGATGAAGAAGGGAGTACTGTAACGTAAAGCAACGCAAGCCAAAACTGCAGCATGCCATTATAGACCCAGAAAGAAATAGTGGACCAGGACAAGGACCTATCTTACTGAATATTTCTTCCATTTTCCAGGCTATTTTTTCTCCTTTTTCTGGCTCTTATTTCCCAATTCCTTGCTCAGGATTAAGTTCTAGCCCTGCATAAGGCACTGAGTTACGACATAGATGCAGGGGACAATGATGTCACCATAACACTCCTATGCAGAAGAGCAAAAGTCTGGCACATAGAAACATATTTACATTTTCATTAATATGATAATACAGGTAAATATTAAAGATATATCCAGAATATGCTGAGAAGCTGCAATGAAAATAGGCATAATATATGGAGTATTGTGACTGCTAAAGCAAAATTACGCAAAACCACGACAGCTTGTAATTTGGCACCATCTAAATAATCACAGAACGTTTCAGCTTCATCATAACAATTATTTTAAAAAGAAAACAATCTTTTTGAGCAGGTGTGACATCTAGTTAGCTGCCATTGGAACATTGGACTAGGGCCATAAATGCCAGTTTTCAAAATGAACAATTGCAAGAAAATTGTCTTAGATGTGCAAGTATGGAATTGAAACCCAAGAGAATCTCATATACAGTAATGTCATATCTGACATTGATTTCCAGTAGGCAAGTCATCTAATGGACAAATTATTCATCAGTTCAGTAGGCAAACAGTCAGCAAATCAAACCATTTTGCCCCTGTTTCCCTACAATAAAAGTACTGACAAGGATTTTCTTCTGAAACTGTCAGAAACTGACCAGCAGCCCAGAGCTTGGATTTAAGTAGGATCTTTACCTACTTGAAATGACACAGTGACTGCTCCAATTCACGTTAGCAGAGAAATTGAGATCAAGATTTTTTGTGCTAGCAAAGTTTAGAGACATGTGGATTCTATTTGCCCAGCAATTGTGAATAATAAACAAACTAAGTCACAATTTGTTGGTAGAGCATTTATAGACAAAAAAAGAAGAGTGAGATTTGCCAAAACTATTATTCTCATAGTTTAAATCCACAGATAGTTTAGTTGCTATTTCCTAGCTTTTTTGTGATGCTTTAGGCCAGCAATTCCTAAACTGTGGTTTATGGACCAGTGGTGGTCTGTAAAACAATGATAAATGGGTCTGTAGCTGGGTTCTGTAACTGCATCACCTTTGTTGTGTTTCCAATGAAAACTTGGATGGGAAGGGTGGGGCAGAGAGAAATTCTGAGGGTTGACAGTGACAAAAATTTTTGAGTCCGCTATACTGGAAAATATAATGTAACCTTTTGCAAGGCTGTGATACATTTGCTTCAAAGGTTACATGTGTTGCAAACAGTGTTCAGGATTCAAGTGTGTTCTGGGCTGAGCTGTTTTCCAACCTCCACAGGTCCTGCCGGTGCATTGTCTTATTTCATGTCATGCTGAAAAGTCTCAACTGCAGAAACCACACATCCTGAAGAAACTGGGTCCAGTGTTTCTGGCACTGACTGGTGCCCACCACTGGAGAAAGAACTGGATGACAGTTAATGTAGAAGGCTAATTGTTCAAAACTTTATGAGGTGGGAGAGGGGGAAAGAGAAAGAATCCTATTTTGGCAAATAATCCATGGCAGATCCATCCTACAGACTGATAGTTTATGCCCTGAAGCTTGGTCTGATTAGTGCAATCATTATCTCTGCCTAGCATGGCTAAAGATATGAATGGTCATAAAATGTTCCAAGCCTTCCATTAGTACTCAGGCACAGTTACTCTAACTGGGACGTTCTGGGGTGGTGAGTTTTAACAGGTCAGTTTCATGCTGTTCAGAAATCTCCATTTCTTACTTGTAAAATTTTGTGCCCTTTAGTGTCAGCAACTGATTAAAAGGGAGGATCGGTCTGCTGGGATTCAATTGGTTTCAAAATGCAAACCACTAACATTTAGAGGAGTGCAACTGCTGATTCTTAGTGTTGCTGAAGATACAGAAGATCTTCATTGCATTATTTGATAATAAAGCAATATTTGATAATAAAGCAAGATGCCCTTTGGCTCTTACAAAGCTCTGTCCATTGAGCTATGAAACTCTTTTGCTACTTGTTTTCTAGGTACTGCACATTTAAGTTTATAAGACTGCTGCTTTGTTCAAAGAGCCAACACCGTATGTTTCAAAGGTGACATGCTGTCTTCTTAGAGACTCTGTTTTTCCTTACTGCTTCTATTAATCTAAAGGAAAATAGAGTAGCACTGAAAAAAATACATAGTTGTTTCTTGTATTTGGATGAAAAAAGATGAGAAAAACATTCTTTAAGGACATTCTCCTACAATTTAGTCTATCTGTTCATGAATAGCATGGGGGTGGGGGTGGAAATAGTATGTATTTTCACTGGTACAGATCAGTTGTCTAATGTATTCACCACATTTTTAACTAGAAAGAAAAGAGGTGGGAAAGAAGGCCATTACTGTGACAAGACTGTAGAAACTATTTAGCCTGGAAACCAAGGCAAAATGGAATTACAGGAGAAGAAAATGTATAACATCACATCTCTGGTGATAGCTGTTAGCAGCAGTGGCTGATCTCAAAATTTTGGTACTAAAAAATCCCAAGAGCCTTGCTGAGCTGAAAGACCCAGATTTTTTCAAACACTCTTTATCAGTTTCTATATATGGCACTGAAGGGGCTGAGTACATACACTGCTGCAGCCGTGTGTACCATTTAACATATGAAGAGTACTGTTGGATAGCACAACTTTTCCACAGCTTAGCTGGTCTTGTTCCCTCTAAAAACCATAATAGGAAAAATGAGATAAGTATCATTCCACTCGTACTTTGTGTGGGTTTGCACGTGGGAAGGAAGGAAGGAAGTCCTTGCTCATGGACTTCTCTTGAAAGTCCCTGCAGGAGTAGAATTTATCCCTGTGACCTATTGTCTTCTCTAAGTTACTCCGTCATTGCCTGTTGCCATTTGTCCCTTAGTTCTTAGACATTTGGAATCTGCAGGACCTATAAACGTAAAATTAGACTGCATAATATTGATGTTATTTTGAACTCTGTATTTTACTGCTAAATCCTTTTTAAGAATGGCAGATAAAATCAGTAACTTATGTTGTCAGTTTTCAAAACTCTTTAAAATTGGATGCCACCTCTGACTTATGATCAGCAGCAGAAAAATGACACTGTAAAACAGCTTAAGCCAGGAAATGAAGAACAAAGTTCTGTCTCATAAAAAAGAGGAAAGGGAGATACACTGAATTAATGATTATTCACCGTTATAGTATCTATATGTGTCCATCATAGACCAGGCCTCCCTTGTACCAAGAGCAGTAAAATCACAAAAAAGGACAGTGTCTCTTTAAATTTATAGTTTAAAATTTGTCTACATGGAATCATTTCTGAATAAGATGTAAATTTAAAATTCAGTTGCTACTGCAGAAAAATGGAATGTGGAATTCCTTTTTCTGAGTGCAGATAGATCACTCATATAAATTTGATTCTTACTATGTTATCAGATGGGCAGGAAAACGTCCCAGCTATTTTCCTTTTCTTCTGTTTGCTGCTCACGTGTTAGATCACAAAAGTTTTCTCTTTCTCCACTTATTCAGTGGAGTGATTCTTCCAGTCATCTCCCTTTACATATTTTTTTCAGTTGCCTAATGGCATGTCAGCTGTTGCAAATGCTCTGGCTTCACTTACAACACGTCCTCGATATTTCCATTTTCTTCATAGAATAACTTTAGAAATAAAAGGTTGCTGAACTCAGACTGATCTAAGAATTTGATTTAAATTCATTCCATTTAATCCCTGATACTTTCCTAGGGCATTTATTTTCAAAGGCATTTAGGCATCTGTCAGTACTTTTGGTAGTTTCCAGCTGTTACATCCATGTAAGAAGATAGAAATTACATAGTTTTGTACTTGAATTATAGATTTGGGATAACCAAATTTTGTTTAAATTATGAAGTTACTGCCTTGTCAGCTTTGTCTTTAATCTTTTAGAGGTATTTCATGGCTTGAGTGTTACTGCCAGTGCATGTTAACTGACTCTTTTTCTTTCTCCTCTTCATTCCCTCTTTCCCTCACTAAAGAACCCAGGAAGCCTTTGTCTCCAAGAATTATTTGAAATGACTGTGTGTCCACAAAAAGCTCAACATATTTTCAAAATGGTGTTTGTCAAAAATTCCCCAAAGATGCCTGATTTTCTACAGTCGCAAGAACTACCATGTATTCCTCCCATTATTTGATTTAAGGAAAGCTGAAGAAAAGAAACTGAACGCAATTACCAAATATGGTGAGGACTGGCTGCATTGTACAGCAATGCAGGTGTTCACAGGGAATCAATGGGACAATATTGGTCAATAATTTAGACAATAGTCTCAGTATACCAACTGGCTAGCTTTTGCTGAGATTCTTACAAGCATCCTCAGATGACCCAACTGCAAACTGATATCTGGTCATTTAGGCTAGTGATTCAAAGACAGAGTACTGTCAGCTACATAATTTCTTTGTGCACCACTGGATATGGAAACAGACATATTTTAATCCCATCAGCTGATTATTTTGTCTAGTCTTGGAGCAAACTTATATGCTTTCTGATCATGTCAGGTATATGAAAATGTTTGAAAATTTAATTGAACATTGTATTAGTATTTGACTCTTATCTAAGAACTGCGTCAGTAACTTTTGGCCATAGTTTACAATTTCCTTTGATATACAACTTCTCTAGTGGTAGAGTGATAGTACTAAGTAGAATCAGAGGGAAAAAGTCATGGTTTGGATCCCAGGTGCACTTGGAGGTCTCCTATTCCATTATAAAGCAGCTCAGTCCCATTTAGCCTCTGAAATTAGGTATAGTCTCTTTTTCAATGTAGATTTGGATAGGTGAGACTTTGATAACACGTCTTATTATAGGATCAGCACATTAATATCTTTTCACTGGTACAGTCTTCTGCAGCATTTTGTAACGGTGAACCTGCCATTGATTATGATGGCAGCAGCTATCACTTGTGGTAGGTCTGTTATTATGTTTGAACACCTTCAGAGCAAAAGTTACCAGGAGCATATGCACCTATCTTTTACTCCAAAGAGGATGCTGTGAAAACAGCTTGGAAGACTGTAAGATAACTGTACTTTGGGCTGGGCACACTCTATGTATTTTTGAGCAAACATGCCAGATGTATGAGGGAGCATTTTTTCAGCATCATTTACAGCCAGCGTATTATATTAGTGGTCTGCAGCTTGTGCTGAATCTCTGTTTCTTAAAATGTTTGTAGGGCTGGTACTGAACAGTTATGCCTTTAAATGAGTAAGCCTAGGCAATTTGAAAAAATTCTTATACCATAAGGGATGAGGCACTATGTCTTCAGGAAAACATTTTGCAAAGCATGAAAACAGCAAGAAGACTGGCAGTGCCTTTCCAAGATTCCGTACTCTTATCTTTTTATCCACCTTTGAGTGGGGGAGCTGGAAAGGAATGAAGAAATAAAGACCATTCTCTGATTATATGCTGGCCAGATCCTTGACTACTGTAAGTCATGTCGCTATGAATATTTGAATAATTTGGGAATCTGAAGTTGTGTATTGCAGATTAGATGGTAAAGTGGCATTAGTAGAGTTTGAGTATATGCGGAATACAATACGAACTTCAGATGAATTTAGGGTTACAGGTCACATCATTGGTTCAAATTTCAGTCTGAAATGCTCTTCAGCCTACTGAAAAAGCTGGCCAAATTAAAATAAAATGTAAAATAATGCATTGAATTTGTGACTTCCAAGTTTTCCTCCAGTTTTGCATAATTTGTGGTATTGTAATATGCACAAAACAAATAGAGCAGCCCCAGAATGCGAAGCTTACTCCATACTTCTGCCTTTGCCTGCCTGAAAATTTCTTGGATTTTCGTCTGGGTCCTGATAACAGTACTTTCAAGAGTTCATACCATTTGTGGGTGAGATGAGAGCCATTCTTTATGCTTTGCTTGATAACTCTTCAAATGATAAATTCGAGTTCATTTGGTATGTTTCTGAAGGTTTTAGCTTTGAAAAATAAACTCAGGAGAATTTGCCTACTGAATAAGAAAGCAAAATACAAAGCTTAAAATTGCTCTTCCCATTCTGGTGTTAATCAAAATTAACTCATTGGAGTTACACAGTGGTGTGAAATTTACTTGTAGGGGTTAGATTCAGGAGTTTAATGGAAGGAATAGCAGCTTTTACTCTTCCTAATCATTGCATCAGTGAGGTGCAGGGGCAGTAGTTTTGCTTGTATGAGTATAAAAAAAGCCAAGCAAGCATGAGGTAAACATTACCTTTTTCGATCATCCTAGCTTCCAGTCTTCAGGAGTTTAAGGATCTCCTGAGTGAAAGATTGCACCCAGGCTGACATGTTTATTGCCTGATATGTGATCTATCTTCCATTAATATGTATAAACTTTTTCAGACTCACTAGTGCTCCTAACCTCCACAGATCCTGCAGTAGTATGTTTCACTACTGAATTATGTACTGTGTAGTACTATGTATGTACTATGTATGTCCTTAGACATAGACATAGATAACTCCTCAAAAGACTTATAATTTAATTAGGGGGGCTCTAATTTTTATGCTATAAAATAATATGAATGCCGTTTGCCTTCTCCACATTATTCATAATCATACAGACTTCTAGCATATCTCTCCTCAGTCATAACTTTTCCAACCTGAAGAGTCCTAATCTATTTATTCTTTTCACCCATGGAAGTTGTGTGATACCTCTCACCATCCTTGTCAACCTCTTTGTGCCTATTATTGATGTACTCTCCTCTAATCCCTTTGTCGGTCATCTACCACTGGCATGTCTTAAAGCTCTAAGCCTGGATCCTAAAATCCTCAAAATGAGCCTAGGAAGTGTTGTGAAGGACTTGACTTAACAACATTTTTTTACTTAACTAGGCAGTGGATTAATATCAGAGATCCAGATCCTCAGTAGTATGAAAATGGGCACTCTTATTAAACTATCTTATCCTGACCTTTGTGGGAATGTAGCATGACTCTCTTGGGGGATCTGGGTTGTTGTACTAAAAAAGACTCCACAGCTAATATTATGTCAAGTTTTAAATATATGTAGGATAGAAAATGAATTTACCTATGTGCATATTTGCTGAAATTTTTGTGTTGCTAACCACTTGCTTCTGCTTCATATTCATGGATTTTCTTTCTTATCCCAAAAAACCCTCTCATTTAAACACATATGTTGTTTCAAATATATTGAACTGCTTGGCTTTCAGCACTTTCAGAAGATATTATTTTTCTCCTTGTCTTTTATTGCCTGAATTCAGCCCTTGTTAATATTAAAACAAATATCTTGGCACCAAATGCAGTCTCCCTGATCCCTGTTTTTTGTTAGCCACTGTTTGAAAACCTTGTTAGCTTAGTGTCGGGCACTCATTAAACTTTCAACTTACACAAGCTGCCTCCCAGCTCTGACAGATTGTCTGTGCTGCAGTGTATATATGCGTGAGCACGTGTTTGTGTGCGTGTGTTTGAGTGTGTGACTTACTGACCTGTATGCAAGGCCAATAAAACTGTAAAAGAAACGCATACCCCCTCCCCCCCAAATCCAGGGTGTAATTCCTCCCTTCCATCTGTGGTGTACAGAATCCAGCAGTGATCCCATACAGGGCTCCATTCTGCTCTCAAACAATGGGCTGCTGTTCAGTCCATATTATCATGTATTACCTTAGCTGTGGAAAGTCCTCATTACTAAGTTAATAAAATATTTTTCTTCCTTCCTCCAAAATTTTTCACAACAAAAAGATGCATGTCTTTGCATTCAGAATGATCAATATCTCTACTTATGTACGCAGGTGGTTGCATGTTCTTTGTTTTAGTTTGTTTTGATTTTCTGTAGTTTTTTTTAGCAGGGCTGCAGGCAGCACAGGAGACGAGGGAGATTCTGTTTTTTCAAAGGTCGGGCTTGGATATGCCCATGATTGCCTGGCTTGCATATGTGGAAAAACACGTCAAACAGCACAGCGGCTCTTTATTTTTTAATTGCTACGTGACATTTTAATGTTTTACTTTAATTACATATCCCTACTCCCAACACTTGCCTGCTGTTCTGAAAAAAAAAAAAAAAAGAAAAAAGAGAAGTCCTTAGAGAGCAATAAACCAAATAGAGACACTTCTGTACAATGCATCAGAACAAAAGGGAGAGCTTAAAATGCTTTCTTCCATCTCTGTTCTCCATGATCCTGCAACTGAACAGATTGCATTTTAGCAAAAGGAAAGCATCAGGAATTTGAAATATGTACATACAGGTCCTCCATTTCAGTGTAAATCAGCAGTGATGTCAGCGCTGCCACGCTGATTTACACCAGCTGGGAATGTAACCCATTGCTTTGGTGGGGTTGTACTGGTGTACACCTGCTGAGGAGACAGGCTGTGAGACATCTAGAATATTAGTTCAGGCTTAGAGGACTGTTCTGATTCTGCTATATCTGTTATGAATTAGGAATTAGTCCCATGAAATTAAGGGAGCTTGTAACACTGTAAGGGAGGGTTAAATCAGGCCCCTTCAATGTCTACTAACTTGCTTGGCCTCTGAATTTGTTCCCCTTGCTATTCATCTCTCAATAGCTACTTGTACTGCAAAATATCAATATTTACATTGGGATATGTTGCCTTTAAGCCCAATGGCTGATTATTTTTTGCGGTTTTTGCTTGAGCTGAGATTTAAGGTAATGAGGGCTTCTCCCTCCCTCTTACTCACCTCCTCCTCATGGTGAGGAGGTTCAGATGGTTTCAGTTGCAAAAAAACCAACCAGCTTTTGATGGATAAGTTTAAGAAGATTTTGGCAATAGTTTATGAAATACACAGAACTCGGTCTGTCCTTTCCAGCGTAACTCTGTCTCCAAAATAATCCTAGTTCTGTCCTTCAGAGAACATTTCAAACCAGTGGCAGGAAGGTGGCAGATCAACAATCTCTGCCCAGGCTGTGGCCAGCCAGGCTATGAGGCCTGAGCATCAGCAAGGATTTCCTTTGATTGAGGACCACCACCACAGTATAAGGCAGGTCAGGCCCAGATCCACCGTGGAAATTGAAGGCCTCAGGATGTGAATGGTTGTAGGCCCTAAGCAGCAATCCCTGATCATTTGGAAAGTCTAGGTCAGGGCAGGGAATTGAATACAATTGCTACCACTTGCAGTCCTGCTGGTTCAAGTCAGAGAATACTTTGACCCCTGTAGTTCCTTCAGCCCTCTTTTTTCAGGCCATTTCTTTTTGTGCATTGCCTTCCTTTTTCATTCTATGTGTGTCTCTTGTTTGGAAATGGGAATCTCTGTAGACCTGGATCCCTCTCTTGCTGTCTGTATGTGCAGAGCCTCGCACAGTAGAGTCCAAGCCTACTTAGGAGTTCCAAGTAACACCTACATGTTATTACCAGTACCTTTGGGCAGAAAGGGGGTGGCTGTAGTACACAAAGTGGGAAGAACAGCAGCTAGAATGCAGGAAGTCTGAGGCAGCTGCTTTTCCCTGGGTCTCTTTCTGGGCATACCACCAAGTTGTGGCCCTTCCTGACCCTTCCTGACCCCTGTGAAGTGTGAGAATCTGTTGCTTCAGACTGTTTGAACTGGCTCACATGGCGGACAGGGCTCCCATGCCACTGCCTAGCATCAATATCTTTTAAAACCAGCCTTGTGATTTGCCAGCATTACCCCAGATGCGTGTGCTGGCTTACCTGCTTGTTGGAACCCTGTGCTTTAATTCTGAGGTCATCTAAATTAATTGCTTGTCAAACGATGACACAGACCAATAACAAGACCATACTTTAAATGCTATTTCATAATCTTGACTAAGCAGTTGTCCCAGGAAAGCATTAATGAGTCAGGATGAGGCCAGATCTTACATGAATGAAATTATCTTTCCGTATGCTGACATGGCTGCATACTTAGCCAACCACATTTTTTAAGAGAGACAGGCATCCAGATGGGTCAAATCTTCTTAAATCCCCTAGTAAAAACAATGGATGTGCACTCTATTTAAAGTAAAGGATGCCCTGCTTTTTTTCTGAGGGGCATTATTTTTGTTCTTTACAGCTTTTTGCTTTAATTAATAGAAAACAAAGCTTATATGGGCTGATCTTGCACATCTCTCTGGATGCATCTTATTTCTGTGGACTTGAATAGCTTCAGGTTTTTTTTTCATGTTTTTCAAGGTGTCTTTCTTTAGCTCCCACAGTCATATGAAATTTCATCTCTAGTTAGTTTAAGTAACATCCTGCTTTTCTGGGTGCAAAAAAACCATATAACACAGCTTGACACCATTGAACACTAATAGCTTAAAGCTCAAAACCAAATTATTTAAGAATTATTTTTGCATTTCATCTCATTTTTTAAGACCGTCAGAATTCACTTTTAGGGTTACAAGTTCCTGACTCATGATTTTAGCATGCTTGATTTGCCAGCAATGAAGCTGGCTCTAAAAATGAATTTTAGTTCTGGGAAATAATTTTGAGTCTTCAGAAACTATTGTCCCAAAGTAACAGGAAACTGTCAGAGATTGGTAACAAAGCTGTTTATACAGAATATTTTGTTTTGACTAAATGAGCAAGTTCAGAGGAAAAACTCTTTGTTGGAGTACTTCTGGCCAGTTCTACTTTGCAGTACTACTCTTGACGTGAAATCCATCATCCTTTTTCTGGAACATCAGTCACTTTTGGAAAAATCTCTCCTTGTGCTTTCTTCATTAATCTTCCCGCTTTTGCAAGATGCTGCTTTTCCTTCCTGTGGAGCTTAATGTCTGCGGAGTGGAGTAAAGAGGATGTTTGCCTCACCAGCTGAGATCCACATTGCTGCCACAGAAATTCAAGGGGAGCATTGCCATTGATGTCAGTGATACCTGGTTGTAAATGAATAAGTCCATTGTCCTCACTATCTGATTTCTCCATTTGTTATGCTAGCAGAAATTATTCCATTGCTTGTCAACAGCAGGAAGAAATTAGTTTTTACAGACCTTTTGCAAGCTAGACTGTTTTCCAAATAGGAGAGAGAGGAAAGTGAGGTAAGAGGAAAAAAGGGATGGGGCAGGGATTTCCTCTTTCCTGTTTTAGCCATGACATAGGACAAAGCAGAATCCATCATCACTGCACCTCAGGTACAAATATTTGTTGTCACAGGAGAACAGTGAATGTAGGAGGTGGCACCTGTGACCTCACCTGACCTGGTGGTAGCACCCTGGTTCACAGGAATGGGGCATGTATATCAAATACACCAGTACTGCTGAAAGTTATGTTATCATAACAAACAACCTACACGGGTTGCGTCAGAGAAACTAAGATGGAGACTTTCGGAAGAGGTCTTTGGGGTGACTGTATGCATGCAAACTGGGATTCCTGTGTCTTGTTTTCAGTAGTGTTGAGGAGATTGCAGTCTTTCTAACCCAAAATGCTCTCAGAACTTTCGACATGGCTTTTATCACCTTTTGTCGACATTGTAGGAAGTTATTGTACAATAATAATACAGGTATAGTGAAATACCATACACATCCCAATCAAGGAAAACCTTGGAGACTATATTAGAGGTTTCTATAGTTCTGTGTTAGTATGGAGGTGAGTTAGATAACTCAGTAAGTTTTCCTATCTCCAATTTCTGTTTTTCTTTCCCAGAAATTCTGTAATAGTGCTGGAAGATGTCCCTCTTATCCGAGTCCACGGCACATTCTGTGTCCTATGCTTGGATTTCAAAAGGAACACTAAGAAGGTGAAACCGTCTTCGTGTTTCTCTGTTTTTCTTGTGACATACCTAAGACTAATTTAAGATAGTAAATTGCTGTTGATACAAAAGTTGCAGCACCAGGTAATAAAAAAAGAGCCTGATTTTCTCTTTCTCTTTAATGCCTCCTGACATTGGTTTACCATCCTCTGTCCTCCCTATTGGAAACTGAAAAGGTAAAAGCTAACGAAGTATGGACTTTGCCCTGATTGAAGCAGTTCAATGCTTTTGTCTCATGGAATTTAGCTTGAAGTACTTTGTTGCATCTCTTTTCCCCACTCATGCTGGTTCAATATCCTGTCTATTTTAAAATAAATAAATAGATAATAAAAAAGTAAGTTCGTTCTTGCAGCATACAAGCCAGATGTTTTTGAGACTGAAGGGGGGATTTTTAGTGGAGTTTGAGCAGAGGATTTTCTGTCATCCCCCACAGTGGTTAATAAGGACAAATAAATAACCAGAACATCAGACAGCAGAATGACCAGGCATTTTTATTCTTGTAACTTCCAGCAGCATTCCCCCGAACACTTCCTCATCTTGTTTCTTTGCTTCATCTGCTGTCATATTAGCTGGACTGGCAGGCCCAGCTTCTGCAAGAGCACATGACCCTTTGCTGCACACGCTGTTGGTGGTGGCAGTTGACGAAAGGAGAATGTAAGATATTTTTCCTTGGATAGCACAGTTTGTTTCCCTCTTGTAGCCAGAAAGCAGGGATAGAGGGGCCCAATCTCCTTCCTTCTTTTGAAAGGTGAGAATGTCCAGGTGTGCACAGGTAAAATCGCCACTGAGCTCTGTCAGTTCCAGGGGCTGTCCTTGCCCTCAAATAAGAGATGCAGGAATAGGATATATCCCCTTGCCTCTCTTGCTTTCCTCCTGCTCTTGCCTTCCTCATTTTTCCAGCCCTTCTCAGGTGCAGGTATTTTCACGTGCACCTGCAATGTAAGCCTTTACCTTCCAAGATATGTCCCAACAGTAACTTCTGTTGCTAGCAGAGTCAGCTGCAAAAGGCAAGTTTATTTTGTGTGAGAACCCGAAAGTGAGAAAAATGCTTCTGTTTAATTTTCAAATAGCTGACATTTGTATTCTTAAAAAAAAATCTAAGAATGTGTTAGAGTGAAATAAGCAAGAAAATCAGAAAATATTAAATGAAAAATGTTGACCACAAGTTAAGTTCCATGGAGAAAATATATATTCAATTGAAGTAATTTTATATCAGTAAAAACTTCGAAGCCAAATGTGTCAGCCAGCCTTTACAGCACATTCCCCTTTCCAGCAATGATCTAACTGAGGGTGACATGATTGCAGGCCATGGGGAGGGTGGGCATCAGCCCAGTGCCTCATCCTGCATAACCATTTTTAAAACAATATTTAATTATCAGAAGCAGCTCTTGCAAGATCATTTGATGAAACTTGATATCCTGTCTGACCTTCTCAGAACATAGCACTTTGGTAATTGTACTATTGATTTATTTTCTTGAATAAGGAAATGGGGTTTTGTAGTTCACAAATATGTTATCATCTTGACCTTTTCATCTGCCACTCATATACTCCCTCGAGTGGTCTACATTATGAATTGCATTTACTCACTTGGTCTGAACTCTTCAGCTTGTCTGAATATAATGTTGCTGGTATTTTGAAGCACCTTGATATAGCCTAAATCAGTGGTTTTGCTTTGAAATATTGAATGTTGAAGTCTTTAGCTGAAAAGTTGCTGGGTAGAAACAACAAGAATGAGGAGGGCTGTCACCTTGTTTCACTGTCCTTGGAATTGCTGTCTTGATTACATGTCACTTGTGGATCGGCTTACGTGACACGTCCTAACCAGCATTGTGTAACAAGGTGATATAATTTCCACAACTCTATCATGTGAGGTTAAAACTGAGGTAAAATATTTCATTTTTAGAGGTTGGTGCCAATTCCATTTAGAACTCTTAATTTCTGTACTTACATGTTAATTACCAAATTATCAGCATGACAACTGTGAGGATACCGTCTCTGCTCCTTTAAAGCTGCAGTGGGAAGTAAGACAATAAGGTTTGGGAATGTTCTTGGCTGACTTTCCTACCAGGGAAGACAGAGACGAACATTCCAGCCATTATTGCTTTTCTTTTTCGAAGTGCTAAAAGTACTAAATCTTTGTGGAGTGCTGTTCACTGATGGAAATGTCATAAGTATTGCTCTTCTGGACACGTATGACAAATGCTACATTTTGTCTCTCCTTTTCATGTTCTTTCTAATGCCATTTGAAGGGGCCAGTATTGGGAGAACCTCCTTCTTCTGTTCCAGATATTAATGCCATGAGTGAATAATGTTTAAAGTAGTGATTTTTGTGGGTATGATCCTGTATTCTTCTGTCCAATTGTAGGACAAAGTTCAAAAGTGTCATTGTCTGAATGTGACCCTCAAGACCATGTTATTGGCCACAGGTGTCTCAATCAGGGGCACTAGCTGCTTGGTTTTCTCTAAATAACTGCGGACAGATGACCACTGTTATCATTATCATTTGTACTGCAGTAGCATTTAGAGCTATCTGTCATGAACCAGTGTGCAGTACTCTACAGAACAAAAAGATTTCATTTTCAAGAGCTTAAAACCTATGAGTATCCTCCTGTAGTCAAAGGTGTGACTGCAACTTGTGTGAACACAGGTAAGTTAGCTTTCAGCTAGATAGTTTGTTATCTGTGTGGCTCTTAATGCAGTAGCTGAAGCATAGGGAGAGAAATTGATATCTCCAAGATTATTTAAAGCCCCAGAGTCTAGGAAAAAACCCAAACTGCTGAGTTTCTCTGTAATGCTCTGCCTACCAGGCTGCATACATACTGTCTGCTAATTCTACTAGGGTCAGATGCTTCAGTGATAAACACATAAGCCCAACTGCATGTGGTTTATACTACAGCTTTTGACAGGGATATTTCCCCTATATGGCATCTAAAGAATAGAAAATCCTAGTAGGTAGACACCATTAGCACTGGGGGAGTTGTTGGCCCATGTCTGGAAGTGGCAAGGAGTACTAATATTCACCAGAATCAAAGGGAGTGATGGATGTTGTGGACCTTCTGTCAGTCAATAATACTCTCACTGCTTCATATGTCAGAAGAAGACTTGGTCTTCCCTGGGGTTTCTCACGTGGCAGAGTGAATGCCTGGAAGTTTTACATGGACTTAGTTATTCAGCAGTGGAAGCTGTGATCATGAGCTGACTTCATCTGGTTTCAATCACCCGCTTCTCTCAATCTCTCTCTGCTGAAAGTTTCTATGTTCATGGAATATTTTTCCAACTGCCAAATGTGTTCCTTTGGCATTACCTTCCCAGCCCGCAGCAGAAGGATTGCAGGAAAAAAAAGAAGTGGCTTTATCAATAAGGCGTTTGAATCAGTAAGGCGTTATCAACATTATGGGTAGCTTTTTTGGCTGCCCTGACAGCAAACTTGTTCTCCTTTTCTTTCAGGGAAGTCCATCTTAACCTTTCCCAGCTCTAGCCTCAGTGAAATTTAAAACGATCTGATCAGTATCTTCAGAGTCCTTAGCTAGCTAATATGATTCTATCTTGCTGGTGTAGAGTTAAAGGGTGTTTGAATGAAGAATGGAGTAGTGTTCTTCCAAGATATCACATTATAACTTTGCTTTGGGGAAGATTTTTTTAAGCAAGTAGCAGTTGTGATGGAAAATAACCTCTCCTTTATCCTCCTTATACTTCTGTCACCAAGAATTTAAGCAAATCTGTTCTTCATCCCATCCAGATAAAGTCACAAGCAGATTTCAAAATCACTGCATGTGTCAATAATCAAACAATATAGAGGCCAGGGGGCTGGTTTAACTTTGGCAGTTTTGTGCTGGGATTATTAAAATGCATGGTGATGTGTTTCACGAATGGGAATATCAAAGCTCCCTCTTTTATGTGGAGGAAGCAATGGCACATGTGAGAACACTCTAACCAAAAACTGCATTTTAAATAGAAACATTTCCAATATAAAGACAGTTTAATCTGTATGTGTCTGCTGCTGGGTCCCTTACTGACTCCAGGAAATAAATGTGCTAAGTGGGTCACTTTTAACTTAGAAACAGAAGAGCAAGATGATGTCAGTGTCTTCTGGCAGATCCAGAATGAAACCTATAGTTATTTCAAGGAAATTAGATGAGGACCTGGGTATCCAAGTATGTGTACATCTATTCTTTTAGGTGAGGGAGGGCTACTTTTATTCCTTTGAAGAAATGGCATTCAAGAGCTGTTCTGTGTGGACTGATCACTAGAGAGGGCCAAAGACATGCATTATGTTGATGGGGTTCCACCAGCAAGATGCAAAGGGAGTTTCAGTTGAATTGGGTCATTTTCCACTGGAGGCCAGATGGACCACTCTGTTGAGGAGGCTAAGTCAGCCCAAGGGAACAACAGCAAAATACTTTCTGTGTCTATCTCAGTGATTTTAACAAAAGCTTTCTTGGTCTGGGTGGATTGTTTAGATCAGCTTTACAAGTATCTTCCATTACTTAAGACAGCCATGACACAGAATATTGTCTCTTCAAGGTATAACCACATCAGACTAAGAGTTAGAGGGCAGTGCTGTTAATTTTTGGTGGTTGCTATACTTGACCAAAAGGAACTACATATACAACTGACCAAAATTCTAGCAAATTTGAGTATTGCAAGCTAGATCAAAAAAGACATTAGGCTTCAAAGGCACCACACCCTGTAGAATAAAGAATCCTCAGATAAGAACACCCTCAATTTATAATCTCATCAGTATCATACCTGCTCAAACCTCATCACCAGTATTGCAAAGGATATAGCTAGAATAATTTTCAGTTGAGAGGCAAAATCACAGATTTTGCTCTAGGCCCTTAAATAGGGAGGTCTCTAAAGCTAAGTTAGGAGAAAGCAAAAGATACAGTAGAAGACAATGGGAATAAAATTAATAGCTGGAAAGCTAAGATGGGACTTAAAAGTAGTATCAGCTGCAAGTGCTGGCATGCAGCTGCACCCAAATAATGGCTGAGGAAGGCCTCTTCCTGACATCAAACAGCTGTTCTGTCTCACACAGAAGAGGGCCATGTGGAGATCAGTGTCAGGTGGAATGAAACAGAACAGAAAGTGCTTTCCTTAAAACACAGGTGGCAAAAGCATCATTCAGAGCTTGCTGAGCACAAGCCAAAAGCCTACTTTGTTCTATGAAAAAGATATTTCAGCTTATCACAGCTTTGTAGAAAATGCGTGTACAGACACTGGCACCAACTGGAGTATATCATTGCTACAGAGTTACTTCAGATTTTTAACAGCCCTGTTGTGTCTCTAGCAGTGAGCAACAGCTATTTTTCAAAGCCATACCTACAAAATTGTTTCTTCTTTCCATCTTTACTTCCTTGCTTCCACACTCCCTGTTTTACTAGCAAGTTTTCTGGGAATGTCTTATGGTTCTTGGTGTGCCAATAAGCTGAACATGTGTATGATTCTTTCTGCTTAAGGCCTTCAGATAGTTTTCTGTGAGCAGGTTACAACTGAGAATGAGCATGCTGTTTGGTCCCTAGCCTATAACCTGGGGGAGCCAGCTATCCCAGTTAGAAAACGTCATTAGTGTAAAAGAGGAGGTGGCTTATAGGCAAAATTTAAGAGTTATGTATCACATGAGAAATGAGAAATACCATGGATTTATACAATACATCATAAGATTTTGGTTGTCTCCTGCACAGGAGCTAAACTATGTCTGCAGTACATTGCAGTCAGCTGGATAGGGGCACAGGCCAGAGCTTAACAGTCTCCCCAGTCCACACCACTTAGATAAGGAGTGCCTATAGCTCTGTGGATTTGCAAGCGTTCCCATGGGAGCACAGCCTGTGTGCAAATACTGGTGTTTTGTGAAAGACAGTTTTAAGTCTCTTTTAGGAAGGATACTATGACACATTACCTGCTCACATTGGCTGAAAATAAGGACAGATCTCGAATGGGGTTATTGTGCCTCCTCCACACTGCACATGGGAGCTCCCACAGTGAGGCAGTGTAGACCTGAGTTCTCTGTCAGAAAACGTTTGTTCTCAGAGGATATAAGACAAGCTTGGGCTTGACCATAGTTTCAGTCCTTCTGTAGCAATCTTAGCAATGTTCTGAGTGTTACCCTGTATGCAAAGAGCATGGAGTGAGAAAGTCTCATCTTTCTCTCCCCTGCGCCTTGGCTTGTTTTGGAGGGTTCTCTTTATGTCGGGAAGGATAATGTGTCTTTACAATCCTTTCTCCCTTTTTTGCTCCAAATACTCTGCCAATCTGATCTCTATGCTACTAAGGCCAATAAAGTCTGCCACTTTGCTCCTGTGTATGTGCAGTTTTCCCATCCCAACAGCATCTGCTGCTGCTTGTCTGGAGCATTTTAAAGTGCCTATGTTTCCTGGGACTAAGAAAAAAAACTTTAGTTTGGGTGGGAATCTAGCTCACATACTGTTCACTAACCAAATATAAGAAGGTCTTTGGTCATTAAGTATAACTTTGTTAGCAGATAACTATTTGGCCCAGTATCTTTTCAGAGTATAAACCTGTCACTGTTAAAAGGTATCATTCCTCCCTTTTACTTGAGTTCATGAGTATCAGCTTGAGATCATATTCACTGGGGGCTTTTTAGGTAACAAGGGAATAGAAACCTTGTAAAATGCATTTAAGATTGCAGGGTTAATTTTTAACCTGCTGTAGAATAAAGCAGTATAAAATCAATTTGGCCAAAGCCTGCTTAAGTGGGTAATTAAGGTCACAATCAACCAAAATCGTTTCTGAAACCATTGCAGCTATAGATCATTACACTCCTCTCCCAGCACAATGCAAAAAGACAGGCCACAGCTAATGCTTTCATCTGGCTATCAATCATCATTACACTGTAAACTGCCCGGGTGAGAGAGGGCAAAGCTTTGAATTCAGAGCTGATGGAAGTTCTATGACCTGGAGGTTTCTTAAGCTAAAGGCTAATTAACCATAAAAGAGTCAAAGGTCTGCAAGTCTAACACATTAAATGATGTGCCTGCCTATTTAGGTTCCATTGTATCTATAAACATTAATTCCATTAAGTGTGAACACGTCTAAGGCAATCATTGCCTTCTCCCACCCCTCATTCTGCCTCCTTAATTATGTATCTTGGGATTTTCTTCATCTATGTGAAGTTAGGTGGAGCTTGGGAACCATGCTGCAGCTGGAGAAAGTTCTGAGCAATGCAGGCTACATCTGGAAGAGGAATTCCTGACATTCTTCTTTCCTAATCAGCTTGGCCAAGCTAATCACATTAGCTTCAGAGAGTGTATTTGGTCATCATAGTCCAGAATAAACAAGCTCATAGTCTAAACAAGTGTATTTCAGATTTCATAGACTGTGTGAGGCAGCTGTAAAACCACATGAATCTATATAATAAAACTATGGATAGCAGTATAAAATTGAGAGGTAAAGGTAAAAATTGAAATTTAAAGGTAGAAATAGCACAATATGGGACAATGAAAATAGCAATGGTTAGACAGATCTACATTCTGGAGAGTTTGAATGTTTTCTAAATAGTGTTTTGTTTCTTTAACAAAATCTTTTAGCCAGAAGGGGATAAAACTGTTATTGCACAGAACCTGCTTTTGGGGCCTCATTCAAAGGCCATTGAACTCAGGGGGAATTTATCCATGAACTCCCAGGAAACGTTGGATCCGATGAAGTATGGTATCAAACAGTATACCAAAGCGCAGGAGATCTGTATTTGTCATTGTTATAATTATGTTGTTCAGATACCCACAGACACACCCCTTCATTCTAGCCCATCTGTCTCTTCCTGTGGGTCATGCTCCAACCCTTCACTTACATCACAACAGTTTGTGGAGCCACTGTATAAACCAGAACTAAAATAGGGTTAAAAGTTTTCATTTTAATCTGACACATTTCAGTGATGTAATTGGCAATGCTGGAGGGAGAGAAAAAGAGTTAGCAGGTGCAGGGGAGGGCAGGAACTTCTTAAGTCAGCTTTGGCACCATTCTTTTTCTAAGAACATCCTGAGTCTCTCATTGATTTGTTCATTAGTGTTTAGCAAGTTCAAGTTCCTGAGGTTGCAGTTCCATTTTATAAATCCTTTCACAGCTGAGTGTAAGGGGTTCCTGTTCCTGTCCCTGCCAAGCCTGCCTACATCCGTCAGCTGCTTATGCTTGCCACCTGCTAGACATCACAGCCCTTTGGTCGTACCAGTGAAATTGTTTGTGTAACTGTGATCTAAAGAGGTCTAAGAAATGACCTGTATAAAAAAAGCACGATATGGAAAATCTCTGATCTTCCCGCCCCAAAATGGGATAAAATAACCTCATATCACTCCAGGTATGTTGGCTCTGCTAGATTTTTCCCTGATCAGAATGAGAGGGGAAAATACTTTATGAATACTACTTAATAAAGGATCTTTATAATATGCAAGTAGAGGGTCCTTTACTGTCACCCGCCTAGATTGCTTACCTAAGCCAGTTCAGAGTATTTTAGAGTTTTGTGATTCTTACGGTGAATTTAAGAGTATTCTAAACAGCTACCTTTAGATGAGGGATGAGTATATTATAGCTCAAGCACATTATTTTACCCACAATTTTTTTTTTAATTGCAGAATATAGTGAGCATATGCATTATCAATAAACATCAGCAGTATGCAATCAGAGTACTACGAGCAGAATGCAGACTACATTAGTAATGTGTGGTAATGTGTGTATCACATAATGATACGACAGGTGTAGTTTGCAGGGAGAAGTAATATCTTTTATTAGTTTCACAGAGTTGAAAAAAATTGAGAAGTCTGGCATTCCATTTTCACTAACAGGTGTCTTTATACCAGCAGTCATGCTCTGTTACTGCACAAAAGTCTCACAAAGTAAATGTAAAGGGTATTAGCACTTGGTTTGAGGTCATCTTAGAAAGGCCCTTTCTGTGCTAGGAAAAATGTTGATGTGTTAGAGGCCAGGGCATTATGGGCTTTGGGTTGCTACAGGTAACGTTTTTGGAGAAGCCCTAAATTATATCCTGACCATTTAATGTCAATCAAAGATGCCATAATGCCATCTTCAGGAATGGTAGTGCTGGGTTTTTGCTTCAGTTTCACTGTGGCTTACCACATTGTAGCTTTGGTCAAAAGAATTATTCCATTTTGCTTCTCCAGAAGTGTATCTTTGCTGTCACTGAATGAGAATGTAGCCAGGCTATATAGTGTTATTGCATGGGTATTTAACAAAACTTGGAAAACTGAGGAATTCCAGAGGACTGGAGGTTCGCCAGCATAGTTCCGTTGTTTAAAAGCGATTAAGAGGAAAGCTAGAAAATTACAAAGGAGTATAGCCTCACGTCAATTGTACTTAACATAATGGATTGGTTAGTTTGGAACTCTACCAATAACAAACTGAAAAATAAAATTATACCAGTAATATGGCTTCATGTAAAGCATGCCATGTTAAGTCAACCTATTATCTCTTTCTGATGGGATTGTTGATCTATTTGATATGGGAAGTGTTCTGATACAGCATACATGGCTTTCTCCAAGGCTTTTGACTTAGTACTGATAGGCTTTGGCTGCATTCCAGGGTAGGTGTTCATGTAATGTCCCATCACCTGGCCCCATCCAGTTCTAATCCTCTGATCATCAAATCAGAACACCTGACGGAGTGTATGGAAGTTCCCTCCCTGCTCATGTATCTTTCCTTCCTCAAGATGCAGATGGAGACCAGGGCTGAAGGGTCCTTTTGCACAGATTGCTATTGTTTGGAATTAAAAAGATGTATTAAAAGGTGTATCACCAACAAATCTCATTTGTTTGTTAAGAGATGCTAGGAGGGATGCCCACAGACTGCTTTTTGCTCCAATACAATTTAATATTTTCTTCAACAAACTGAATAGTAAAATAGAGTTTTGAATGACAGTTTTGTAATAAAGATTAATGAAATAGTAAATAATGAAGAAGGCAAGTTTCTATCATGGAGTGATTGGAATCATCTGGGCATGTGCTCTTCCAACAAACTGAGTTTTAAGACTGCTGACTAAGAAGGCAAGGTATTCCCACATGCTGTGAGACTCTGCCTTGTAAATTCAGGGGAGTGAGATATTGTTATAAATAACCATCTCAGCAAGAGCTCTTAGCGTGGTGCTGAAAGTAACAGGGACAATGTGATCTTGTAAGAGGGTAGAAAGGCCATGAAATGGAAATATCAAACAGTCATAGAGAATTCATTTTGCTTCTGTACATGGAATCAATGAGATCAGTTTTGGTGTCCCTGTTTCCAAGAAGAATGTGTAAGAAAGACATTATTGGGAGGCAAGCTTAGATGTGAGGTTTGAGAGTTGCAATGCTCAGACATGTAAGGTATTCATGCTCAGACATGTAATGAAAGGTGCCAGATCCTTTGCCTGTTTTCCAGAGATGTCATAAGTAATATGAAATGTCAGATTAGATGATCCAATGGCTTCTTAAGGACTCACGTCCTGTGAAACCTGTGAAACAACTGCTACTTCCCCTTCACTTCCCCATTTATATATGCAAGATTGGACTAGTCACGTTCTAACTCCAGCATGTTGGTGCTGTGACCCAAATGACTTCAGAAGAGTTACACAGGTGTCAGCCTGGAGTAATGCAGTGGCAGGCTATACAGTTTGTACTGAATTTTTGGGATATTTCAGGATAAAAGGCGCTATATAAATGTAGGACACTTTTATTAAATGCCTTGCAAATCGTTTATAATGCCTTTAAATATCGGAACAGCCACACCACATCAATAACCCCTGCACATGTGTTTACTTTATTTTAGAGTTTGCCACAGTTCACTATAAATGGCTTAGATATGTTCAGGAATTCAGTTATAATGAAATGTTCAAGCCTTCAATAAACGTATGTGTTACAACTGGCCTCTGATGTAAATGCTTTGCCAATTATATGTACATTAGTGATGACTGTAGCAGGCTTATAAATACTCTTTGTAATTCTTTGGCCTCTATTCTCCCCTCCCTTACATAAGTTTTATAGTGGTGTGTAATTCTAGATTCACGGATTTTAAGGCCAGGAGGGACCATTAGATCATCTAGCCTGACTATCAGTGTAACAGGCCAGAGAATCTCATCTGGTTACTTAAGCAATGAGTCCAAGAACCTTTTTGCTTGACTAAAGCATATCTTCCAGTCTGCATGTCTGCAAGTCTTCAGGTGAAGACCTTGAGACATGAAAAATCAATTAGTGACCTCAGAAGTTTGCTCCAGTTGTTAACCATCCTCACAGCGTGTCTTGTCTTCTTCCCCTACTGTATCCTACATTACTTCTTTGAACACAGCAGAAGATAGAGTGAGGAGAGCATCACCTTAGTTTTGAGCCTCAGCCCAGACCTTTTCAGACTCTAACCTGCATGAATTTTGGCAGGGAAAAAAAAAACTTGAATTAATTCTTGCTAACCTGTTTTCAACAGATCTCCAGACGCTCTTTCCGCTTTCTTTCCCATCATAATGGATACATTCTTTGCAGAGAAGCTGTGTGAGAGACATATGCCTTTTCAAATTAATTTTCAGCCTTTGAGCACATTACTGAAAGAACTCTTCTCACAATTTTAAGGCCAGAAAAGACACCAGACTTTCAAGGGCCAGGCACTCTGTAGGTATATACATAAAATCAATACAGTGCTGAGTTTTTCCAAGAATCTGAGTGTGTGTAAAGGTTGGTAAATAGGAGTTGAAGACCTTGAAAAATCTTCTCGCTTTGTGTGGATGTATCTTTTGGAAAATACAGCTCTATTCTGATTTATGTGATGCTTGGCAATTCTTTGTACAGACTCACTGGAAAGGAGTAATTATTCCCCCTTTCCGCCCACCACCATACAGGTTTCTTATAATCATCATGTGCGTTTCTCTGAACACTTCACCTGATTGCTGGCACAAATCTCTTTACTCTCCTGTGGTCTATTCAGCACTGTCAGAAAGTCTACAAGTTTCTAACAGGATGGTTTTATTATCTGCCAAGTGTAAAGACACTTTCATTGTATGGGGCGGAGGACGAAGAAGATGGAGAGTCTGGATCTAAATGTGGTTTTATGTTTTGGGAAATCTTATTTTACTCAGATTGATTCTGCAGTCTGTAAGGATAAGTAAAAATACAGCATATGTTAGAGGCAGGCAGAGGAACAAGTGGCAGGCAGGAGGAGTTCAGCTGGTGGATGGTTCCTCGGAGTTCTGTGTCAGAGCAAGACACAGAAACTGGTCATGACAGAGAACCCATAATAGTTAATTATTATGTTAATGAAAGCACAAAGGCAGGAGAGGTCTGTATTCTCCTGACAGATAGTAATGTGCAGAACAGACCTAAATCCACAGGAAAACATTGAAACCTCTTTAGAATAAAAATGCAAAGTTGAGACAGTGTGCATTTTTAATTGCTCTATTAGCACAAAATAAAAATACACATAAACTTTAGTACTTTTAATATTACACTTAGGATTGTTTACTTGCTGAAGGTAAAGTGCTTTGAGAAGGAAAGCATACTTCCTCACAGGGGCTGTTTCCCATAATTACTTGGAGTATGACTGCTCAAATTGTAGCTCAGCAGAAATGTTTTGATTCTGTGGGGCACCAGCAGCTCAGCAACAGTGCTGCCTTTCACATCCACTTCTTAAGCGTAACAGATCATTTAGACCCTGGGTTGGCTAGGTTCACATAAACCAGGTTTACAAAGAGTTATAAAAGCTTGGCTTTCCTCCTCCCTTCTCCCCCACGTTCCAATTTTTCCCCTTATAATTTTACCACAAGGCAATGCAGTCAAGCTTTTCTTGGATCATATGAATCTAGATCAATAAATATCAGTTGCAGAATGGAAATCTATGCACAGGCATGTGCTAGAAGGATGAAACGGTTGTGTTAGTTTAAAGGAACCTCAAGGCTTGTTTTGTTCTCTATTTGCAGGGCACAATGCCTATGTTATATAGGTATCAAGCTGAAGCTAGAGTGGAAGAAGGAAGTTCCTTCTGAAAAAGCAGCAATGCTGGAATGCGCTGTGGAGACTCAGGTTGGTTTTCAGCTCTAGAGGCATGTACGGTGAGCAAAATGATGTTATCTCTGGCTGGATAAGGGTACTACACATCATGGAATAACTTGCATTTCAGCTGTGAGCAGATAGTTATTGTCTATAGGTAGATACAAAGCATCTTATGAAAACAAGATGTTTGGTTCAACAACAGACTGTCGAAATCAGTAGGGCAATATTTTTCTGCCTGTGCTTAGACCATGAGTCAGCCTCTACCAGGGACCTTGTCCTCTTCTCCCCTTATATCCCCCTTGCAAGAGATAAATGACTTTATTAGCTCTAAAGTGAGATTCAGAATGAAATTCAACCATTTGCAGACCAACACTACAAAGGTTAAGCATTGTTTAGCAGAGATCCTGTGGGACCCAAATGGTGCACAACACTTATGCTAGCCCAGAGCTATTTTCATCTACCTATCTTACCTCAAACACAGGAATAAGTTCAGGGAGTTTTAGATCAAGTCCATGCTCTGTGTAGTGTACGAAGCAACTGGGCTCAAGTCATAATTCTGCCACTAAACTGAGCATCGCTCTATTCCACAAGAGTATTCCTAATCAAAATTTCACTTTCTCTAAAATGGATTTGGATCTTTACATGGAAGTTCCTATGGAAGTACAGCATAATTAGTTGTCCTCTTGACTGTATAATGATACAGGAATTGCCACAATGAGACCAAAGGCAGAGGGTACAGTCAAAGGCATTGCACCTTTCCACTTACAGTTAACTCCTATGAAGATACAGTCTTTCTGATCATAACTAATGCAAAAAGTTGAACCGGAATTGTATAGAAGTATGCTGAATCAGCAACGGTGACGGCAGCATCTGAAACTTGCTAAATGGAGAAAATCAAGCATATGACTTAGCATGAGCTGTTGTAAAGGCAGTTGTTTTCTGTATGAAAAAGTGTTAATTCTGTCATGTTTTACTTTTAAAGAAACAAGGTGGAAGATTTATCAGACAGGAATCATGACGAGATTTTACTTAACCATGTCCTGTAGGCCTGTTGCATGATTCCAAGCAGTCACTTCCCTTCTTTGCACAGCCATCTCTTAATTTAGAAACTGAGAAATACTGATTCCCAGGGTGTTTTTTTTTAAAGTTAGAAGGGATTATTATATTTATTTCACCCAACTTCCTGCATAAAGCAACCATAGAATTCCAGCTAGGACTTACAACTCTCTTACAAAGTACTGTGCAATCCCTGGCCAGATGCAGCTGTATTCATGATGAAGTGAGTGGGCTGCACACTGATACAGCTTCTTTTCATTCATATGGCAAGGAGCAACGTACCATGTATGCTTAGAAAGGGATGAGAAGGGTTTTTTTAGCTTCCCTGATATCTCTCTCCCAGAAAGTGTGACACACTAAAGTAATTGTATAATTTTTCCTACAGAAGAGCAGTATCTCTTTTGTCAGGAATAACTTTTTCATGAAAAGGCACTTCTTTTCATTATTTAACAAGCTTTAGTCACATAAAAATACCATCAAAAAGTAAGTATTTTCTCCCTTCTTTATTAGCTTCATTGGGAGTAAGAGTACTTTTGCTCAAATTTAAGATAAATAATATATATAGTCATGTAATATTTATATTTATATGCACACATTCATAGTTTTCTATGTGCATAATCATATATACCTGTATCAGAGTACCAGATCATGTCAATCAGAGATAAGTGTCTCTCAGTCACACACAGATTTTCAAAAACTGAGAGTTTTGCACCGCACAGTAAAACTGAGTAAAACAGACCTCGTCCTAACCAGGGCCAGATTAGATCTCTAGAACCCAACCCTGATGATTTACATGAGGCCTTCCACATGCAGATACCCAAACGTGTATGTGTAAATTAGCACATAGATGCGTGGCCAGAGTAGGTGCCTTCAATAAAGCTGCTAGTTCTGTTACAGTAATGGTGATGGTGGCTCTTAGTATATTAATAATCAGGTTCCCCACATTTTGGGACACAGTACCTTGTGAAGCAGAATTGAGAAATTCTATGCTGCAGCAGTACAGCGCATCTGGCTTTCAGCTCCATAGGCACATGACAATATGTTGTTAACAGAGAAGTCAATAGCTACATGTTGCTAAATCTCATATGGGGGTACCTTGCGTTTTAATTAAGTCCAAAAAAAGCCTTTGGTTTGAAAAGCTTCCAACTGAGCATAGTTTACATTTCATTGTCTGTTAGCAAAGGGTTTTAAGTGTTTTTATTCTACTGATATCATGTGAAAACACCAGAGCTTGAACAAAGGATTACAGAAGAAAAAGGGGCTTAAATTAATTTCAAAACCAGATTAACATCCATCTCCTTCTCTTCACTCTATGTTCTGCTTATGCCATATAGCAGGAACACAGTCCTTATTACTGTTTTCAACCAGTGTGGGGAAGTCCTCATCATGCATGGGCCTAGTGCAAACCCTCCTGCACCTCATTTCTATGGTCCCTACTGCAGAGGATGTAGCAAGAGTGAGGAGACTCAGACCCAGCATAGAAGAATCTGAACAACAGAAATGGAGCTTGCTGGAGACCAGCAAATGCATATTGTAGCAGCTAGTAGGCTGATACGTCTTGAATTTGGTCCAAACACAGTTGGTAGGTCCCAGCTGCACCCAGTTAGAAGCATCAAATTTGGTTATAAATCAAAGACCTCTGTATTGGCTATTTTACAGCCTTGCCAGAATCCAACAGCAGCAACAGGAGAGGTTTTTCCTCAATCTCTGAGCCAGTCTCTGAGTAACTCCTTTGTTTTTCCCTAGCTGCATCTGTGAAAGGGAAGCACCCATTGTTTCCATCAGATAAAAATAACAGTGCCAGGAGAACGGGATTAGAGTATCCTATTCCTCAGCTCTGTCAGGCAAGGTAGTACTTGGTAAAAGACATGGAAAAAATAAATAAGACACCATTAACAAGAAAAGCATGCTCAAGTCTGACAGTGTAAGTCCCAGAATACGGGGAAATATGTGCAAAGATCAGTCTGTTCATACAAGTTAGTAACTAGAAGAGCCATGATAGGGAAAGTTGCAAGGAGCAGTTCTGATTCTAGGCAAAACAAATGTAGTCACTTTGCCTTGTTCTCATCGGACTTGAGATTCAGTGGGAAGGACGATCTGTGCACAGCTCTCTTTTGAGATGTACAAAACCTCTCAGGAGTTTCTACCAGCTGAGATCAATGTAAGAAACCAGGGCAAAGATAAGTCGAGAGAGCACAGACAGGTCAAAGGTTGAAAACTCACATTTTTGCCCTTTGTAATCCTGCACTGTTGTTACTGGCAGAGCCTGTAGTTGCTACAATTACAAGCTCATAAATATCAGGAGCACAGATTGAGGGTGCTCCATGTTTTCAGAAGACAATCTGTAGAAACATCATTACCCTATGTCAGGCTTTCCTGTCATTTTGTTGCAAGAAGTGTGTATGTTTATACCAACACATACATGGATACTCCTGCAATACCTGAAGAAGACATTTTGCTGGATAAAGTCCTCATTAAATTTAAATTTATCTAGTTCCATTGACCAAGCCAGTAAGACTCTGATTAAGATCCAAAGTAAAACCTAATCCACCTGATCAAGACAGGCCATTTCTAACAGTCTAGTGTAGCTGAATCAGAGGTTCGCAGCTAACTGCGGACATCACAGAATCACAGAATCATTAAGGTTGGAAAAGACCTATAAGATCATCAAGTCCAACCATTAACCCAACACCACCATGCCCACTAAACCAGGTCATGCAGTACCATGTCTACATGTTTTTTGAACACCTCCAGTGATGGTGACTCCACCACCTCCCTGGGCAGCCTGTTCCAATGCTTCACCACTCTCTCAGTAAAGAAATTTTTCCTAATATCCAGTATAAACCTTCCCTGGCGCAACTTGAGGCCATTTCCTCTTGTTCTATCACTAATTACATGGGAGAAGAGACCAACACCTACCTCACCACAACCCCCTTTCAGATAATGGTAAAGAACGATAAGGCCTCCCCTCAGCCTCCTTTTCTCCAGGCTAAACAACCCCAGTTCCCTCAGCCGCTCCTCATAAGACTTGTGCTCCAGACCCCTCACCAGCTTCGTTGCCCTTCTCTGGACACGCTCCAGCACCTCAATGTCCTTCTTGTAGTGAGGGGCCCAAAACTGAACAGTATTCGAGGTGCAGCCTCACCAGTGCCGAGTACAGGGGCACGATCCCTTCCCTACTCCTGCTGGCCACACTATTTCTGATACAGGCCAGGATGCCGTTGGCCTTCTTGGCCACCCGGGCACACTGCTGGCTCATATTCAGCCAGCTGTCAATCAACAGCCCCAGGTCCTTTTCCAACAGGCAGCTTTCCAGCCACTCGTCCCCAAGCCTGTAGCATTGCATGGGGTTGTTGTGACCCAAGTGCAGAACCCGGCACTTGGCCTTATTAAACCTCATACAGTTGGCCTCAGCCCATCGATCCATCCTGTCCAGATCCCTCTGCAGAGCCTTCCTACCCTTGAACAGGTCAACACTCCCACCCAACTTGGTGTCATCTGCAAACTTGCTAAGGGAGCACTCAATCCCCTTATCCACATCATCGATAAAGATATTAAACAAGACCAGCACCAAAACTGAGCCCTGGGGGACACCGCTTGTTAACTCCTTTCACCACGACTCTTTGGGCTTGGCCGTCCAGCCAGTTTTTCACCCAGTGAAGAGTCCACCTCTCTAAGCCACGAGCCGCCAGCTTCTCCAGGAGATTACTATGGGAGACAGTGTTGAAGGCTTTACTAAAGTCCAGGTAGACAACATCCACAGCCTTTCCATCATCCACTAAATGGGTCACCTGGTCATAGAAGGAGATCAGGTTGGTCAAGCAGGACCTGCCTTTCATGAACCCGTGCTGGCTGGGCCTGATCCTTTGGTTGTCCTGCACATGCCCTGTGAGCACCCTCAAGATGTACTGGATGAAGCAGAATGCCTGGCTTGTGATACGCGTCTATCGATTTAAAGTTGCTGATTTATAATTTGTATAATATGACAATATGGCAAGTGCATTTAAGTCAGAAGACGTAACCCAAACGGAGGTTTGGGGATTTTTTTACTCAGAATTATCAATGAATATTCTTTCAGCTGTGTGCATGTCACAGGTAAATATATGATCAGCAAATTCAGAAACAGGGATATAGCCACATTTTCCTGTTTAAATTCACTGACTAGCACTTCCTGGGTCGATTCTGGTGCAGGTACTGCCATGAATTAAAAAAAATGCCAAATTTTAAGAATGGTGAATCTGAAAACTGGATGAGGGTAAGCTGGGACCCAGGAACAGGGAAATAACTAAATTTGAACTACATGGCAGTTCACTGGCTGGCATCAGAACAGTGCAATGATCAAACTGTTGGGATACTGTGGCTTTCTGTTTTCATTTCCTAATACGTCTATATTTCTATGCAGATGTGATGCTATATTGCAGTAGTACTGTAGGAGCCACAGTTAAAACTCAGACCCTAATGATAAGGAGTATTTTAGAAAAAGAAAATGATAAAAACAGTCCATGCTCTGCACAGCTTACTGTCTATAACCCCAGTTGTGGAGCCCGTGGTCACCTCCAAAGCTCCACTGACATCACTGGGAAAATTAAAAAGGTGCTAGATCTTGTTGCAGTCCGTCTTACCTAACCCCTTATGTAAGTTAAACAGAGGGGCCACGTATTTTGCTGGGTAGAGACAGCAGGCTGAATTAGGACCCCAGAGATGGTTACATGGATCACTTGTTCAGGATTGTACCAAGCCCTTTTCCTGCCCCATCATGATCGAGTAATGTTCTTCTGGCAACCACAATAATTCCCTGCAGGGGTCAGGGATATTAAGAAAGTATGTTTAGAGTCTCTTAATGTAATTTAGCAGCAGGAAACTAGGAAGCAGTGCCAGAACCATGTGAATAGCCAGTTCTGTGTGCCGCACTTGCAAATGCTCCACCTAGGCCACAACAGGGCAATTGCTACTTCGTTTGAATTTATTACTAAGAAGTGTTTGTCTACAAGTACGTTCCACACCTGATTTAAGGCTTTTCATTTACATGTGACTTACGTAATAGTAAATTTACAGTTTAAGTGTGGTTAATGAAAATTAGTATTTTATTCACTGGAAGCTCTTGTTGGACTTTCTAATTATTTGCATATTTAAGCTCTGTAACAATTCCAAGCCAAAAATGTTTCTCTCCTAAGGCCAAGTAGGTCTTCTAGGTGACAGTATTGTCAACAACCTCTTAGCACAGAATGTAGTATGTAGCAGTTTTTTGCACCTGAATACTGTGGAAGTGTCCTCATTATAGTTCTGTGGTAAACCAGCCATAAAAATATTTCATTGTAATAAACATTCATTTAGACCAAGTCAGTAAGTGGAAAACTCTAATAACTACTTAAGCATTGTGAAGAGATGGTATCTGTCTTGAAGAGCTTGTGTTAAGGGAATGATCTAGGCTGGGGATATGCAAAGGCACAGAGAGCAAAAGTGACTTGTCTCACGTTACACTGCTATTCAGTGGCTGGTTTACTCCTTAGTGATAGTAACTCAGCCATTTAATCATGTTGTTTCCACTCTCTATCGTATCAGTTACACGAATATAATGCCAATATTTAGTTACAGAAGATTAATGAAGTAGTTTAGGTAGCAAGTACCAAATGACTGCATGGTTAAAAAAACCAAAAACCAAAACAACAAAAACCGCAATCCTCACTTCTATCCTTAAAAAAAAAGTTAAAAATATCAAGATAAATTTATCCCTCTGTTGTCCTCAAAGAAAAGACATTGGGGATGAATTTGGCCCGATTTTATTCAATTTGTCCTCAATTTGCTAAGCTCATTGATTTTCTCTTGTTTTACTCTCTGTTAATTGAGAAACAGCAGCCCCTTTGCAATAGGCATTAGAAGCAGGAAACGTCTGGGTATGTTTCTAATTGCCAGACTTTCTTTCCCTCTTTCTGCTGTTCCTGTCCTTAAGGAAGCATGAGGGGGTGGTGTAGGCATGAGGTGTCACTAGGGAAACAGAAAAGAGTATCAAGGTCAGGGTGAAAACCACACAAGAAGCAGGAAGAGATGCTTGCAGTTAGGTTCATGACCTTTGTATTTTTTTCTGATTGTCCAGGAGACGGAGGAAAGGGGGTAGAGAAGGAGAGATAGGAAGTTAACATTAGAGCAGATGTGAGCATAACCCCTTCTAGACAGTTATGAAGGTTGAAAGGTTGCATTGAAACTGCTAAAAATTGTAGAATTCTGACTGCTGATCATCTGGGAAAATCAGAGGTGTGTCTGATTTTGTTCCCAGGCAGCTGAGATAGTTCCAACAGGTAAAGGTCAAAGCCTGGGTTTCAAAAGGAGAGCTGAACCATAGAAAAGACTTCCAACATGTTTGGTTATTAAAAAAAAAATTAAATATATTTTAAAAGCAAAACAATACCATTCATAATTGGTAAAACTGAAGTTCTTACAAAATATAGTCATTTAAGATGTTCATAAAAACTGGCAGGTACTAGCCTTAGTGAGTGTCTTCGAATTCTCATTAAGATAATTGCATTCTTCATCAGTTCTCTCTGTATTCTGACTTGGATGTATTAATGTACATGTCCTGCTCCAAATGAAGCAAATGGAAAACTGTGACCAGGTCAGAGTGCCAGTTAATTTTGTCTGGGCTTGCTGAGGTCTCAAACATTTCAGTTTAAGCACATTTCTGAAGAACATAAAATCTTTCTTTTCAGTGCCTTGGGGAACAGTTTTAGTGCATCACCACAGACTGAGAGGGTAAAAATCTGTTACAAAATTCAAGCATAATCTTTGCCCCATTTCATTACGTATAGAACTGCATAGCATTTTTTAATACTTTTGTCTTGAGACAAGGCTATAAACTCAGTGGCTCTGAGGCAGTGAGTGATGGATCACTGCAATCGAAAGATGCTTGGTAGAATGAATATTCTATAAAACCTCTGATGGTTTTCTACAAGGTTGGAAAGAATGACGAATCTTTTGGAATGGTGCACTAGTTAATAAAAGTTGGTGTACATGTGTAGGTGATCTTCTCCACCTTCATGTAACACTGCCCATTACATTGTCCCCTGCATTATACTCTGAGCCACACTTTCTGTTTCAGTAAAAAATTCTCAGAAGTACAAAGCAGTCTTCAGCCAAGTAGAAAACCAACTCTGGAAATTGTAGTGACTTAATTTTTCCAACCACAATTAGCAGAAAATGAGTGTGTAAAATGATGAGTGGAAAGAATAGTTAAAATATTGATGTTCTGACTGTGAGTAGCTGTTCACCTACCAGCTTACTCTACATGCAGTCAAGATACTCCAGAACTTAAATGGCTTTCCAGACTCTATGTGTGATACCCTCTGGTGCTTCACACACACAAGAGAGTTTAGAGGTCTATTTCCAAGGCTTTGTACCTTGTGATACGCAACTGATGACTCTTCTGTGTGTCAGGGAGCTCACAATAGTCACCTACTGATGGAGAGAAGAAACCGAGTTCTTGGGGATTCCAGGTTATGTCTGGGTGGGACCCTGTCACCACCTCTGGAGAGTCAGGCAATTAGACCAGGCTTCATTTGCCTTTCTCCTGTGTAACATCGGAGGCATATCAGTGAAAATCAGTTCAGTTTCATGTATACCAATAATAAGGCATTATTGTCTCTGCTGGATGATTGGAAGATATGACAATATCAGCAAACATGCCTGCAATGAATGGTTACCAGGACTAATTGAAGTGTGGAGTTATTGGATGATGAAAACAGGAAAAAAATATTTTATTGAATGGAAATAAAATACAATGGAAAAAATAGCTTTATTTTTGGTAAGCATTCATGAGGGTAATGATTCTATTTGGGATATTGCATGGTGCTGAGCTTTCTGGGGAGAGCTAGTGTCAGGACACTGTTTGTAAACCAAGCAGATGATGTCCAGGTGTCTTTTTGTTGACATCAGAGAAGCCAGCAGGCTACCTGATGGATTTCTGTGAGCTCCCCATTCAGTCATCAAAGCAATAATTGCTGCAGCTGGACTTGCAGAATAAATTATGAAGCAAAATAGGAGTTCATCTGAATTCTGGGCTTTACCAGCTCTGAACATCAAAATGTGATCTGCAAGCAGAGGGGTGTGAACCAGCAATTGCAGCGTATTACCATATTAGATACTCACTTAGAGAAGGGCCAAGATTAAGACAACTGCAGGAGGAACTGTCTTACTCTGTGAGAGCCTTGCTTGATATCTACAGATATTGATGATCCATTATTGTTTCCTTTGCAAGTTTGTTCTTTGCCCATTTTCCAGCTCCCAACAATGTTCTTTGTTTATGCAGCTGGCTTATGCTTCCATTTGCAGTACACCTTTGAATATTTTTAAATTTGTTCCAGTACGGAATATAAACAAACTTGTGAAATATCGGAAGTGATCTCAAAATGGGATTTTTGTTGCCTCATTAAAAGTCTGTTTTCATGCTTCCTCTTCTAAACTGCTGCCTTCAACTTGCATTCAGAAATCCCATCAATGTTCATATAGATTCAGGGAAGAATAGGTCAGCTGAAAAATTAAGTCCTGTAATTATCAGTTGAAAGGGTCTTAATTCATTTTTAATGATAAAAGATCAGGAGCTGTAAAGAGAGGGAAGTTACCTATAAGCACCTGCGTAAAGCTGCTAAGTCCTGAACCAAAGAAACAAGGATGGGAATAAAAACCTGTTTGTTTCTTTTGACTCTAGCCTGAAAATGATTATAGTCTTGAGAATCAGGGGAGGAAATAGTATCTTCTAGAAATCTCTGTTAACAGTAAAGGGAACATGCTCAAGTACTCAGGAGCCATGTCTACAGTTGGAAAATGTTCTCACATTGCTGTTTTTGCTAATGGTGCCTGAGCCCAGCAAAGCTAGCAATAAAGAGTGTCCCCATAGGCTTCATCTACTAGTAAAGTAAACAGTGCCAGGAAGTGTTCCTCAGCACTGGAACTCAGTTCTCTTTGCTGTTAGATTGTTGGAAAAGTTCCTGGCACAGCTGCACTTCCATTACCTGGAAGTCTCCTACACAATTCATGGGCATGGTTAAGGAGTTAGCAGTTTGCAATGAATAGTTAGGATGTGGCCACCCTGTTACAGGGTAAGTGAAAGTAATAGCATGGAAGAGGACTGTTGCATGCTAGTTGACATTAGTACCAAAGAACGTGCTCAAGTACATATTAGCCCCCTTAGACAAGCCACATGCTGGCTTAAATCGATCTCAATAGCTTGTTTACAAGAATGCTTCTGGGGAAATGAATTATGCTTACAGTTCTAGAGACCAGGCTGGCAAAGCAGCATTAAAAAAGAGGACCATGATCTGAGTCATCGTGAGGTCCCCACTGACAGCTTTCCCTGGCTTGCTACCTGACCTTGCCTATGTCCTTCAGGGCCTGTAAGATAATTTTCTTGTGGTGAGAACACTGCTAAGATATTCTGGATTTACATTCCTAAAGGTGAAAGTTCTTGTTTACTCACAGAGCACTTACAGTATAGGAAATGCCAGCGTTTTCTCTACAGAGCCTTGCCAGCATGACTTAGACTTAAACTGGAGTGACTGCTTCTAGAGTAATAAAGCCTAATTTAGTTTCCATGACTAATTCACTGGCAGGCATCTTGATGGATAACTATCAGTTATGCTACCTAAAATGCTGATGGTTCTTCAGACAGTTGGAAACTCAGCATCTGGTGCAGAAGTTCATCTAAGATAAGGCCATCTACAGCCAGAACCTGATCCTGGCTTGTGACCACCCTTAGTCAGGACTGAATTCTGTTCCATTGCCAGTCTCATAAGTCATCATGTTGCTCAGAGTGTTGGAATTTGACATAAAATGAAAATCCATAACATCCTTTCTGGCACTGTAACAAATCATTAGAGCAAGTGGGAGAAAAGAGATAACACAATAACTTCTATACTCAATATCACAAAGCAGGTACTTGGGAAGGAGCTCACTTAACTTCTGCCTGCCATCAGAGGCGGAGGTCACAGCAATGTCAACTGTTGTGACAGAGAGTCAGGAGGCAGTCTGTAGGGTGAAAAGGAATTAGAAGTTTTGACATTGAAAATGTACAGTTAGAAATGTGCGGGCATGGGATTCACTGAAGAAGTGAGAGGGTGTTGGTCAGCTGTTAACAGCTCAAAGCCAAGAAAGTCCTTGCTGCCCTGTTGGGATTCCCCTGGAGTGAATGGCAACACTGGAAGACAAGCAGTGTCAACTGGGAAGGAAAAGAAGGGACATAGATTCCAAGATGAAGAGAGCAAGTGAGCTTGCTAGGGAGGATAAGACAGCGTTGGCATTGTATTGAAAGACCCCTGATTCAAAGCAGGATGGAGGGGTGATTGATGGACGTAGATGAACAAAGAGAGGATAGGGAATGGTGACTAATAGAAAAAATAGGAATGGCAATTGCTTGAATGACCCATACGGTAGAGACCAGTAATTACATGTCTTACACTGTCCAAACCAGTTGTCAGTAGCACCCGGTAGAAAATGGTGCTAAATGAACTGTTAACTTCAGACTAGTGACAAGTGCTCAGAATCCAGACCGCCTGAAACTTCCTCTGGCAAAGGGCACTGATTGGCTCCCAGGCTGCTGCTGTCAGTAAGGAGGCCAAGGACCGAACACTCCTTTCCCTCTTGGGGTGGTCTCGCTGGTCTGAGTGAGCTGTGTGTGTGGCAGAGACCCTCTCCCTGCCACTGCTTGTCTTGTACCTATTCTGCAGACAGAAGGCTTCTGTCTGCAGACTTGTTAAACTGGCATCTTCTACCAACAGTAGATTCACTAAAAGAAACATGTAGCAAGGGAGAGTTTATTTTGCTGATGCTCTTTATTTTAATCATACAAAGAAAATGACAATTTTTATATAGAAGCCATTAGGGATGCAAGAGGCGTCGATTCCTAGCTCTGGGATTCTTTCTTTTAACCAGACTGTGGCAATGCAAATACACCCCATCATGATATTTATATCTTTAATTCTTGCATTCAACACATTACTAACACACTGATGGGCCCCTTGTTCTTCATTTGTCTATTTCCTTAAACTTTCTGCCCCCTTTTTTATTATTATTATTTTTTCTGTCATGTGTGCAGTTCTTGAAGGTCAATCAGACGTCACGGATAGAGCCATTCTGTTCAGGGGCTCGCAAGCAGCTTGTTTATGAATGAAGAAGGCTTTGTGAACTTCCAGGGACCTGCTGAGCTTTTTTATAAAACTACCAGTGGGACAAGGAGCTTGGGAAAGTAAAGGCCTCTTATGGAAACAGAAAACGGAGGCACACTGCCAAAAAACCTGGGCTGACATTCCGGTTTGTCAGAATCATGTCCAAGCAACAAGTTTCTAGAAAACAGATTGGGTATCTACATATCCAGGGTTCTAGCCTATCATATGTGAGCACAGGGCAGTATGTATGCTGGGAGACTGCAACAGCAAGCGGTTAAGTCAAGATTTGACCATAAAGGTGTCATAAAATGAACAGACCAGGAAGACCAGAGCTTTGTGGAACGGGAAACAGAAGGATAAACACCGCTTAAAGAAAAAACATTAAGGGACGATGTCTGCAATGAAGGCAATAGCAGATGCATAATGATCTAATACTTAATACTGATTGTTACAACTTTTTTACCAGACTTTTCCTATCTTAAAATCACTGTTTCATGCAACTGAAAAGACATTCTTTAGTTAGAGGTATGCACAAACACTTCTAAAAAAATGAAAAATGTAGAAATCACAAAGTAAACACAGGTAAAGACAAACAAACAATTTTGACTCCAGTGCAGTATCTAGCTCTGGCAGATAATTTTGAGGTGATTATTTTCTTCATGCTGATATCCTGAATATCCTGTGGAGTTATTAACCACTTGTCTAGCTTTTATGTATACATTTAGTAGGTTCAATGGAATTCTACACTGAGATTTTGGTAGTTTTGATGAGATCTTTTCAGATGCTATATTCTCTATAGAACTTCATAATTTTCGAAACATCCAAGGAGCTGAAAGTTTATTTTGAGAAATGACCAGAGAGTTTTGGGGAGGTGAAGGTTAGTGTCAGGCAGGTAAAGACTCGGGGAGGGATCAGAAGTTAAGGAATTACAAAATTGGTTACTCTGTGCATTCTTATTTTTTTACTGTGTTATTTCTGTTGCAAAATTAGCAGCATCCCAATTGCCATTGTTGGGATGATACCAGCAGGGAACAGAGAAATCTAAAGGAAGTGGCTCAGCCCATTCATGTTTCTACATCTTTCATTTTGTTTGATTGGGTGTTGCATCGTTAAGAGTTTCCTAGGGGAGCAAGTTAATAACCAGATATGATACAGCCTGCTTTGTAATAAACCTTGGAAGTGTACTGCTACTTTTCTCAAACCAAAGTGTGCAACTCATTCTTACATAATTTAGGCATCAGTAGAACAATTAGAAACAATCTGTTTGAATCTCTTGGATTCTGTGGGCCTCTTATGTGTGCAGCACCCCTACTGCATTTAGCTGGAGAAAGAGTAGAGTAACTAGCAGAATCTTTTAATTGACCTAAATTTCCTTTACTCTAATTTAAAATTTAGTTGCCAACACAGTGGAAGCCAGCTGAATGTTGTTTACTGGAACATTCATTGTTGTGCTTGTTGTTCCAGTTCCTTCAGGGAAATGCTGCTATCCTTCATGAAAGCAGATTCAGGAGCACACAGCACACAGCAAAGTAACACAGAGATAGGCAAGCAGAGGTCTAAGCCAGGCCTTCATGTTCTTCCCTGATAGTTGGCTGTGCAGCCCCTAGGTACTACATGTAGTCTTTCTCTGAATGTCTTTGGTATTTTATTAAACAATGGTAACGAGGACAAAACCTGAAGAAAACAAATCAGTAGTCCCCAAAGCTCCATTGCAGCAAATAGGCAGTGCAGTTTGAGAATGCTTGCTGACGTCAAAGGAATAGTGAAGTGTGGAACTCTTTGCTTGCAGGTACTTCTTTCTTGTTTATTGCTCCAAGAGTGAGATTTTCTTCAGCTTACTTTCCAACTCTTGCCTTCCCATCTCTGCATCATCATCATTCCTCTTCTCCTTCTTGCTCCTGATCATCTTGCCCATATGCCCTTGTCTCCTGGGGTATTTCTAGTTCCATGCAGTTATGCTTTTCTCTTCTTCTTACATTTGAGTTGGCATACTTTCACATGTAGATGTGGCACTTAGGGACATGGTTTAGTGGTGGACTTGGCAATGTTATGTTTACAGTTGGACTCGATGATCTTAAAGGTCTTTTCCAACCTAAATGATTCTATGATTCTATGTCCCGTGACACCTGGGCACGCACGATTAAGGCCTGCAGATAAAAGGGGAACATTTCCCTTAATCTCAGATTTGATGTTTTAGCCAGCAGACTGAACCAGCAATTGTGGGAAAAACCCTGATCAGCCGCTGAATCCCTCATTTGAAATATACTCACTGTAGAATTTAACTGTCAAGCTCTACCACACTATTGCATATTTGCAAACATTCATTTTTGCCCCCAATGACTTAGGGTTTGGCCAACTTTGAATTGTGTTTAGTGGGGAAGAAAAAAGGCTCATCTCTGACATAAGAAACTCATTTAAATTTCAAATCTCTTTTTCAGCAGCATACAGCACCTTTTTTTCAGCACCTTCTGAAAAAAAAAAAATGTGAGAATGTATTTAACATGCACAAAACAACATCTCCTGCCTAATTTCATTGTTGGAAACAGCTAACCTTTTTCAGCACAATGTGCAAAATAAAATAATAACAATTATCTGGCAGACATTTTGCATGTGAAATTTCAGTTCTAACAGCTAATTTTGTCAAAGTCTTGTAAGTATCCTAAAAATGTAAGGCATTGATATGCCTTATGGCTGTGAGATGAATACTGGTTGCCTTGTACAGCTTAGGGTGAAAAATCACTTTAAAATACGGTCTTTGTTTTTATATTTCAGAATTCTTCAGCAATGCACATTAAATCTCCCATGTTCCAGCTGTACTCAGTGTGGGTGCGGTTTTTCCTCTAGGTATCTATCCTGCATTATATCCAAAATTATGGGGTTAATTCAGGGATGAACTGTTTCCTCAGCTGGGATTGCAGGCCTTGCAAAATTTTGAGATAAGAAACCAACTAATCAAAGTGAGACCAAAGTTTAGAGTGACTGAAGAGTTCCTGAGCAGGACTTTGAGAAGATTGGTGGCTGTTTTCTTCAGAGGAGACAGCTGTACAACTGAGGAACAGACCCAGGAAGATAGTTGCCTTCTGTATGGGTGTTAGGATGGAAGAAAGAAGACTGACTATTATATATTTAATGCCTTGATTGGAATCCCCAAAATTGGCAAACCTAAAACGTTCTTGGAGAGAACATTAACACGGCAGAGGCCATTGAGTGCTATTCCCAAGAGGAAGGAAGTTGGTTGGAACTCAGTTCAGAGGATCAGATCACCATGCGAAACACTTCACTTTGACTGACAAAGGAAGACTGAAGCCAAATTACAGTGACTCCTGAAAACTTATCTTGAAGGGGACAAAATCCTGATCTGTACAGCTACTGTGCTAAGTGGAAACATTCAACCTCTTTGCATAAATGAAGTCTCACTGACACCCATTTAGCAACTCCAGTTGATCTTAAAGTGAGGCCTGAACTATGGAGTGACAATTTTGTGTTCTGTGCCCCATCTGCTACCAAAGTTTCCCCCTGCTTGTGAGAGTGAACCCCTACTGCAAAGGTCCAGCCTGATGACTCTGCTGCTAAGAATTCCTTCTGCACTGAAACTTCCCATATAAGGATTCAATAAAGAGAGCAGATTTTTATTTATTCCAAAATCTGTTTTGCTGTTTGGAAGCTATTTGAAAACGTTATGGTCACTAATTGATTCAATATTTTTTGACAAAACGTTGGCGTGGTTGAGGCCTTGCTGTTTTTCATAGACAAAGTCAGCATCACAGTTTGTTTTCATTCTTTACAAAGGCTTAGCAGCATATGTGATACAAACCCCTCCTTCCTCTGCTTATCTGCTATGAGCTTAAAGTACAGATGGCAGTTTTCTTAGGCATATGCATAGATTCAGAAGGGGTGGGATCTAATAATCACGCAAGCCTTTTCTTCCTTCCACTGCTGTCAGCTCGCACTCGGATCCTGGCTTTAAAATTCCTTGACTGGTGAGCTGCCCAGTGCATTGCAATTGTCTCCATATCTTGTAAGGGGCAGAAGGATGTTCAGCCCATCTTGCAGCAGCCAGAGCAGGAAGTACTCCTGCCAGCTATACTGCAACTAAAAGCCTTTAGTACTGTAGCTAGGAGACCTGGGCTTTCCTTAGCTACAGACACCAGGTTCCTGGAAGTTTTACTGCCACCCAGCTAGAGTAGCTGATGGCAGTACCAGTAATAAGGCTGGAGCAGTTCCTGTTACAGTAGGGTGAGCGTGGAAAGGAGGCAGTGAGCCTCTGCAAAAGTCTATATTGTAGTAGCCACAGTAAACAGTCCTGCCTATCATTAAGATATTGGTCACCAAGCACTCACTGAATATCCCTTTGTTGTAGGCTGGGGAATAGTGATCTAGCCCTGAGGGTTGTGGGTCAGAGTCAAAGGAAACTCTTAAGTGATGCCCATCTACAGAAAATATGAGAGGTGATGCAGAATGGCATCCTGGTGCTGAGGGGAGGAAGGAGTCTGCTGTGACTTTGCAGAGGGCTTGGTAGAGGAAAGAACGCAGTACATTTCGTAAGCTAAATATTTCCCAGTTCCAATTCAGAAATAGGTATTCTTTAAATCCACAATAACTCTGTTCCACCCTTGAGAAATGTCAAGAGTCCATCAGAATGGTCCCTCTCTGTGTGTGTTCTCCAGCTCGCCAAGCAATCTCACCTTCGTGCCCCAGTCTATATGTTGCTTCCCCTCTTGTTCCTTGCTTTTCTTATTACACTCTCTAAGTACTTCCCCTCACCAGCACTTTTCTCCCAGCTGCTCCTAGAAATAAATCTATCTATATTTAATTATTTGTTCAGAGCTCTTCCTCCTGTACCCTTTCCCAACCTCTCAGGTGTTCTTTGCACTTTCATCTGGTACTAGACTGGTAAGGAACCTGCAAAAAGCTTTCCAGAAAGCATGTCCTGCTTTTTCTGCTCCTCTCTTGTCCACAGTAGTTCATGCTTTATTTACAGGTGTTGGTTATTTAAATATATTTTTGGCAATAATTCTTTTTATAAGGCAGGAGTCTTTTCTGTATGTGGAGAGACTGAGACTATGCCTATAACCTCATGCTAGCTTCGGGCAAGGCTTTGACCCAGTTGTCCACATGAGCTATATTTTAGTTCTTATTCCAGCTCTGGTCTGGAGTGAACCCACCGACTGTAAATAAACTCAGGCATTGGACACAGACTGACACATGATTAATTTTTGTTTACATGATTTTTGTTCTGATAGACAATTCACACACAACAATCCAGACAAGGACCTTCTGCAAACTCAAGCCCAGCTACCAAAGGCCGACTAGGTGTAGCTGTGAAGATCTCAGTCTTCTAAACTTCAAGAGGCAATGAGCAAGGAAAGGCCTGGAAAAAGTTTAGGCAAGAAGTTAGTGGAAAATATATTGGACACTTCTTTGAAAGCAGGGATCAAAAAGCAACACAGTAAAAATTACATAGCAGATGACTGATCTGAAGAACTCATTGGCACAGATGTCACAGAGACTAAAAGTTTACTAGGTCTTCAGAAACAGTTAGATGAATGTGAACATCCAGGGCAAATTACGAGGAATATAAAATTCTTGTGCTTTGTAGAATAAGCCAACTGTAATAGAGAGTTTTCTTCAATTTACAATTGCTTTTTGCTGTTAAAGCAAAGCTGGTTACTTTCTGCTCTGATCATTCCTTTCCTGCATTCTTTCTTTTTGGCATACAGTACTTCAAGCAAGACCTGAAATTCTGTGTGATTTCCATGGAGTCCCAGATGAGGCTTTAAGACAACTGTGACCTCTTGAGTAATGAAGCTATATAATCTTATCTGGAGAGTCCCATGTCAAGACCAGAACTTATATTGTATAGAACATATTTTTTCCTGGCATTGTGAAATGTTTCTGTATTTTTTTAATACCAAACCAATGTTTCAGAGAGCTCCTCAGTATAAGTACTTGATATTCTTACATAGTGATAATTGAAAGCACAGTAACTTTTACTCTTAAAAAAAAATTACTGGAAAATTTCCAGAATGTCGATCTTATTCCAACAGGAGAATTTATTGAATGGATCATGCCATCCTGCTGTTTTGTGTCCTCTACTTTTGCAAGATTTGCATGAATTTAAAATAAACCTTTCTTTGAAAGTCTAATCAAATGTAAAAACTGTCATTGAGATCATTCTTGAGGAAATTGGTGGCCTGTGGGGAAGCAGAATGGAAACCAGGACTTACTTCTTAAAGTTTTTACCTGTGTAGTCTTGATGTCTTCAGATGTGGCATGCTTATTTGGCTCCTTAGTTGCAACAACAACATAGATTGCACATTCCTCTCCTACAAAGGTGTTTGAACAGCTACTGTTATGGTAGTGCTGTGACCTAGCAGTGCAAGAACACACCTGTTGAGCTACAAATAAGATACTGACCTTCAGAAAAGCCATTTAGAAATGCAGACAGACTCAGAATAGTTTCCACCCCGACTCTTCAATGAAAGCACACCAGACCGAATCTATTTGAATGCAACATAAAGGACTCTTGCTATTTCACTCCAAATTTCCATCTCTGGATAAGTCAGATGCCCCATTATCCCAGGTGTCCTATGACTTTTCCATACCAACACCATATCACTGGGGCTTAGGTGATCTAGAAGCATAGATGTTGCTGCTAGCTTGGCAACAGAAACAAGAGTGAATTAAAACATTGTTATACTGATACACAATTATGCACTGTATTAAACTTTGCAAGTGACAGTACCAATCATGTCTTGCTGGAGATCTGAAACAGAGCCAAGGATTTGCATGCAGTTCCTGAGAAATTCTCAAAAGCAAAGGTCTTATTTCTATAGCAGTAACATTCCTTAGGGGCAGTGGGATTTTCACATGTGGGATAAGGCACGACGAGTAAAACAAACCATCCCAGCATTGGAGCTGATAATTTTCTATACCTGAAGTGAATATCAAGGTCTCTTTGTAGCTCCTATTTAGCACTTCTTAGGCAGTTACAACTGTTACTGAGTTGCCATTAAGTTAGTGGGAGCTTTGCTTAGTTTGAAAAGAGCACAGTCTGGCCCATGAAAAACTCTCTGGGCTTGGTCCTATGCTTTGTATGCCCACTAAAATAAAATTATTTTCATCTATAACACGTTGGGATTACACACAACCTCAGAGTGCTGTTTCTGCATTTTACTTAGGTTTTTCTTCTTAAATTTTCTTGGGTTTTTGTTCTTAAATTCTTAAATCAAGAATTGCTCCAGGCATTTGTATAGTGTATGATTAAAACTTACAGGATTCAGATGGCTATTGAGAGAAGCAGATGAAGGAAGCATCAAGAAATCATTCTTAATTTTCCAACACCCAAAATCAGAGCCCCTAGCTGGATGAAAAGTTCCCTTCTTATTGCCTACAAGTAGTTTCTGTAATTGGCAAAATTGCCTGTTATTGTTTGAATGTGTTTGGATCTCCTGCGGTAGGTTTTATATGTTTGAGAATTGACTGGAAAGAAAAGCAGTGGCTTTCCCAAGTCACTGTTTCATTCACCCAGACTGAGCTGTAGGTATGAGATTAACAGGGTCTGACATGAATGGAGCTCCTTCTCTCTCAGGCCTATTGGAAAACAAAACACATACCGGCATACATTTGAGCAACTGTGAGTTGACTTTGGAGCGCACTGGTATTTTTACACGATAACAGTCCATTGGATTCCCTCATAAGTCTTTCAGTTCTTCATTACATAAGGACTTTTCCTGAACTGCAGGGCAGAGAGCAGCATGTATGTAATCCCTGTTTCACACTAATGCATCACATGTGCTTTGGATTTCAAACATCAATATTTGTAGGAACATACAGTAAGGCTCTTTCTATGAGCAGGGATTGGATTCTCACACTTACCACCCTTCACGGACTCTCCATAATTCACTGAGCATGGACTTTGCCTTTCTTTATTTAAATTTTTGTACTTTAAAATTGCCCCTTTATATTTAAGTACCATAGAACCCTCCAGTAACAATTCAAAGAACTACAACATGACATTTACAAGAAGAGACTTTCTTATAGGTGAACATTGCTGTACAGTCTTTATTTCTCTCCTAAGACAATTTTTTTAATTGATCTTACTGGCCAGGTTTTCATCAGGTGTAAATTAGCACATCTGCGCTGATTTCAGTGGTAACATTGATTTACAGCAGCCAAAGGATTAGTCTAATCTGATTCCTGTCATACCGGTAGACAGAGAAATGTCTAACAATATTTTTAGGAATGCCCCTTTATTAACTGGGTAATTTGTCTGGAATCATTTTTGTGGACTGATCCTGTAACGTTACAGAGGGAAGTAATAAACAACCACTGGTCTCATCGATCATCAGAGGTCAAGCGCAGAAAGAATTCCCAGGCTTACATACCCAAAAGAAAGGTGGTGTAATCCCTAAATGTAAATGCCAAATCCCCTTGGTGGAATCCAGAATTTAGTGTTATGTGCCAAGGCTCCTGGTGTAATAGGTGGGCCAAGGTAGGTGTCTCAGAATGGGAATCAAAGCAATCAGCGCTGGGAGCAGGGAGCCATGTAGATTTGCAAGTGTTAAGCACGGACCTCGCTCTGAAACAGAGGTTCATATTCTAGACATCACACAGGTTCTTCCATCCATTCAGGATCCAGTACCATGAATCATCTCCGGAATATAGGCACCTACAGGTCTTTTTCCAGAGAACTGAGCAGGGCTCATTGTTTTCATTTTCTTTTAAAATACAACTGCAAGCAAAGCAGGACATAGGTTTCATGTAACAACAGACTAGCTGTAGGCTAAGGGTGTTCAGCATATCAGTTAATAGTGAGGCTACATACTAGTGTGAGGGGGAGTCACTTTTGACCCCTGCAGAAGCTTTTCCATTGCATTCAGACTTCACTGAACATCTAAATATGATCAATTAAGCTATAAAAGGACTATATTCTTCTTTTAGTAACACCATGGCAAAACTAATCATATTAGTACAATCACAGAGCAGATGTTGGCCTTGTATGTCTCAATTATTTCACCTGCTTGGGTTGCAGGCTTCAAAGATCCCGGCAGAAGAAAGTGTCCTGTTTCTAAATATGGTGTTTGCATTTATCCGCAATTAATCTGTAAAGAAATAATGAAAACCTAGAAAGTAGCATTCTCAGAGAGAATTGCACTCATTTTCTTTTGCGTGCTCACAATGAAATGCCTGTGAGTGCTCATAACAGCAGACGGCTTCTGTTAGCTGCCTTTCGCCTGCTGAGTTAAACAGAAATAAAAATGTTAATGGTCAGAGCTTGTCAGCAGTACATTGCCATTCACGTTTAGTCACACTTCACTATTGTTTTGTGTAGTTGTTAGGATACAGATATTTCTAGGGTCAAAAAGGGAGTGGATTCATCTCTCTGGAAACTTTAATAAAGTTTCAGCTTATGCAAGCCCTGCAATACCCACAAAAATCAGTTCACTGACTTCTAAAAAGGTGAATCAGTGTGCAATGTGAGAAATGCTTATAATTTCTGAATGATCTGCATGTAGTATTTTCTACTCCTTTTATAAATGTATGTTTCCACTGTAGCATAAGTAAGAATATGTTTTATTTTGCTAATTTTTTCATCAAGAGATCTCAAATTACTTTAGAAATGCTGATAAATGTGAAGGAAAAGATGCAGAAGGACCTGAAAGCAGATAAAGCTCAGTCATAGGATTCAATAGATCTGAGTTTAATTCTATTCCTTCATTGACAATGGATAATTCCCTTGGTCTTCCTGTGCCTAGATGTAAAATGAAGTGAATACTGCTTTACTCTGTGCATCTTGTGTATTTGTACTGCAGGATCTTGGAAGCAGAGATAGTCTCTTGCTATGTCTGCAGAAGTTAATTTGGTGGGACTGGGTGCATTATCAGATTTTTTATTTGTTATGTGTTGTGTGGAGGACATAGTGGTCACTCAGAACTGAGTGAATACCATTCTGTAAGTCTAACTCACAATCTTACACTCTTTAGGTGAGGACAAAATTTGCTCTCCTCTATAAATCCAGTTTCTACTGACATCTCTGCTAAAGCACTTCCATTCTTCCTCTGTTGAGTTTCAAATTTGGCATGAGTGGGCTGTAGGCAGTTGATAATGTGACCAAGTTTGAAGTTACTTTAACAAGCTTTTCAAAGTTGCAGAACTTGGTGAGGGGGAGAGAAAGGTATTTTATCAAATTTCTTCAGTGCTTTTTTTTTTCCCTTTGCCCTGACCTACCAATCAAACAGACTGAGCTAGAGATGTTAGAGTGCTATGTAAAATCTGGTAGGCTGTACTATATGGACCCTAATAGGCTGTTGAACCAAATAGAGTCCTCAGGCTGTTGAAAAGCATGTTTGGAAAGTGATTGAGTTAGGAATTGTAGAATAGCATACCAGAATCCAGCATATTCCCAGGGGGGCAACTTATTCTGGTGTTTCCTTGCAAGTTCATTTGGCAGCTGGTTCAGCCAAAGAGGTTACAAGCAGCACAGTCAGGGGTGTAACAGAGAGTATACAATGACAGGGATGGTGAGGATGACCTCTCTGAGGCACACAGAGTTTCCACAAGCAAAAGGAATCTTTACTTGAGTGCATTTTTCCATTCCTTACTATGAAAATACATACAATGTTGTCAAATGCCCAAATCAGAAACCAAACCCCCAAAAAATCAGTAAATTGGCTTTTCATGACAACCAAAAGAACTACAGGGCTTTTGAGCACAAGAAGTTTGGAGCTTATTTTCTTTGCATCTTGGACTTCTGAAGGTAATGTTTCTTCCTCCTGCAAGAGTTAGAAACAAACGCTTAGACTTGTAAGTCCTGTGATATATGTGCTTTTGCTGTTCTTGTTTTTGTTTTATAGCCCAATATGAGATGCAGCAATCAATGACATTCACCTGAAATTGCAGTGTGCTTTTAAAGGCACCCCATGTTATTACCACTGCTACTTTGAAATAAAAAAGGCTTTTAGAGGCTAAGTTGCTCCTGATGTTAGGCAGGTATGCCACAGAGGAAGCCATCTCCCAGTTTTCTCCCCTCATGAGTAGGAGAGGCGAGGTGTGCATTAGCATGGTGTAAGAGCCTATCTCCAGTGTGGGTTCTGTGTTCTTTTACAAAGGAAGAAAAAGAGATGAGGACTGGACTGTAGACCCAAACTTCTATATGCAGAAAGACAGTATGAATGCAAATATTAAAAAGATGCTGTTTGCATAAGGCTTTGCCCTACAGTAGCTGGTACTAAGGGAATGGTAAAACATAGCTTTTCCTATCTCAGAGTAACCAGTGTCTTAAATAATAATTTTCCCTGTATATCTGGATCAAAAGCATTTCAATATGTGGGAAATAACTTTAATATCAGCAACAGCTGTTTATTATTGAATAGTTCTTTGAACTTCAGGAATACATTAAGTTGTAGGGGGTGAGATATTCTAATTACTTGTCCAGTTTTGAAACTTACCCATCAAATGAAGAGTCAGTGAGCTGGTACTGCATTGAACTGCATTAATCTTAACTATAAGCCTAACAAAAGCCCATTTAATAAAGAGTGTGTGAGAAGAGAAGCAGGGTGCCTCCATCTCCAGACTACTGTGTACAAAGGCTCTGCACAACACTCGGTATAGTGAGCTGCTTGGCACTTCAGGCAGGCTTGCCCTGGCCATCATGCTCTCTGGCCTCTGTTCTGCACCTCCTGCCCATAAGCCATCTCATAAGCCACATAAAAAGGGCTTAAGTTTTCCTGTCAACCTAAGAGTGAGTGAGCCAGTGTGGGAATAATAAAATTCCTCTCCGTTCTTTCTGGTGGAGATGTGGATACAGTGTTTTAGTGCAGAATGACCTAGACAGAAACAGTGCATTTGATTTTTAGAAAGAAACACAAAAAAGACATTTTTCTTGAGAAAACCTTTGCAGTTGAGAGAGTTTGCAGAGTTGTTTTAAACTTTCTGGTTTAGATCTCTGCTTGCTGCCAGAATATAGTCACAGGAATGGCAAGTAGGATAAGGGAAGTTCATTACTTCTGTTTATAAACCTAATGAAACCTTCACTGAAATATCTGGGGCTGATCAGCAAATAAGAATTCCGGTTTTTAAAAATAGATCCGATATTTCAAATTCTGGTTTTGTGGTGCATTGCCCTCCAAATGAAACATTCCAAAATAGCCTATCAAAAAAACCTTGCCAAGGACTTGTGAGACCCAAGTTCACATCCTTGATGTGTTTGTCCTAGAGTAGAAACCTCAGTGTCATTTTTCTTTCCACATGTGACTACCCTGTTACGGACTGTTGCCTGTGCTAAAGGCTGCTTTTGCAGTTTGATCAGAAAATCCATCCTGGACCTGAACTTCCTGCTTGAAGTTTCACCTCAACCACTGCACTGCATGAGGGTGAATCAGTAACTCCCAGCAAAACATTTCTAGCTGAAAAAAATATAAATGTATTGACCAGCTCAAAGTATGACTAGTGCTTCTGCTAATTCATTCAAGGTTATTGTGTCTCTTTTTCCAGTCCTTTACAGTTTGAAAAGAATGATTGAAAGCCTTGAATACCTGTCTTAGATTAAAAGGCTTAAGAAGCTCAAAATATTAATCTTACCTAAGTTAAAACAAAACACCCACAAGAGGGAGAGATTTCTGTTTTAATCTGTTAGTAAAAAAAAAATATTTTAACAGTTTATATAATAGAATATAATTCACTAACTTGCCAGAAGTGTGGTGGGTTCTCTATCACTGGCAGGTATTTGGAAAGACACCTATGCTAACTTTAAAAGGTACCCTACAGATTAACCATGTGCTATAACATTGTTGCGTAAATCATTGTGTGGATTTGTGTAGATGATCATAGTGGTCCCATGTAGTTTTAAAGTTTACCTGTCTATGAACCAAAATATACCTTGGATAATGCAAGATTACATATCGTGCAGGACTCTGTCTACATGTTTATCCCATATCCTGAAACTTCCCTTAGAATTGCTGTTCATGATAGGACAAGGGGTAATGGCTTTAAGTTGAAAGAGGGTAGATTTAGACTAGATAGTAGGAAGAAGTTCTTCACAATGAGGGTGGTGAGGCACTGGGACAGATTGCCCAGAGAAGTTGTGGATGTCCCAACCCTGGAAGTGTTCAAGGCCAGGTCGGACGGGGCTTTGAACAACCTGGTCTAGAGGAAGATGCCCCTGCCCATGGCAGGGGGGTTGGAACTAGATGACCTTTAAGGCCCCTTCCAACCCAAACCATTCTATGGTATGATTCTATGATATGATACACTACCCTTGTTAATTGACAGTCCGCTGCCTTCTGCCCTTCTGGTACCATGTAGTTCTGCCAAGCCACGTTAACTCAGCCTTACATCTCCTGGCCTGTGCCTCCCCTGGGGCATGCAGCCATGTGTTGAGCTCCCAACACTGACAGATGAAAGTAAACACTTCAGGATAAGCAAGTCTAATGCTCCTTATTTGCACACCTAGGAAAAAATCAAAGTCAGCCATTCATCTCTCCTGTTCGATAAACGCAGAAGCTAACTAGGCTGCACTGCATGTGGTTCCCCAGGGGATTGTTTTCATAAGACTTCATGTGAGGATTTTTGTTGCTGATTTTGAAAACATTTTGAGGTTGGATTGAAAATGTGATGTCCTCATTTACAGCCTTTCCTGAACCATAAATCAAGGGATATGTAATTAAATGAAACAGATAGTCAAAACCTTGACTAAGCTGTTTATTGAGCCTGGAAGGGAAAGAGGTTCTGTGGTTTCACTAAGATCTAATATAAAGATTCACTTATAAAATGCAGTTGTCAGGGTTCAGGTATGGCAGCATTAATCCATGATAGCAGCTAGCACTGTATGCTGCCTACTGAAGAAACCCATTTGCCTAGTCAAAAAACTGGACTGTAGGACACTTTGCAACAAGAAATTAGAGCTGTTCAACTCAAATAACTTGCTTAGGCCTGTGAATTATTTGTTTTGGTTTTTTTCCATGAACCAAAACCAAAATCTGTTTTGCCCACCCCCCCAGCATTTTTTCTAACATTACTTGTAAAAGGGGAGATTATTTTTTTTAAGAATCAAATTATGTGTTGCATCTTCTAAGATGCTTTAAAACTTAATTTTATGAAATAAAATTACCTTTCAAGTAAAGTGCTGTTTCTAGTTGAAAAAATTTCTGAATGGGTGGAGAAGAAAAATATCAATCTTCTTGCTGGAAAAAATTTCCAAATATGCATTTTTGACATGTTTCAGTTGGAACAATGCTGAAATTTTGAGATTTTGACAAAAAGTTTCTCTGAAAAAAGTCATCACCATACCCAGGAGCAAAAAGTGGATGAGATTCTTGTTTTTCATTTCTTATTTCTGAGTTAGTTTATATGGACTGGATAGGTTTCCCTTCTTTCTCTCCATCTACCTCTCTCCTGTAACATAATTTTCACAACCCCAAACACCATGGTAAAGATGGTCACTATTACAATGATTTAAGTTGGTTTTTTAACATATTATTCTATGATGGTGGAGTTTAGACCACAAGGCGAGAGGTCAGGAAGTTGCGAGCCTCCATGATTAAACTGATTGGGGAACTTTGCTGGGTCTCTGCATTGTAGCACATTGCTCTCTGGAGAAGTGAACGCCACTGTAAGTCCTGGGAGCGCTGGGGCTGACTTTCTCAGTTTTCCTAGCTGCTGGAGACATCCCACTGCAGACAAACTGATGGGCCCAGAGAGTACACAGGGAGTCAGCAAGAACCATGTTAGAAGTCAAGTCTGGACACTCTTTCACATCTTTTCCCATGTTATCTGCTGATGCTTGATCACTTGAATGCCACTTCGTTGTTTTCACCATACATTTATATACATACGTAGATATATGTATACGTTTGTTAAATTTATTATACAACTATTCATGTAAGCAAATAGGGTGCCCTGTGCTTATTCTTAGTTCTGCCTTGAGTACTTTTTAACTTTAACCAATCCAGCTTCATCAAGTCCAAATTGTATTTTTCACCTCCTTTGCAGATAAATTGTGAGCAAAATTCCTTAAAATCATGGCAGTGCATCCCAGGATGGGTATCTTTCCCTTTCTTTGGTCCCTTTACATTCTTGGACCACATGCACCTTGTTATTGTTTGTTGGAATCTGCATGTAAGCAGTAAGTCAGGCTTGGGGACATGTGGCTGGAAAGCTCCCCTGCTGAAAAGGACCTGGGGCTGTTGATTGACAGCCAGCTGCATATGAGCCAGCAGTGTGCCCAGGTGGCCAAGAAGGCCAACGGCATCCTGGCCTGTATCAGAAACAGTGTGGCCAGTGGGAGTAGGGAGGTGATCGTGCCCCTGTACTCGGCACTGGTGAGGCCGCACCTCTAACACTGTTCAGTTTTGGGCCCCTCACTACAAGAAGGACATTGAGGTGCTGGAGCGTGTCCAGAGAAGGGCAACGAAGCTGGTGAGGAGTGTGGAGCACAAGTCTTATGAGGAGCAGCTGAGGGAACTGGGGTTGTTCAGTCTGGAGAAGAGAAGGCTGAGGGGAGACCTTATCGCTCTCTACCATTACCTGAAAGGGGGTTGCAGAGAGGTGGGTGTTGGTCTCTTCTCCCAAGTGACTAGTGACAGGACAAGAGGAAATGGCCTCAAGTTGCACCAGGGGAGGTTCAGGCTGGATATTAGGAAAAATGTCTTTACTGAGAGAGTGGTGAAACACTGGTATAAGCTGCCCAGGGAAGTGGTGGAGTCACCATCACTGGAGGTGTTCAAGGAATGTGTGGACATGGCACTTTGGGACATGGTTTAGTGGGCATGGTGGTGTTAGTTGATGGTTGGACTTGATCTTACAGGTCTTTTCCAACCGTAGTGATTCTGTGATTCTGTGATTCTGTGAAGTCACTACTGTTTTCTTCACCACTGCCTTCTATTTGCTGCTTCTTCCCTGGCAAAGGAAAAAATCCTTAAAGAACCACACATAGCAGCTGATGCATTTCCATTCCAGAAAATCATATTGAAATATATTTTGAGTTCACCTTTCTAAGGAGAACAGTATGCTTGCAAATTAGTAGGACTTCTTGCTCCAAGAATGGAGGAGAAATAATTTCAAGCTGTGCATCATGTATAGTTGAGACACCAGTAAGCCCCCAAACCCTGTACTTCATCAGGTACCAGGTATCAGACCATGCACTTCACAGAACTCTATGTACATGTCTGGCTGGAAGTTTCACTTCATGCATTTGCAATGTGTGTGTGACACTGCAAAGTGTCAGAGGCTTAACGCTCTTGCTGTGATGCCAACAGACAGGTAGGCAAAAGGGCAGCTTTCACTGGTTCTGCCTCAGTTGGAGTTGAGAATCCAGCTAAGACTGAAAGAATAACTGGTACCAAAGTTCTAGAAGGGTAGGTTCTGACTTGCTGCTTCTTTTTAAATGTTGCCTTAAATCTAGATGGCATAGCTGATGTTTATCTCTGGTGGAGGTCTGGAGTATTAACAGTAAAGCTCTGGTGTGAAATGAATCACCCTGAATAACCAGGAACTGCACTAGAAATGTCCATACCACAGAGACTGTACAAACAGTACTGGAGGCAGGCCCCATTCCAGCAGTCCTTTTGTGCTCTGCAGAGGTTTTGAGTGAATACTTACAATTAAGCATATGTTGACATGTTCTGCTGAACAGAGATTGATTTAAGTAATGCATGTAAATGTTCTGTGAAACTTGAACCTCTGTTCCACGCTGCACATGATCAAAATAACAACAATTTAAAAAAAATATACTGAGAAGCTGGCTTTAAAGAATATTGTGAAGGGTGAGAGAAGGACATCTACAGGTAGAAATTCTCACTGATCTGGGGAGGAATTATTATACCACGTCAATGTGTAAATACCTTAGAAACTGAGTGAGGGTTAGGATTACTGGCCTCTAAATATCAGTAGGGTGTCAGCTGCCAAATGAGAGAGCATGGACTTGGATTAGAAAGGAAGAACTCTTTGGCTATACAGTAGTCCTTTGAAAAAGGTCAGGAAGGTTTCATTGTGTGAGGCCTTTTCAGGTGTTTTACAGGGTAGGCTAAATGAAATATTTAGTGTATCATCTTTGTCTCCTGAGTTCTCTGATGTTTGTCAAACTGGAACACCTCTGGCTAGTGATTTGTTATCTTTGAACAGCATCTTAATAATGTAGGTAACTGCTAGGAACCTGTGTGCAGCCTGCCCAGCTTTTCTGTTTTATTTTAGCTCACAGGAGAGGAGGAGTCAGGCTGCTCAAAGCCATAAGTGCATCATTGTACTTCACCAGCTGCATATGTGTAGTGTCCCTGGAACTTGTTCTTGGACTCCACTGAAGTCACTCCAGATTTACACCAGCCTGAGATGGGAATCAGGCTGTACAGCCCAGCAATTAGCCATTTCAGCTTGGGTCTGTCCTTTTTGTTTCATAAATCTGCCCAAAGCAAATAAGCCAAAAAGCTATTAGAAAAATATGTGATCAACCAAATTTATTTTGTATTAATTTTGTGCATGTGGGGGTTTCTGTGGTTTACCTTTTTTGTAGGTGGCAAGAAGCAGGAAGCACATGGATTTCTGGCACCATGTTCACATCAAGGGAGGGAGATGCCATAGGTTGAGCGAGCAGGTCTGGAAAGGTGGGGAGAGAAGCAAACCACATTCTGAACATCCACTTCCCACAGGCCATGCAGTAAAGTGGTGCAAATAATATTTGTTTGTTTGAAAAGTCTTAATTTGGCTGAAAGTACGTAACCCTTAAGGTAATTTTGAAAACCAACACTTTCAAATGCAAAAAATAAGAAAACTATTATTTTTTTTTAAGTCAAATCCAAAATGTTTCAAATGTCTTGAATTTTTTTTCATCTATACTTATTTCAGACTAAACATTTTGATGAATTCAAATTGTCAAATTTGGTCTTGCTAACAGAATTCCCTTCACATATCTCTTTGTAGTAGTTAATAGTATCCCTGACCTAAAATTTTCATGATTCCAGTTCATCACAGAACAGAGCATAACATATTTGGACCCTCCTGACCTGTAAGAAAACCACACGATAAACACTAGATGCCTAGTTTAGCTCTACTTCCCCCTGCAGAGCCTAACCATTTTCACTGATAGCTAGTATCATTAGCTGTCAGTAAATAGCTTACTTATTGAACCCTTTAAGATCAATGCCAGGGCCTTCAAGTGGGTCCATGTTGTACCAATATATAGCAAGAAGGCCCAGTGCAATGTGTTGTCATATGTCTTTCCCTTACCATGAAAAAGGCAAGTTGCTATGTGTTGTTGATTCAGCTGGAGCTCCTGGGTGGCCCATGTGCAGCTGGTCACAGGTAGATGTATTGCAGCAGTGCAGACAAAATCCTGGATTATTGTGCTGTGACTGGTTCCAGGAAGAAAGGTATATCCTACCAGCCAGCTCGTGATATATAAAAAGTATTCTTGGCCATTGGTACTATTTTGGAACCCAGAAATGGGAGAGGAGACGAAGAGGATGCTGAAGTAGCGATACTTCAACAAAGAGGAATGTCTCTCCAGCTATTCCCCAAGTCTTTTCCTGTTTTGCTTCTATCTTGGCTTGTTCCCACTGCTTTTTATCCCAGAGTTGATTTCTTTCAATTTAATAGCATCAAATGTGCTACGTATGAATGGACTAGGATAGGGCTATTGTTCTTAACATACTGCTTGCAGCAAAATCCACTGGCCTCTGATTTTATGTATACAACATATGTAGATGGTGGATAAAAGCCAGTCTCCACCTGTCTGGTGAGTAAGGCACATTATACACTTTGCTTTTCTGGTACTTAATCTACTCTAGTTTACCAAAGAAGTCCCTATCACTGTTGGACTTTAGGTTTTCATCACAGTACTATATAGAAATTTGAGGTCCTCAGACTCTTTCAAAAGGTGGAACTGGAACAATCTCAGGCTGGATCAAGAACCAGATGCAGCACTATAAGTTGCAAACTTTCTACCTGGCATAATCTCTGAAAGCAATTTCCAGGGTATACCCAAACACTTGTGGGTAGCAGGTAACACCTTGTCCTTCAGTTTATCAGTGGAAGCATCAATTCACATGGTGTTATTTTTCTTTCACTATATCTGAAGTGAACAGATACCACCTCTATAGAGACTTAGGTCATGCATTCCCAAATGTATACAGTGATACATTTACGTGGATCTCTGTGTCCACATGGTACTCTGTATACCTACATATTCTTTAGGCTGAGTGCCATACTTCAGAGCTTAGCTTCTGGCATTTTCCTGTAAGGAAATAAGAGGGACTCCTCATCCCTACAGCATCCCGCTTTAGGAAGGCCAGGATACAGGTGGGCTGTGGAATCTCACTGACTACAAGCTCACTGTTCGATACTGAAGATAAGTTTTAAAACATTCTTTGAAAGGAATGGCAAGATATTTTGTTTTCTAGTTTCCACAAGAGACTTTTCCACTTTGTTTATTTCTCCAGCTGAAGAAGTAAGGAATCCAAATAAAACTACTACATCAGAGAAACAGACAATAAAGGATCCCACGTAGAACTTTGACACTGGAAGCATTTTCTTTCTTTTATATACTGAAGTTCACTCACCATGTTGCTTTTGTGGATCAAATGCAATGCATCAAGGAGGAGCTCCTTGCAAGCCCTTTCTGCATCACCCTCTTTCTGCTTTCTTACATTGCTAGGGACGTTAGCAGATCACAGTCCTAAGGGCAAAACAAAGTTCATTTGGCCAAACTTGTGGCCTTTAAGTTAAAGGTTGATCAGCTGGAGAAGTATGCTGCTGTATTAGCGATGATCTCTGAGCTGCCTCTGTGCAGTAGCTGGTTACATAACCTCCCCTCCTATATAACTATAAGATGTTTGTGCTTGCAACATATTTAGATTTCTTTGCAGCTTTCCACAAAGCACAGGTCCTTGCCTGCAGAAAGACATCCCATGGTCAGGAAAACACCTGCAGAACCTGGTCTCATTGTGTAGCACAGTCTCACTGTATAGCTGTTCCATCCTTTAGAGGTGATGAGCACTGCTAGGTTGATACCTGACAGCTGGTATCTAGCATATGAGGCACTTGGATGTTACAGGATTCACTTGCAGGGTAGAGCACTAAGAGAGAAAAACACTTTTTCTTACTCATTTATCTCACTGTATGTATTTATACTGGTGAAAGAGTAAGAAGTTAATATTCAACAGAAATCAGTGCTTAATTACAGCCTGTGGATACTAATAGTCCAGATAGTCTAGAACAATAGAATGATGCAGCTGTCAAAGGGAATAATTGATGTACTTCATTCTGAAAATGCTCCTTTGTATCTACCAAGATATGAATCCCAACCTCCTCTCTCCTCCTTAGTCGGTAAAACAGCTCCCTCTACTGAAGCTATGGCAGAAGTCTTGCCTATAACAACCTGTGCTTCAGGTTCTTTGCCAACAGCATATTTATGAGCTACTTTCAAAGAGCAAAATAGGTATTTTCAAGGCCAGGTGAGATGGTGAACAGGTAAGGGGAGGACTTTTTGTCTTTCCACTTGCACCATATCCCAGCTGTTGACAGGGGTGGCACAAGTCATCATGATCATTCTTTTACACAGGAAAATCTCTATCTCAATGCTTTGATCACAACAGTTAACAAAAAAGCAGACAAATGTTTTCACCTACACACTGAAGAGATTTCTATATTTTATTTTTAAATGTCGGCAAAATATGTGAAATAAAATGTTCAAAATAGAAAGGAAAGAATTATGAATGGAGTCTGGCCTTGCATTCCAGAGAACATAAATTCAATTTCTGACCATAAGCTTATTGCTTCAAGTCTCTGGAATGTGTTCAGTACTCCCTTAGCAAGCAGGGATAGTATGAGGATAAGTCCTAATAACTGTAGACTGCTCAGAAGCATTAGTGAATGTGATTTTGAGAAAAAGCAGGCCTAGAACAACCCAGTCTGGTGCATCAGTGGTAAAATGTTGATGACAAGTATTGGCTTAATCTATTAAAAAACCCAAACCCTAACCCTACTGTTGCTTTAATATGATTGCATTTTCAAGAGCATTCATTGAAAAAATATGGAGACAGGAGTTTATACTTTACCTAATCAGCATAGTAATTCTCTGCAATATAAAAATAGACATCAGTTTCAAACTGTCTTTCACCCATAATGTGAATCTTCTCAGTCAAATTTACAGAAGGACTTAAAAACAAAAAAGAGAGGAAATGTGTCCTGTGTCTGAGTATTCCCTCCCTTTAGTCACAATGCCTTGTTATAAAAACCAGCTGAAAAGGTTATAATTTAATTTCATTGCAAAGTGAAATAAAAACCTGGAAACAAATACACTGCATTATGTTAATTCTGAAAAAAAATAATTGGAATTGTCATTGTTTCAATCAAAACAGAAATTAAAACATGTCATGTTTTTCTCTGCCTGATCTTATCTGAAATACTTAGTTGAAATTACACAGAAAATGAGATCTGGAATAAAAAGATACATATAACCCTATGGTGGCAGATAAATGCTTTGAAATGTTTTGAGGCAGTTCAACACAATGAAATAGCCTGTACTTTTTGCAGAACAAACTCAAAAAAATTATTTTAGTTTTCCTGACTCAAAGCTGATCACTTTTTAAAGACTTTCCAAAATATTGTTACAGAATAGACCTTGTCTTATGCTTTCCGGCTGAGTCTTTAGCAAGCAGAGAAGTCAGATCGCTCTCTTCCTGCTACCCTACCACAACTGCGATCAGTTGTAATACTAGCCTTACGATAGGCCTATGCTTACGCAGACTGGCAGCTGACCCAGGGAAACCTCAGTCTGCGGATGTGTTGGAGAGTGTTGAGAGAGCAGTGCCTTTGAAAAGAAGGGATGGAAAGCCTTAGATGAAATTCTGTGACTTGAATTGTTTGTGGGGTGGGAGACGTTCATGACAGAGACTGATAAAAGAGAAATAAACAAAAAACATGTGGCTGCCTTGCTATGTCTCTTTCCATCAGCAGAGGTTCTGTGGGGATTGAGAACTAAGCGTGATGCCAGCTCCTTGTGTCAGTTCTGGAAGTAGCTGAAAACAGGCATGTGTCTAGAAGTTGGGACATCTTGTGTTCCTCACCTTTTAGTCTGTCCAGGTGAAAAGTATTGCATATACCTCTGGGCCCCATTCACAAATAGTTCCAAATCAGTTTTGCAGGAAATGGCCCCTCAAGTGCAGAGCGTAGAAGGAGAAAGAGTGTAAGGAGGGCAGCTGTAGTGGTTCCTCTTCCAGCCTGGCAACCGGCTGTTAGACATACCTTCCCAAACACAACTTCTGAGGGAGGAAGAGATTGGATACAGCAGCAGCTCCCCATCACTCAAGCAGGATCTCTGGGCCCAGAGCAGAATGGACCCAGAATGAGGGGACAACCACTGAGGTTTCACCAAGGATTCTTGGACAGAGCAAGACATCTATAATGTTATGTGAGTGAGTGTGTGAGAGGAAAAAGACAGAAAAGACGGTTGCAACCCCAGCAACTAATGAGGCTTTTGAAAGAACAGATGTGAGCTGTCAATGCAGAGCTGGAGTGGGAAGAGAAGAAAAAGGCTGTTGCTAAAGAAGTTTAGGAGAGAGGACAGACAATGGGGAGGAGGGGAAAATCTTTAAGTGGGAGGAAGGAAGAGAAGACAAGAAATAAAGACTCTGCATGGGAACAAAAGGAATAAGGAGTCTGACAGGTTGAGAGAGAGTGAGATGAAAAAGGGGATTCCTTGCAGAAAGACCTATGTGAATATGCAATGCAGTCTCCTGATTTGATCTCCAGAGCAACTGAGTTTCCATACCAGTTCCAGCTAGCTGACTTAGTGCAAATTATGTGCAGCTAGCTGAACCCATCTGGGACCTCCCTAATGAATCAGGGAGCCCCAGTTAGGCCTGTTAGCTTAAGCTGATAACTCCACAACACTGCTGCACAGGCACAAGTCCAGCGTGGGGCAACCATGAATAAAAGTCTGAGTTAAGTCCACAGTGAAGATTTACTGTGTGCATTTACAGACCGTTTACTGCAATGTGACAATGATCTCAACTGAAACTATGTGCTCCTAATGCATTACAGGTAGTATTTAAAGGAGAAGAATTAATGTTAGAGAGGAAGGAGGAATGAAGTTATGCTTTTGTGGTCCTTGCAGCAAATAAATGGGTAATAAGCCTTGCACTTCTTGTGCTACTGGTTTTGACATGGAGAGTGGCTAATGAAGCCTCATTTTCTGCTTGAATGCAAGGAACAGACTTGCTGTTGGACTTTCAGAAGGTCATTCAGTGATTCATGGTAGCAGGACAGTGGTCTCCTGAGAGCAGTCATGAACTCTGAATTTGCTAACTGGAAATAACGATATTGTGGTGGATGGCTCTCATCTGTTGCCAGAGACTCATGGCGGAAGCTTGTTCCAAACCATGTTTACCACAGATGTCTCCTTTCCTTTCTCTCACCAAGATCCTTTCCTGGCATATAAAGATGAGAAGGATCATGTAATTTGCCACTTCTCTTGTCCAAACAACAAAAATTTTGGAAATTCTGACTTTACCCAGAAGAGGCTTTAGGGGGAACAAATAAGCTCTGTTCACTTCAGTAGTGATTAAATGTCAATAAAAGTTTTATTTATGTGAAATAGAATTTACTGACATCTAGACCCGTATCTGAACCTCTCCAACCTCTCCTGGAGTCCATGAGAGTTGGACTCAAGCTCCTTGTTCCTGCAGAAGCTGGGAGGTTGTGGAGACATTGTTTGTGACGGACTGTGGGGACAGACCACAATTAGGGACTTGGAGGGCAGTGCAGGAGGAATGTGAGCCTGAACGACAGGCTTCTCTTCTCTGCAACTTTTACAAGATGTTCTAGTGTTTTACTAGATTTACTTAAGCAGAATCAAGTTCATGGTGCAAAACCTTCAAATGCTTTGAAATGGAAACTGCTCACAATGTCCCATTTAGCTTGTTTTGATCACGGTTGAAACCTAGCAAGAGGTTGCTGCCTGTGAATTTCAAAGTGATTCAGAACAGAACCTGAGAAATATTTCAAATATTAAAACCAATCTCCTTTTATTTCTCTGGTGCTTACTAATGCTTGCCGTGGAAAAGCCTGCAAGCCTTGCTCTGACATTGCATGTCAGCAGCTAGAATTTTTATGACAGTCCAGTTCTTATAAAAAATCACTTACTACTCTTACCTCCTTTAGTAGTTATATGGACTTAGAGAGATTTGTTTCTGTTGTGGTTTGGTTTTTTGGTTGGTTATTTTTTGTTTTTTCCCATGGGAAATGAGAGGGGCTGTTGGACAAAACATATTTTAAGGTCAATAAAAGGAAGTTGGCTTTGTAAAGCAGCGAGTTGGTACCCAGAAGAGCAGATTTTGTGTCACAGGTCTACCAGATCCTTCTTCTCAGTGACCTATAGCAAAGTACATGGTGTTCTGCCTCATAGACATAGGCTGTAGAGATTGTCACCTGCTTCTGTCTGCTTCAATTCTCTCCCTTCGAGATTCCTTACCCCTGGAAGAGTCCTTACACCACACTATTAGTAGCTTAGCTGATCCTGAAACATGTGCTGTATCGTTACAAGTTAATGTGATATACTGAGAAAAACCAAAATCTCTGTTTGTTTCCTTGATATACCAAGCTATAATTTGTAGTGGTTCAGGATGCTCATTTCTATCAGCTTAGCTGTCCATGCAGTACATATGTCTGAGAATCAAATAAGTTAGACAACTCTGGCTCTTATTTTAATCTGTCTGTATGTTTGTGAGTCAAAACCCTCAGCAGGAATGCTGCCATCTTTCTAAGGCTGACCAAAAGTCAATATTCTTCAATCTATATTTGACTGAAGAATTTTTTTTTTTACTCGACTCTTTCACAAAAATACTGATTTTCAAGAATCCCACTGAAATCCAGGAGCAATGATGCCTCTGTCGATGCAGAGTGTGTTGCACATATTTTACTTCCATATCCCTGTATGACAATCTGATCTGCTGGTAGCTGAGAAACTGCAACTGAAGCTTAGTCCTGTTTCCTCGTATCTCAGTAAGTAACAGGGAGTAGCTGTACTTGTGTTGTCTCAAGTTCTCCCAGAAATAACAAGAAATTTTGTTCTTCTATTCCACAAAAAAACCTGGGTATTTCCTATTATTTTCTCATCTTACTGGAATGAAAAAGTGAAATCTAGAAAATTGCTAGTGGAAATAGAAAAAAATAAGGTTGGGTTTCTTGAAATGTTGTTTCAGTAGTTTAAAAACATTTCTTCACTTTGACCTTTTAAAATGCCTGCACTTTGTACATAGAAATTAAATTTCAAAACAAAATTTCACATTGAGAAGAAAAATAAAATTAGAAAAAAGTTAGTCGCACTTGCACATATTTTGAGGTTTCCCCCCTCCAAGTGCTGTTGTTTTCCAGCAAAGTTGCTTCATGAAGAAAATATGAACAACCTTTAGAACATCATACCTATTTTGTCCTCAGGACTGGAAGAGGATGCCAAGGCTGATCACCGTATATTCTCCTCCTCCTTTGTACATTAGTGTCTTCTCCTCAACTATGGTCCTGGAGAATCAGACTGAAGCCTACGTAAAGCATCCCGCAGAAGGCTGGATGCTGTAGAGGGTGTGGTAGCCTTCAGGGTTCAGAAAACAATCAGCTCATGTCCTGAAGCATGAATTTGATTATCCTCTTTTTCTCAGACCGCATCACTGTGGTTATGTCTAGCCATTTAAAACCCCTGCCTGTGCTTAGCTCTCTGCCCCCTGCAGCAGTGAACGCTGCCATCTGACTATGCATTGCATACAATAATCCCTCTTTAGATTTATGTCACAAGCCATTGAATTTCACTGACGGCCACAGTTCACGTCTCATGAAACAGGGTGAAAGGATGGCAGGATGGCAGGTTAATTTTCTTCTCCTCTGTAACTTTGATTTTTATTTTTTTTTAGTCTAATGCTCCCCTTTTCTAGAATAAATAAGCAGAACCATGCTTTTTCAGTTTTCATCCCATATAACGACTGGATTTACCAAAAGGCAGCTTACAGGGAAAAGTGAGAAGGTGAGTGAGGTATGGGAAAACAGCTATCAATCTCCTCTAGCTGAGTATGTATCAGTTCACTGAGGTCCATGGAGCTGTTTATCTTTTACAAACAGAGGACCTTGTAGAAGGCAACATGAAATGATGATAATCACGCTGCTTTGGAAAAAATCCAAGACAACTTCATGTAGGAGTAAGTCAGCATCTGAGTGACATTAGCAAAGACACGTCCAGTTCCCAGTTGGAGAAGAACATGTGTTAGCCATAGCTTATAAAGAAAGAAATCCCAGATGCAAGTGAAAGAGATCAGTGCTTGCAAAACAAAGCTAGGAGGAAGGAGCATGAAGAAGGAAGCCATGGCAGGAGTGTGTTATATTCTACCACCTGAATGTCCAGCTGCCTTCAATTACATAAACCGTTTGACAAGAACGGAAAGTGCTTTTGAACACCAGAGAAACGACAACCACAAAGATTTCCAGGCAGATGTTAATGAACTTTACACTGAAAGCAGTGGATGGAAGTACTAGGAGATGTGGAGAAATGAAAAGCAGGGACACTGGAAAAACAATTCCTCTTTCTGCTCTGCCAGCATATACCTTACATGATGGTAAATCATTAGTCATTTTTCAATATGGTTGTCACCTTTTGCAGGCATTTGTACAGCTCCATTACCCTGCAGCATAGCCATCTCACAATTTTTTTTAATGCTCTTGTTCTTTCACATGAAGTTAGGTAATACTAAAATGCTACGTAATACAGTACAAATTCCCATTGTAGAGAGAACTGATACACTTTGAGCTGCATCCCAAGCATGATGCAGCTAAGACTCAGTGTTACAATGTCTAACTTAGATGCCAGGTCATAACATGGAATTACAGTGCTGAATTAGGTGATCAGACTCCCTACACAATGTAAATCAAGCTACATGTCTAAAAATGTGTTTTCTGTTCTCCTGCCAGATACTCAGCAGAACCTGTTAAGCTGCACACTAACACAAAGGGAGGAGTAAGGTCAAAACTGTGCTTTGTAAGGAGAGTTAAACAGCTAAGTGTGAACTGGAGTGAAGCACCACTGGCATGTTGGGCAGCCAGTATCCATCTGTTTCTTTGCTGTGATATTCCACCACTCAGGTTGGAAAATGCCTAAGTGGTGAATCCTACAGTTGTGCCAGACTGTGCAACAGTACCATAAGAACATCCACTTTAATGCGAGAAAAGCTGTATCATGCTGTTTGAAAACCTTGTTCAAATTCTAGTTCATACTTTCCATGTTATTTTTCTTAATTTTCCTAGTAACTTTCATTTTTTTATGTTATTCATTTTTTAAAAAGTTCATTTAAAAATTACTATGAAACTCTCAAATATACCTACCTGTATGTATTTTTAAATTTTCATTTTTAAAGATAGAAAAGGCTTCAAAAGCTGTCTTAGTACAATGTACATATACGGATTCAGGTTATTTAAGAGACTAATGAAAGCATTTCAACCGGGCTGTAAGAGTGTCCGTGATACGTGGATAGAGCTGGTCATTACTTTATACCAAAAAATAATTCTCAAGTAGAAGCCAGAAGACTGGCAGAACATGTTGTTTGGTCCTCTCTGAAGATCTGAAAAACCTGAGCACTCTGCTACTGCTCTAGCCTTTGGCTGCAGTGGAGGTGATTGTTAATTTCAAATAGTTTGTATGTATTAGGAAATAGGTCAGTCACAGAAATATTCCAGAATCCCTCCTAATTTACACCCTACTGCTCTGATTCCATAGCTCACTGCCTATTCCTTGTTAATGGTCTTTCTATTACTCCTCTTATCTGGTTTTAAATTTTCATACTCCACTATCATGATATGAAAAATCAGGTCTTTGATATTTGGCATCTGGCATTTAAAAAAAATAAAAAAAATCAAGGTTACCTTGCCATTGTTTAGACAGTTTTAATACGTTACAGGGGGGAAAAACCTCCTACTTACTGTATTTCTATCCTCCATCCAGTGCTAAGATGCTATTAGCATTTCTGTGTTCCTGCTTAAAATGTCTTGGCATTATTTCTTTATATGTTTCTGAGATAAGTAATAGTTCTTTCTCCAGAGAAATCACATGAAAACTCTCCTTTAGTGTTTCATTGTGTGGTCTGCAATCCTCATAGATTTTACAGGTTGTGCTTATTAGGAGGTACAGTCTGTCTGCGTAAAAGCCTGGTGACTCTGCTTTGTTGTTCAACACATTTCTCTTGGTATAATATCCCCTAAAGATGCCTTATGTGTCTTCTTGGGCTCACAAGCCAAAACTATTTCGAGTCTATCCACTTGGACAGCTTTCTCACAGTCTGCTTTTTTCCTATGTGCAGATTTCCAAACATACTTTTCAATACAAAGGAAGAGAAGGAATAATGTTTTTAAATGTATCAGCCCTCCTTTTCTATGGAGACTAGAGAAATCCCTGTGTTTTTAAACCATTTTACATGTTGATCTCAGTGTAATGCTCAAGTTCATATACACAGAGGTACAGGGCAAGTTAGTAAATACTAAGAAGATGCATAGTTCTTTTTGAAATTTATCTAGACAGACACAGCAGGTGGGTCCTGTTACTGTCCCCCCAGTATGTAAAACAAGTTGTGTGTGCTTCTGAAGCAAATCAAAATGATGCCAGAACAAAAGGGTCCTGAAAGAGAAGTCAGTTCCAGTTGGAAGTTTGTTCTTATCAAATTAAAGGTGAAGCGAAGAGTTGGGGAGGTGTAAATTGAGCAATATTCAGGGAGTGTGCTGTAATGGGGCAACACTGGCAAACTGTTCTCTCACCCTTTGCCCTCTTATGACCCTTATGAGAGACTAACTGTATTGCATGAAACAGTATTGCTTGGGAAAAAAAGTCTATCCCAGAGTCCCGTTTCAGCCACAGAAGATTCTGGTCATGGTGATGTGTTGGGGAGAGTAAAAGCAGGCTTCAACAGTGGCATGTGTGTGTCCTATGACAAAGCACAAACTTGAATACGATGTTGTTCATCATGATCAGTGAACAAGAAATTTGTTGTTAAGAAACTGCTTACCAGAACCTAAGCAGCACCATGTAAATTGCAAGGAACTCACTGGCCATGCCAGCTTGACTTTTTCTAGGCTTTATGGGGTTAGGTTACAAGCATGGAAACTTTCATGTGTTGAGTATGCAATGGGAGAACTTTCTTATTGTTCCTGGAACACAGCAGAAAAGCATGCTGAGAACTGGAATAACAGTAGCAATAAAATAGGTGAATACAACAAATGGTTCCCAGGCTATGAGCTTTCAGGCAATGCAAATTAATTCCTCATCCCATCTGGTCTGCAAATAATGGGTGAACCTCTAAATAACCAGAGTATGGTTAAGAATTCAAAAACTGGAATTTCCCTGCAGACACGTTCATATGACTCTGCTTTATCTCCAAAACGCCTATCCTCACAAAACCCAAGCAGCAGAGCCCTCATTAGTATATTGTATTAGATTCGTTCCTGACAACAATTACCACAAAAAATTAGCACCATCTGCTGCAGTTTCCAGGTTGTCTTTGAACATTTCCTCTAGCATGCTGAACGAGGTCATGATAATGTTTGCTCATGAGGTCCGGTTAAACTCCATTCCAGCGTGGAAGCCTGGTTTGGAGCAGGTATCACATCTAGACTTGATCCTGGAATTATATCAGAATGCATCACTGGCAGAAACTGTTTACTGTGTGGAAGGCAGAAGGGCTAAGCAAAGAGATCCTGGCCTAAACAAGTGAAAAACTGGTATTACTGACCAGAATTATGTTTATGAGTTAGCAGGCTGGAAAAGCCTGACACTTCTCTGGGCATGTCTAACTGGCATGTTTGCTGCAGATAACCCAAGCTGCCACTGACTTGGTCAGAAAACACAGGACTAATATTTTCCTTTGTATAAACTGTTCCTGAGCTTTTCCCCCAGGTATTGAAACATGCTTTTCATCAATATAGGCTGGCATGACTTCTTTTTCCATCTGTTTGGGGGAGGGGGGACAGGATGGAGTCAATATTTTCATTTCTAAAAATAAACACCCCAGTTACACAGCCAAAAAAATTGGAAACCTTCACTCAACAATAGTATTTAGAGTTTCCATTTGCTTTGGCTTCTTCCTCTAGATTCCAGTGTTGTGGAAGAATACGAGCAGTACGGGTTTATGTGAACGAACGCTTATCATGACAATCCAGCCAACCATCAGAGTATGGCACTCCCTGATGAGAGTAAAGTCCATTAGTTTAAAGAACAATGTGGGATAGGAGGGGCTGCTGTTCTTAGGCATCAAAAATCACAAGGTGGAGAATCCAAAGAGAAGCAGATCCCCGGGGCAGCCCCTGTAAGGTCATCACAGATGTCTGCTCATTGCTTGCGCTTGCTTTTTTCATATAAAGGCTGCTGCTTTGGCAAGTGCATGGAATGGGATGATTGGTGGCATGATGACAATTGCAGTTGTGGGCGCTATCATCTGCCACCTACTGAACAGTAATTAATAAGATCTGCCCTGAACAATACCGCTGGCTTGTCGAATGCTGACATGTGCAACAAATTCTAAAGGGAAGAGACACTCGGTCTGGGGTCCCACCCCTCCACTCCCCCTCCTCCTTCTCATCTTCTCACCCTACTTAGAAGCATTCTTTTTTTTTTATTCTTTTTTTTGTTTTGTTTTTTCACAGCAAAGGTTGCAGTGTATAAAAATGACCGCAAAACATTTTGTCTCTTTGGTCTATGTTTCCAACAATGTCATGGACTTCATTGGCATGGTATAATTAAAGCGCCATTCTGAATTCACAAAGAGTGGGGTTTATTTGTTTATGTTGATGCTTTGCAGCTATGAGAGTTCTGTATGTTGCTGAAAGTCACTAGTTGCTTCACTTTGTAAGTGCAGCTTTCATTGCTCAGTAATCACCTTCTCTGTATTTTGTCACAATTTTCAGGTTTCAGTTTACTACAGTTCTTCAAGAGACATTATCAGCCAGAAATAAAGGAAAATATTTGTTCTCTTTAATCTGAGGGAATTGTTGTACTGCTGCTGGGTCAAATCATTCAGAAAGACACACTATTTTTAAGTAGTGATCCATTAAATTGCTGTCAGATTTTCAAGGTAACTGCTGTACGGCACTGCCAGATCTGCATGCAGTTTAATTAATGCTCATCACACAGTGGGCTAAACCAGGTGGAACTCCCCCGAGCTTGGTGTGGTTATCATTTTCAGAGAGCCTAAACTGCTATTTCTACAACTGAACATGATATTCAAATTCTGAGTTCTGCTACGGCATGTAAATCTAGATTAAATTAATCACTTAACATCTCAAACAGACAAAGAACTTTATTGCTTTACAGATGTGAAACTCAAGAGTGGCATTAAGCATGTATTTATCTTGCACAGTACTGTGCTACTGTCCTATACAGATACCCAAAGTGAGCAACATTTGAGCAAGCTTCAGGGACTGGAAGCAATAAAGCCATATAGAAGTGGCACTCATTGAAACTAACTGTCTTGCTGAGTGATAGTCTTCATAGCCAAAGTACAGTCCAATATCAGCCTATGTTAATGTAAGTATTACACCGCATCATTTAGAAACACCGGCTTGCATGCTGGTAGCTGCATTTTATCGTGTAAACATCCCCAGGGTTATATACAGGCTACTGCTAGACTGCCTGACAAAATGCAGACAAGCAAGCATGTTAAAGCACAGCAAGCTCCTTGACCTGACCATACTATACGCACCGCTAGGACCTAGGGTGCTTGTAGTTCAGTTCAGTGTGATGTAGACAGAAAGCAGGTCAAACCTAGGCTGCCTACCTGCTCCATTATCCCTTAGCAAACACAGTGGTGACGCTTTTCTAGGCAGAATATAGTGACTAACTTATCTTCTTAATGTGAAGCATACTTGGGCCCATGCTGAAGATTAATGTAGTGCTGAATTTGTTCCCGCATCATAGAGTAGCCTTACTACAGGGATATGCCCAAACACTTTGAAGGGGAAGTGAATTTAGGCTTTAATACAGGAAATTGTCCATGTATCTGTCTATAACGGCAAAAGTGAATGTGACTGGAATTAAATTTACATCTATTCTTAGTCATACTGCAATCATTGCTTTCCATTAATTTTATCAGATGTATCAGGTGTGATTTTATCAGATGAGTCCCATGATATTGTAGACAATGTGCATTATGCCTTGGCTGCTTTGTAGGATTTGGAAACATGTGCTATTGACCCACTTCTGTGGAATACAAAACTGGACGAGAAGTAGATTTAGACAGGAGTTAACTGCCCTGAATTTGGCCACTTTGAATAAAAGTGACAAAGTGCAGAGTACATTTTATATACATGCACACATATACATACACATATATATATGTATATGTGTGCCCATTTTCTTTTTTAGCAGTAGTGACTCATGACAACTGGAAACCTGGCACCTTTCCTTATCCCAGTTCTGGCATTGTGCCTACTCTGTATATAGGAGTGAAAAGCTTTCCAATTTCTCCAATCCAATCCATTATGCAGCGGTGCACAATTTGCCATATGTGTGCTGTTTGGAAGTCTCAGTGCAGATGGAAATAGACCTTCTCACAAAATACAGGCATTCATCATTGGTGATGCTGAGCTTCACCACTTGGAGGATGATTAGCTGTCTTGAAGTTCATTTGCAAACTGATCAAAGCCGTGAAATGGGGCTGACTGGCTAATGCCTGTTTATTCCCTCATGCCATTTGACACAAATTGGAGGAAGACCAAAAGGTGAAGATTTTTGAATACCACAGGTAAGAAAGGCCTCCTACTCTGAGATTTGTAAATCCCCTTTTTACAAGAATAAAAGACGACTTTTAAGTATTATATGATCAGGCACTGACTGTATAAAACATGTGGCAAATCCTTAGAAGTTGATTATTTCTCATGATATGTAGAAGAATACAAATGGCTGGACTGGTTCTTTGTTTCTCTTTCTGATCTGGACAGCGCTAAGGGCTTGCAGCTTCCCTTGAGTTTACTAAGGTGCTAATGGCATATAGATAGGGTTGAAATCACTGGCTTGAACTTACAGGGTTTGAGATTTATAATAATTCACCTCTGAAGAATGTATGTCCAGGAGAATAGGGAATGGAAAAATCGAAACCTTCACAAAAAAGTGTTGTAGTGTCACTTAGAGTACGAACTGGTAATGTTTCTGTTAGCAACAAGAAGGGTTATGCTGAGTGAAGCTACCTCCTCAAACGTGAGTTAAATGTTAGTGTTTTTTCCTGGGTCTTTTTTGGTTTTGGTTGTTCCTAGAATCAAAGAAAGCGGGAGATAATTTTACTGTAAACTTAATCAATGTTTGGAACCAGGGTTTTGGTACTGTTTGTATCTCCAGTGCAAACATCCATAAAAGCAGATCTTTTATGATGTTTTGTATATTAATTTTAGAAGGCAGGGACTGCACAGCACCCGTTACAATGAAGTCCCAATCCTGATGGGAGACAATTTGCATGGTGCAATCAAATAATTGTTGTGATAGCAGACAGAATAATACATACAGTAGAGAATTCCAGAAACTTTTTCATACTAAGAAGATATCAGTGCCTTTTCCTATTTGATAGTGCCACGACACAGCAATATACCCCATGCCTGCATTTCACCCAAATGGATACAGACTCCAATCTTTCCAGTTCTGTTCTGCTTGAAACAGTGTCTGCTCACATGTGCTATGTGGCTCATCTTGGCAGCTTGGAAAAGCTTGGTTCAAAGGTTCCCTTTTTTGTTAACAGTGATTCTTTTCATGGCTGTCTCTATGGCCCCTAGTTCCAGCTGGAGTCTGAAATGGAAGTACTGTGCTAATGCTCCACAGCACAGGCTGGGGTTTTCCAGCCCAGCCAGATGCTGGAAGTCCTGGAAATCTTGCAAAAGAGCCTGCTTATATCTGCCAGCTCAGTTGTTGCTTGGTTGTCTACAGGTGTGGAGGACTGGCTTTGATGGTCTGGATGCCCCCTACCAGGCCTGTGTTCACACATTCAGATAAAGATGGTTTGGTCATGATCTAGACAGACAGACAACTTTTTTAGATACTTTCCCAATTTTTATCCTACCTTTTCCACATAAGATTCGTACTGGCAGGTTGCAGGCTATCTTGAGAATGGTATGGCACAAAGCTGTAAAGGCCAAGGCTGGAAACAGATTGTTGCTTGAAGGGGAAACAGTAGCTGTGCATTCCTCCCTTTTACACTAAAATCATATTATAATTTACCAACCATTTTTTCTAGGTAGCTGGCTCCCCTCTTGTGCCAGATCCTTTATGTTCATCGATGTACTGAGGAGGCAGAACTCTTAATGTTTTCCATGACTGGCCTTTTGCACTTGTAAGGAGAGGGCTAATAATAACTCTGCATTGAGAGTTCAAGGAACTTTAAATGCTTTATTTTTCTCCACTGTTCGGAACAATTGCATAGATCAGTACACTGACTTGTAATACGAGCTTGGTACACAAAAAGCTACTCTTATTTCTTTATTCTAACATTTTTTGCATCTTTTATCCAGCAGCATGTCAAGTGTCAGGCTGCTGCTGCCTATAAGGTGAAAAGAGTATAACTGCTGATGTGTCAGATAGCACCAGGGATGAGTGAGTATGGGCTAACAGCCATAGACATCAGTAGTCTAAATTCTGTTATACATTTTAAATGTACAACTTAGAGGAGAGAGGTAAAAAAGAAAGCAAACATCTTACCATAACCCAAGTCTACGCGAGAACAGGGAAAAAATATATGTGCCAACCCTCCTGCTCTGTCCCCACGTTCCTCCCACCATTTCAGTACCAAACACAACCCAAACCTTTGGAGTCTCTCAGCTATTAGAATAAGATGTTGTTTCATGTCTGGTTTCCATCTGGATCTGGAGGCAGAAATGCCATAATACCACAAGACAAGCCTCTTGCATGCTACTTCTGATCATGGACAGAAATCTGGCCTGCCCCCCAGAAGGGCCTAGATGTATTACAGGATTAGCAGGCATGCCCCAGAGCTCTGGGAAGTAATGCAGTGTCAGGCCGTCAGCTCCTTAGACTGTAATTTCTTGGTTACTGAGCACGCGCAAACTTTCCCAAGCAAATCTACACAGCACATGAGGGCTTTCCAAACACAGAACTGGGCCAGCTCACGGCAACTTCTGTGAGCAGACCGTGAAAATTGTTGCCCAGCAAAGGTGTGTAGATCTCGGCTGTTATCAACTGCCTTTCAATTCACAGCTCTCCCTGTATGTTGTTGTTAAAGTCACAGACAAATATATTAATATATGAAAGAGGACCCTTGCATGAAAATAAAAATGACATCTCTGAAAACATGTGCAAATCAGTGCAAGTTTCATAGAGTACGAAAAGAAGAAGTAAGAATGAATGTGTCATGACATTGGTTACATTTGTTAGTTTAAGAGCATTCTTTGGGCTTCTGTATACAGCAGCAAAATCCCTCAGTCTGTCTATCTTCCCTTACCCTGACAAAGTGCTCTCATTAAGGGATTAAAGATGTTATTGCAATACTATTCATAATGTATACACTTTGCAGCCCCTCACATCTGTTTTCTGCACTATTTATCTAATCATCAAGACCCTTATTCATATTTGCCTTGGAGATAACAGGGCAGGATACCAAAGGATTCCTGGGCTGAGAGGAAATGACAGAGGGTTGCTGTAATGCACTAATTAAAGACTTCAAGGTCAGAGTAGAGAAATCCAGAATTCTGTGGTGCCGAGAGACTCACAGGATATGCAGCACTACCCCATTTTTAATGGCACAGGCGCAATCAAAGCCACCTGATCATTACATCCCAAGGAACATGCCTCTACCAGATCACCCAGCTTCTGACAAGTGGCTGATGTTCTCAGCCACACATTGAGAGAGATGACAGGCTTTACTTTGCATGTGAGGAATTATGAGGAAGCCAGGCAGCTTGTGAGAGCAGAGAGCTTGCTCTCAGTAAGGCATTGACAGGCCACATGCATGTGAGTCAGACTTTGCTCTCTTCTTGCTGACCTGACAGTTGTTTGACTGTCTTGGGTCAAAGAGCTCTACTGGAAGAATAAAATACAGTATGAAGATACAGTCTTTATTCACTTCAGTATGTACTTTCCGATATGCCTTCCCATATCACTTCTACTGCTAATATGTAGAGTAGAAGAATGTTCACTTATGTGATTTGTCATAGAACAGGGCTCAGTGGCCTGGATACCTGGGTGGTAACTTAGGTTTCATTTCAAAAATTCCCAGAGAAAGAGAATTATAGAAAATTTCACTACAGAACAATAAACACAACTTGTAAGACAACACTTTTAAATTATTTCATATATCTGTTCACCCAGACACATGTGTACTCTGCATATGATGGATAAAATGATCAAGCAAAAACTCATTAATTTAAAAGTTGGAATTACAGAATAAGATTTCCCCCCATGAATACTTTTTAGGTGTTACTTTGTTGAAGTCAGTAGATAACGATGAAACTCTTCCACTGGAAATGCTGCAAGTAATTCTATATGGCCTCTAAATATCACTTGTGAAGCAAGACTTAAGTGAAACACAGGGAAAGATGTACAAGGTGAGAGTTAATCAATAAGGATCTGTGTAATAAACAGTAGTCACAGAGCTCTGGCTATTTTCATGGCCAGTGTGACAGGCAATTTGATGATCAAAAATAAAAGCCTCTTAGCTGCTAGGCTTAATGAATTAGAGTCATATTCAGAAGGGATGGCTGTAGCAACCTCAGACTCTTTGTGAACTGACAGTGAAATACTTAAAACAAGTGCGAGGACATTTCAGCTGTCTAAACATTGCCCAATGTTTTGTAGAAATCTTCATGGAAGAGAGTTTTAAAGACACATTTGAAGAATTTTAAGGTCACATGCTCTGCTTCTTCATCTGGCTAATGTCACTAGCAAATCAATTCTAAACAAATGACTGTTTAAGTGTGTATTTGAAGAATTGAGAAGACTTGCCAAAATCAAAGAGATCCAAAGTTTACAACAAGATGGAGCTTCAGCCTGCAAAATCAGTTTATCCAGGCTGCAGGCTACTGCAACTTCTCTTTTTCCTGGGCATCTCTCAGCTGTAGAGAAAGTACTGAGACAGACTAAATGAATTGTTTTGGCAGCCAAGTGCTTTCTTCTATTACAGACCAAAAGAATACCTTACAGAAGGGTATGAGATGGGTACCCTTGAAAGTCATGTCCCATAGCAGGGTAAGTCCTACTATGAGACTGGGGACATGTATTGCATGACCACCATTCTCACATGCTCTGCAATGTTACTGGCTGTGCTCATTTAGAGGATGCTGACATCTGCTCACTCAATGGACATAGTTGCAGTTACCCAACAGACCTTGCTTCCTTAACTGGCTATGAAGCTTGTCTGCTTGGAAAGTTCCCACCTCTGCTTTAGAGCACTCAGAACATAAATTCATTTAAGGCTTTTGCAGGCTTCTGTCACTGTATCAACAGCTCAGTTTGGCTATGGATTTAGGGAGAACTGGTAACATTACCATAGACTCCTCTGACTTGGAAATATAGTAGAAACACCTGGAACTGGCTACACCCTGAAGCTTCAATGGAAAATCCCTTTTGAGTTTGCTCTGAAGTTCCGCCTTCTTTCAGCTTCTCCCCACACTATATCTCCCTCATTTATAGTGGTCTGAATCAAACATCCCTATTTGAACTTTGCTGAACTAACTCAAGTTTGATAGTACAAATGAGAGCAGCTATTCAGACACATTCTTGTTTTCTGATCTGGGCACTAAGAAGTGTTTGTCTGCCACTGTTTTCCTTCAGAAAGTGAACTGGCGTAGTGACATGCTGAAATTTACCTTGAGGCCAGGGTGTGGAATGAGCTTATTTTAGCCAGAACTGGCTATTGTCCCAAACCGGAACCTCTGAATTTCAGGGGGGTGGACAAAAGAGACCCAGAGCTGGAATCCAGAGATGGGCTAGCAAACAGCCCCACTGCAGTACGTATTGCAGCTGTTTATCTACTTCTAAATCTCCTGTATGCTTCCTGTCATCCATGCACAGGACCTGTGGAGATGGTTTACTTATGATATCATTGTGGAAGAACATGTTACACTAATTCTAGTTTGATTTTGATTGTCAAGAAAGTAAAGTGCACTGGGATTTGTACAGTTTTCAATGTGCCAAATGGTGGGGCTAGTGGTTCAAAAGACCTGAATTCTGCACCTGCTTTTTTCCAGGCTTCCTAGGTGATCATGAGAAAGTCAGTTTACGAATGTCCTCTTTTTCTTTTTCCCCACCACTGAAGTTGGTTCTCCTTTGTAAAACACTTTAAAGTCTGTGGATAAGAAGTACAAGATATGGGTTCGCAGTGGTGAGAATATGGAGTATTATATTATTAGCAAAGAAGGTGACTTTTGTGTAGTTTTCTGTATCTGGACTGAAGATTAGGACCTGATCAGAGATGTGATTAGTTAAATTTTCACAAGCTGGCAAAGTCTCTGTCCATTGCGACCTGACAGACCCAAGCCGTCATTAAAGGGCAGGAGGCAGCTTTCTTATGTTCTGTTATTATCTAGTGATCTGAGGAGAGACAGTGGCCGGTGTGAATGGCCATGATGAGCAGCACACCCTGCTGCGTGTCATAGTCACATGTTAATCAGGGTACAGTAATTTGTGAGAACGTTAATAAATACAAATCACTCTCCAGAGGACTGTAATACATTATTTTACCTCTCAACAATAACAGACCTTATTATCTTGCAGGGAGAAGCTCCTGTCAGGCCACTCAAGGATGGCCACTTTTAATGAAGACAAATGATCTCCTTCAAAGGAGCCGTGAGCCTTGATTTGGCTTAGTAGCTCACTAGTACAAAGCGTGGATTTAATCAGAGCTCCAGCTTCTGTCATGCATGGGCCTTGAAGTCAGGTAATTGGAGGCAGGTGCTAAATGCAATTTAAATGAAATGTCTAGTTAATAAGGACAGTTTGAAACAAGCAATTTGTACCCCTCCTCCAAGCCCTAGCCCTCTCAGGGACATGAAGGCAGCCAGCTATGCTCAGGAACCAAATGACTTAATTTCTCAGCATTGCCTTTCTCACTCCCAACAATGTGCTGCTACTTTTAGCTTGTCAGATGTCCCAGTTGGAGTGATTCTGTTTCAGATAAGACGGGCAACTGAGGGACTGTCAGAGCTCAGTATGCTTTTTTTTTGTGCTAGAAGAGGCAGCTGAGCCAAAATCTGGACAGAGATGTGGTCCATAAGATTCTGGCTTTTAAGTATCTCAAAGTCCAGAGAGGGAATGAGAAGGAACAGAGAAGCAGTGTTTCCCTAAAATGTGTATCATCGTTCACGCCTAAACTGTGGATCTGAATGAGGGGATTTGACTCTCCAGGCTGTATTGTGCAGGTCATTTTAGATGGTCACAATTGCTATGTTAAAACTGGAGTATCTATGGCCCACAATGCCTCTCAAAATCTAAATTAAGGAGCCTTCTGAAGAACACCATGGCCCTTTTCCTACCTCCTAATGTGTTATGTTTCCTTCCAAGAACACGATCATAGTTCTTATTTATATTTATATCTTTTTCCTTTTTGGTGGTGGTGGGGCAAGGAGGAGAGCAGATCCTCTGAATTTGTGGGTGCCAGCAGGAAATGTTCCTACAACTCATGACCTATGTGCAGTTCTATTTGGAACCATGTAGGAATTGTCAGCATCACTACGTCTTGTGCTTTAAAGTCTTGTCTTAAAATATTTGTGTTGTTTTTTTCCTTGAAAACCCAGCTCATGGAGTCGTGTGCTTATGAAGTAAATAATGCTTGTGGCTGGGGAAGAAAATCTGAACATGTTATCTAAAACAACTGCAACACTAACACAACACCTCACTGAAAAAGAAATACTTATTTTTAAGTGGATCTTAGAGTCTTGAAGAAAGGTCTCTCTTATTTTCAGGCATTTGATGCCAGCAATGTTGAACCTTATAGGGAATATAAGGAGTTATAAGTTCAGTGAATTATCACTAATACATTTGTCATAGTCTAGATTTTCAGACATGAATCAACAGGAAACCAAACTGGGTTTTAAACCCTAATTATCAGTTACTTAAAAGCAGGGTCTAACAGGCAAAAGCATAAGAGCAGTACTATAGGTACTACACTTGTCCCTTTTAGGTCTTTCTTCCATCCCTTGAAACTAACATTTGAAAGGTAGTGCATTCATAACAAGAACAAGATTTTACTTCTGAGGGAGAAAGTAATTAGCCACTGGGTGTGGAAGTATTTTCCATTAGCAATTTCTTAAACCCAGGCTGGAATGCAACTATGTCTGTAGGGACTGCATGACTGGGAGAAACCACAAACCTTCACTATAGGGACATTTCTATGATCAACTTCTGTGAGACTCATTTCTTAGTCAAGGAAGTACACACAGGCAAGCAAGGACCATTGATGCAATTAAGGAGCCAGATACCTCTATGCGCTTTCTCAGGATGATGCACTGTTTTGCTTTGCAGCAGGGCCAGGCAAGAGGTAGGGCTGCCTCTCTACAGCAGGACCAAAGTTACTAAACCTGAGCCATGGTGGGTGCACCTATTTCTGGGAGCATGACGTGGCAGTATTATTGGAATATGATTTCTCTCCATTAATATTTTATTACAGCAGGACTGTTCAAGATTAGTTGCCGTCTAAGGAATCTTTTTTAGAGAAGAATTAAAATAATCCCTGGCTCAAATTGCTTATTGAACTGCTTGGAAACAAGAATTCTTCCTGGGGGCCTCTGTAGTTTTGTCTAGATTTTGGGAAACCAAAGAGGTTTTGGCTTTTCAGATACATTTTGAAATTCATTGTTGATTATTTTTTTTCATTCTTTTCCCTTCATCTGATTTTTTTTTAATTAGGAAAAAAATGACAAGCTATAATCAACAGATGAGAAATAAAACAATCTTGAGAAGGCAAATGGATCAAGAAAAGAGTCAGAAGTAAAATACAGGCCTGTTTGTTAGATTAGAAGTTAGTATTCAGCTGATCAGAGTCCTACTACCCTTCTGCTTTATAGTTTGAATTCCTTCCAGTAGCCCCAAAGGTGGAAAATTTCCCACTAGTGACAAAACAATTAACAGGTAAAATGTTCAGATGGCCTTTCAAGTTTACAGCAACATTGTGGTCATGGATGTGATTGCAACTCACGTAGCTGCAAAAGAGCCACCAGCTATTAGAATTGCTAAGTCTAGCTAAGTTGAGTACCAGAAGCAGTGGACATTCGATATCACGGGCTGCACCACAGACTGAACAAGGCTGGCTGGTGTGTGAACAAATGCACTCTGTCAGTTGTGATCACGTCTGTCTGTAGTGGAGGAGAGAAGCAGCGTTCTGTAAGTGGCAGAGATTTGTGCTTCCAATCCCATAGTCATTTCCAATTCACGTGTGCATAAGTAGGGTTTGTCATGGGCATGCATGATGATGAATGCTGATGGGAGGGAGAAAAGAAGGGTAATTTGATTCTGTACCAGAAGGGGAGGGGTTACAATGTCCACCTTGCCTTTTAAATGTTGGGTGTTTCTGTGTACCTGTCAAAGCAAGATGTTTGTGGCAGGAAGAGAAACTATTATTCTGTCAGAAAATGAAGCACTGGAAATGTTATAATTGGCCCATCTGAGGAAAAAGAGAAGTTCCCAGAAGAAGAAAAAGAGTTTGTGATAACTGTATAGATCATTTTTATTGATGTAGGGAAAAACAGTGGAGAGAAAGCCCAGGCTGGAATTCCCCTTTCCTCCTCGGGAAGAAGAATTGGGACCATGTAATCATGGTTTGTGTGTGTTCTGTCTGCAGACATGAACTATTTTAAAAAGATATGCTCAACTCAGAGACAACTCTTAACAATGAGGATATTCCAGTTCTAGATTGGGAGCTAATTTGATAGGCCAGGAGGAGAACATAACACTGATAGCTGCAGTAGGCAGGAGACAAGACTAGGGTTACCTGCTGAGTCACAGAAATAACGTGTAAGACTAACTGCTGAGCTGAATCACCCTGTGACTGTTCTCAGCTTCTCAGGGCACCAAAGGTTAAGGCCAAACTGTGTTCGTTCTTCTGCATGCCCTTGGCTGCTGTGTACACTGTGGGGAGCAATGCGCACTCTATTCCCAGCTACCCAGGACAAACAGGCTTTGCTATTCTTATGGACAAGGATATCTTCATTACAATGTCATTTGTGAGAGCTGGTGCAATAGAAACCAACTGCCATGCTTCCCTAGGAGCAAGGTTGCAGAAATAAGGCACTAGGCCAGAGGTTCATTTATACTGATCAGGATTCACTTTCCCAGCTCTGGGAGTTTCTCACCGTGAGGCCAAGTAATTTTGTTTCAGTGTGTACTTCAGTGTCTGTAAAAAGCCCATAATAATGCTACCAGCCTCTCAGAAGTTAAATGATTTGAAGCCCTCCATGAAAGGTGCTATACAGGCCCAAGCTGCCATAGTCAAGCCAGCCCCAACAATACCTTGTGAAACGGGTGCCTTTCATGTCTGTTCTGGGGCCATGGGGAGCAATGCCCTTTCAGGACAATTGATGTCTGCGATTCATGGTGAATTTCCTTCCCTTCTCTCATTAAAATCCATTCATTTCCAGTTCAGCCTCTTCATTCTCAAACATACATCTTGGATATTTGTCAACTTCTATTCATTTTACTTAGTCTGCACATCTAATCTCGTTGAGACTAAACATTTCCTTTGATGGCAGAGCCTTAAGAGTGCTATTCTTCCAATTGGGATGCATTGAGGAGAGCCTCTTGACAAGCTGGCTCATTCCTGGGGAACACACATACTTGAGTAGTGAGACCTCGGGCGTTTATGCTGTGCAAGACACCACAGTGCTTAGCACTCCCTAAATCTCAGATGAGAATCACTGCCTTGAAAGCAGGATGCTTACTGGCAAGTGTTTTTCAAGATGGGTATGGAAAACTGGCTTCAGTGCTCAGTTTAGCTTATGATTCCCTAGGCAGTTCCAGGCAGGCCACTTCATCTCAGAGACTGTAGCCTGTAAAGCAGTAACACAAACTTCTTCTTGTGCATGTTATTGTACCTCCTGCCTGCTCTGCTGGGTGTTTCAGGTAGAAGAGACCAGAACTGTGATGGTAGTGTTCCCTAGTAGTAAGTGAAGGGAGATTGACTTCTTTCAGATTGAACTATCCAACAGCAGTGAAAACATAGCAGCTTTGGCTCAGTAGCGATTCGGTAGTGTTTCATCCACTGACACAAGGAAAGGCTCTGTCCTCAGCTCCTTACGTTTGCCATTTTACGTCTTTGAAAGGGAAAGACACTACGTGACAGGCACTCAAGCAGGAGGCTTCTGCTGCCCTGACTCCACAGATCCTTGAGAGCTTGGTGACATCTGGTGGGAACTGGAAGGATCACAAGCTTTTTGCTTCCATCTGCCACCAACCCTCTTCCGCACTTCGAGCTTTTCCCTCACTCCCAAGTAATTTATAAAACAGGTTTTAAAAATATTTCCCGCAAAACAGGCCATAAAGAGTACAAAATCAAAACATGATGCTGTAATGATGCATACTGAACACTGTAAGGTTTAGTGATCAAAGTGCTTGAAATGCTGATGGGACACAACAGAGCTGAAATATGAGGCATTGGCATTGGATTTTTGCAGGCATGTAAATGCCATCTTTTTATCAGCCTGGCCAGAACATCGTTATAAAAAGCAAATTATGCAGGTCACATTTGCTCATCATGCAGTGCCAGACCCCTGCAATATAACCAGTCTCCATCATGTTTAAACTTTGCACAAAGCATATATATGCCTGAGCCTGGAAAGTGCCATTGTGGGTATCAGCAACCCACTTGTGAGCAGTTAGATATGCCTGCCCAGAGTTTGGATTAGGTGTGGTCTGACAACGAGCACAAAACTTCAGTGATGGGAAGGGTAGTGAAGTTAATGTTATATTCAGGCTAATTCTGGTGAGGAAAGTGGAAATGGGTTGCTTGAAGTTCAAATGAATTATCCCATTGGATCTGCATGCACATGCATGTGAATGAGTTCTTCCATTTTTTTCTAGATCTTTTTAATCCTATAAACATAAGCACTATTGCGTTTGCTCTCATTTTTGCAAGGGCACTTTTTGGATCTAGCTGTGTACAGCGTTTGTGCAGCTTCACAAGGTGGAACAAAAAATAACCAACAAAATTTTCTGCCAGTGTCTTTTAGATATTGGAGCAGTATGTCCCCTGAAAGACAGAGGATTCCCTGCATTTGCCAAGGGTTTTGTGAGGCCTTTGATAAAGGGGGAAGAGTCTGAAATGTTACCAATCAATCTCCTTTTCTCCTTCATCCCTTTTTAGGATTTGTAATGCGAAAGAATGGATATAGAGGGAAGAAATCAGTAAAATGATGGTCAAAGTTTTCAGAAGCAATTGTGAAGGCTACACGACAGATCCAGCTACTATTGAGAATCCAGAATGTGGATACACAGCATGTACTGAAATTCAACCCCCCTTGAGGAATGCTGAACTGGGACCTTAAAGTCACTGGTAAGTTTAAACAATCACAGCCAGTTGCTGCAACCTATTTATCTTTTCACCCTTCAGTAAGAGGTTAGAGGACGAAGCAGGGTGGATTTTCAGGGTGAAATCCATCAAGTCCAAAGCAGATATCCTCTTAGCTACTTAGGAGAAAGACTTTCACTCTAAGGATTCAGGTTGCCTGCCTTGAGCTCCTCAGACCTCTGCCTCCGCTCCCATGCTAGCTCATCTCTGCAGTGATGTCATGACATGTAGTATCACTGTTGGTGACCTTATTAGCAGAGCCAATTGTCCAAAGACCTTCATATGGGAGGCTGCTTGCCATTGTATGAGCTCTGACCCTATTGTTTATGACAGCACTAGGTGACCTAATTCACTCCAGTGGGTCCATGACACATATCCTCACAGGGTGATTTTCCCCTCTGACAGGCCGTTGTCACCATCCCTCTTGCTAGTACTCTGCTAGCCCTGGCCTCATGTTCATGCAGACACAAAACTACACACAGATGGGGCCCTTACTGAAAGCTCATCTAATTACTGGATATTTACATGGGCATAGTGAGCACAGGGAATGAACCTAAAGCTACTTGGACAGACCTTAGGCCTTTAACAAGCAGACTATATGGAGTCTTTGGAGTTTAGTGTTGGGTAAGCCCGTTATTTTAGCTTCCCTGACCAGCACTAGAGCAGGAAACAGTTCTGCTGGTACTGATGTGTTCATGGTACTATTATGACACAGTGATAAGCATTAAGAACTTACCAGAGAGGAAGCTGTGATCACTACCATGCTACACACATGGCATCTTTTGGGGTGGAAAGATTCTCCTGCACAAAGCACAAACAGGAATGAAGGCAAAATCCTAACTGACAAAATCCCTAGTAGCTGTAAAGGGGCACTTAGTTGAATGGTTTTGATTCTGTTCTGTAGAGAGCAGTGTTACATACCTGCATACTTGTGCATTCACACACAAATACACACATTACTGTGTCTTACCTTAAAGAAAGAATGGATATCTTATTTTAGTGTAGATTTTTCTGTGATTTGGCAGAGAGTGAGAACAAAGAAAAGAGGACATTACTCCAAGGAGTTAAAGAAAGGTGGGAATTCTCCCTGCCTGCCCCATTTCCTGCATGATTTGTTGGCAGTCTGCATCCATCGTCAGCCTGCTCCTGTGGCGTTGTAGGTGAATGCATCCACATCAAGGCAGGTGCCCTTCCCAATCCTGCCAATGTTCTCCCAGACCAGTAGAGATCATGTGTGTTTGTGATATGAGATGGATTGGGAATGGGTACGTTCCATCTCTTCCAGAAGTCAAGGCAATTGCAATATACAGGCTTGGTAGTCCCAGCTGTTGAAGAGGTAACTGAGAATTAAAAGCAGATCGGTTACATCCCAGTCAGTGTTCAAAGAACAGCCTGACAGGAAGAGAAATGCTGGAGTTTTGGAGGGAAACCTTAAAGGGAATTGAATATGTGTAAACCCTGTGGCTGAAAGCTGCAGAGAGGACAGGGTGTCCTCCCTTTGGTGGACAGGGAGAAGAGCAGCTAGAACACATTTCACAAACACGTTAGTCACAGATCATTTTTGTGTAAATGGTGGAAAAGAAGGAATGAGGGTGTGACTAAACTTTACCAACTTTGCATTGGTAAGGAGTGGACAAGCGAATGGGACCAAATGTGCTTTGATTAAGGACCAGCCTCATCTGTCAGCAGCAGTATGGTACAGGTCCTAGAAAAGCTAAGTGGTAACCTAGACTGTGGTAAGAAACTTTATTGTCTGTTCCAAGTCCTGTATATGGATCGCTTTTTGAAGACTTCTCAGGGAGCTGATCTGTGTAATGATTTTGCGGCAACTTTGACTGAAGCTACGAAGAGCAGCAGTTTTGATAAAATTTTCTCTTCCCTGCCCAAGGCTGTAATGACTTCAGCTGGCTACAGGCCATTGACTAGTGCAGTCCTGACCACCTGGAGGTAGCCTAGCTACACTCTGGATTCCTCAAGGACTTCATGAAAAAATGGGAGTCAAGGTGCACAATCAGAAGTGGGGTGTGCAAATCTGTTGCCCTGAGCAACTAAGAGGGGAGAACTGTTGATGAAGGGGAAGGAAGAAAAATTTTAATTAATGGATATTTTTAACATATTTACTTGTTGGTGGTGCTCCCAGTTTATTCTGTGTCCTTCTCAGGAATTGAAGGAGATAATTGAGTTTCACCAGATGCTTTGATAGAGCCCAAACCGGTTGTTACATAAGTCCTCAGAAGGACTCCTTGGATAATTGAACCTGGCCTTCTGAGCCACTGACAAAGTCTAGCAGAAGAACATAACCCAGCAGCCACCCACACTCTTAGCTAGGGTTCTAAGTGAATGTGCATGAGAAGGGGAGTAGGTGGAGAAGTCTCCATGAGATTGAGAATCTCAGCAGGAGCTGGCATGGAGTGCTCTGGAAGGAGCTGCTGTTGCCTAGAGCAATGTTGCTCTGAAGGAGTTGAGCATTTGTATTGAGCTGAGAGGCATGGTCATCCCACTGCTGCTGATATCCCAGGCTTTGTCTGGATTCTGATTATGGGAACAGTTTTAGATCTTCTGATCTAAAATTGCCGTCAAGCAAAAGGAATGATGCTCAGTCTGTGCTAAGTGGCTCAAATTAGGTGACACTAATAGAATTTCTAGCTGTGAAATAACCACTCTGTTTCTTCTTGCTGTTCAAATGATACATTAGCAAAATCCTACTCTTTCCACAGGACAGGCACATGCAATGGAAATAGCTCACAGTCATGTGAAATGTTTCCCTTGATGAAACAGCACAAATTTCCTAATAATAGAGACAGATGCTTGGTACCTGTACCTTAACTCACACACAGTGGTGGAGGGGAATGTGTGGTAACTGAAAAGTGCAAGCATGAAGAATAGTTTATGCTTTGTATTGTCTTTTCCTTGAGTACTTCCTTGACACTTCCCAAGCATTACCCATGACTCATGCATCTCCTCTAAGATGGCAAAACAGTAGACAAGGAAAATGAGGCATGATACTGTTAAGGAACTTGTCTTATAAAGAATTATAGATATGGTGAAGAGAGGAACCCAGGAGTTCTGGAGGAATATGTGTAGTGCTATTCCAAGTTAAATAAAATAACTTTTTATTTCTTTTATCTACTGAAAGTCGAAATTCCCCAAGAGTCATTCAATTATTTCAGCTTAGGATTCCAAAACAAGTCAGAAAGCACAGTCTGTGTTCCTGTTGAATTCACAACTACAAGTTTTCCGTGGTTTCAGTGGATAAAATAGGTGTGAGATGGAGGCAGGATAATTTAGTGACAGACCAAGGTTCAGTTACTGCCTCTGGAACAATGGCAGCCTTCAGATCACCATGACAGTGTTATCAGCCGATGGTTCCTTTGATGGCATGGTGCTAAACTTGCAGTGAAATCTGGAGCCAGCTGAGTGAGGTTTGGGATTTCCTTGCAGAGACTCAACAGTTTTGGATCTGTTGTTTCACCCAACATTTCCAAAAGTGTGTGAGCTAAGTTTCTGCCTGCTATAGGTATGCTTTTGCACGTGTTACTGGTTGTGGCAAGACTGCAGGCCAGGCATGCTGTCTCCTGATGCTGTAGCCCTAGTTCCTGCTTTATCAGCACTTTTACATATACGATGACAGCAGTTTCCTTGCACTCGTGGTGGGGATTTTCTTTGCGAATCTAGTGTTGCTATAGCTACATTTTCCTAACGTTCATTATTTCCCATAGTGTCCTTGTCACTCCTCCAAGGATGCTGGCATTAAGCAAGCTCACAGCATGTCATTTCTGCCTTGGGAGCTATTGGTAGGTGTATTGAATGGGCCAAGAGGTACTGCAGCTGGTGCTTTGCCTGGGCTAAATCTACTTCAACCATGAAGGAAGTGGTCAGGGAAATAGGAGCTTTTTTGCAGCAGTGTGATGGGAAAGAAAAACCTACAATCACTAGGGCACCTTTCCAAGAGGGTTGAACAGGAAGGACGAGAAGGAATTGTCATCTCTCAAGAGAACAAATGCAGGGAAGGGAGGGAGCACAGGCGACTTCAGTTAATTGCTAGGTTGTGTAATGAGCTGGGGTACTGGACAGCTACTGTATAGTCCCTATTGTGTCTGTCGCCTGGTTGGGGGTGTACTGCTCTCAGGCATTTTGGCTTGTTTTTGGTTTTTGTTTCTGAATGGTTTAATGAGCAAGTTAAATAGCTGTAAAATTCAGAGCAGGATCTCAAAAAGTTCACTGTCCCTCAGGCGTGCATGTGTAGAAGGAGCAATGAATTCCGAACAGCCACCTACTTCCTATGGAAGGGAGCTATGTATGGATCTCAGTTGACACCGAGTTGAGGGGTTTAGACTAGATGCTCTCCAGAGGTTCCTTCCAGTCTCAACTATTCTGTGGTTTTGTGGTTCTGTGGTTCATTGTTAATTGTTCCATGCTATTGGGCCTGGAGGAGCAAGAGTGAAGTATGCGGTTCTGTTACTCCTAGTGTGCATTATGTAATTGACCAAGACAGGAAAAATGATATCTGTATGGCACTACAGAACACTCTTCTGGTTTCACAAGCTTATTTCTAAACCTCCAGAGCTACCTCAGTGCAAGATTATGTGCGAATCACACTTTACTGTTACACATATCTTTATAAGTGCTGTGCCCTTCGATCACACACATTACCGGACATTTAAAAGATCAGTCTAGTAGTGAACTGTCACTCTCAGTCTGCCTAGACTGCAAAGGCGAGCTCTCTTTTGAGTGTAGAGATCTCAGCTGGCATCTATTTTTTGTAGTATTACAATAATATTCAGTCATCTTTGCAATCAGAAGACAAGCAATCTTCATGTTGAGCCCAGCTTTGTGATTTAACAATTGTAAGAAATACCATTGTCCTTCACTGGTAACTGAGTGTTTTGCACCTGAAGGCTCTGTTGCACCTGAAGGTTCTGTTCCACCTGAAGGTTCTTCTAATTCCAGTAAGAAAGGAACTCAGACTATGCAAAGTATCATTTAAAGCGCTATTTATTAGTGCTAACACTGTAAAGGAAGAGAGGATGGTATAGATAATCTTATGTCCCTTCAGATGCTGGGAACTCCAAATTGTGCAGCATCAAACAGGCATCTGATCCAGATGCAGCACACTGTGCAGACCCTGCCTGTGGAAGGTTTATCCCGTTTTGGTCATTTGATCTATCATATGATTTTCTCACAAGAAAACAACTCCATTCAGCATTTCTACTGTCCAACAGAAAGAATGCTCACATGTTCTTGCTGTAGTTTTAGGTAAAGGCAAGGACTCGCAGGGGGCATAATCACCAGTAGCAAGTGCGAACTGCCTACAGGCTCTCTGTTACAATTTGCTGGCTATGTTTATCCTGTGACTAAGAGATATTCACAGCACAACATAGGCCTCAAGGCTAAGCTGTATGTGCAGCATGGCACAGCACAGGCCTACTCAGGTTAACCGTTATGTGGATCACATTCCTCGACATGCAATGATCAGGATCATTACACTGAGATATGTGACACTATCTCCAGTCCTCATTCTGCAGATGAATTTGCAACATACTTGACAAAATAAACCAGTTTACAGGGATTATCTTACACTAAATATACCCCAACCCAATTAGATTCAGCTCCTCACAGTGTTTCATAAAACCAGTTCTTGTAAAACTCCAGGAGGATTTCCCATTACTCATAATTTCCTGTAAACGAAGAAAGTGCTTCATTCCAAAAGCACCCCTGCTTTAAGGTCAAGAGTAAGTTTGTTCATAAGTTAGGCTCTTGTCAGATTTGGGCAGATCCTGTCAGATTTCTAGGTACCGTTTCCTGACGCCGACCAAGTACTTCATTATCATCATTTTAGGATCTGTAGGACCAGCAGCAGTACGGCTATATAGTTGTCAGCAGCATGCAGTGCCTGCCTGCCCAGGCAGACGCTGGCCAGGCTGGAGCGAGAGCACTGCATCCTGCCAAGCCCGTCTTGGTAACACTTCTGAGTGAACCTCGGGGAAAGCTCATGGAGTGGTTCTGTGCCAACGGCACGAGTTGACCCATTGCGGTGAATGCTGTCGCAGTAGCGATTTGCCCATAGATGGCAGTATTTGCTATTCTTTTGCAATACTAGCGCTATGTGCATTTACTGTATTTGTTCCAACACAGAAGATTCTGTTGTTCAGTAAGGCCATAAACTCCAACCGAATAGGCAGTTGGAGAAAAGTTACTGACTTGTCTCTCAGGCTTTCTAAGAAAATTAGAAGGAAGCCTGATTATTTTAGTACAAGCTGTAAAAATGCAAGTCAATTATTCAAACCTGGCAACGTTCTTGTAGCCCATAGCACCCATTTTGGCATGTGTGGATATTTTATGGCATCTTGCCATTGCAGATGGGGAATTAGACTACATAGAGCCATCAGTCCTGAGTCCATGGAACTCAATGAAGATGTTAAAGGAAAGAATGAGGACGCAGGTTTCCCCCTATTCACACATGATTTTGTAGCTTCATGACATGGTTGTCCTTGCTATACTTGCTTTTTAAATGGAGATAAATGTTAGCTGTAAAAAACTTAGCAGCAGTCTCAATGGCAGTAAAAGAGTTGCTTCCCCAGAGTAAGATGACAAGATGTGCTGTTCCATGGACAGAGCTACTGTCTGAACATAAGAGTATCACTGTCAAGGTTTTGTGCTATGGTATGAATCTGAGGACCAGCAGATGTTTACTTGTTTTGAGTGCTTGTTATGGCAGGCACTGCCTCCGTCAAATGTGTCCTTTTTGTTTGCGTTTATATTGCAGCTTGTCCTGATTGGTGACTAGGCGGTAGAGTAACACAATTTAGAAATACAAATAGGGATCTCAGTGCCACTTCTGAAGTAAGCAGGGTGACCACAGGCACAGACTGAGGTTCTGTACCATAATACATCTCTTGCATGTTAGGATGGACGGAAGTTCCAGTCAGACCACTTTATATACTAAATAATATCGTATCAGAAATGGGCCGGCACAGTATGATCCTGTTTTCTGAATGAGGAAAGATACTTTTGTGTGTAGGCACGGAATCAGAGCTTATATTGTCTGGGTTTAGTTCCCAAGTTTTCCAAAAACTCTGTAGACCTTGGACAAATCACCGACTCCTGCCTTACTTCCCTGTGACCGAAATGGGACAGTATGTCTTCCTTTCTTTCCTGTTTAGTCTGACTTGGCAAGTAGTATGAGCTCTTTAAGGAGTGGGTTTTCTCCTGTTCCAAGTGAATGCGTATCAATGAGCCTTGATCTCCATGGGAGTTTTGCATGAATAAAGAACACAGAAGTGAGACTCTCATTTGTGCTATGTATGGGGGAAAATGGTGCATGAGCTGCTGGGTGTGGCCAGATTCCCCTACACTTAAATGCTTCTGAACAGTGTTCTATCTGTTCTCAGTTTATCTATACTTTGAGCTCAGTGGCCCCATCTATAAAGGATGTGAGTGTACCCCAGTAGTGCAGTGAAAAAGAAGAAACCTGTAAGGCACAGAGAATCCTGTTTAAGTGGTTTGGCTTATTCAGGAAGCCTGCAGCAGAGCTGGAAGTTGAATCCCTGAATCCTACCTTTAAAGGGGAAGCTGAGAACAGATGGTTCTTTAGCCTCTCCAAGAGAGCATATACAGCAGCCACATCTGCTAAGCACTTTCTGGTGATGGCTCATTGCTTATTTCTCCAAACATGGTATCTATTGTAGGATGAAGCTGAGTCTATCATTTCAGTCCTTCCCTCCTCAAAATTTATCTGCTGTCTACGCTGTCAGCAGCAGAGCTCATGAGCAGTACTAGTACTGAGGTGACCAGCCTTTAGCTTCAAACATGTGCAGAACCCTTGCAAATCTGCTGTTTTCTTAAAATGTTTTCAGGCAGTGGATTGAGAGACTTGCTCTGTAGAATCGCTCCGGGTCTGTGACAGATGGAGGGCCTGTCACCCAACATGTGGTAAATTGCATCTATCTGGCTCTGCTCAAAGTTGGTTTGAGAGGTTCTGAGATCTTCCGTGGATGAAAGTTTCTTTGCTATATAATGGATTACAAAATATCTGGAAAGACAGTTCTGTTTTATCTTATTCTGCTAGCAGCCTTAGGGGACTAGATCTATGTGAAAGTGTATGTCTCATCCAAAACAAAGTTCAGTCTGAGTGAGGATGTTGTTAAGGGGACCATAACCATAGTATCTGTTTAAAAACATTTAATTATTATATTCCTAAAGGATAAGAACATGGGATATGGCAGAATGTCTCAGAGGTCAGTAATATCTGCTTTAGGAGAATGTATAAAAGGTACCATGATCACAAAATCTGCCTCTAGAGGAAATTTAAATATAAACCCCAATTAATAAAAGATTATTTTCCCTAGAGCTCTTACTGGTTAGTAGTTAAGTATTACAGCTGCTTTTTCATAAAAAGAAATTGAAATGAAATGGAATTCAGTGTTTTCAGAAACCTTTTTAATATCCCTGTAAAACAGAAAAAACTTCTGTCAAACAGCAAACACTTCTGTCGAACAGCTGCAAAGATGATGCACAATTGTGGAGGAACAAATAATGCCATGAGGATTGTCTTCTAAATCCAGAATGCTTGATCTAAACCACAGAAAAAACACCTTTGCATAAAATACAGGAATATTTTCACTGAGCAGCTTTTTGAAGTTGTGGTACAAAAAGTGAATTGTGCATTCATGTGCAGTGTAGTGTATTCATTGCATAGTAGTACATGTGCAGTAATTAAAGTGAAAGGCCAAATACCAAATGAAGGTAACAAAGTTATAAACAAAAATTTGGCTTATGACACTTGACAAAACTGTGCAAATAGTCCTTTATATGCAACATAAAGATAGTAAATGAAGAATGCATGGAGAGTAATGCTTCTGGGAAGGCTGAAATTCAATGAATTTAAGACAAAACATTGAATTCTCTTTATGTTTATACCAATATAATTCCAGGGTTTTACTGATTTACAGTTGCTCTGGATCTCTACCAATATGTTTGAAATTAGCATCTGGCTCACATCATAAATTTCATTTCTATCTTTTCCTGACTTCCAGCAGACTATGTGAGGGCAGAAAGAAAAAATGGCCCTTGGCCTTAATTATAATTGTATTGCAGTGGGTTTTTTTAAAAGTCATACTTTTAATTCGTATTTAATCCCTCATTCTTTCTGAACCATACACCTCTCATTTGTAATGAAAATAAACAGCTATTTTATTGTCTTGTTTCTACTGCAGTTTTATATTCAAATGCCTTTTAGGATTTTCTTCTTTCCTGAAATCAGAGTAGTTTTAAAAATATGTACAATTCAGTTAAATAAATGCTGTTATAATTTCCTGTGTTTAAAAGTTACTCTTCCAATGCACATCTAATAACTTAATTTCCATATATATCACCTTCTAGATAAAGGACTTAGAAGCAGTACTATAGAAACAGATACAATCTTACAGACTTAAACAGCAGATTTCTGCACAAATCCACTCAAACTCACACTAACATAAACGGTTTTTACAAGAGAAATAAACTGTACAGAGAGTTATTTACTCTAATTTAAAGATCTGATTCAGCTCCTACTGAAACCAGAGGGACTTCCCATAGATTGGTTCAGATCCGAGACAAGAATTAGTAGTTAATCAATGGAAAAGATCAGGGGAAGAAAAAATGTATATGTGTGCCACAACGCACACACAGTCATTTCATCTGGCTTAGTATTTCATTCCTTTTTACATGGATGCAGAATGAAAGAATACTGATGCTATCTATAGCTGTTCATATTGCTGGGAAAAATTAATATTCCATCCAATTATTGGAACACTTTTCCTGCTTTGAAGAGAACCACCGAGGATTTAATGGCATCCTGTTTTTCTATCAGTCTCTTGATTTAAGATGTCTAGTGATGGTGGTATAAATTCCTGGGCTGGAATGATGACTGGAAATGGTTCTACATTGTTCAAGCAACCACAGGTAAACAAATTGAGTCCTTCCACACAAAAGCATAACTACTGTGGTAAATACTGATTTGCAGTCCAAAATCCAACCATGCACAAAAATCGGTAATGGACAACTAATTTTCTACCAACACCAACAGAGTCTTAAGTCTTTATAGTTGCCCTCTGGATGGCAAAACTAATTCCAAAGGCTGCTATCTCCTTGTCACAGTCCCAAAATACTTTCCTAACAATTAACATGTTATTACACAGAACAGGCAAATTGTCCATGGCAATTTAACAGCAGGTTTGCAGTGCTGGCTGGCTGTTTCTCCAAACTGTAAGCCAAGATTTAAATGACTTACCCGGGACATGTTAAGCAAGGTTTTGAAATGCCTTAGAAATCAAAGTAGTCTAACAAAGCATGTAATGTAACACTTGTGTGTGCTGCCTTGACATCTCTTCAAAGCAATTCCTGAGTGGTCCCTGGAGTCCAAGTGGAATAGCGACAGGGAGGAGTCATACTGCAGTCAGTAGGAATCTATTGCTTGAAGGTTCTGAAGGACTTCCAGCACAACTTCATAACAGAATAAATACTCGTCCTGTACACAGAGACACCAACGTGGAACACCCGGTTACATTCAACATAAATTCTAGACAAAGAAGAATGGACTGGCTGAAGTGCTGTTTATAACATCAGCATCATTATAAAATGGATACTAAACCTTAGATATTTAAGGGCATTCTTGTTCTTTTTGCTCCATCACTTGTAAAAGTTCAGGAACACTTTCTTTTTCAATGCAGTACCTGTAAGCATGTGCTCAAGTCTCGTTTAGGTCAATGAAGGTTATCTATTTGCTTGATTTTAATCACATTCTCAATCATTATCCTGAAGAAAAATATATCAAAGCATGTGCTAAAGTATTTGCCTACAGGAAGAACTTATCCTAGCCTTGTCTTGCTTTTCTTCCCACCACCTGTTTGCTCTAAATTGAGTTAGCTGCATCCTGTCTTTTCCTGTGTGAAACCTCTTTTCAGGGGTAGGTTTAACTCAGCAGTAGAAGGGTTTACTGAGGTGATGATAACTCAGCAATAGCAAGTATTCAACTGACGGCCGCAATTTTGCAGGTAGAGTTTATGGTATCTCACCAGTTTTGTTGTTGATCCCAGCTTTTTTTTTTTTTTTTTTTTGCTTTAAAAAAAAAAAAAGGCGGGGCTGGTATTGGTACTGTATTGGTGCTTTGCTTTTATTTCCATTAGTTAGTAAGGGACAGACCTTACATATTTAAATCTAGACACCACTTGTCTGGAAGGCTGTTATTTTCCTCAAATGAGGGCTAAAATTGTGCTTTAAGCCCCAGATTTACCAAAGCATGTGTATATGTACCACTAATTGAGGCTTTTAAAAATCATAATCTACTTCAATATTGAGAACTTACCTTAGTTTGGATCATGCCAAAACGCTGATCTCTCAAATCTCTCACTATCTGCTTGATGTTGAACTATCAGAAGAGAACAGTTTTTATTTTGTTGACATGTAAGTTATAAAGAAAGTTTTAAGCATGTTCAGATGGGGAAGCTGTGACTCAGTTCTTTTACAAATAGTATACTTCTAGTTATTAGTCTGTTGTTTAAAACAACAAAAGCTGGGTTTATTCCATTTTGTTAGGATGAATTCTACCAGGAATTATTCTGGTCTAAGATACCCGCACATGTTGTTGATATCCATACCAGTTTGTAATACTTAACGATGATCTGTTTGATACTTACACATAGACCTTTTTCTATATAGCTGAGCAGAACATCAACACACAGCAAAACTCCACTTCTTCCAATGCCAGTGCTGCAGTGAGCAACAATAGGTCCAGTACTGTGAGCTTTTCTCATGTAACAAATAAATTTTACAAGCTGCTCAGCCAGTTTGGGAGTATTGTTCTCTGGCCAAGTGGTAAACTGCAAATGACTTACAATGCGCTTCTCTACTGTCTGGAAGAGAAAGATCAGAAATGTTAAAAATGATCAGTCCTAAGACTGATTTTCAAGGAATTCCACTGACAGATTTTCCTTCAGCCTCATTCTTAGTCAATTCTTTGTCTACCTTACAATTCTTTAGCTTTTCATACTTGACCCTATTACAGTTTCTTTTAGGTTTTCAGAAATGCACTCAGAAGACACAGGTCTAGGAAATTTACTTCATATAATTTTGGTGAGACACTGAAGTTGCCCCAAAAGGATGTCATTATCTTATTTTCTGGTTAGAAAGGAAAAACAAAAACATTTGTTAAATTAGAACATTTCAGTACTGTTTACTAAAATTGTTTTTGTAACTGAATTAAGCTGTACAAATGGAAGAATAGTAATATGATAGCCACAATGGTAAATGTAAATGCTATTCTGGCTATCAGATATAAAAGAACAATTTGTGATTAGATTCCCTAACGTACAAACCAAATCAACTAAAAAAATGCTTACAAGAGTAATCATGATGTAGATAAAATAAAGAGTATTATTAATTGAATGGTCCTGGGACGGTACTTCTTGTTCCCAGCTTCCAAAACACATTAATCTGAATGCAAAAGAACTGTCTGGATTTTTACCATCAGAAGAATTTCAATGCATATCTGGATTTCTGCTGAAGTAAACCTGTGGCTTTCTGTAGTAATTTGATACTGGTCCAAGACAAACATAGCAAACATAACATGTTCATTTAAATAATCAAACCATCTTCCCATCTTAATAATCTTTTGGAAAGACTCATACCAAAAGCTTCACAGTCAGTGACATAAGGTGAATTGTATTTTCTTCATATAGAGAAATTGTTTTCTTGATGGAAAAAGACACCAAGTTAGTCTGGCACAAGTACGAATCTTTTAATAATTCCATTAATTAATATGCCCTGCAGAAATTTTTGCAAAGCTTTACTTAATATTGAGACAAGAGTAATGGACTTATAGTTGTCCCAATTTCCATGTTCTTACACCTGAATTCTGTATTTGTTAGGTTTCTAAAAATTTGCTGCTAGATTTGTAGTTTCATGTGTATTCATGTCTTTTCATGAATGAAAGAAGTATAATTTGTTCTAAATTCTGTGATGGAATCCCCTCTTTCCTTCCAGCCACCTTTACAGAATATGAACCCACTCCGGCAGCCCTTGCTGAGAACAGTAAGCAATTCTGCAAAACACTGAACACACCAGCTCTGTGAATATTAAAGGACTAATCTTTTTACATTCTTGTCCAAATGTATGTAATGTTGGATCCATTGCTTGTGCAATGAGCAAAGAGGAGGCATCTCATTAACCCTAATTCATGCCTGTTATTCAGATTTATATATTCCTAAAAAATACTGACCAAATATTACAGAAGAAGCGAACAATAATACTAGTATTTACTCATGTAATATATCTAATCAATTTCATCAAATATGAAAGTATTAAGTATACTCAACTTACCTGCTTGTTGATAATTTCTATTGTTCTAATTATGAAGTATTCCAGAATCTGGTAATTGTCTAGCCTGAGATGGAAATTAGCCAGGTCTATAGAGTCATGGGGAGGTTCAGGCCAGTATCGATGACATTTGACTTGCCCTAGCTCCACTTCTCTTGTCATCATGGCAATCACATCTGATTCATTCTCCCAGACCATTTGCCAGAAATCAGCCATAGTGGATGGCAGAGGCCCTTGGGTTATAATATAGAAATGTTCCTCTTCTCCAACTTTCATTCTAATGTAACTTGCGTTAATGTAGTCATTCTTTTCTCCCAGAGGAACTCGTGTCTTATCATCTGTACAGAAAGAAAAAGTTGCTATTTCAGCTGTAGATCTGAAACAGAGTTCTACCATCTCTAGCACTCAGGAGATGGGGAACCTCAGCCTCTAGCAGCAAAGTATGCCTCTGGATTTTAGAATACATTTGGCTAGTAGCACTAATATTAATTACTGCTAATAGGAATTCCCACAGATAAATTGTATGGTTCACTGCAGCTTTATTTCTCTTAAGATAATTGCGTAACACTCTGACAAGCCTTCTAATTGCCATAGAATTGTTTGGCGGTAATTCAAAACAGTGTATCCAACACTGCTTTTAATGTATGGCATGGGAACATTGTCACGGGATATTGGTGTTATAAAACAGGAAACTTCTGAGAATGTATACTGTATCACTAATATAGAGAGGTAACTAACTGTGCTACAAATTTTGCATGTGTTGTCCTGCCGCTGCATTTTAGAAATACATCCAGGGTCCAGAAAGTGTTCTCCTGTCATGATACCTCTCAGGAATCATTGGGCAGTACATTGTTTTTTGGAAATCCTTGTTAACAGCAGTCATTCAGCTCTTGGACTCAAATCTTCCTTCTAAAATGACTTCTCATCAGCGATGAAACTTGTGTCTGACTCAGATCAGAGCTAAGTGGCTGAAAGCTCTGGTTGGATATTATGCTTTCAATGTACTTCTGAAAGAATCTTTTCCTTTCCAAAAGCTGCATAACTCCATGATTTCCACTGTACTTTTCAGAATTCCACTGTGTCACAAGCAGAAGATGTAGCTGTACATTTCAGTAGATTTAAAGAACTGCTATTATAGTTCAAGTTGCACTTGCCCACAGAAATGTAGTCGATCAATATCTCTGAGAAAGAGGGAAGGAAACACCAAGAGAGCTGGCCTCCTACCAGACCAAGTCCTGCCTTGTGGAAGATGATACTTCAGAAAATTACATATTGTGCAATGCAGACATCCTTACATGAACTCTAACTCTTTTGGAAAAATCTCAACACATTTCATTATTAGTGGAGCTCTCTGTGACTAAGGACGTGGTGGGATTTTCCTGCTACACCTCAGTGTTATAGGTGATTTTCTGTTTTCCGATGTCTTTGTTCACTGAATTGTTATTCTCATTACTGTGCATACGTACATGGAAGAACATCTTGGTATCTGTTTTTATCCTGGTTTTCTGGTGCTTTGCCAGTTCTGCAGTCATCTATTGGTTTCACACGTTCTAAAGCCTAAATCAAAGAGAAATAGTCAATCCATGTTGTTCACATCCTTTATAGACAACCTTTACAGAGTCAGTGTGAGCAAACTTTACTGCTATATGTCACCCAAGACTGGCAAATAGAATTCTTACAGAAGAGAATCAGTATGTCCTTCTCTAAACTTCTAGGCAAGGAATTCAAATGGCTTTGTATTTTCTTCAGCCTACACAAAATTTCTGGGGTTTTCAAGTGAGATTTCCAACTCGCATCCTCCGCCCCTGTCATTACAGATCCCTGTTGTATATTGCTGTAAAATAGATGTTTGGAATAGTGTCTTGGCCAAATGTCAGCATTCATAACTGATAACATATTGACTGAAGAAAGAACTATCGCACTGTTAACAGGTAGCGGATGTCAGTGAATACTTTTCAGTGACAGAGAAAGTGAGGGATATAGGGAACAGCATCAATGATATTAAGTGCAAATCATATGGTTGTTAAGTACTTCATAGCAGATTTAGGGGAACAGAATGCAGTGTAGCTAGAAGCATGAACGTGCAAGTTAATTTCATTTACAGTTTTGAGTTACCTTCACTTTTCTTTATTCTTTTACCTCTTTGGTATGCATTGCACAATGCTCAGCCATCACATTATGCCACTATACAGTGTATATGGACTAAAATACATGTGACAGTTCTTTAACAACTTCATCAGTTACTGCAGCTTTTACTCAAGTAAAATTTGCATTGGCTTTGGTAACCAGTGCTATCCCTATTAGATCTTTATGTTTTCTGAGCAGATGCATGACTCAGCTCATATGCTATGCCTATATCAGTAACAGAATGGAATGAGTGGAAAGTCAGAGATATAAAGGCACGTGGAAGAAACTGGTAATGTTGTAATGACTATGGAAAAGTGGTAGCAACCTATTTCACTGGTGATGAGTACATCCTTTAAAGGAAATTCCAGCACTGTGTTGAAGAGTTATGAAATAATCTGTTCTTTGGGAATTTGCTGATAACCGAATACTCTGTCTATATCCTGAAACAAGAGATTTTATATGCTTTCTTAATTTTACACTTTTTCATTATTTATATGCCATCAGATGTAATTATGCGAGGTATGTTACTTTTTCTTTTTAATTTCACAAAGTTCCTGACCTTAATAGCATCTTGTGGCAATGAGTTCCATGGATCACTGCAGCATTGTGTGAAACATTTTCCTTTCATCAACTAAGTGTTTCAACACCAGTGAATCCCTAGCAGCAAAGATTTCTTGCTTTAATGCAGCCTCTAGAATAGTTCTTTGGCAGATGTTCAACAGAGCTGAGGGGGTAATAGGAAGAAGTCAGTCTAGGAAAAAGTGATTCATACTCTACTTTTGTGTATTATTTTTTTTTTTTTTCATTCCATGTGGGCAGTATCTTTGGACAGGGAACAGTGTAAGCCTGACCTGCATGGAAAGAGAGAGATCCAAATACTGTAGCATCACCCAAACAGCAGAGTAGAAGCCCCATTCTAGCTGGAATAATTCTCTGAGAAGTGGAGTCAGTAAAGATATACAAATGGATCTCCTATACAGTACACAGAAGGCTGCTAAAAGTCATGTTCTTAGCTCTGCTAAACATTCAGATCTTAAAAAGGAATCACACTTTACCATAAACTCCTTTAACACCTCTTGATTCTCAATCCACAACTGAAGGCCTCGAATAAGACCTGTGATGCCAGCCCTTGGACCCACTCCAGTCAGTGATGGTTTAAAGTTAATTAACTGAGTCAGTTCATCTCCAGAAGCAAAGGTTCTACCTATATATCAACAAAAAAACAAAGGAGTTTTTAACGATTATTATTCATAGTGCAAAGTCTTGGCTTTAAAAACTAGGGGGCTGCAGTACTTTTGATGCTTATATTGTCGAAGTGAAATATGAAAAAATATTTTTGGCTTACTTATGTCCACAGCAGAAAGAAGAATAAGTCAGCACCATGGATACAACCAGCACCACATTTCATGTAATTTGGAAGCAGATCCAACTATTGCAACTTACTGCCTCATACAGTTTCTAAATACAGTCTGTTCTAAATAAACTGTTCTTGCAGAATTGTAATCTTTAACACTAGTTTATATTGGTGTAGGAGACTCTGGCCACATCTTCACATGGAATCATCTTCATGTTTCCAACAGTTCCCTGAAAATTAGTATTGCCACACCCCACTCCTAGGAATAATCACTGCAAGTTCTTCCTCCCCGAAGTAAGAAAATATCTTCTGTTCTTTTCATCTTACCTTACACTCCCCTTCAAGAACAAGATGTGAAGTTTCTTTGAGGCACCAAAATCAGGATTCAGTTTTACTAATTAGCTCATCTTGAAGTATTATGTTCTGATCCAAAACTTGACAGATTAAGAAGATGGATAAACATTTATATCTCCAGAAATATCACTACTCTACTGCAGCAATTGAAAAACTTTTGTTATCATGTAGAGTAAAAACAGTAGCTTGTTTGGTGAAAAATAGCGGTTTGAGGCAGAGGAATTATGGAATTTGTCCTTTTAGTCATAGGCTACTGTCAGCAAAGAATAACATGCCAGCTGTCTCAAAGAAAACCTGATGGTCTGTTTCACAGGTTTGTTGTAGGCTGAAGACAAGGAGCAATGCTCTGTTTTCCTCTTGTAAGATGTCATTGCTATTCTTAACTAATCTCCGTTACATAAGTGTTGCGCTTGCTATGCTTTTGTTTTGGGCTACAACTTGCACCCACCTTGCCTGAGCTTCTAAGACACTTTCTGGTCACTGTCTGTTCTCTAACCCTCGCAGATGTGAGGGTGTTTCTATGAATGAGTTGAGTGCCAGTAAAGAGAGATCCCCCACTCCAGACAGAGTGGGCTGTTTCCCATACACCTCTCTTTTCTTCCAGATCAAGTGGAATAAAAACCCCAAACTTTGAGCAGGTAGTAGAGGATAGATTGGTTATCATTTTCTGTTTGCTAGAGAGCAAAGCTTGGTAGCATGAAGGAGATAACTGGGATTTACTTCTGATAAAAGCCATCAGCAATTCATTGCTTCTACAGAGCAAGAAGAAGCAGGGAGAGACCTGTATTTCAGAGAATCTATGGGATACTGTGGGATACTGCAGCATTCTCAGTAGGATCCCTTCACAAATTATTCTTGTTTGGGGTAGAAGCAGCTTGATTTCCTACAGGAACAACTAAGCAGATTCCTTCTGTAAACTGCCTTCTGATATCAGAGGGGCTTTAGCACCTGAGCTGTGAAAGTGCTTCAGTATGTGTTTAAGCACATCAGTTCTAGAGGTTTTAATGAAGTTATTATATGAAATGAAATCTGGTGATTCTGAGAATAAAGTCTTGAGATAGAATTTGACCCTTTCATTCTACATTTTTGTATAAGCGTGTCCTTTTTTTTATTTTGAGGAGTTGTATGGGAACAGTAAGGGAGAAAGGAGAGTGATTTCAAAAACCTATTGCATGTGGTGATAACAAGCACATTTTGTAGTATGTTTTTGGAATTTGTTCCATTAATTCTCAAAGCCTTCTTTGTCATTGCCTTTCATATATGAAAAAGGCCTTCTACTACATCCAGTCAGTAGGATAATCCATTTGCTTTTATTTTATTCATTTTGGGACAAACTAAGAATTACAGTTTTTTACTTATGCACTGGGAAGCTCTCACAAATTTGCTTCTGAACCAAATTGCAATGTTCATTTTTTTTGTTCAGCCACTGAGCCAATGTGTCATTTCTTTGCATTACCCAATAGTGCATGATTTGAACAAATGTCATGATGCTGCTTGAATTAATTCAACAACTTTCTTTTCCTCCTGTTTGCTCAGTTTGTACACCTTATTGAGTATAAGCAATGTATTCAGAGATTTTTCGTTTGGGGAAGGACATGATACATTACAATAAAAAAAAAAAAAAAAAAAAAATCCCAACCGAAACTGAAAAGACACAAAAAAACCCCACAAAAAACCCCATAAAAAGTTGCTCATCCTTTTGAAACTGGAGTTCCAAAGCAGAGGTGCTCAAAGCAGTGGCAAGTGGGTGATGGCCAGCAGAGCTGCCTTTCCGGGGTTCAGTTAACTGATTAAGTCATTCAGACTCATGATCCTTCCTTCTAGCAGTTCTCTGAAAGAGTTAGAGAGACCCTGATGTAGGCTGCCTTCTTATGGATGTTGCAAAGGTTTGATGGCCTTCATATGTACCAATGGTAAAAATTGTGTCCTGAGTGCCCTGGTCTTAGAGACACAAAGAGCAAATTCTTAGCTTGTATACAAGGGATTAGTGTTGTTTTCACTGTACATATACAGAGGAACTGGCCTATAATGTTAAAGAAGCAAGAGAAGTTTTTGCATGGTTACTTCTAGGTAGAACGGAAATCCTGTGGGGCATATCATCATTTTCATTGTTCCAACTGTCTGACTCAGACTGCTGACTCTGTCTTCTGCAGCCTTCACATTCTGCGTATTTCGGTGACCTGTAAAACAGCATCAGTTGAATGGTCCTATGGAAGCAGCAGAAGCTTTGATAATCTGAACCATACAAAGGTTTTGGTTTTAATCTATTTTTGGTCACTTATAACTCTCTTGAGCAACTATTTTCAAGAATTAGTGTGAACTCTGAAGAACGAAAGTTCAAGGAGTAACAGCAGCATTTTATCTGAGTAATGTTTGCAAATATAGCTAGTGAAAAACAGTGTTATTTGTATGTTGTATTTGATTTTTTCAAAGACATAAGAACATACTTTGTATAAAAAGCTGCCCAAAAATGACTGAAAGTAAGGTTTGTCACAGTTATAGACAATTTTTCATGTATGACATTTTTTAGTTGTTAGGCAATCATAGCTAAATAGGCTTTGCTTGTTACTGTTTCCTAAAGTATTTAGAACATTTTAGAGCATTTAAATATGTTTTAGGTAGAAGATATGCATTCAATCCAGAATATAACTATAATGTGTGCAGAGTGGGTCAAATATTCCTCTCCTGGCTAACTCCGATACCCTCAGACCTAACATTTAACTATGTTAGTAGGCTTAAGTGTACCACAGTCTTACATTATCATATCCTATGTATGATCATAATACATAATGTTAGAAATAGTAAAGGTATGCTTAAGAGGGAGAATAAGATAATAAGTAGCAGCTTTGGAAATATCAGTAACTATTGCAGGCTGTGCATGTTCAAGTTACACAAAGCTTTTGGAAGTAGAAAATAGAAATACCAGAAAATACCGGTAGTAAAAAGATTCATATTAGAGGACAGGGGCCAGAAAACCATTCTATTTGCAAAACAACCAGTAAAGATACTTGTCATCCCTGCACATGATAAGATAACTTTGTATTAGCCATAGATGCATTTATGCATCTTGCACACAGAGCAAGATCGTAATACTCACACCTGATTACCTGGTATATCACAAGATGATGTTATATTAGCAATGAGATAATAGCAAGTGGCACTGAGCCTATGTTCACATGGATGTTCTCACTTGCAGATGCTCTCAAAGCTTCTTTCAAACTTTATCTCTGCAAGCAGGTAAGTTAGGGAAGATTTTCATCCCTAATTGATTGGCCAAGTACTGTTCTTACAAAATTTTAAGTTTTAAATGTAAACATTTAGTCCTGTTTTCCGTTTATGTGGGTTATAAGTGATAAAGAAAATAATCACATTTCATATATTCTGCATCATCATAATAGACAAAACTGCCCACGTCTCATCAACACTCCATTATTGTTTGATTTCCCATTGTACTGTAGAGTTAAAATTTGAAGTAAAATTCTTCTCTTCTTGTACTATGTACTTTCTTTGGAGTAACATCCTCAAATTCTCTTGATTCCCTGATGTCCGGAGTTCAACATCTGTATCACTACAGCCATAGTAGGGTCCAGCCCAGGCTACAAGACCTGCTTGGAACACTTAGTAAAACCCACAGGGACTCTGCCCACACCAATGTGATAGTGCTACCCCTGTTCCCTCTCCTCCTCAGCTAGAAAGGCTAAAGCCAGCTTAGGTATATCTGCATGAGCTGTTACACCTAAAAGCTTCTGTTTCGTTTGTTTTAGTAGTTGTGTGGAAGCCGTTTAGCAACTCTTACTGCAGATGGAGCTGCATTCCAATAGAAGTGTATTTCTATCATTTGGGACACATGAGTGCATTTGCATACCATATTAGGAGAGCTCTGGAAATAGAAGAATATATTATCCATACCACTTATTTTAATAGTTTTACTGCATTTGAAAGACTTACCTGTCTGAAATGTTACTGATGATATCCTTACAGGCTTGTCGAGCCAGCTGACCTTGCAGAAGGGAATTGTGTGTACTTTCTGGGTCCTGCAGGTTTAAAATAAGAAAAAGCTGTGAAAAATCAGTACACAGAAACATCAAGAATATAGTTACTCTCATCAACATTCTTTCTTATATCTGACAAAAATGTGTCCTTCGTTCAAGAAGGAAAGGGAAAATAGAAGAGTTTCGACTTTCAGAAGAAAGCATGTAACTTTGATTCAGCATTGCAGTATCTACTAGGAGTAAAAAGCCAAATCAGCTGTATTTGTGAGTTTCATAACCATACAGTCTTCAGACATCTCTACAACTTAGCAAGCGTGACTAAACTTTAAAAAGGTTCATGTTAGTTATATCTTCTCTGATCTCATAAAGAAAATGCAATCACAGGAATCATGAGTCACACTCTTCACCTCCCAGCTCTTGGCAGTGTCTGAGAGAGTGCAGCTGCTCTGCTGAAGAAGCACTCAACCAACAGAGAAGGCAGACCCTTGATCACCCTTCCATATGCAGTAGAAGCAATAGTATTGGTGGCTGGTTTTCCGTCCTAGAGAATGATAACTGGGTCCTGCATTTAAATAATTATGCAGGACATCTGCCATTCGTATGTGGAAGTGGCTCCTTCTCAGTTGTAACACTTGATAATTATTTAAATTTTAGTTCAGAGCGGTGTTTCTTCTTCTTTCCCTGCTTAATATTCCAGATGCACTCAGAAACTACCCTGGCATGTTACACAGTATAAACTACTGAATGCCCCACAGAATCTTAACTGTAGCTGCCACTTATACCTTATTTTCTTACCTTTGTGCTTGTATTTCCCCATTACAATAGGCGAATTCATGGCTGCCTATTTAACCATGAATTCATTTACCCGGTTTCTGCACCTACTGACTACACTGATTGGAGAACGCTATATGGATTTTTGCTTTCTATTTGCCAAGGAAAGGTATTTTACTACTGCTTTTTTGCATCTGTTTTTTTCAGTAGCTTGTCACTTTCAAAGTCTACGTCTTTGGAGTAGATGGCAGCTATGCTCTGCAAAATAGAGCATAAACAGTTCCTATTCATAGGAGGTGGCTAAAGGCAGGCTGGAAATAATGAAGAAGAGGGAGTTAATGGAACCAATTTAACAAAAAATATTAGCATGTGCTTAAAGTTAGGCATGTGTTGTGCTGAACTAGATAGACTTAACCACATGCTTAAAACTAAATTTGTGCCTTAATACTTTGCTAACTCAGGGATCTAATAAGGAACCTGTAACCTTAGTACTATCCCTACTCCCCATTGATATTATTTCTTGGGTGTACTTCTTTGTCAGATCATGGACAAGACCTTGTTTTGATATTACATTTCACCAATCTCGAACAGTTTAGTTCCAACACCCGTTCCAACAGTGTACTTAAAAGTTCCTCAAACAAATTCTTCTTGAAGTTTTTCTCAGCTTATTCACGTCAAGGGTTTCTTCCATTTTTCTTTTCCTACTTTGATTATATTGGTTGAGGCAGGGTTTCTTTTTTTTTTTTTTCTGGAGTATAAGAAGACCTATATTTCTCACATGTTTTGAGGAGAGGTTTTACAGTTGTAAACTTAGAAATAATAGAAGCTGTAAAACTTGATGTGGAATGTCTTGCAGGACTTACTAAGATTCAAAAACATAACCATGTTTGAAGAAGTTTGGGTACCTTGGAGTTATGAATATTAATGCAAGACAGTTGAATAGAAATCTTTTAAAGTATAATGTTTTAAAATACTGAAAGAATGGTAAAATTAATAAATCATTCATTCCAATATTATAAAGCACCAGAACTAGACTTGCATATGCAACCTTCCTTCCCGCTGCCCTTTTAGCATATATATATTATACTAATCATATGCTCTTGTCTCAGTGGAATCCCTTGACTCATTCAAATGTTAGCAGTTCCAGTCATTGCAGCACACTTCCCTCACATTAATAATTTTTCATTAAGAAGGTGTGGTTCTTGCCTGCATTGCAGCAAACCCATTTTGTAAACAAATATACATAAATGTACATTGCTTGATAACTTCTAGAAGCCTGATTCAGGTTTTACCTTGGTGCACATCTGGTTGGATTCTTCTTCTTCCTTGAAAGTGAAAACAGGCTGACCTCTCCGGCTTCCCTCAGCACTGTCTGAATACCAAAAAACAAAATCAAAGTAAAATGTGTATAAAGCATGAAAATATAGATCCACTTCTGCTGTGCCATCCACATCAGAGGACTTTGATCTTGGAAGAGGCACTGAGATACACTGCCAGAAACTGTCATGGAGTATTTCTTTCATGGATGCTCTCAGAGGGTTAGTACAGCACAAATGCCATATATCACCACTGAAGAAGCCAGCATAATTCAGGTTGCCAGAAGATACACTGAAGTAGACCCCTGTATCAATAGCAGTTATAAAAAACTTGAAACAGAATTTAAATCTGCCCTCCCTAACCCAGCCCATTCCTTTGCAGTGCTAAGGAACAAATACCATAGATTAACTTTGATGACAATGCTTCTATAATACCATTGGGTTTTGCTGGTCCAGGAAAACAGTTTAAACTTTCCAGCAACTGTGTAATTCACCAATGTCATGTGAGATGTAAATAAACATCCCCACAGTTCCTTAAATTTGCAGAGATGGAGAAAAGGCTAGTCTCACTGAAATGAATGGGAGTATTTCCACAGCCGTTAATAGGGCAAGAGCTTCAATCAGAGTTTTTGTAACAAGCTGTCCTTCCATTTTTTTTCCATCATTAACTCCCAAAATTAAACTAGAATAGAGATGAGGCAGTGAACATCCTCCTTTGAGGCCAGTGCTGAGCATAGTTTTCTCATCTTTATGGAAAAGCTTTGCTCTTGAAACACACAGGGTAGCTTCCAGTAAGTGAAGGAGTGTCCAGTGCTTATGACACAGGCTAGGAGTTCAAGAGGATTAGCTTCAGTCCAATAGATACTGAAAAAATTGAGGTCCTTGAACCCTAGAGGCAGCTGCTGCCTAACAGCAGAACTGCCTAAAATACCTATGCAGGTAAGTTTGCATCAGCGAAGCTGACTAGATACATAAATGTTTGCTGTAAAATACATCCAAAACCCACAGTCAGCTCTGCATCTCTCCATAGTCAGATGGGGAGAAAGCAAATAGCAATGTCAGTGGCTTCTTGCCTGAGAAGATTTGAAAAAAACCCTCCAATTTGTAACCAGCAGGCCAGAAGGTATATTAAGGAGGAATTCTGTATTCTTCCCATTGAGGTTTCTCCACATTATAGGAAACATTTCAGTGTTCAAAGAAATAGAAAGTTGAGGAATATAAACCCATAATCTATTGTTAACAGTATATCTTTGCTTCCTCTCCCAGTGTTAATTAGTATTTAAATTTTGAGTATTCAGTAGAGCAGAGCCTGCAGCACAAATTTCTTCTATTAGAGTTAGTCAGCTCTCTTAAGTACTGCCCTATGCAGGTGGGTGTGCTCTCAAGTTAGTAGCAATTAACCTGGGAGCAGAGGCTTCTGGATTTGAATATGAACAAGCTCAGAAGAGAGAGGAGCTGTCTACCAGGCAGAACGGGTGGTGTAGTGCTTCCAAGAGATAAGGTAGGAGTGTTGGGATGTGAAATTTGTGGGAAATGTATTTTAGCAGCTGGGTCAGTAATTGGCTGTGATTCCATCAGTGAGTTTTGTAAAATTAGCACAGACCAGGAACCTTCTTGACTTAAAAACACAAAAGGAGTTAAAGCATCTTTGAGAGTCTTGCAGCTTTGTTTCCACTGTTCCTAGACTTAAAAATCCCCCTTGGGTATTCTTTCCCTGTGGTCCTATGTCTTGAGTAGCTTGGCCAATGCTGCAGATCAGGGTGAAAAATGTGTTTGTATCTACCGCTATGAGTCATGAGTAACTGTAAAGTTAGTAATATTGAATTGTTTTGCTAATAGGAAAGCTGAATTCAGACAACACATAATCCCACTTTTATTGTGTACTGAGTGGATGTGGCTGCTTACCAGGCTCTGCTTTTGTGTTTGGGGGGGAAAGTATGCTGTTGCTCTGATTGCCTGAATAAGCCCAATGCAAAGCCATGCTTCGGCAGACAGTGAGTTGAACAGTGCCCTGAGCCTTGCGCAGCAAATCTATAACTGTTTGGCGTGGCAGGCCAGACACCAAAGTCTCATTCACCTGAAAAATACAATGATATGTACTTTCAGATTCCTGTAACAGAAAGCTTTTTGTAATCATGTATCCCAGCACTGAGCAATCTTTATATAATTTCTTTGCACTTCATGTGTCCTCATCCCCTCCCATTTTAGTAACTTGCTTGATCATCTCCTCTCTACTTCTTTATACCATGATTGCCAGCAGCACACCACGAAAGTATAGTCTGCATCTCTTCTGAGACCTTAAGAGGGCATTGTTTTCCCCCACTCTTCAGACAGAAGATGGAGGAGAGATGGAAGTGAATGAAAAATAGAAAAGCAAACAAAAATATTGAAACTCATGGAGGAGTTTAAATTGGGGTTTGAAAAAAAAAAAAAGGATTTATGTTAAAAGGTGGCTGAGATAGAGTTTTTGAATCTTTAAAATCTTACTAATTCCCCTGCTTTTTGCTTGTCTTGATAATACCTAACTGGCACCAATGATAGGTTCCTCCCAGTATCCTCCTGGTTAGCTGTTATATGCATGCTTGGTCAGTTAACTCTCGTTGCCCTGATTTTTTTCATGTGTAATCCTCACTGCTCACAGTTACGCTATGGAGTCGTTGCACTTTGCTGCTTGCTCTGCTATTCTGGGTCTGCTTCTCTGCTGGAGTGCCTAACAGCCACCTTCCAGCTGTAGTGAGGCCCAGACTCCCAGGAAGCTGAACTCTAGGCAAGGGGTGCGTGCGTGTGTGAGGAGCAGAACAGTCCTCTGACTCCCAGGAGCTGGGGGACACCATCTTCTACATGTTACTGTGCCAAGCAACCTCAGATTTCCAATCTGCACAATCTTTATACTGAACAGAATGCTCCTTATAGAGTAACTAGAAAAAATGTAGCCCAAAGCAATGAAGAAAAAGCATTACCTTAAGTAGGATGTCACCGACTTGAAGCCTCCCATCTTGATCTGCAATGCTGTCTGGGCTGATGGCTTTTATTAGGATAGCCCTGCCATTTCTTCCACCTACCAGTGCAAATCCTAGGCTTCCATTTTCTGCTTTTTCCAGCTCAATCTTAATTATGAAGTCCTACAATAGAAAAGGATGCAGTCTAAAGTGGAGTTTATTCAGGGCTGTGTTTTGTTTGCATTTTTAATATCAAAGAATACCCTTATGCTTCACAGTCATCACTGGCTGATGTAGATTATGGGATATATTCTTCTCTTGAATAGGTGTATAGAACGTCCAGTGATTAACATACCACTGCATGTATGTATCAGAAAGAAAAAAGTACAGTCCCAATGTGGGTAATTTGAATTCCAAGTAACATTATTTTCCACATGTTTGCACAAATGGAAGTGATGTCTGCACTTGTAAGAATTTTGAAGCATTGTTGTATGTTGAGCATGGAAATCAGTTCTTTTTTCAAAGAACACACCTGTATATTTTAGGAATTCATCATTTCGAAATGGCATTGCTCTTGCCAAATTCATACAGTTATGATTTATGTCACCGCTGCGTAATACTCCAAAGGTTTGGAAGAATTTTACCCTCTTTTCAAATGCCCTATCTGACAATTTCAGAATGAAACATATTAATCTCAGGTTTCAAAGATCGTTGAGGAAAATGCTTCACAATTACAATTACTCTTATTTTCCCCAGAATCCCATGCTGTGACATTCTGTATCTTTTTCTTGTGCTACTTTCTTTCTAACCTAAGGATTAATCTTGTAAACTCTTAGGAGTACTATGAAGACCTGATGGAGGGGCTACATCTTATGAGTCGTGCTTATATAACCAAGTGGTAAAATAGTGATATTATACATTGAAAAACAGCAATAGAAGAGTCTGACCCCAGGAATTTCTCAGTACGTTCTAGTCCATGAATGCTAAAGCAATTCAACACTTCACAGGACACTCTCCAAATGCATTATATTCACATTTTCAAGGAAACTGGAGAGGAAGCAAATACATTAAATACCACTATTGAAAAGAATCTCACTCCATATAGCTCACTTCACTTGATGGACTGTCTCACACTTGATAAAATTGTCACTTACCTTACATTCTGGAGAATCGGGAGTGTTTTGCTGAGCACCACAGTTTGTTTCCTCCAAATGTTTCTCTATGAAAAAGCAGCAACAGTTTTTACACAGTTGTAAAACACTGGTAAAATGTTCTGTAGTATAACACTCAAAATCATATATTCAGAGACATAACAAAACATTATATATATTTGACATGTAGAATACAAAAAAAATTCCTGTGGACTTATGTGGGCTTGCACTCCTGAACTGTGAACTGAGCCTTCTGTGCATTATCCCTGTAGACTTTTTACCTCCCAGTGAGCAGGTTCCAAAACAAGCTTTAAAAGCTGCATGTTACAGGGTCAGAAACACCAGAAGGACAACAGGTAACGTATAAATGTTCTCTGAAACTCTGACAGAGGCAATTCTGTTTATGAAGAATTCACAGGTGCTGCCAGTACCACCTACAGAATTATTTTCTTTCAAAGAGAGCACAAAATTTTACAAACCCTAATTCAAAAGTACAGTCTCTTACCATGTTGATGCAGCAGATGCTGTTCTTGGGAATTCAGGTTTTCATTTGAGAAAGAAATACTGGCTTTCTCTGTCTCCGCAGGTGGCCCTAAAAGCACACATGTAGGTTTGTTCTGACAGGCCTCCTGCTAACCTTCATATACACAAGGGCATGTAAATTCTGTGCTTAGATTATTAAACAAAGCATCAGTATCCAATATTGATACTGTATGAGGCAATTTGAGACACTACTGTATGATCAAGTTTGCCAGTTTGCACAATGATATAAACAACTCTGTCATGAATTGCAGATATACTGCATCTCAGTCATTGCTATTTATAAAATTGTAACAACAATCAGAGATCAGACTGAGTCATTCTAGACATGTGGCAATGATCAAGCAGAGGAAGAAGGTGTGTGTTAGTGTCTGCTGCAGAGATGGAATGTAAGAAGACAATGTGCATTTCTTGACACTCCCACCTCTACCCACCCACCCCCAGTTTTGGGGTTTTGTTTTATCATATCTTGGTGATTTAGTTGTCTTCCACAAAGTACTCTTAATGTATGAATTACAGAAAATGATGAGTGTTCTGTTGTTAAAAAAAATACCCAAAAACCCCCAAACAACAAAACCCCTCCCTGTTGCATTTGCAATTTTAGTATGCATTTTTGCAACTAAAAGAGTCTATAAAATGAAGGCTTGCTTCCATAATAGCAAATTATTATAGATTTACCTATAAATCTATCAGAGATGATAGCAAACAGAACACCAAATACTATAAATTTTTTTAAAGTGCCTTATAAAAGGGGAGAATCTTGTTTTACGAGAGGCAGATAACTGTACCATTGTAGAGTTCATAAATATGATCACGTAAAATTCCCACTTAATAACCACAAATTAAAAAAATAGAAACTGACTATGCAAAATGCAATAAACAATTTTTTTACGAAGAACTATACATTTTATTTCTATCTTTAAAGAGCTACCAATATTTCTTCAGACCCTTAGAAAGGCCATAACAGAAATACTGAATGCCAAGTTACGATCTGTTAATAACTTTCTAAATGCAATTAATCAATACCCTATGCTTATTTACAAAGTCAGAAGCAAGTTTTGAACTAAAACCCGAAAATATTAACCTTACTTACTATTTTCCTGCTCTATAGGAACCACTGGATTGCCATTTCTGGGGGCAGAAAAAGTGAAATATGTGAGCCATTAAGAGCTGCATGCTTTGTAAAGCACATATGAAAAATATTTTTAGAAAGTCAGTTGCCTAAATTGTAGTTGTACTTGTACTTCTATGATTTTATTAATGGTGCTTTCCTAAAGAGCATTTATATCAGTATATAAAATATTTGACTGTATTTAACAACAGTGAAACATTTTATTTAAATGGGTTGGGAAAAGAAAGAACATGTTAAACCATCTGTCCCAATACAGAAGTGCTGTGTGGTACATTTTGAATTCAGCTTCGGTTCCCCCTCTATAAAGTGGGAATGATCTTTTGTAATTTCCTTTACTCTAGTTCTCTTTGTCTCCCTTAGACTGTAAATTCTTACAATCAGGGTGTGTTGCCTACTAACTGATTGTACAGCAAGAATTATAACGAGGCTGCAGTTTCTTCATCTGCTAGCCCTGTGCAAGTTAATAAAACATTGATAAAAGTTTGAACTACATTAAGACAGCTGTGACAAACACACTATTGCTTAGGTCTGGTTATGTAACTTAGTCATTCACGTACTTTTGGGTTACTATTTGACTGTTCCTCTGAGATCTTTGGAAGCTATTTCTATATCAGTCCAGGACTTCTGCTGATGCTCTGTCAGACTGCAGAGCACAATAAATCTAAAGCACCGCCGAGAACTGATGAGGGAAATTCTTAACTTGCTGCAGATTAAATGCTGCATTTTTTAACACCTTTCTAAAATATTTGGCTGTTGGAAGTACCTCAGAGTTTCCCATCAGAGGTAGTTTATTGCCTGTAGTTGTGAATCTGATAATGTATGGAGAAGGTTGGCACGAGTGGTAGAAATATAAAGATTTTCCCCGGAGAACAGGATAGCTGAAAATGGTGGCTAGCCTCACAGTTAAAAAGATTCACATTTGTCTTTGGATGATGAAGTTTGAAGAGTTCTCATTTGTGTTGTATGAGTCTACTTGTATTCACTGTGTTAATTGTAATTACAAAGAGTTACGATAGCTTATGGATGTTATGTATCAGGTTGCAACGTTCAGGCCTTTGAGGTAAAGCATTTTTCTTGTAGTTTGTCTTATTTTATTGTTTGACTTGTTGATGTAAAATTTAGAAACCTGCTTTAATATTAGGATTGAGATTGAGTATGCTCAGATTTACCTTGTCAGCTCAGATTTACCTTGTGGCTTTGATTTGGACATTCTGGGTGGCAGCTTCACACACTCTCACTGCATCATCCAGGCTAATGCCCTCAGTCCACAGTCCGCAGATGTAAACAATCTGATCTCGTGGCTGCAAACTGCCTTCCACACTGGCAGGAGAGCCAGGCACTATCTCTAGCACATAAATACCTTGTAACTTGCTTCCAGCTCCTCCTGTCAGCTTCAAGCCTAGAATAATGCAGAGAAAGCATCTTTTGTGGCAGCATGTTTTGAATTTCAGTGTCAGTGACATACAGCCTAATGGAATAGATGTGGGTCACTGAAAGGTAGGCCAAACAAATCACCAACATCATAAACAATAGTCTTGCCCCAGTGAGACGGGGTGTAAGAGCTGGACTGGGAGAGTGAAATGCAATTAAATATTGGAAAATGTATGGGAAAAACTTAACTGGTGTTGTCCATCTCTACGTTTCAGCTATTCCATAGTGCTTTATTTCACCTGATGTTGAACATTCATTTGAATAAGACACTTAGCTGCATAGCAGTAACTCCTTCACTAACAGAGTGCTTAAGTGCCTTGCAATCTTTAGAGTGACATAGGGAACGGAGGCATATGACAACTAAGGAGATACATATACAGTGCAAAACAGAATTGTGCAATGATACTCAAGCAATCTCCAAACAAGCTGGTTTCTGAGCTCGAAACAGGGTGCTGTACCTGAGCAAATATAGATACACTGTTTCCTGGGTCTACAGGTTTATCTGTGTGCAGTACCCGCCACATTCTGCAGAAATATCAAGATAGTCACGATGTGGAGATTTCTTTTATCACTTGTATTGCACAATGTAGATAAAGCCTTGTGTCTGTGGTGAATCAAGGATTGGAGTGGAGGTTTTTTGAATAGCAAACTATTGCCCTAACCAGTGGCTCATCCTTCTTAAACTTTGCCTTTTTTTCTTTTATTTTTATTTCCCTCCAAATAGATCTTTATGTATTTCAGCAGGTAGTAGACATTATTATCTAACTACCAACAACTTCTGTATATCAGTAACATAAAAATATGAGACTGGACATCTGCCAGAAACTTCAGCTGACAGGGTGACAACACAAAGATAATTTTTCCAACTATCTTCATTGGTCTAATAAGGAGATATTAGTCTTCCCTTTAAGGTCTTGCCCAAACTAAGGCTCTTCCTTCCTTGGTCATGGGTGATGGAGGAGAGCATAAAGGTGTCAAGGTCACTCAGGATCATATCAACCCAAGACCACAGTTGCTTATGATTATCTTACAATTGCTGTAATCCCTGTCCAAAATAGTATGCATAGTATTTACTACACACCTAGCTGTCCGTTGGCGCCTTTTGTGAGAGTAATTTCAGGAATCTCATCTGGCCTAATAGAGGGACGTGGATCACTGTCAGCACGACCAACCACAAGATGCAGATCAGGAGGAGAGCTTTGCAGTAAAGTCAGGGCTTCATTGCATGGTAAAGATGTGACATCAATTCCATTCACCTAAATGACAAACCAGTAAAATGATGTCATAGATCTCATTGACCATCATGTACTTCTCCCTCCACTCTGAAATTTTGCATATGAACTTAAATTAGTTTTCACTTCCGTGTTACTGCTTTGCTGTGGTATTTAATGTCAGTGAATGCAACAGTTAAGATTGCAGTAAGATTTCTTTTTTGAACTTTCATTTTTCTGAATGCAGAGTTTTCATAAAAATAGCTCTTTTTTTCTTGAAATGCAGGGTCTTGTAGCAAAAAACAGAGAAGACAGCCTAGTGCAAGAAACGGAAGATGAACCAGGCTGAAAATAGGCTTTATTTCATACATTACAAGGACATAACTCCTACATCCTTTGTATGTCACCTATCTTATTACATTAATTCACTTTATGCCATTTAATTGGGAAGGCATTTAATGTCTCAGTTGTCTTGCATTGCTGCTAGATGATTCATGTTATTTGCCTGGTCATACAATCTATTCAGTCCTACTGAATTTGTCTTACCGAAGTCAGCAGAATTACATTTATTATAGGATCCATTTGCACTTGCATGCCTAAATATGTGATAAACTGTATGCTATGGAAGGAAGAATACTGATGCTAAATGACATTGATCTGCAAATATACTCTCCTCTGTATAAACTCAAAGGATTACTGTACCATAATGATTCTGTCTCCCCTTCTTAGTCTTCCATCAGACAGGGCAGGCTCATTCAAGATTTCATCAACATACAGGCAGTTGTCCACTTTGTTAAGAACTACAGAGAATCCATAACCGTTGTTCTCTGACTTTGTCAAAGTCACGAAGATCTCCACTTCCTATTAAAATAAGCACAAGATATGTTTGATGTAGGCTTTTCTGTTGCTTCATTAACATCTTCCATTATGTTTTATATGCAGATAGGAATCAGATCCTCAGATAGTATAAATAAGTGCATACATAAGGGTTTCTCTGATCTGTCACTGCCTTATTCCAGAATTAATTTTACTTCTTTTTACCTAGTGGAGCTTCATGGTGATTGATTGATTTGGCCTAATAAGGCAGAGAATCCCATCGGGGACTGGAGTTTTGGCATTTGAAATGTATAAAGAAAGGCTCGGAGTCCTCTGAGCTGACAAGCATTGCAATAGTAGGGTGCAGAGATTATTGTTGTTATTGTTATTGCTGTTCCACCAAAGGAAATGGCTGGACCTAAATTTTGTCCTTGGTGCTCTCAAATTAGTAGAAAATCAGAGCTCGTTAGTGTCAGTAGGAATGCAAGATGTTCAGCATTTGACAGGAGTGAGCCCTATATTTTGAATAGTAATTAGCACAAGGATTATACTTTCTTTATCAGAACATTACAGTAGTATCACTGAAAAAAAGTGATTTTCCACATGGGTTTAAAACATGACAGAAAAAACCCAAGTAGCTGACTCCAATTAATCTTAGAGGCTACTAGAGGGCTGTTAGGCCTTTGTACACTGGGAATAATACTGCAGAATGCTGGAAAGTTGAAGAAATAGTTTGATGGCAAGAGCAAGGAGGTGGCCTTAAGGCAAATGGTAAAGAATTCTGGAGAGTTGGGCATAGAGGAAGGTCTGCTTTACTTGAAGATTGTGGACATTCAGGAAAGTAAAAAAAGCCATGCAGAAATAGCATAGATAATGAGTTAAAATTAACATTTAAGAATGCAACATTCTTAGTCGTTTCTTTTCCCTTGTCATATTCTACCTGTTAATAATCTGGTGCCTATCACATACCGTAGTGCAATCTTCCTTCTCTTCCTTCTCTTCCTCTAGCTCCTCCAAGTCTTCCCATTCATTGTCACTGTCATGTGTCTCTCTAGCAGGCAGGGATGACGAGAAAGGACCACAAACATGTGGTTGTGGGGTCGCCATGGTTGTGGAGAGTGTCTCGGAGCTTCCTCCCCGTGAAAGCGAGGTCACAGATGTTGAGCTGATAGTGAGATACTCTTCATCAATAGGGGTTAGAGAGAGAGTTTCAGGCATACATTTTGTGTTTGATAGGTCATCATCACTCTTATTTAATATGTGGCTGGAAAATAAAAAGATTGCAGTGCTGGGGTTTTCCTCCATATGCTTTATTAGATGGCCACAGAAAAGTCTACTTCTTACGTACGACCTTATTTTAATTTTAACTGAAGTACTAGTTGTGGTATTAAATTGCTGTCTCGGTCCTCCAGTGCTACTATAAAAAGAAATAAGTAATCAGTATTTTGCAAAGCTAGTTAAAAGACTAAAAAGCTTTCAGAATTTGAAAACAGCCTTTGCAAAATCTTGTAGTCTTTTTTTTTCCTTTTTTTTTTTTTAAGGCATTAATTAGTACTTCGGTTGCTTCTTGAAAAGAATAATTGGACAATTCCTAGACTATTAATTATTTCATCTGCCATAAACAACTTAACTTATCTGGTAAGCAGTATGCGCATTACAGTACTGCTACAATTTTCATATTTGCAGAATGCCAGCCACATTCCGGGCTCCTACAGGTCTTTCCTTGGTAACTAGAGCATGGATCAGAAATTTGAAATATAAAATGATTCCTGTCTTTCCATAAAAAATACAAGTCCTGACTTATCTTTGTAAGCCTGCTTTTATTTTCATGCTTGCCTTGAAGCATAAGAGTTGTCCTATGGAAATCAATGGATTTGTTCAATTACTTGAATTAAAATTATTATTTATTTAATTCCACTATATTGGAGACACAGTATTCGGCACTTTTAATGTTCAAGCCCAGACTGTAATCGTATATGTTGTGTTTAATATTGTTTTGGCTGTTGTCATTGATGAACTCTAATAGACTACTATAGCATTGTCTCCCATTAAATTTACCATTAAAGCTAATAGAAATGCTTGAAACTTTTTTTTTTTAAAGTGGGTGTTTTCTTCATATCAGTCTTTATTGAAATAGTGCTAAACCTCATTCATCTTAAAAATGCTTAAAATGGCATAGCTTTTATTAATGCTTCACATGGCAAAGATGCCACGTCATTTCAAATATAACAGTCACCTAGGATCTTTCACTCTCTGATAGAACTGAACTGTGCCTGCCATCTCCCAAGCAAACATATACAACTAAAAGGAACACAAATTGTGTCTCTTGTATGAAATCCTAGAAAATCCCCAGTGTTAAGCTCTTGTATCAAAAGTTGTCTATAGTCAGAAGGAAAATACAAAGCCAAGTAGCCAAACAGGCATTTTGGCTGGATATGGCTAGTAGCCTTCAATGGTATTTTTGAAATACTGATGAAAATAAGAAAAACTTATAGGCTCATGCTGTATGCCATAGTGAGGGAAGCAATCTAGTCTGTTAGCTTATATCTGTGCAGGGAGGAAATGAGAAGTTGGCCATCTTCAGTAGCACAGCAAAGCTGAGAATGAAGCTTACACTTTGTGCTTTAATAGCTGGATGACAGATACTTACAATACTGTGGAAGAAGACTGGGTTGATTAAAAGAAATGTTTAAGGATAACATCAAATGCAGTCTGCTCCTTTCTTTTGGAGACAGGAAAGAAAATATTAAGTTCAATGGCTGTTGATCAGTTTGGGTATCATAGAAGCTGTCACGTGCTAGTGGAGTGCTGACTGACCTTCAAAGGGTATGAAAGGTGTGGGCAGAGCTACACAAGCTCAAGGCAATGAGCCAGCAGTGGCTTAGTCATAGCACAGCTTCTAGCCCATCTCTACATCACCGTGGGAAATAACATGAGTCTTGGACCTGCAGGCCCATACATAAGCTCCACTGACATGCTCAACTTTCCTTTGGAGTCTTGTGACCCCTACACCTGGACTTCACAGGGGAAAACTCTGGGTTAAAGTTTTTCAAAGATTCTTATTGGTGGCAATGAGAAGAAGAGTGAAAGGAGTTTTTCATGTGAAACCCTGAGCAGGGAACTTTTAAAATTCATATCAGAAGATTTCTACATTTGCATGAAAACTTTTGAGCAATCTGAAGAAAAGAAATCTCTTCTTTAATCAAAAGGAAGTCCTTCATTAATGCCTATGTCCTTCTGGGGTTTTTTATATGTTTTTAGCTGGAAGTATCATTTAAACTGAGATTACATTTAAATGCATGCCATTTTAAACTGCTCTGGCTGCCTTTTGAAAATGCAAAAGCTGAAACTAAATGATAATAAGAATGTACCAAACAAAACCACTTATTTCAGAACATCCTTCTTGGGAAGAATCCAAAACTTTTATTGGAATTACTATTTTCCCACAAGAAACTTAGTTTTGTTGAAACTGTATCTCTTGGCAAATATGTTTGACATGTTTCTGCTGGTTTTATTCTCAGCAGTAAAGAAGCATATATGTAAGCAGGAGCTTCACTCATGAATGTGAGTGAAGCTTCTCCTCTCAAGAGAGAGGACTGCAAGTCCCACTTGACTTGCAGTCAGCTAGTGCTGTGACCTCCCAGAGACTGGAATCTCTGACTGTCTGGTTCTGTGCTTAATGAATGTCAAGAGTAACAAAAGGCTTTCAAGTGACTGTGTGGAAAAATAGAGATTAGCTTCTAGATAAAATTGCCTTTCCACCAATCCTTTCTGTTCTGATAATTTATATTCTTTTGCACTGGGAAAGATGATTAAAATGGAATGGATTATCTTCTGTGTGCCAGTGTCTGGTATATCCAAAAGAGTGTAAAAGGAGGCTGAGTCTGTTTGCACTGTATTTTATCGTACAACTCCTCTGGCTCAGGGCTTCTATGGGCTTCTGAAGACCAGAAAATAACTTTTTTTTTTTCCTCCTTGATCACAGTTTGTCTTCTGAGGGTTTTCTTATTTTCTCTGAAAAAATTTGGAATTGAAAGATCATACAATAGTAAAGAAATTTTTGGTGTCTATTTAAGTCAACTCTGAGAAACTGAAATTAAAAGGTCATAGAATAAATAAGAGTCTTTGGTTCCTATTTAAGTCAACAAGAGTCCTTCCATTGATTTCAGACTGCAGCCAGCTTCAGCTGAACAGTGTAAATGATTACAGTAGTGCAGCACTCGTACAACTGTCTTACAATACAGACTTACGCAAAATTCTAATAAGATGAAAGTAAGTAGAGACAGCAGATTAGGATAGTCAGAATAAGATGGTAAAATAAAATCTTCAGTCATCAGCAGTGATTAGAAGCAGATAGCCCTGTACTTAGAACTAAGCAATTAACTTTCAAAATTCTAAAAGCCAAAGGAAAGGCTGCAGAGCAGATTTCAGTATTCCTTACCTTTTGGCCCATCCAAATTCACATGGTGAGTAGCAGTTCTGCTTCACTTCTTCCTCTAGGGAGTGGAAGACTTCAGAACTGGCAGCTTCTTGATGAAACTTCCAAAGGCGCTTATAGAAACTTCCCCTGGGAGTCACAAGTTTGTGTATGGGCTTCTCTTGAAACTCAGCTTCCTGCTCTTCATAAGTTGAGCTGTCCTCTTCAGGAGGCTCACTGAAATCTGCTGCTGCTGGAGAATCCAGGCAGTCTTCGAGGTCTGAAGAGGTGCTACCTCCATCACTGGTAGACTGATCCATATTATTTCCTACCTCTGTACTGCCTGGCATTTCTGCCACAAACTCCTTAATTGGAGATGGTGCCGGAGTCTATGAAAATAACAGAAAGGTTAGTGTAACCCCTTTTTTATCTCCCATCTTCTTTCCTTTAAGAACAAAATAATGTGAAGAGGCAATATCTATAAGCATCTGAATGCGAAAATATCAAATGGTAGCTGGAAGGGAGGGAAAAAATAGAGGGAGGTACTCTCTCACTAAATAACTATTTTGTCTTTATGTTCATCTCCCACATTCTTCAGGACTTCCAGCCAGGGAACTACTACACAAGTTCACTTTTCCCAATTAATTCTTTGCTCGAGGTGGCCCCTTTTTATTTCTCTTCATATCATGCCTCAACTTTGTGTCTATATTGTCGTCATTGTGTAGAAATGGCTTCCGGATTTGACTCCTGTGCAACTGACCATAGAAATCAGCCAAGGGTACATTGCAGGAGAGCAACAGGAGCCAGTTTGTTATCTGGAGATGGTCCTGACAGTGATTTCTGCCTGCCCATGAACAGTGCTTATAAATCCTGGTGGGCCATTCTGCATGGAGCAAGAGTAATACAAATGCATGTTCATTATAAGAGTACTTGTGTATGTGTCCATGAGTTGTGTTCAAGAAGCAGGAATAATAATGCTAACACACCTAATAGCACTGTTTTAGTCTCTGCAGTCTCTACTGTTTGACCCCCCACCCCCACCCCCTGAAGATTCTGCTAGCTATCAATAAGAAGCTGAATAACCAGTTGAAACCACTATTTCATTTATTTAAATTTATTAAGAGGTAGCCTGGATAGGAAGAGTTCTTTTGGGAGTAATATAGCTACCTCAGGCCCATGAGTTATAACAGTTGCAGTTGAGAATATCTGCAGTTTCTGGTTGGGGATCTAGTAGAGCATTTTTAGAAGCATCACTAGAAGATCTGCTTCGGTATGTGCTGTTTCACTCCAATGACAGTACTGCAATTCAAAAGCTGTTGGACTGGAATAAACATATTTCACATCTGTCAGATTTCTATTATTTTGGTTGCTAAGGAAGAATCAGCTGAACTCTACAGGTTGAATTGAAGCTGTGAAGGCAAAGAAATGGAGTAGAGGGCCTTGGAAAAAAGGGAATGTTGCCTTGTTCAAGATTGGATAGAAAATGTAGTAGTGTTTTTCCAGGTTTACAGAAAGAAATTTACTGACAGAAGCTTTGCCTTACCAGGGCACTCTCCTCTATTTCCGGAAGAACACCTTTTGGTGGTCTGCAAAGTAGTAGTGTGACTTCTGAAGGAGCTCCTCGCAACAAATGCAGGACATCCTAAGCAGGGAGAAGGAATATTAGATTTCTTATGGAACACAGTCTACAGTACATGTCATTGTACCAGCTGGGATGGAGACAATTTTTATTCTGAATGCCAAATTCCTAGTATTTGTGCCTTTCAGCAGTGTTTGGGGGCCAAAATTCACTACTGTATGATTGTCATATAAGTGGGCCATAGTTTTTATGTGAATGGGTATTTAAAGTCAAGTGAGTTCTGTTTACAAACTCTTGTTCCACCAAAAGACACATAGGTTTAAATTAAATCTTTTTCTTTTCTTAAAGAAAATGGGATTTTCAGACAAATGCATTCAAACTGCATGTGGCAGGGACACATCTTAAGTCAATTATATCAGCATAGCTCCACAGACTGCCATATTGATATAACCAAAGGTAGACTTCTTCAAAGCTCCTCCTTGACATAACATCTATTCAATGGCATTCAACTTTCAGTTATAGTGGAACTTGAAATACTTAATCTAGAGGCAAAAAAAAAAAAAAAAAAAAAGCTGTAAGCCAAAACACCCTGTCTCCCCCTCTGCACAAACTGAGTACAAAGTCTGTATGTCAGAGAGCAAGACAGTACTGGAAAAGGACAGACTCCAGGCCAGGAAAAAAAAATGGAGTACAATTACAACAAGCCCCCAGGTTTCTAGGATTTACAGCACCTTGTCTTTTGCCCTAGCTGTTTAATGATACGAATGACCTATCAGTGGGAAAATTGCATGATTTCATTGTTTCTGTTTGTTACCAATCTTATCTATTCAATGCATATTCATATACAAAACTCAGGGATTTTGATAAGGTGAAAAGATTATGATGAAAAAAGTAAATCCACATGTAGTTCTTTTTACCATTTAATTTCTTCATGTCAGTATAGAATTTCTCATTCCAGTTAGAAAAGTTACATTGGATTTACCTCACCTGGGTAAATTTGGGGCATAGTATTTAGCATGACATCACAAAGCACAAATGACCACAGGGAAAAAATGTTCCGATTATGCGTAACAGCAACAAAGATTCCAACTAATTAACAACTGGTGTGTATCTAAATAGACTTCGTGCATCAGTAGTAGAAAGTTATAAATTAAATAGCAGAAGAAATTATCTGTAAAAATTCTGTTAAGAATTCTAGAGAAGAATCCTACATAGAAATCAGATTCATTATATGCAAATTCTGATCCCCTCTGGTGATAATTAAGTTTAAATGAAGTTTCATCCCATTGTCTTTATTAACGTGTTACCCATCAGGAGGCCCAGTGATAGTACTGCCTGGTACCTGATACAAGAGTCCTTGAATAGGTTTCCCATTCACAGCTAAAATGATGTCTCCAACTTCAATTTCGCCATTCTCTTCAGCTGGCTGCCCTGGAAACAGTCTTTTGATTCTGACAATAGCTCCTCCAAGGGGTTCGCAAGCATCTCCTTCCATTTGCAGAACACTAAAGCCGAGACCTCCAGAATTCTTTGTCAATTTGACTTCAAATGTATTATCTGTTCAAAGCAGGGATTGGAAAAAGAGTGGGAGCTGTGGCATATGTACTCCCTAAGGACCTGATGTAAATTATACCCTCAGCAGACCTTTTCCCTGTGTGCTATAGAGGTAGATCTGCTGATACTAATGGCAAAAGAAGGATTTGGTGTTCCTTTAACTTATGTGAGCCCTTGAAATAGCACAGGCTGAATGGGGAGAACTGGATTCTATTCCACTGTGTGTTCGCAGACTTTATGCCATTTGATACAAGCCCATAAAGGAAGAAGCCTTTTGTACCAACATAAAAAGGTTCCAATGCTATCCTTTTCTGGCATTCTTCTGTAAGTGCTGGGTGGATCTTACTATTCTGTAGCTGCCTGATATTAGTTTGGGTCCTGCACTAACCAGCTATAGGCTAGAATCAGAGCTACTGCTCTTTCCAGACAAGAACAAGAGACCAGCACTTTCCCAAATACCATACTTGCAGGTGAACCCCATTCTGGTAGGAACAACGTAGAGGAGTAACTGCCCCATGGGAAAGTATGGTTCAGACTTAGTGTTTATGACACAGCCTTACAGTAAAAGATACAGCATTTATTTATTGGCTAAATAAAGTGAAAGTGATCTCTGAATCTTCTGCTTTTAAGAAATGAAGTTATTGCAGTCTCCAGTCCTGGCCCTGGGGCAGCAGTTCACCCTAGCTTCATCACTGACACAGCATCAGCAGTTGTGCTGGCTGGGCTCTCTTCGGGTAACAGACTGGCAACATCAACACAGCTGCTTCCTGCCTGAGAGCGCTACAGAGTAAAGACAGGGACATCCCCTGCCAGCCTCGTCTCATGAAGGCTGAGAGATACAGTATTTATGCCTAGGATAAATTCAGCTCTATCTAGCAACTGTAACTCTAAGTACATCAGAAATATTTTGTTCAGAATTGATTTTTGATAATGCCATTAATATTGCACACTATATTTTTATTCAGTGTGCAGTTTTCCTTCCAACCCACAGAAACTTCATAGAATTACTTTCATTCATTCCTTTCTTGCACATTGTAAGAAGTCACCCTGAGTTCCTTTTTTATCACTCACCATCTGTCAAAAAGCAGTAGTCCTTGGTACCATCTGTGAAGGATGTTGCCACAGAAACAACTGCATATTGGTCCTCCTTTCTGTCATTAGCAGTCAGGCGTGGCTCTGCCAATTGGTAGTTTTCCCTCTCTAGAACCAGCTTGGCAATCTACAACGATGATGAACAGGTTCCAGTTACACAGAAGACAGTGAGCCCTAAGTCTTTTTACTTTTCTTTTTAGGAGAATGGGGTGAGGGTGTGTGTGGGGGGGAAGTTTCTTTTGGCCCAGCTTTGCCTACTGAGCTTTATGCTAAGTGCAGTTTATTCTACTGAGTATCTTATTGAGCTCTGCTGTTGTACAAACCTGGCCAGATTTCTTAAGGTGTTCCACGGCCTGTTTGTGGGTGATGCCGCAGAGGCTGATGCCATCTACTTCCAGCAGACGATCACCTGAGGCAAAAGAAAACAAACAAACAAACAAATGGTCAAGTTGCTTTGATGTTCAAGTTCAATGGGTGTAAACCTTGAGGCTGCCCATGTTGCAATAGAACTTCATGCTTATCTGTGTCAAATTATGTTACTTTGTATGAAAGCAACACTGCTTGTTGTACAGCATTCTATAACTAGCACTTAAAACATACCAGGGTACTCTGTAAGTAAATGCAGTGATAGTATTTGGTTATCACAGCAACACTGAAAGTAGATGTCAGAGTCAGTAGCCTGATGTGCAGCTACAGAGAGTAACTGTACAATGTTGGTATGAGGCTCCTGGTTTTTCAGTGGGATATCTACCTGTAGTACAGGGACAGGCTGAGGAATGATGGACTGCATATTACATTTCACAGTTGTATGACCTCCAATCCCAATTGTGTTTCATTGTCCCTGTGGCAACCATTCCACCCTAACATGGAGTTCTGCAGCCCAGAGTTTTACTGCCAGACATGTTACCTATCTTTATTTGTCCATCCTTATCTGCTGGTCCCCTGGGAATAATTGACTTCACGTATATCCCACCATGACGCACACTAGTGTTAATTCCACCCTGCAAAACAGATGCCCACTGATTAGAGTGGAGTCTTCACGTGTTCTTCCTGTGATAAAAATCAAAGCAACTTACACATGCATTGCAAAGCAACTGCTCAGGAATTACATTTTTTTTTAAATAGGAAAAAAAGGAAAGAGGATGTTACTCCAAAGTCCCATCTACTTGTAAAATACCTCCCTAGGCAGTAATCTTGTTTTATTTTCTAAAAAAATGCAATGCGTTTCTATGTGGCTATATAAAAACATTTACTAAATGTTCATAAATTTTCCCCTATGCTAACACACAGATGGGGTTGCATCTTTCAGTCAGTCTCTAGCACAGCTTCCAAACTATGCAATATCCATTCAGCAATCATTAACCTTTCAGACAATATATAAAGCATGGACCTGAACTTGTGCAGGCGCTTGAGAGCCTACAGCTCAGAGGAATTCCAGATTAATTTAATAATTGTGGGCTGTCCATCTACATCCTCTGGCCAAATTCAGATGAAAAAGCAGCCCTCAATTTCTTCCACAGGCAATGAAATGGCTGTTGCTTGCCACTCCATTTCAGCAAGGACTGTAAAGATATCTCAGCTTGGAGGGGTAAATTCAACTTTGATAGCCAGGATGACGAATTGCTATTCAAATGTGGCAGATAGTTTTCACTGCTGCCTTCTCTGGTCTCTAGATATGTGGAGAACTGTATTTCCTTATATTAGGAAATAAAATTGGCTGGAGCTCTTTCTCTGGCCTTCAGACTAAGAAGCATGGCTTATCTTGAGTCCATACAGCTAAACTTTCAGCTCCCCGGCATGGGATGGCTTCTGTTATACTGTTTGTTGAGGCACAGGTCAAAGCTGTATCGGGGGCTGTCAACAATTAAACAGTGCCTGTGGGCCACTGCTTTAGCCCATGCCATGGTCCTGTGTAACCTGCTTGTACAGACACAGGCTTTGAGTTCCAGGAGCTCCAGGGGAGCAGCAAAACTGGTCATGATTTGGAGAATTCTTTACATCACTGCATTTTCTAAAGGCTCTGGCTATATCCCTCCCCGACCAAACTCCACTTTCAGTGGTAGGTCTTGTTCTCGAGTAAGGATGAAAAGGGCTTGTACTGCCACGTGCTTTATGCCAGCACGCTTCTCTCACAGATTCTGCGGGCAAGAACTGGGGAACAAGCAGAGCCAGTGCTTTATGCTTTCTCTGTCAATCAGTTGGACACTTAGGTTTGAAATGTGCCATGCTAAGTTTTTGTTATCAGCCTATTTTCTATCTATCTTTGTTCCACATAAATACACTTCCCTATGTGTTTCTTGGTCATGTAACAGTTTGACAGACACACTGAGAGATTAACAGTAACACTTGCAGTCACACTGATTCCAAAAGTCCCGTCTTCTTTAACAAGCTCCACAGTATAAATTTCCTTCGAGTTGGTTTCAGATGGAGATGGTAAGTGTGAAGAATCAGCTTCCTGTCTCAAAAATACAAACACTAATGAGACTACAGCATCTCAGTTAAAAAGGGGGGAAAAGGAAGAAAAAAAAGAAGAGAGACTTTCCAGAAGATATAAAGGGTTTGATCCTGCTATCACTGTAAGCCTGGAGTGGTACCATTTATATACCTGACATTATTTCAAGCTTACACCAATGTTACTCAAAATATAATCTGTCTAAATGTGCATAAGCTGTGTATAGAAGGGAGGGCTGTCTAACAGTAGGAAATTAAACACAAAATGTCACTGTTCTGCGTCTGGTTGAAAACCTAAGAGACTGCAAGAAAATAATCAAAATTTTCTACCTCCACTGGAAAAGGGAGCAGAAATTTTAATAACATTTTGTGGAATGGTTTCCCCATTTTTTTCACATATTCTAGACATGTCTATCATTTTGACATTTCCAATGTAATTTAACAAACAACATTTTCCAAGGTTTTCTTTCTCCTTTCCTCATTTTTTTTAATTTCTTGGTTACTTTCCATTCTTAATATAGTTGGCATGTTGTTAAGACACATGCTGGGTGATGCTATTACTGAATAGCATCAAAATCTCAGTTACCTCCACATTCCGGTTATCAGCTGAAGGAACTGGAATCCTAGGGCCCAATTTTGGTGCTAAACTCCAGGAAAGAGCCTTCTCAAGTTCATCTATATTTATGTCCTCTTCTTTGGGGAGAGCTGTATGACAATCCTGAATCTTTTTTCTCCCACTGTCTACACAAGAGATCTCAGATCCACTAGTGCTGTTTCCTCTTGATAGATTCTTTTCTTCATACATGTCTGTAAAGCCATAGGAAAATAAAACATTGCTGAATGCAAACAGTAGGTAAACTTGAAGGCAAATACTATTATACCTCAGTACAGGAGGACAAAGTAACTTCCTACATCAACTGGTTGCGAAATCAGATCTATAAAATGAGTCAGTCATTATAAAATGGAGCGCTGCTATTATAAGTGTGGAGAAATGTATTTGCTTCACCATTGCAGAGGACTATGACTCTATCAGAGAAAGAAGAGAAATCCCAAATTCCCTTAGTATTCTGCAATGCAGCAGTTTTTTTCACACTGACTGTAGAACAGAGATCACATGATACCTACTAGAAGTTGACTATTTTCACTGCTAGCCTATGGTTATTACAACTAGCACTGAGTAGCAAGAAAGTACTACTACATCCCAGTGCCTAGTAAATACCAGTGTCCTGAGTTAACTATTAGCATTCCATAGCCAACAAAGGCATTTGCCTTTATACCTTTGGGTTGAGAGATGATGAGCTCCACTTCATCGGGAGAATTCTGTATGATTTTAACTGCAGTATTAAATGAAACGCCCTCAAGACTAATATTATTCACAGAGATGAGTCGTCCTCCTTAAAAAAGAAAGGATAAAAACAAGACAAAGCACATCTAAATAAGGAAATAAATCCAGAGTAGCTAACTTTAAACCATGAAAGTATTTTAATTCTAATTAAAAACTAAGGACAATGACCTGGTTTGATATTTCCAGCTCTGTCTGCAGGTCCTCCAGGGATAATTGAAGCTATAAAGATACCGAGGTCTAATTTTCCTACATTTTCTCCTCCAATAATTACAAAACCTGCAAAAATGAGATAGCATGAGAATGCAGAGACACTGGCAGTGTTAGAAAAGATGAACCTTAGGAGCACAAAAGGTTCTTATTCCAGTGGCATAAATTTTATAGATGGTATGGAGAATGAGGAGCTCAGATTTACATGGCATCAAGGTCTTGATTTGGGAGAGCTTTAAACTCATGTTATAAGTAAAGTGTGCTGGTGACTTTGGTGGCTATTTAAATATAATTTCTCAATAAATATACTTTCCTGGCTTGGGACTTCTAAAGTTTCCAACTACTTTCTTTAAAGAGTCATAAACTATGTGGACATTAGTATTTAACACCTGCAGGAAGAAAACAGTTTAAAAGCTCATTAGATAAATTTGAGCATTGTTCCACATCATGTAGTCTAGGGCCCCTGAGGTAGGCCATGTAAACTTCTAATGGATCTGTAAGAGATATCTAGGAAAATAAAAATCTATTGTCAAGTAGTTCATTTTCACTATCTTAGCTCAGAATATTCTGAGTATTGCAGAATATATTCTTCTCACTGGTAGAATAGTTGAGTTTGGGATCAGGATGTTCCACACAGACCTGCACCATTTAGAAATTTGATGGTCAGCTGTGAAACCTGATGGTCCTCTGGACTCCCCCACAAGAACAGGATACAGTGTGATAGTGTATTATATAACAAAAATGTTATCCAAATAAGAATCCAAAAGTCAGGAAACATTCGCGTTAAGCTTGTGTACGCATTTTGCACCCCCACAGGCAATACCTGAAAGGTTTGCAGAACATCATCTCCCCCTGCGTAAGGTCTAAAATAAATAAAATCACTGCACATGGATTTCAGATACAAAATTAGACCTTTGTTCCTTTCATTCTATTCTTAGCAGTTGGTCCCCTTGACCTCTGTGGCCTTAGTTAATCCTCTGAAAAAACTGTGGTCTTGATTTATGCACTTAGTCCTTTTAGTCTTGGAAATTCTAAGTCCTTCACAAAGATTGGTTGTCTTATTCTATAGGAAGAATAAATGAGGTTAAGAAGGTTACAATCTTGAAGAGCTTGAGTCAGCAAGTATCAGTGTTAGCACCAGGATCTGACAGTCCCAGTAACAAACATAATATTCATGTTCCTTACTTACCAAATCCATTCTTAGGGTCACGTTTTAGGCTGACACAAATGATTTCTCTTTCTAGACCGCTTAGCAAAACTTCCTTTTGGATGGCTGGTGACCCAGGTGCTGCAGAAACAAAACAGCTAGAATAAATACAGATTAATGCAGGGAGACAGTAGATTCATACAGTATGCAAAACTGGGGCTTCAAAAATTAAAAACATATTTTGTCCTTGTTTTCAACATTACCATTACTTCTGAATTAATATAATGCAGGAAGGAAGCTGAAACAAATGTTTGGAAATTTGCATTCTTTAGAAAGTATATATACAGTAGCTTTGTAAGCTCTTCCTGTAATGGTCGTTTCTGGGAGAGTACGCATTTACCTGCAATGTTTTTATTAAGATTAGAATATCTAAAGAGTCAGGCATGTAGCACCCATTGAACGTGAGGGTCATTTGGGCACAAAATCTCCTGTGGGTTCCTTTGGAAAGTCTAGCCTTTGGCCCTGTGCGCCCTTTTGGCTCTGTAGGTGCAATCCAATCAGCCATGATTGTGATGGTGACTTTTGTAGTGTTAACACTACTTAACATTGTGCAATTGCCACAGCATGTCTAAAGTACAGTTCTAATTTTAAAATGGACTAACCAAATAATCATAGTTTCATATTCCGTAGATCAGCTCACTGTGTGCATGCAATATGGCTTCTCTTAGAAAATTACGTGTTCAGTTCTTATTCCAGTTAGCGTCATGCAAATGCAAGAAAAGAGGAAGGACCTGGAGCCTATGTCTCATGCATTATTTATTGAGTTGTAGATCTCAATTGCAAACCAAACGATGACCTCTGAGCATAGGGATATTGCCCCCTGAGAGAGTCCTGGGTATACTGAACTACATCTCTGAAAAACATTAGGCACCATTGATAGAATAATTTTATCATGATGTCCCTTACCACTGATCCTGGCGGAAAGCAGGAGTGAAAGGGAAGAAAACAGCTTGTCTTGCTAAACTCTGGGTTAATTCCCAGGACTAGAAGTACAAAAGGATATTCTTTAATCTGTAAGTAGAATATATTTTGATGTCCTGCTATTGAAACCATAAATATGGAAGGGTACTGTCTCTCTTTATGATTATTATACTCACCACTGATGGTGTTCTGAGTTGAGTGAATAGAGAGGTAGTCATAACTCCTTTGCTTTCCATTCAAATTGATGTGCATTTCTGACTGGGATAGCCCTGATGTGGATCTGCATGGCAGGAAATTAAGACTGCATTACAGTAACAAATCAGCAACAGTATTTAGCACTCTTCATTGTCATTAGCCTGTCAGAGCCAAGTTGGGAATGCACATGTTTACAGCCTTCTGAGTATTCTGATTTCTGGGCCACATTTCATTGTAGGGGAGAGGTAGTTTATCCTTGCCAGCATTTGCTTCCAAATAACAGCTGCCATTAGACCACTCACATCACGACTGATTTCCTCTTGTGTTTTTCTCTGAGCTGAGTGCAGGCATCAGGAAAACACAGCATAGCCTCAGCATGATTCATTTAGCCCTGCAGTCCATTTAGACAAAACCAGATCTGAAAGTTTTCCTGGTAGTTCATGTTCTTCTTGGCTCTGTTCTAACTCTTCATATTCTAAAAGGCACTAGAATTCATCAAAGGCCTTGAGACTGTGTGCAGCTATAGCAACCACCTACTCTAGTGAATGTACCGATGCAAATGAAAAGGAAGTTCTTACACTGTTCTCTGTGATTTGCACCTTTAGAGATGGAAGAATCCGTTAGGTAAGACCTGCTCAAAAACAGCTTCTACTGTGCTTTCAGTTTACATACTGCCACTTCCAGAGAAGATACACATACGTTAAAGGTTTTACTTTTATTCTCCCTTATTTTTATCCTTCTCCATAACCCAATCAGTGGTTCATTCCTGAGTCTGGTACAGATTTAAATGTCACTCTTTTTCAAGTTCTTATCTGTTAGACTGTTAGCTTCCTGCCTGTGTTTGCACTACTGCTGGCACCATGCAGCCCCAGACTTGACAGGGCCTTTTGGTGTGACCACGATAAAGACTGCAAAAAAAAAAAGTCTACCTCACAGTTTACCATAGTGGTTTGCGATAATATAGTCTATGACTGAGTATTCTTACACACGTTTAGAGGAAAAAGCAAACCTACCTGCCAAGATTGCTTTTGTCTCTAGTCCTGTTGTTGGTTTCCACACTGAGGTTATCACAAGATTTGCTCATCATCCCAGCAGAAAGGCTTTCCAGATTTGCTCCATAGAGCACATTCTCTGAACGAGACAGTCTGTGTATCAGGGCAAGGTGTTCACGCTGAGCTGTATATGCAGAATTTGATTTGTCTATTTCCATAAATTTACTTTCCTCTGAATAAGAAGGGAGAGGGGAGGAGGAAAGAAGGATAAATCCACTGAAATTATCCCATCTTTTTTAAGCTCAAAGCTGCTTTCTGTCTAACCTTTCAAACATGCCAGCAAAAAAGATTGGCATAACAGATATATTTGTTTTGGTATCCTTGAGGATATCTAGGCCTTGGAGTGAGTGGAAAGGGTTTCCAATCTATTTCTTTCACAGAAAGTATACACTGTATTTAGATTTCATTTCTATGAATTATACTGCAAATTTGCTTTCCACAAAGACAGGTGGAATGTACAACCCTGTATAATTTAAACCTGAATATCTCTGTAAAGTATATGTTGTAAACATTCGGTGTATGAGAAATATCTGTCTAAGACTGAAACAGCCAGGTTGGTAGTTTCCTTCCACCACTCCAATATATGTATATCTGAGAAGACAGGAGTTCTACTGACATGCTCTCCTAAGTTCAGAGGGGCCAAGGAACTGGCTGCATGCTCTGAGTGATTTGCACAAGTAAAGTTGAGTAGGGGACCATCTTGGTGGCAATGCTTGCTATCTAATTTTCCACCTCTGTGTGAAATCTACTACTTGCTTAATGACATCTGGGCTCTGCTATAATACGAATCTATGCTCTCAGAAGATTTTATTTCCCTGAAACAAGATAGTGCTGGAGGAGGCATTGCTAATTTATTTAGGTTCTCATCTGGGGGACTGGAGAGGGGATTTGATGGAGATAGGGACAGCAGGCAATTGGAGACATGTCAGAAAGTAAAACAAGAACCCTGCTTGGTACAGGCAGGACAAATATGGGCTTTAATTCTGCTTGTACATGACAACTGACCTCCCATGGGTTTTCCTAACAAATATTAGCTTGAATGCAACTGTCTACAACATTACTCTGCGGCATTAAACCTAAGCTCCCTCTATCCTCAGTGACTTTGATCAGGGGCATTTGTTAAGGCATCAGAACGCTTAACCGTCCATAGTATTAGCACAGTCTGAGAGTTGCCATGGTGATTTCAAAGCAGGGGGTTGCTAGCAAGTTTTGAAGTGATGGTGACTTATACATCTGAACAGTGCAGCAGAAGGGTTTCCCTCATGCAGAAATAGCCTTATAATCTCTTACAGTCTCACTGTGGTGGCAAAGGCAGCATTTTGAACTACTGTCTATCATTGCCTTCACAAAGCCTTTTTTTCTGGGACAGCAAGCACATACTGAACCTCAGAAGCTGCAGTTACAGAGCTTGTGTAAGTCTGGCTGGTTTCTGTGATTTGAGGTGCTTGTAATCAGGACCTGGGTTATAATTTTCTTAGCTCTCAATCCTTTTGTTCTCTTCTATATGGAATGTAGTAATTTTTATTAAGAAATATTACCGCAAGCAAATGTGACACAGGAAACTTTAAGATTCACTACTAGGAGTCATTTTTATGCTACGAATCACAGTCCCACTAAGTTATGTTTGAAGCTACAGGAGCCCAAGCAACAAAAGGTGCCTTGAACCTAAATGTCATCCTAGCGCCTTTTTCCATGGTAACAAATTTGTGCAGGTGGAATTTCACTTTTCATGAAATAATTTTAGTGGGAAAGAAGAAATATATCAATCACCCTGTTATATCCCATGATATGATTTCATTGCCAACACTTTTACAGTTTTACTAGAGGAAGGACTATCACAGCAGATAAGGCATGACACTTGATTCTCCTGCTATGACTCACTGGGTCAAATATTCAGTAGTTGTAAATGATGATGATTGTGTTCAAGGCAAAGGACAAGTCCTCAGCTAGTGAAAATCTGTGTTGCTCTACAGAAGTCAAGAGCGACGACAGTTGTAGCTTAGGCTGTTATTTCTTATGCACCTGTTTCCCCATAGCCATCCTCACCCATCTTTACAGAGCATGCTGAGAACCGCGGATGAGAAGTGCGGTGTAACTGCCCTGGGTTGAGCAGAACCTTGTCTTACAAACTATGGAAAATCTGAAGTTTGAGGAGGTAATAGTCATATCTTCTACAGACATGGCAAAATCTAAGATAAGAGCAGCTAGCAGCTACATAGTTGAATGGGTATAACTGATGTGCTTTGGGTTTGGTGATTTTGTCCTGGGACTGAACCATAGGGTTGAACCCCTGTCTTATGCAAAGATAACCAGTTAACTAAATTCAGCTCCAGCATATCTGGGCACTGCTATAGTTATTCTTTGTGTGGAACATTTATCAGGTTACATTTGGGGTAAGTCTGATACGTTTCTTCAGAATTCTCAGAAGGTTTCCTGAAGGGAAGTGTAATCATGCTTTTTTTCAAATCTGAGTTTAGCTATATAGTTATTATCATCAGAGAACCCCTCTCCACCCCCTGCACACACACGGTCACATGCACACGCTGAATTACACTTACACAAGTATAACTTCCAGTGAAGCAGGAGACATTATTTTCTGCTCTGCAAATGAGAAACTGAAGCACAGTGAAACTGATGTGGCAGGTTCTGATTCTCAGTTTCACTGAATGCACCTTTCCTAAAACCTAACCTTGTCCTGTGGCCTGAATAACAAACATGCATTTATACCTCACCTGATGAATTTTGCCGAAGTTGCCTAGAATTCATCTGTGCATTGAATTTGTGCTGGGCAGAGCAGAGGTCCAGTAGATATTTACATGTCTTTGCTGTATCGGTAATGAAGGTGTGTTTCTTGCCACTGAAGCTGCTTTCAATCATGAATTTTTTTCTCTAAAGGGAAAAAAAAGCACAGCTTGCTTCATATATCAGTCATTACACTGAGGCACTGAACGTTTGTTTGTATAATCTTGTTGGTTTGTCCAGTTGTATTTATGCCTGGCTGCATGCCTTTTGGATGCAGTAAATGCCTATCATAAATTCAACAGTTGTTAGTGAGGTGTCTGTCATTGGGATCATTACTGCCCTATGTCAAAAGTCAAGAGCCTTTGGACGTTGACTGCATTGGGAGCAAGTTGATAGAACTGGCAAAATTTGGCCCTACAGATGTTAAAATGGTTAAACCAATTTAATGTAAAAATTAAAATATCTTCAAGGGGCAGAAGGGCCATTTTGGGAGAGCAAACAGGCTGGGAAATGTGTGAGGCAGGATGACCCCTACCCTGTATGATGGTAGGCTGATACGCCTCTGATGGCAGAACACCATTTAGAAGGGGTCACAATCTTGTCACCAATACTAGTTTCTTAACAGACTTCAATATACTACGAGAAGAGGATGGGAATAATAAGACCGGCAAAGAGGGAGACATGATCCCATGACCTGATGTAGGAAGGAAAACAAAAGAAAAGGGAGAGAGAAGTAAAAATGAGAGAGGAATGAATATGGAATATGCCATAAAGAGGTTTGACATAGTCTCTGTAATAGTCAACACCAGATTATTCAGTTTTATAGTAATTTGACTCCAGCCTTGGCAAAAAACTCCAGCACTAAACCTCACTAAGAACTGTATGCCTTGGGATCCACATCCAGCCTTGATTTTAGACTGTTTTCAAAAAGGACTTGCCTGTACAGAATGAGTCTAATCCTGGCTCTGAAGGCAAGAAAATCTATCAAAGTGACAGGCAGAAGGGGAGTAAAGTAGTAGAGTGGAGAAGAGATTCACTTGGTTCCAACTCACATGAGCTGAAATTCTCTCTGTTTCACGCCATTGGAATCTTAAACTGGCAATTCTTGTGTGATTTTTGACCTCATACACAATGATGCCTTTGGCACAGATTCCCAGGATGATATCCCCTCCTGCTCCTTTCTTCTCTTGGGACACACGATAGAATAACACTCCATATTCAGGAAGTTGCTGAGTCACCTTGTAGAGAAAAAGTACATTTACCATGCATTATTCAAAAAGAGACATGGGGAGAAAAGGTAGGTAGATGGGAGGGGAAATGGTTTTGAGTACGTTTACTGAATATTCTTTCACTCTGTCAAGAAACGTTTGGAAGCCCTTACCAAATTTTCATACCTACTGACTCACAGAATCATCACCTTACTTTGGTATGTCATAGAGCCATAACATGCATTCATTTTCCATGTGTAAAATTTAAATAACACTTTCCCTCACACCTCATTTGTAGAGGTAGGAGGATTATGTAGCTTCCTGCACAATATTCTAAACATTACAGTGGCACTGAGGTAGTCAGCATTACTTCTACTTGGCACTTGTGTGCATTTCTGAATAGAAATCCATGCAGGATTAATGCTGCTTGACTACTGTTAAACCTTGTTTCTTTCCATTTTCTTTTCTGTGTCTTTGTTTTCCTGAGCAAACCCAGAAAACACCAGGTACAGCAGATATGATGATCTTAGTAAAACTGCTAATACTTTGGTGCCAGGGCTACTCTGACATTGTTATGGGCTTCTGTGGTTTCCTTTCTACACTAGTGATGACCAGCTGGAAATCTTAATTGCAGCAACACCACAGCTCCCAGCCTGCAATGAACTGAGGTACATACGCCCATTCCTTCATGGCTATCATCTTTTAAAATCAGACATTACAAATTTCCATTGCCAAGAATTGTAAGTTATAGGGTTTGCTAAATTTTACCTCAAAGTACATCACCTAAATATAGTGGTGACTTTTGAGGGAATTTCACTGCCCCAGAATTCTCTTCAGTGCCAGACTTTACAGTAACAGACCTTCAGTGTTGCTTCTTTCTTGCACAGTGCTCATTGCTGGGTGAAAAGTTAAATAGGATTATACTCCAAGGGACTGAGGATGTGGCTTCTGCCCCTGACATCTAACTGTGCAGAGGATACCCTGAGGAACTCACCCAGAGCTTCTGGGTGTTGTTGCATGTCGTTCTACTTCCTGCACTCGGCCACAAAATGTTAAAATGTGACTCAGACCCTTTACAGAACTATGGAATATGAGGAGGGTTTTCCATCTTCTTTTGTTATCTGAAGATCAATATGAGTTTATTCTAAAACTTTTTTTTCAACCATGAATAGACATTTTCAGTGAACAAAATAAAACACTTTAAGAAGTTCTGGTTTTCGGAACAAATGTTCATGTCCTGAAAACTGGGGCATCTATAATCACTAGCTGAACCTGGGTTTTAATTTTTAATCCCTTTCATATTTGGAATTTGCATGTTATTGCCATGGGGGCTATCTTTCTCACTTTGTATGATGTGTTGACTCCTTCTACAGACTTATTCATTGAAACAGATACTAACAAAGCTGCTTTTCTTCATTGGATTTGCCATGCATGATGGGACTGTCATTAAGGCTAAGCTTCAATCTATTTCTTCAATTCCACTGACAGTTTTAGATGAGGAACTAACATAATTAAACAGCAACTGAACTAAAATGATGCTATAAATAAAAGCATGTGGCACTGCAGCAAAATGGCTACTGACATTTATCCATTATCTAATGTTTGATATTTTTCATTTGATGGAAAGTAGAGAAGTTTGGGGGAGAAGGAGAAATTAGGGGGGGGGGAATTAAATCCTACGTCATCGTGACATCCTAGAGCCCTAGAGAAATAGTCATGTGAGAAAATACTTCAGATAACTCCTTCCTCACTTCCAGGGGTCACAGGTATTTTTAAAAAAATAGTCACTACATGTTTAGAAAGTGGCTAAACAGCTGCTATAGTTTCAGAAGTCAAGAAAGTGCTTATTCCCATGTTCTATAATAATTTCTAATACATTCAGTAGCTGTATTTATAATCATCTGGAACCCGGACATGTTGGTAACGTGCTGAAAATTTGCATCAACCGTTAGGATGTTGAAAATACCCTGAAATGTGCATTAACCCTTTATAAACTATCGGTGAAAGGAAACCTGCCATATAAACGTGATGTAAGTTATTTAGAGTGACAGTATCTACAGCAGAATGAAATTCTGAGTTTTTTGTTGACTATTCAAATTTGTTCACCTTATCTAAAATCCACTGTATCAGGCAAGAAGGAAATAATAGACAATAGTAAATAGAGAGGGGCTTTCTACCTCAAAATAAATAAATAATGTTTGGGGTATGGCAAGTTACCTTTAAAAATTCTAGTTCAGCTTCATCCTCAAATAGGGAACGATTCATACGATGTAATTTAGCAAGCTCTCGCTGTACATACACCAGGGTCATTTTCTCTATTCGGCTTGCTGGAATGTAGTCTTCAACACGAAAATAGCTCTTCCCATGCATCTTTGGGAGAAAAAATGAAAAAACAAAAGAGAGAAGAGCATTTTGTTCTTTTTTGACTTTTTTTATTTGGTGCATTTCCATTTTCAGGGTGACCTATATGCTGAAGTCACCCTGTTGCCATTTCCTAAAAGAAGATGGGGAACAGCAGGTAGTGTCCTGAACAGCCGAATGTGCTTCTTGCACCTGTGCTCAGCCAGGTGCTCAAAGCACACGCTACTTCTCCATGCAGAGGGGAGAAAAGAGCTGGGCCTACAGTCTTGCACTCAGAGCTGACTGCTACAGCTGCATCACTACAACCTCCAATGGGGGACCCCATGCTGGGGTGGATCCGACCAGATGGATCAGACCACTGAGAGTTCAATTAATAGAGCTACACTGATTTATATAACTGAAGATATGCCAGAGAACATAAACGGGTATTTTCTGCACACTTCAAAGCTAGGATAACTAGTTCAGTTATACCATCAGCAACCTTCCTGTCTTTGCACCTTGTGGATCTGAGCCTACACACAAAATAGCTGTGAATTCTGGAGTGTTTATTTATTTTTCTCTTCCATTTTTTCTAATCTCTTGAAGCCCCTCTGCACATCCAAGCTGTGCCTATGTTGGAAATTTTCTACAGATTTTCTGGAGTTTCTTGGCTATGTTATCACTGATGAAGGACCGAGAGTCTTTCATCATTCTGCCATATTCTCTGCCAAATTCATCTGGCTCATTACTGCTCCTTAATCAGGCAAATTTTGTAATTTTTTAAATTAAATCTGAAATGTGATTACTGAAGGACTTAGCTGAAATTATGTGCTGTTCACATTTCTTCTTTAAACTCTATGTGACAAACAGAAGCTGCAAAAGCTGTTGAGAGAGACCTCTGAGAAATATTGTATTATTTATCCACACCTCAGAAGCATAATTGCCAAGCTCTGCCTGTAAAGCCAAAGCGCCGAGTTTCAGGGCAGTCTCATCATTGCAATATAAACGCTCCTCCAAAATATCTTTACGAAGCTGCAGGTAAAACTGATGCCTTGTCAATCCGTGCCTGGAACACAAAAGGGTTTAGGAACACAGGAGGAGCCTTGAATAGTCACCCTAAATGCTACTGGTTTTCTTGCAGTCAGCAGAACCATGCACTTACTGGATAACATTAAAGTGGTTGACAAAGAATTTTATCCTTAGAAAGAGTGTGAAATTAATGATGGAGGTTTTCTTCTTGGGTTGGTCATTCCAGCCATCTGGGGCCACTTTGTAGAGTTTGGTCTCCTCGTCCAGAAAGAAGAATTCTTTACCTGAAATGAGAATTTTGCGTTCTGTGATAAGTCTGGAGATACTTCAGAAACTCAAAGTTCTGCTGTCTTCATTCAGTGCATCACTAGCAATAAAAAATAAAATGGATCATGGATGTTAGTTGAGATTTACTTCTCTGTGTCATGGCTTAACTTACCGCTTCTTTGATGGAGAACTTAGGATAACAGTGTATAATTTAGGATTAAAATTGTTAGATGCTGGATTGGTGTGGTATCTATGGAATCACTCAAGAATTAATGGGGCTTGCATTCTGCTCACCATTCAGGTTCTGCAGCCCATTGTAATCCTCATGCCCTACACACAAGGTATGCTTCTTCCTAGTGCCTCAGCTGTGCTTGCTGTCAGAAATGAGCTAGGGACATGTGGGTCTTGTAGATGAAATAGCTGAGCCTGTAGTCCAATTTATATCTAGGAACAAAGACAGTCAGCCTTCCTCAGTGCAGTGCTTCCTGGAATTTCTGCTGGAGCTACATGGCTCAGTATTATTCCAGTACAAGGCTGGGACACAGCCTTTTCTGCATGAGACTATCAGCCAGTAACAGTATGGCTGTGCTGATGCACAGTCCTAGGGTAGACATGCTTTACATCAGTGTAGTACAGTTTAAACCAACATACCTTACTTTTGCTTAAGCTTTGGACCTGCTTTCATCTGAGGATCTTAAAGGATCTTACTGGAATTCATTAATAAAGTGACTACAAAGGCACTGAGGGAGAGAACTGTCACTGTAGTTAACTGTGTCTCATTACCTTTCAGGTAAGCCAAGCCAAAGTAGAAATGTTCCACCAAGTTTGCATACGCCACCACGGTGTTGAAAACATCTCTTGCCTTGGACTTGATGTCACATTGCACCTCAAGGCACTGCCCGTTGAGTAGAATCACATTGAGATTCCTTTGGGACAAATAGGATTTCCCTTTTTTAGTCTACGAACATGTAACAAAGAGTGAAGAATGAGTGCCAAGCACAAACAGTGCAAGTTCCACCACTTTTTATTACTGAGGTCCCCTAGTCTCCTGTCTCTACATAACCTGATGGAATTGGTCACAACACGATGCTATTCTCTGCCTCCCTTCTCATAAATTAATATCCCAAATATTTCTAATTTTTAAAAACCCCAGGGAATCCCAACAAAACAGCTGAGCATACTCAGACTCTACACTCACGAGGGTTATTCTAGATTTGAGGGTATTTCCAAACTTTCTTTGCCCCCATTTTTACTGCTGTATGCTGTCAGCCTTTTACCTTATCTTAATGAAAGGTAGAAGATGAGCCTGCAAACTGGAGTCCAATACATTGGCATTAGATGTCACATTGGATATTTACTGTATAATCTTCGTCTCAAAAGTCTTGTGCTAAAGTTCTTAGCTGAGAAGGATAAATTAAGCTATTTTCACACCAACAGAAATAACTACGTAGCACTGAGAATTAAATGCCCTCCTTTCAAGTCTCAATACCTCTTCAGGAACCCTAACTTGGTTTGGGAGGAGGACGTGGCAAGAACACTGGGTTGGGACTCGGATGAAACTTACAAACAGCCCCAACTAAAAGGTCACTAGATTAGTTCTAAATTCTTAATGTTCATACTTACCACAATTGATCCAGGCAGCTGTAAGGTCACTGGTGGTTCACTAGACAAAATAATAAATTCTGGACCTGAAAACTGTAAGGAGGCAATTCAGGAATTTAATAAATGTCTCCTTAATGTAATGAAGATCCCAAACACCAGTACCAAGGAAACCCATTTCTGTTGATCTGCATGCTGTAGCTAATTGACTTCAGTGTCTGATAAGGTGCAAATGCTGATTGAAGACTTCTCTCTGTTTGGAGTCTCTCCTGTGTGGACTCTCTGGGGTCTAATTAGGGGTAAGCTCATACTGAAGCCTTTTCATCTGTAAAGGCCCTTAACCAAGATCCATTTCCTTTGCAAGGCACCTATCTTCACTTACAGAAACTTAATTTCTTCTGAGACCTTTTCACATTTGATTCCCATGTTACTATGAGGACAGTCACAGACATGCACACACATACATATACACCACTGTGATTTCATAAGCCTAGCTTCCATAGGGAACCAGACCAAAATGCAGAGCTGCTTTCTTCCCTGTAATGAAGGTCGACTGATATTTCTTATTAGCAGACAGTGTATTCTTTTGCTTCAACTTCAACAAACTGTAATAGCACAAGATGCTTTTTTTTCTTGCTGAGCATCTACCTTGAGGAATTTTGCATATTGGTTTTTTTTCAGGTTCATCTATGCTTTTAGATCCTTGAAGCAGACAGAAATAACTAAATGTCTGCAAGTGGTAAGATGTGGATCCTTCCAACCATTCTCCATGACGTAGTACCTAGACCTATCTAGATCTTTTTTTAAGAAAATTTATGGTTTGTTCATAATACTAGTATTGTCCTGCCAACAGACAATGCAGTTTTGTATCACATATAAAGAGGGACTAGCACTTTGTTGTAACAGTTGCTGGACTCCTTTTGAGGAACTCCATTATTATCCCATTAAAAATCATATTAACAAAATTTAAAACTAAATTTACATACCAAAAGATAATTTCCCAAAATATCTAACTGAAACTCTTGATCATAGTTCTGCCACTGGTCAGTCTTGAGCTTGTGAGCTGGGCACAGGTGAAAGGACTCACCAGCCTGAAATCTGTCCCTTCTACTTCCACAACAGAAAACTCCATGGGCAGCAGCACCATGGAGTTTTCTGTGATTCGGTTATTTTGGGATTTTTGTGATCCAACTGCCAAAGAAACATTATCCTTCCCATTTAACAGAGTCCTGCAACAAATCAGCAACTAAAAATAGATGCTTAGGTGAACTATTGGTTTGGCACATTCACTGCTAGCCTATGCTTTCTGTCCAGGCATACACTGTAAAAAACATTTAAGTCCTTTGAGCACCATTGACCAGCAAGGGTTTGGGTTTAGTGTCTCTGCAAATGTTTTTGCTGTTCTGAAGCTCCTGTCAAAGTGGTTGATGAAAGCAGTCCATATGGTGTTTGATGCTTGCAGAAATCACACGTGTAGGTCGGTAAAGGTTCGATTATAAGTTTTTGCTTAGTCTTTATGGACAAGAGCTTTCACTGCCTTCAGTTTTGAGTTATCACAACTGGATCATGTCTAATTTGGAGTCTGTCAATTTAGAACACTCATCTAATGAGATGACTTAGCAGTTAATATGCACATCACTGGTGAATGACAACTGGATGAGAGGTTTCTCTTTAGTGATATTTACATTTTGAAATCAGCTTATATGTTTTTCATTAGTCACCTTTTCCTTCCTGTGAAACAAACATTTCTGTGATGCAGCAGCTGCTGTGTAGTCCTTTGTAGACACGGAGAAAGTGGAACCTAAACTTAGCAGGTTCTGTCTGCTGTTCTTCTGAGTTCCACCAGGGATTTCTTCTACGGCACTAACTGACCTTCAAAGGAAATGTCATAGTGAGCAATATAAATAACATGCAATCAAAACAACACAGACTTGAGGACAAAGAGTGTAAAGTACATTGACTGGCAAAATATTATGAAATCCAGGGCAATGTAAGTTATAAGTTGTTAAATGTTTCTTTACAGAAAAAGGAAAATTATATTACTGATGATATTACTGATGCCCTTTATAAATAAATCTAAACCATGCTTTAATTGAATAATAGTCTTTTTTTCACTTGGTGAGCCAGATCTAGCTGGTTTAAGTCTGGTGAAGCCAACAGGCAAAGAATTTAGCCCCATGCCTTTCTGAGAATTCTACACGATGAAGTCAATTCCTCATTTCTTATTTTCTGAAGCAAAAAAGCTTCAGAAAACCATAGCATTTGTTGTTACATTATTCAGAATTTCCCAGAAAAGGGAACTAAATTATTTGAATACTAATTCATTAGAATAAATTAATGCCTTACGGAACTGAGGGAATTTTCAATTTAATTAAGAGAAAGATGTGTGAAATCTCAGCTCAGAAAGCTGTCGTTATACTATACTTTTAACCTATAAAGTTATGGTGTTTTCCACACAAGCAGGCACATGTATGCTTAGAATAAACTTAAAATATAATATATACTCTTATCAATGAGGAAAGAATGATCATGTGGTATAGAAGGAAAGTTTTTTTTGAGGTGGATTTTTATTAATTATATTTTCAACAAATGCCAAAGTCACATGTAAGATTTTTTGTTATCCCAAAGTTTTATCCTTTTCTTTTGCATGTTGCGGAGTTGCTTCAGGAAACTGTTCAGGGAGTTTCAAAAGGTTTTTAACGAAGTTACTGGAGTAGTTGCTTATCTCTTCTCCCTGGTATCCAGTGACAGGACACGTGGGAATGGTTCAAAGCTGTGTCAGGGGAGGTTCAGACTTGGTATTAGGAAGCATTTCTTGACTGAGAGGGTGGCCAACCACTGGAACAGGCTTACTAGAGAGGTGGTCGATGCCTCAAGCCTGTCAGTGTTTAAAAGGCATTTGGACAACGCCCTTAATAACATGCCTTAACTTTTGGTCAGCCCTGAAGTAGTCAGGCAGTTGGACTAGACAATTGTTGCAGGTCTCTTCCAAGGTAACTATTCTGTTCTAGTCTAGTCTAGTCTACTCTCCTCTCCTCTCTTCTCCTCTCCTCTTTCTCCTCTCTTCTGTCCTAGTTTGTATTCCTCTGTCTATAAAGATATCTAGACATTTTTGTTTCTATCAACACAACCTCATAAAGATCAACATTTAACTAAGACATATGCCTAAAGATGACCTGAAGATACTTTTGTGCATATAAAAATACTATTAGCTCAAAACCCAAGATGGTGTATTAAGACAGCTTTCTTTTCCTGTGGAAAACACTTCCTGTTATTAGTCCTGCAAGGTGAGAGATGCCAGACTTGACAGCTGTGTCTTCTTTATATATAGCCCTGCATATACTTACAAGCTTAACTTTATGAGATGTAAATTATGTCAGTTGGACTGCTTACAGAAGTGAGCATGATGATATTAGTAAGTTTTATAGATAGTAAACCCATCACTAAGTTTTGTGTTGCTGTCCTCCTAGATGGGAAACTGATGGTTTCCAAAGTAATTATTTCAACTCCACTGTTTTCATGGTACTTACAATAGGATGGTGACCGTGGTAGAAATTCAATTGCAGATGCTTACAACCAAAAGTGGCGTTAACAGTCCCTGAAGTTCTATGGGAAACAGCTTGCTGGAAATTTGGAGAAGAGAGTTCCTCTTTCAATAGAGGAGGGGAACATTTTCTTGGCAGCATAATTTTAGATCAAGGATATCAAGATGATACCCAGGTTGGTAGTCAGAGGCATGGCAATTGCTCCAAAATACTGAGTAAACAAATCTTCTGTTACTGAAATCATTACCAGGTGTGTGATGCATATATAGATGTCTGTATACACACATATGTGTGTATGTATGTGTGTGTACAGGTAGACAGAGAGTTCTTTCTTCACAAAAGCTGCCACTATCCTGCAACCTGCTTGTAGTTCTTTCTTATTGCAGATTTAGAGGTGTACTGGGGTATCTCATTTCGCTCAGATTATCGTAGCTGATTGATCAGGAAGTTCAAACTGTTTACTTGGGATACATTTAACTGGGAGTTGATCTAAATGGAGCATTTCCTGTGGGCCTGAATTACTCATGACATGGTTAAAAAAAGAAACTCCTGTTTAACTAGATCAAGAACTCAATTTAAGTGAGATGTCTGTAGGGATTACATGGTATTTAACTATGGGTTTCTGGTCTTTGTAGTGCCTAGAGGGTAACAGTACTTACATCTCTTGTTCATTTGGAAACAGCCATGATTACAGGTGCACTATGCTAACACCCAGTCTAGAAAACTCTTGTTTGGCAGCAGTGGTGTTCCCCTGGATTTTGAAAAGGAGTTAGTATCAGCTGTACAATTCTCAGCTTTCCTTGTCTATGTACAGGGCTGCTGTACATGCCTTGGCTGAAACGAGGCTAATCCTCATGACAGAGCAGAGGTCTTTACTGCTTGTGCCCCTAGGTTACCTTTAACTCTTCAGTAAACAGGTGGTGCAGGGCTGGAAACGGTTGACACAAGTGAGACAAATCAATCTAAGAACTGAGATGGAAATGCAAATAATCCACTGAAAATGATGGATCATCTACATGGTCTGTCATAATCACTCCAGAACACATCAAGCCTCTTTAATGTGACAGCAACGCAAGACTAGATCCAAAATCTGAATGTAGACAAATACGAACTCTGCAGAATGCCTTGCCAATGAAAGCAACGACTGTTCATACCTTTTCAACAGGTTTTTCTCTTCTACACTCTCTGTGGAGCTGCTTTGCAGTTGTTTCAGTCACAGCAAGCTATTGCTGCTTACCTGTCTGATTCTGATGGAGACAGGCTAGGGGCAGCTGTTCTGGGAGACCAGTGACATCTGGCAGGACGCAGTGGTAAAGAGTAAAGGTGGAAAACTTCAGTGTGCTTGTTTTGTACGGATTGTTCAGGGCCCAAGCTCCATTTCACTAGAGGATTTGGACTGTTTTGCTTGGAGCTGAACCGAGACTAGGTTCACTTGAATTCTACATGAAGAGTATCTATTATCAAAACAGGTTCAGATGGTGATCTAGGCATTTTCTGATAATGACATTGCCACACTAGTTGTCTGCTTGACTTGGTAATAAAACAGCTTCCATCTTTTAGGAATATGAGTTTTGATTACCTGTTTATGAAGAGCTTGTAGCTACTTTGTGTCCTTGACCCACTAAGGCTGGGGTCCCATGACCTGTGTGTCTGTGGAACTCTCCCTGAAATGAATAAAGGAAATTTCACAACTGAAGTAATTGTAGCAGCACTCAGCATCGGATCTTGGGACAATTACAACAAAGAGGAAATTTAGACTGGCTACTTTATGTGTTGCTCTTGGGCGTGTCCGTGCTTGGGCATGATAAATGGCTATTTGATAAGACTAAGTGAATACTACACCAGCAGTATACCCAGTTCTGTAGTTATTGTTACTTCCTCTTCATAACCCTTCATGTGAATGTAATTTGGAAAATAGCTGTGTAGCTACAATGGCTGTTATTTCTGTATGTATGGGGGTAATTTGTGAAACAGCTTTTGCTCTTCAGAAATTACCCCTAGTATTCTTTGTTCTTCTATTTCCAGGCATAAAATTGGTGGGGGGGGGGGAAGCCATGAAACTTTTCTGACTTAATCAGAGTAGGATATAAAATCACTGAAATGAAAACTATTTGTAAATATTCCACTGGTTATTTGCTACATTCAATACATTGTGAATGTTGTTCCATCATAAAAATCTGGTGGGAATATAGGATGGTTTGTGAGTCATTAGCAAATCAGATTTGTAAAATTTTTCACCCTCAGTCACCTCTGTTGCTACAGAAAGGATAGGCATTGCTTTGTCCAAATATATGAAGGCTGAAATTTAGAGGTAGAACCAGAAAAGGTTATGCAAGTGGTAGTTCCATGAACATTTCTTCTAGCAGCAGATATGTTTAAAATGCTTTAGGGAAGGGTGGAAGGTTAAATTTTCTTCACTTGGATCATTTTGTTATCTTATTTGAAGAATTGCATATCAAACTATTACATAGGCAGAATGATCGAGGTGATAAGATGAGCTATGTGGAAGCAATCATTTAGGTCAGCTTTTTCTCCAGATAAAATATCCATGAACTATACCCTGAGACCTCGCTCTGAATTCCAACATGAAAACATGACATTGAATTCTACTGTACCAACCACCAATTACGATTTTAAAAACTAGAAAATCTACAGTCACATTGCTAGAATATGCATAAACAGGTTTTTTTAAGCTGCAGATGGTAGTGACAAAATGTGAGATTTGAGATAAGCCAAATACTTAGGGCTAGTTACCAAAGTTAAGATTCAGTCCTGTGTTCTGAAGCTACATGCTTTTTAATGAGAAAGCCTTGCAAAATTCTCTGCTTACACTATAGGTTTCACATAATTGTATAAATATACTTTGACAAGCACATAAAATTCCCCTTAGTTTTTCTGTCTCAGCTATTATGACAGTGGGACAAGTTGGCTACTTTCAGTGGCCAGACTGCCGTGCTTTGATCACAAATCCAACACGTTCCTGATGTTTAACTAACATGTGGCCCTCAAAGAAGTTGATCCTGTAGATGATTAATTTATTATATTGTAAATGAGCTTCTAAAGTACAGTCTGGATAGAGATATTGATCTCCCTTGATATTGGTGCTCTGTTAGATGTTAATTCTTTTCAGAGAAGAATGCATTTTTCTAATACATTATCTCATGAAAGAATGCCTGTGGCAAACAAGCTGTCACATTCTGTGTTTTCTCCTGTATTTTTAGAGTTTTGTCTTACAAAATCCTGAGTACGAACAGCTACCAATATTTCAGTGGAGACTGAGACATGCACGAATTCACTGGAATGAGCCTTTGTCAAATTTATGACCAAAATTTTTTTAAAAAGGACTTACAAAACAGGCTCCTGAGTTTACTTTCACTATGTGCCACTAGGTATGTGACTGACACGTATGCATCACATAGGGAACAGCTGCAATCTCAGGTTTTTATTGCTGCTGATATCGATTGCAATTCTGGAGCTTCAGAAAGGAGGAGAGTATCCTTCAGGAGGAGAGTATCAACAGCAGTTGTATGAGTCACCTCACCTTCCTCATCCTTGGGGCTGAGAGGCTATTACATATTGGTGTTTTTTCCCCAGGATATATCCACATTCTCTCTGTGAATTATCTCCTGGCAGACTTGTGATAATGTGGTGTGCACCCAGTTTTTTTGCCATCTTTCCTAGGGAAATTAGTCCCTTGAGATCATGCTCTATGTCTTTAATTTTTGCCTAGTGAATTTTAAACCTTTCAAATTTGGAAGAGTGTGGGTAATATGTTCCTATGAATTGCATAACAATCAGCAGTTGGTTATCATAAACCCAAATGAACACACCCCAGTGAGAAAAAAAGCAAGAACTACTCAACAGTTTTCTGTTATTTATGGCATCAATGAACTAACCAGTTGGTGCGCATGCCTTGTTGCACCATAACTAATGTAGTGGACACTATGGTTATTGACTTAGGGAAGACATTTCTGGGATAAAAAAACTACACATGCTTACAGAGCATGTTTGAATCCATGCCACAGCATGACCTAGTACTTCGTTTCTCATGGAGGCTCATAGATGGAAGAAGTAAACTCCAAAGTACAGAAGTAAACTTCCACCTTTGGGTCTGGAAACTCAGGAGAAGTGCCTGAGGCAGGATGGAAAAAAAGGTTGAAAGCAGATGGGAGGGTGGGTAACTGTGGAATGGAGAATAGAAATGGGCAGGAGCCAGAGAATGGGGAGCTGGCATGGTAAGCTTAGTTTTCTAGGAGACATTGATGACGTTTGGTAACAGGAACTTTTTGCTCTTGGGCAGTGTGAACGTCCTGTCTAGGTGTCCCTAGCTCAGACTCCAGTTTAAACATGAAGATATACATGCACAGCAGTACTCCCCTTCCTGCTGAGTTCCCTTCTTTGCTTCATAGTATCCCCCTGAACTGTGATTTAAGTGGCTTGGGAAGGACCCTGACTGATGTCTACCACAACGTCTTCACTGAATGGATCCTCTCCCAAACAGTTTCTTTCATGTTGTTTCTGCCATAAAAGGATTGAAGGTGGAGCTAAAAGTCCAACTCTTATATCTCTGGACAAAGTAAATCAAAGGAGCAGCATTGCAACCTGGCATTTAGCACAATGAAAACAACATGCTGAGCAGGAAATACACAATGGCTTTAGGACAAAAATGAAAAGAAGACAAAGGGTTGTTTGGTTGTTTTTTTTTCTCTAGACTTCAGGTTTAGTCCCTTTGTTTTTGAATGGGCTTGAAGAAACATTAATCTGCACCATTCAAGTCTCAGGTATTATTCATCGATTCAACTGATTTCAGTGCTGCCATCTTGATATTGCCCATCATATGCATTTGTAGGCTAGCTCCACTGTTTTTCATCTGTTTCAAGGCCTCATGTGCCAGAAACACGCTGTCAGGCTTTGTCTGTGATCTGCTGAACACCTTCACCTGGCAAAGGGGGCATAAAGCAAGAAAGAGGTGATGGTGCTGCATGGTAACCAAGGAATATATAGCTTTACAGTAGGACACAAGTAAAAAGGAATCTAGTATAAAAGGATCTTTCTCCTCTGCAGGTTAGCACAAATACAATTCCCTAGTTACATAACCACAAGTGCATAGGAGTACTTATCACCTGACCATACGTGGGTAGTCTCACATTTCACAGGACAAAAGAGATGAGTACATAATTCATAAACATAATCTTTCAGGAAAATCTTACCTCTCCTGTGTCCTCGGTTAGACAGTATCAAAGATGTACTTTCAGAAATACTATTAGAGTCACTGTAGTCCACAGAGAGTTGTCTGTAATCTTCTGTTGACTGACTATAATTCATTAATCTGGACCCTTTGTCTGGAAACAGAAAGGAAATACGGTGAATCACATACTTTAATTATAAATCATTGTATCTGCATGATAACATAATAAATAACATTTGGCTTGAATAATTTTTATATAGTCCATGTCTGGCTGTCTTCTAACCCTGACTTCAATTCCTTAAGGACTGAGGAAAGCTTGGTAACTTCATTCTGTTACTTTCATAATCTTATTCTGACCCAAAATAGTTCTCATAGTTCTCCTCAACCATTCCAAATAAACCAAATCTCATATATTAGTTCTATTCTGCATGTTTAACTGAAAGGTTACAAAGTACAGATAACCTGCGAAGTTCTCCATCCTTATATTCTGAGGCCCAAAACCTTGAGCTATAAAGTATTCTTTCTGTGTGCTGGATGGACAGTGCTCAGACACTCTCCACTACCGGAGTCAGCTGCAGAAATTCCATTAAGGGATCATCCTATGTCATTAGGAACTACGTATTTCTGTTGCACCCTAACTTTACTTTGGTTGCATTGTCTCTTGTCCTTTTCCAGAATCTCTGATGGTGATCAATTTTAATTAAAAAAAAAAGAAGGAAATGGAATGCTGCCTTGAAAAGTGTGGCTCTCACGTTCTCTATGTAATCAGCATCCTGATTCATTAAAGTCCTTAAGCAAGTGTAAGCCACATGACCTGAATCCCTAGAAAACACAGAGATCACCCCAGATACGTAATCACTAGAACCAGTAGAAGGGAAATGGCAGGAATTTGTGGTTAATAGGGGGTTAAAGATGGGACCATCCCTTTTGACAGCAGCAGAGTTTTCACCAACTTACGCAAGTGTGAATCTACAAGCTCAATTTCTGAATGAGTGAGCAAGCCAATATGATTTGAGAGGTGGTTTGTCTGTATGTTTTCAGAAGAGTTTCCTTTTCTTATGACCAATAATACCTAATAGAAATGTTCCACAGGTGTTTAAGTGTGTGTTTAATTCTAGCTGAAGTTAATGGAACATATATGTGATTTGCTGAATAGGAATTGCTTTGTTCATATGCCTAATGTTGAGCATATCCAAAAAAAGCCTGCACAGCTTGGGCCAACGTTCCCCTTGCCCCAAAATCAGAGATTTCTGTTGAAGTGAACAATACAATATAAAGACTAGAAAAAAGAACTATCTGAACCTGAAGTCGACATTTAGTTACAGTTAGAGAATTACCCTGAGGCATAATAAAATCTTGATTTTAGTCAAATGAAATGTGAAATTAGTATATGCTGGTTTATTTATATAGTGAGCAGAATTTGGCCTTGTGTCTTGAAATCCCTCCAGCAATCCATGTGTGAATTTATAAAACATCTTTTGAATAGAAAAACGGAACTAAAATCAAAAAGAAACCACAAATCTTTGCTTGACTAATCAAATAGAAGGATGAATATATATTCCTTAATGGCAACAGGATAACTCCACAGAATCCCACTCTTTACTTTCGAAAATACACTGGAGTATACCAAGTACAAAAGCAGTTTTGAAAGTAGTTTTGTTTTTTATGCACAGGTTTTATGCAAAGTGCTTTACGAGTTGAATCTGTGCAAGCCGATTTGTTATCATTGCTTCGCAGCCCTCAGACTACTGCCCTTTGAGGAAATAAGGAACAGAAACTTTGCTGTCTTGCCTCAGAGTCTTTCCATTATGAAGTCTTTTATATGTAAAGCAATAAATATCCTATCCAACACTACATGTAATCACTACAGCATGAAATTAAACAATTCACCTAGCTTGGGAAAGACTCAGAAAAGACTGGCCATATCCTTATTATACAGTTCAGATTATAAGTTTTTCTTTACCTTGGTGAAAATTCATCTGGGAGGACAGTGGTGAGGTGTCTGATATTTTCTCATGCAGTCTTTTCCTTATCACATGACTCCTGTTAAGCTGAGAGGCTGTGCTGTCGTCAGTGACTACCCGCTCTACCTAGAAGACAGTAATACTGCAAGTCAATGTCATATGATATGCGGACTTCAGACTCTCATACTGAAGTGATCTTTGCCCTCTGCTTGTCAGAGGCTGCTGATTTGCTTGGCATAAGCAACTTCGTCTTCTCAGATTAACACAGGGCAGGATTGAGTTTTGATGGCTTCATGCTCTCATGCTAGCTGTGTTTAAGAGGGGACACCCTCTGTTACAGTGGGAAATAGAGTAATAGAGAGCGCAAGGGAAAAGGTCATCTCAGAACGTTAATGAATACTGGTTGAAAACAGAAAAAAAATATTTGCAGTATGTTTTCTTCCAGTTTCATTCAGTATGATAACAAAAAATGTTTGTTGATATTTCGATTCTTGAAAAAGACTCAGGTGCTCTCTTATTAAAGACTTCACGTGGTCAGGCTTGATTGCACAGTAAATGTTCAGCGCCACTCAAGGACGATGAATGAAACTCTCAATATGATATAAATGTGATTTCTTTGGATTTCACAAAGAAAGTCTGAAACTAGAGTGGCAATGGGGAAATCTTTTCTCTTGTGTAAAGTCCATTCCTTTGGCCAATATGAAGTCTCTGTAAAGGTATGATTGCTTCAGTATTAACCAAAGAAATGAAGATACTGTAAGCGCAAAAGCAGGAGTGTAAAAGTGGTGTGAGAGACAGCTTCATTCCCTCATTTGCTTGCACACATGCCCACTCAATTTCCTGCTTAGAAGTCTAGAACCAAATCTCACTTCCTTAATTCATACAAGCATTAATTTCAGGCAGATGTTCACCTGTATTCCATGTTGCTGCTCACCTCTCTCACTAAAGAAAAGCAGATGATTACAGTATGAGAGTAGTACTTACCTCACTGACACTTCCCACAGCAAACTGGACCATTTTCTTTATGTAGACATTTGCTGGTAAGAAAGCAGATTCCTTCTGATGTGCCTCACAGGCTTCCAGAATTGATTCAGGAGAAAGTCTTTTATGTGGCAGATCTTCACACAGTGTCAGCAAGAGCGTGTGTAGTTGGTCACTCAGCTGGAGGGACTGAGTCAAAATGGAAATACTGTTAAATGACATCTCCCAGTGATCTGAAATCCTGTGTAAACTGGGACCAGGAATTTTTGTAAGCCTTTCACCCTGGTTGAGAAATGGGCACTGAATTCCTTTAGACTTTGGGAAAATTCCAGACAGGCAGCATAACAGCACTAAATGGAGCCTCTAATGGGATCCAAGATAGCCTTGGAGGGAACTGGCATCTACAAGGAGGGTCATCAGCCTGTATAGGGGCTTCTTGGTGACAGACAACAGTTCAGTCTGCTCCACAGCTTTGCTAATTAGACATTGAATCTTAAAGATTCATGCAAGTAAGACATGTGGCAGCATTAGCTTCAAAAAGGTGAGGAGTTATACTAGCCAAAATTGTTGCCATAGAGACCAGATACTTAAATTTTAGAGTCATTTAGCTTATAGAGCCTTTTCTCATAGACCATTTATACCCATGAACGGGAGGTTAAATCTACTAAAAGCTTGTATTCTTCAAATCAAAAACATGCAATCAAAAGTATGGATATAGAAATGAAGCAAAATGTGTGCTACAAGTCTTTGAAAGGAATCTGGGTAAGCAAGAAATGCAAAATTTCAACTAGCAGAGATACTGGTAGAATTTGTTCAGAAATAAGGAGAGTTATTTAGTTTTATTCCAGCATCCCATTCTTTGAAAAAGCACATAAATGTGCGCAGCACCACAGTCGTGCCGACATGATGTTTTTCTTTTAGCCCTTCCTATCTTAGAATCCCAGAATCATTTAGGTTGGAAAAGACATTTAAGATCATCAAGTCTAACCATAAACCTAACACTGCCAAGTCCACCACTAAGCCATGTCCCTAAGTGCCACATCTATAATACCTCCAGGGATGGTGACTCAACCACTTCACTGGGCAGCCTGTTCCTTATTACAGTCTTGGAATAAATATTCTTCACTCTTAAAAGCAAGGTACAATACATCTTAATGGGAACAATTCTGGTTTTTGAAGAAAAAGGGAAAAAAAAAAGGAAAGTAAAGATGAGGTCTAACTAAATTCCTGATTTGGATGAACTGGTATTTTTGGAGAAGCCTGAACCTTGTCACAAGCTTTCCAATTCTTTCTAGTGGTCCAAAATACAAAGCCCCTCTTACTGAGATTTCAGATTATGCCTCTCAACCTTTGAACCTACTAACATAAGACGGAATAAAAGAAAACAAAAATGTTTGTGTTACTGGCCTGGTTAGGAGGAACCTGGTAGTCTACTGACCAATAGAGGGTCATTCCTAAGGAATACACCAACATCTGTCAAAACAGAAAAGAAAACCCTTTACGAAGTCAACATTAAATACAGAAAAGCCTTATTATTAGAGAGACCATCTTTTTGTGTCTTTGGTCACAAAATGACAGAAGGCAAAAAGATAATTTTAAAAAAAGAACTAGACTAGAGGAAACATATATAAAAGTACAATACTCTTGACTTACGGATTTATGGCTTATGGACTGGATAGCAAGCAATGAGTATTGCTCAGCTGGAGGGGCCAGAAGTAGGAAAAGAATTTGAACTCCTTTCTTAGTTTTGAAGTTCTCCCGCTGGCAATTAAAGCTCTCCCCTACCTGTGGGACTGACTAGCAGTCGTGTCCAGGAAGAGGATTACTGGAGTGAGGGCCATCTATTCCAAAGCTTCGTATTTCTGCATAGCGTGTAAGTGATCAGTTATGTGGGAGTCTGAAACTACTGTGTTCTGCCTGAGGGAAGTATGCACTGATGTGGTCCTAGTGGTATTTAAATGTTTTAGGTAACTGAGTGTTGTATCTTACTGTCTTGCCAGAGAGACTCATTTGGCAGGGAGAAGAAAAGTAAATTGTTAACAAAGCTGAACATATTTCTGACTTCCTGTGAGTGCTTCCACTCTGCCATTACAATTACCATATCTGGTCAAACATCATGTTCATAGAAACAGTCTTCCTTTCCGTGGGCCTTTGCAAATAACACATTTCTGCAGACCTTGAGGACTGATTTCAAAATTGATTTTGATGTTGACATGCATGCTAATCTAATGGTAAGCTGCAAGACACATGCAAATCTTTCTAACTGTAGCCTAATTTGTTTAGTGTTATTAGAAATAGAGTTTGACCGTAGATACCTGGTATGCTGCATTAAAACCCACAAGCTTATCTTCATGAAGTACTGTCAAGATTTATTTTGTAATACACCTCACCTTTGTTAGTCCAATGCGCTGGTTTTTACTTTGTCTGTGGAGCAATTCTGGTGCACTGAAAGGGACAGCTTCCGTCTGAGATGCATTGTTTTGAAAGGACAAATTTCCTTCAGCGGACAGTAGTACTGACCATGGACAAATCACACAGATGGCAGGGTCTGAAAAATGTTGAAGAAGATAATGGCGTACTTAGTGTTTAATTCACTGCGCTTAGAAAATCGTATTGCTGGCATCTCACCTGGATAGCCAAACTCATCACTGACGTTTCCTGGAGATGTACCCAGAAGTCAGTGGAATCATGTTCATTTATGCTCCCTGATTTTGTCATCAGTGACGATTAAAGACTTGATTTCTCTCTCACATCATTTCACACACATACACAATATACTGATTTCAATGGATTTCTGAAGCCTTAGAAAAGGCAGAATTACATCCTATGTGCAGATTCTGGAGATCTTGACATTTTTGGTAGATGTTTTTATACAAAGCACAAAAGAATATCTGAAGAGTAGAACACTCCTTCCAGTAAAGCATGAATACTTTGAAGCTGGCATTTGCAAAAGATCTTAAGTTAGCTTCTGTTAAGTTGCATGACCATGGTACAAATCTCTACTCTGTGGTGATATTTTTTTGTTCTGTGTGCTGCTTATAGTCAGTCAGCTCTGCATTTTAGCAACCTCTCTTTCAGGGTACTGTCTAGCAAAGCCAAGTTACTTTGCCAGAAAGTCAATGTCAGGAGTCAGTATCTTTTTAGTTCCATTGTACCGATGAAGAAACTGCTGCAGAGCCTGGCTTTGATGACTACACCGTGTCAGTCAACAGAAGCTGAGGTAGCAGTAGAAACAAACTTCCCAAGTCCCAGTGCTATAACCTACTAAGCTTTTCTTTAAGTGGAAACATCATTTCCAACTAACCTGAACTTTGGGATTTTTTTTACCAGAATGCAAATATGAAAACCATCCAAGCTAAAACTTAGACTAGATTCTACCAGTAATGTGAACAGCCATGACATTTTAGCATTATTCACATTCAGTCTTTCTGTCTGCATGTCAGTTCTGTTAAAAGAGAGGGGATATTTTAAAATAAAGTGTTTTCAAATGATAAATGTAGACTGCTAAACCTGACAAGGTCCTGACGACACTAATAGGCCTTAAAGGCCCTGACCAGCCTCACTCGGGACCCATCCCCATCCTCTGCCCATAGCGCCAGGCTCCAGTTAAGCTCAGCCTGGGGCCTTGAGTCCCTGCCTGAGGTATGGTGTAGGAGTGCCTGTCTCCAGCTCAGCCACAGCCATACCTTGCCTGACTGTGGACCCCATTGATCCTGACCCACAGACCGACTTCCCAGCCTGACCTCAGACTTGCCTTGTCACTGTGGACTTGCCTGCTGATCCAGGGCTGTCTGACCCTGGTTGTTCACCCCAGACCTGATCCTGACTCAGCTTCCCAGCTTGACCTCAGACCTGCCTTGTCACCACAAACTTGCGTGGTGGTCTGGATGCTCAGTTGTCAACCCCAGACCTCCCCTGCCCACCTTCTTTGGGTGCTGTGGGATAGGACCTTGGCTGGCACAGCTCCTGCCCTGCCACCCTTGTAACCGTGCTGGCCTGGGCTCCCTGTCCCTTAGGGAACAGCTTGCCCCTGCTGTTCCCTGAAAAAAATCTGTTTGAAGTTGTCTCAGTAACGGACAGGATCCTTCCTGTAAAGGGCTGAGTACTTATAAAAAATACCACTGCAGAAATCCACTGAGGTCAGTCCCAGTGGTCTGAAGCAGGAGTGGAAGCATGAGGATGTGCAGTCTTCTGCAAACACTCTGCCCTTGCATACATGAGTTAAGTGAACTTGACCAAAGACATCCAAGTGACTTCAGTAAAATATTCATTAAAAAAGCATGATAAAAAGCATCTAAGATCAATCTGTTTACTTTAGAAAGAGGAAAATCTGCATTAACTATAGCAATAGTTACATATAGGGTTCCTGGAAATATAGGCAATTTTAAAAAAAAATGTTGGCTGTTGAACCACTCTCTTCACTTTAGACTGTGAGTACTGCGGCCATTCAGATCTCCGTATAAGAACAGCTCAGAAACATGCCCTATATGCTTTGGTATTTTAACATTTTAAAATGATATATTAAAAAATGGTTACTTAGTTCTTATGCATGGTGACCTTTACAGCAGGAAAATGGATGCTAAAAATGGGTAAAATGTTAAGCTGGGAATTCATATACACCTAGGAGGTTTGTATAGCCAGAGGACCCAGAGATTCAAGACTTATGGACAACTGGTATTTGCAACAGTTGTGGTATTTACCTCTTTAGAAAATTAAAGGTCTTTAAATCATCAGCTAGCCTTCTCTTTTGCTCCTTCCCCATTTTCTGTAGTATTGTATGGAAATACAACTAGCATATCCTGGGAAATTTGTCTGTTTTAGAAACAGATAGCCAGCTTGTACCAGAGCCTCGATGAAGATTACCTGGCCTTCTGTAATGTTGGCCAGCTGAGTCAGCACACCTGCCTAACCAGTCAGTGCCCAAACACGTTGGAAATACTGCTATAGCAAGTGTCGCTGCCCATCACCAGGTCTAGCAAGATTTATTACATCAGGCACAGTGCAGCACAAATGCAGCAATACTAGCCCTGAGAAGATGCTGATTCCTGAAGCAATATAGCTGTGATTAAGAGATGTGGAGTCAGAGATATGCCTTAGTCAACTGGGATGATGCTATGCAGAAGCAGTTCACCTTTGCTACCCTCCAAGAAACTGGAGCACTGGGGATTCAGCTTCAGAGTGAGTCCAACTTGGCATCACTTCTGGACTTGAGCTCTCTAAAGATGTGTTTGAGCAGCGTTGCACTTGACCTATAGACCAGCTTGGTTCTACATCCCTACTTCCTCTTGTTTTACTCTTCATCTTCTGATCATAATACCCTAAATTTATCTGGTGCAGCACAGGGAACATAGGCTGATTATCTCAATTCCACAGACATCCAACAAGTCTTTTTTTAGAAAAAAAAAATCAAACCAACAAGAGGTCAGGAGAGCATAGTGTCAGCTTATTGTCTGGCACTGAGTTAATAAGCTGTGATGGACCTGAGCTGAATCTATCCAGGTGGGTATCTCTGCCCTGCACTCCTTTGCACACTCCTGGTGTCTGTCTTGTCTGGGCTGTTCTATCCTTTTGTTACACTAGATAATAGAGAACTGATGATACAGTCAACCTGCTATAGTGCTCCAGTCCATTAAAAACTAGTTGAAAATGGAAGGTCACCCCCCCAGCTATAGCAGAAGTTATACATCACTTGTTTTCAGTGTTTTGTATTTTGATTCTACATGCTCATGAGGTAATAACACATCTCGTCTATTCTCCCCTCAAAACGAATATCCATTGTCATAAACAGTTCTCAAAATGTGACAGGTTGCTCAGCTGTGCTCTCTTGTACAGCTGGCCTGCCCGGCAAGCATTCATCATGATGACTTGCCTAGTCATGATGATAAGTCACATTATTATCATCAAGGATAAAAGCCTCTTACTAGCTGAATGAGGAGCCATGTGGATTTGCCTGTTCTCCTCTATCAGTACATGAAGGACATGATCCTAGCTGGCACTGCACTTCCTGTGTGTGTATGTTATTCAGACTTTAGGAAGGACTCTTCTGTCCTGTTCCACTATGCATAGTTGTACTTAGATGAATTAATATCTGATGTGTAATTTGGGAAAAATAAAACCCTGTGTGAATATCTCTTATGTAGGCAGAGCAGTCTGCATGTAATCTCAGCAGCACTGAAAGATTCCTCATTTTTATTAGCAATATGCTATTATTGCCATTAGTGCTTTTTGTCTCAAAAAAACCCTGAACACTCAGAAGAGCTAAAATAACTCAAGAATGAATTTCCAACACCAAGAACCATGAGAAGATACTTCTCACCTCACCTTTGTGAAGGTCCTCCAGAAGCTGCACTGTGGCCAGGTACAAGAGTGCCCATACTTCTTCTTCCTCCAAAGGGCTTCCTTTTGCCCACAGGACCTCGGCCAGTGTCACACAGGAACTGCTCATGCCTGCTGCAATAGAAACCAGATTTTGGATGCACTGAAGTAGACTGAATTGCTCAAAGCAAACCATACTGATTACAACTGTACCCTTCTCTCACAATGAGAAATACTTTGTGACCCACCCTGCTTCTTTGTTCACAAAAGGTAGGTATCGTTCATCCCTATCTTAATCTGAGTAAAAGTAAATAAAGGGGACTGAACTAAGTGACTTCCTGTAATCTTTTTCATCCCTTCTACTCATCGCTTGAAACCAATCACAAGATTCTGTGGGGCAAATAGTTTTTACTCAGGAGATCCTTCATGAATATATGCTGTTCAGACTTTCTGAGTGGGTATCTGAATGGCAGGGCATTGATTTTGCTGCTTAATTGGATGCTCTTGTCTACAAAAACATGACAGAGTTAATCTAAGAGAAAAGGAATGTCAAAGCAAAAGAGATGCACTGTAACACGAAAGGTTTATAAACACAGCCCAACAGAGCAATTTAGTTTCATTCGTTGCTCAGCAGATGGATCAGTAAAAGCTTGTAGACTCTTACTGAATTCATTGATGAGAGATTTTCTTGGTCAGATACCTGAGACTCAGAACTTGCAGTTCATCCATACCAATATACATATAAACTTGCTTTGTTTCACTAAACCTAATTAAAAGATGATTTCCTCTCTGAGCTGCTGAATAGCAATTTAGTGGCTCCCAGCACACTGTCCTATCTGACAGGTACATAAGACCTGGCATACTGCAGAAGAATGTTGGTCCACACACTCTCTTTGTTTTGTCTCAGCTGCAATGCAGCATCAGATCATTTAGAGAAAGGCATCCTGCAGTAAATCATTATTTAATGTCTTACCTATCGGAAAAGTATTTTCCTAATCCCAAACAACTAGAAACTGACTTGTGACTTGAAGTATCAAGGCTTCTTTTCCTCCAAATGTTTTATCGTACTAACTATTGTCGAAGAAGGTTTTGTTCTTCATAAATGGGTCTAATTTTTCTATTTCACCAGTTTTGCATTTCTGTAATTTACTAATCTAGGCAGAGCAGCTCTAGGTCTACACATGTGTAAGGAAAACTGAATCTAAGCTTAAAATTTGCTAAAAATTTTTGAACTTAATTTACATTTTTGCTGTTACAATCCTGTAACAGTGAGCTCCATAGGTTCATTGTATGCTGTGTAAATAGGGGCATGATGAGAAAAGTCGGAAGTGATCCATCTATTGCTCTGAGGTTTTGACATTGTCTGTAGACCAGGGGTCTTGTCCTGGCTCACTAGCTTCGAAACAAGGAATCACAACATTGGAAGAATGATCCCTTGCTGCAATCACTATGGGATTATGGACCAACCTGGTGGCATTTTAAACAGCACCAGAGTCCTAATTTTAGTCTCTGTAGCTTCAAAGGATAGTAAAGCTTCTTAAGAACCTAACCTTAATTAGAAAAGACAGACAAATCTTCTTAATCTAAGCCACCGCCATTTCTCTTAATAATAAATTACTGTGATAGCATTTCACTTAACCCCGTGGTACTGGGACTAAGCAATCAATTCATATCGCCAGAGCTAGAATCTCTGTGGCTTCTCCATATGGGTAATCCACCAGACTGTATTTAGGGCTGTTTTATTTGAGGCTGTGCTGGGGGAAGGAGTACTGCATCCTCTATTTTAGATAAAAGTGCTTATACCAAATGATTTCAGTGCTGATATTTCTAACTAGGTTAAGTTACTAAATAAGCAACTATGCAGAGTGCAGGCGTTACAGCTTTATAGAGCCAAAGTTAAATCAGCAGTTACACCAGAGCTGCTTAACTTTTGTAGTGAATGTTTTTTCTAAGAGTAAAAGTAATGTCTCAGATCAATACTAAGTATGAATTAAATGAATTCTGCTAGCAATGATGTGCAAACTTATTCCAAAAATTATTAGATTGTATGGCCATGGAAATCATAATCTCTTTAAACTGTAATAAATTATTGCTTTAATGCAATGTAGAGTTAAGCAATGTGTTATTTCACAAGCAAATTGGCAGTTGATTTTTAAACACACTCAGAATGCCCCGCAATTTTGGGCTGTATTTTTGACTTTTGGTTTGCAAGACCAGCATATGTGATATTTGACAAAAATATAACTGTGTGAGTGCTTGGGGAATAAAAATACATTTCACTTCCTTTTATAGCCAGGCTACGCCATGTGTACGATATCAGAGGAAAAGTGATATAAAGATATTGTTATCATTGTAGCACTGCACATATTCATGGTCCCTCAATTTAATAAAACCTGTGATCCAGAACCAAACAATTCTGACCTTCAAACAAGCTACAGCTGATAAGGCAAAGCAGACAAATTAGGAAACAAGGAGGAAAAAGTTAACAATAACCTTGCAAAAAGGGACTTGATTGTTTGCAGTAACACTACACATCAGGAGACGATCCTAGATCTAGTTGAGCCTGCAGGAAAAAATTAGAGCAGCAGAATGTAATCACCTACTTTGGAGTTCGGCCAGGATATAGAGGTTAACATTTTTGTGCCTGGAAAAAGTAGCAAAGGGCTTTCAGTGCCAATTTGTGCTGTGAGGTCAAAGACAAATCTTCCACTGACTTTTATGGAAGGAGGTGGTGCCATCCAAATAGGAAAACTAGCCTAAAATATCCTCCCCATTCTAATCTTTGCAACACATTCTTTCATTACGTGGACTGTCTCAAGTCAATAGATTTTCCCCTGGAAGAATTTAATCTACTCTTCTTGGATACATATGAAAGGTACACTGAGGTGAGGCTAACCCATCATTTTGACACAAACATCCACCTATTTATCACATTTCTTTCTAAATTATTTTATTCTATTTTGGTACATTTTGTTGTATCATATGTGCAAGCTTTCGTCCAAACAGTCACTGAAATCCAGGGTCAGTGAAAGAAATTGAGTTGATTGTAAAAGATAATGAACTACAGCTTTGCATGTGAATATAACACTTAGTAACAATCATGCATTAGTAATTTCATATGCCAGGGTCACTTTACATGCAATTTGGCTTTATTAGATTTTGCAATCTTATTTAGTAAAATGTAAGGGAGCAACTTGGCTTTTGTCAACCTTCATCTTTACTTTTTCTGGTTTGCTGACTGTATAAAGACAACAAAAGAGCTAAAAACTATTACTTTTGTAGGGAAACTGACCTTCCCTTATCAAACACAGTCATGTGAATTAAAACATCCTCAAGAGGAACAGAGCATCTGGATTCCTAACTAAATAACAGCCCTTTTCACGCAAGCCTATCAGAGGGAGTTTACTGGGGAGTTGGTTCAGCTGTAGAATCAGTTTCTATAGCATGAAAGTCTTAATCCTTTATCTGGATGATGGTGAAAAAACAGATAAAAAAGGGGGATCATAGGACACAGCAGTGAATAAGATGGTGAGGAAGGAGAAATCACATTTAGGTTTTGAAAATATAGGGCCAAGTTTGTTCCTGGTCTACTTTTACAGGCATGAAGCAAGAACAGATTTGCCCCATTTGGGCATCGTGAAGTACAACTGGAAATGAGAACTTTGGGAAAAAGTTTGTGTATAAACACAACAACAACAACAAAGGATTAACCTTGGGTAGGAACCAAGTATTCTGTGAACTGGAAAGGTTTCTGTCAAACCAGAAAAGTCTTTCAATTTTTACTGCCTGGAAACTGTTCTTGCAGAGGTCTTGTCTTTCTTCTGACTGAACATCCAGTTCTGCTTCATCACTATATCTGTATATTGCAAAATACCTAGCTGGAAACTTAACCATCTTTTAAATTGCTGAAGGGTGTAAACAGATATAGATTTTGTAAACAGTTGTGTCTGAGAAAGGTGTATTGCCTATTTATGGTTTGGACATAAATGCCCATCACAGCCCCTCTACTAGAGGTGACGAATTGATTTTGACATGAGTGAACCAGGGAGAGGCCACATAATTACATCCTCTGACAGATCTGGGAGGTTGCTAACCTCAGCCGCTAACCTCACTAAGAAAGTATGAGTGTAGGCTTGTACTGACAGTCAAGTGAGAGGGGGCACCTATTCCATTTGCACCACTGTATGCAGAAAAGGTTGTCTACTCATAACAGTACCCATAAGCTGGTGTAAACCCACTGCACATGAAGACACATGAAGTTGGCTAATACTGATTTTGCTTAATTTAACCACTATGCTGTGTGGAATTATCTGCATCTCCATTGGTCACTTTCAAGGGCAACTTTAAAGACCAGAAATTGTTTCTTCTATTGCTGCATTGAAGGACACAACAATAAAACTACACACAAGTCTATAAAAAGATGGTCTTCAGCCAACTTTCTCTAGATAGTGTTTTTCTTAGCCTTCTATCCCTTTCAGCTGTTGTACTTCAATTTCTTAGCTATGTCTAGCAGTCCCCTTTAGGCCTAATAGTCTAAAAGCACCTCCTGTAAATAAACGAGCAAAACTAAGGGGACCCAATCCTGCTTCAGTATAGCCAAAGGCAAAACTTCTTGTACAGTGGCAGCAAGATGAAGTGGGGGAAAAAAAAAAACTTTTTGGAAGAAGGGACTTAGCCGGAGGACCCCACATGCTTTTCTGCAAGATGTCAAGCAATCTTCTTCCAAATCTAAGCTGATCAAAAACCAGGAAAGATGGGAACTTGAAGTGACATTTTCCTAGGGTGTTGGAGGGCTAATAGACTGATTTTAAGGGCTGAAAAGGGGTCCACAGCAGACAGATTAGCAAGACAGACTTGCTAACTCTTAAAGATCTTTTAGAATGAAAAGCAGCTAGAAAAATGCATTTTTAGTCAGCATCCTTTTACTTGACATGAGGTGCTGGACAATGGGTTAATTAACATATCAAGTAATGTAATTTCTGAACACACCCGGGTGAGGACTTCGACCTAGATAAAATCAGTCTGTCTATCCTATCTCTTGATCTTCCTCTGTGGTTCCACCCCTCAAAGATTAATAACTTACAGTAACATGTTGCTTTGAAGTGCCTTATGTTTAAAAGTAGCCCAGTGATGAATTTGTATCTTTACATCTTTATGACACAAGAGTTCAGAAATTTCATCAAAAGGGACTGAAAATTCATTGAAGACTAGAAGTAAATTAAAACACAAATAATAGCTGACTAAGGGCAAGACAAATGCTTTTTTAATGTCAAGTATTCCAAATACCCTAAGAAAAGTTTTTGCAGCTTATCTCACGACTTGCTGTGCAATAAATCAAACTTGGAATACAAAATCAGGGGGATTAAAAATAGGGCCAATATTAACATTTGGATTGAGCTATAGTTTTGAAATCATCAGTGATAATTCCAAAGTAAATTTACAGAACTTACGAACAGTCCCAAGCCTAGCAGTACCTTGTAACATGACAAAGGCAGAACACTTTCTGTAGTCACAGATGGAGAAGGAATGGATGCAGCTAGCATCAATCTCACTGCCTCTGACTTCCCTGAGTCGTGGTGGCAGGGACAGTGTTTGGTACAAACCTGAACCAGGCCCAGAATCACCTCTCTGCATTCTGTAGGAGGTATCTCTAGGAAGATACTTGACTGATCTCCTTTATGCACTTAAATATTATATAGTTATAAATGTGAATGTAGAGGCATTTTTGAAATTGAAAATAATCCTAATATGCATACAGATTAAATGTTCAATGTACAGAATCATTTCTGAATTGAAATGGGAAGATAGGGCTTGCTTTTTATAGAGGCACAAGATTATTGCATAGTACATACATATTAAACTGCTTCTGGGTCTCTACAGTTTGGGATAAGTGAAATAATTCTGCCCCACTCAAGAGTGTCTATACTTAAATATTCTTAAATGAACAATTTTCACATGAGGATCACAATCTTTTGTTGCTCAATGCTGTATGTTGTTTGCTTCTTTAAAAAAAAAATCTAAACCCTGTAATTTGGAATACTGTATGGAGATTTTGAGAGGTGTTGGTCTCCAAAATAACTAGGACTAGGTAGTTAGGACGTGTTGAAGAAACACTGAAAGCTGGGACCAAACTGTTAGTGAGAACCCCAAACCTGTTTTGTTTTGCATCGGATTCATAACAATCCACAAAACTGTAACATGCAATTGCCTACAGAGGAAAGAAGATGATCACTTCAGTCTGTAATTGTGAGCTTTGGATAGGGTCTGACTGCATCTATTGTGTTGATGACAGTTCTGGTTTAATACTTCAGGTTATATTTTGTTTTTGAAGAACAGTACTCTTCCATAAGACAAATTAAGCCTATCAAAAATATAGTATAGAAATTATTTGCTAAGAAATTACAACTAAATATATTGTTTTTATAGGCATTATTAATCTACAACATCTAAAATTGAAAACCCAAGTAAATTCTCAAACAGTAAATTCTCAAAATATATTAAAATGTAGTTAAAATTGAATTAAGGGAATGTTATTGCTATCACCAAACTAATGACTGTTAGTGATAATCTTAGGGGAAATACAGAAAATACTGTATTGAAAATAAATGTAATACAATATCTTAATCATAACTGTATGAATATTTTAGAGATATAAAAAAAGGAAAGAATCTGGGGAGATTAGATGCCCTTACTGTGTACTTTAGATTTTTTAGATGTCTAAATTAAGCTCTGAGATTCTTGCGTGTATAATGCATCTTAGGGCCAATACAGTAACCCTTTAATATATTTAAAGTCAGTTCTTGAAAGATGCTATCATTCATGACAACATGTTTTTTACCTGGAAATATAAGCATAACAACTGTATAAAAAGCTTGATAATTACTAATTACTTTGCTTAAGTACAACCTACTCTATTTCAGTGCTGCTTGTCCATAAAATATCAATAAATTTTAGCTACATGAAAAGTTGGAAGAGACTGAAAAGAGCACATTTTTTGAAAGCTCTAGTTTAAAATTAATTTAAATCATAACCTGATTTATTCACATATATTCCATATACAAATTTTATACTCTGATTCATTGTGCACTTGTTATTATAATTTTGGAGAGAATACACTGCATTCCTCACACCAGAGAGATGAATTTCAGTAAGTATGAAATTCAACTCTCTGAAATATGGGGTGGAAATTTATGGGTTTATAATTTGAATAAACACTTAAAATGATGTTAAAAAATTCTGTTCAAATAAAGCAGACAGGCGGAGCCAAATCTGTAAACACTGACAAGTCAATAAGGGTGTTGCCTTGTTGGTAAAGCATGACTTTTGCTTAGAAAGATTATGCCACAGAAATTACAGCTGTAATGACATAGCCTTCATTACATGATATTTTTTCACCCTCTAGTGTAAACTTCTTTATTTTATTTCCTTTCTAGAAACATGCACTTTAATCAATAGAGGAATTAACCAGAGTATTGCAAGGTATTCAGCACTCAAGGGGGATAAAATTCCATTGCTGAAGAGAGCCAAATTTCATTGCTAGGAAGTCATAAACTTCTCATGGGTTGGGCCAGTCTTTAAAAAGTCTAATCTTTGAAGGAGAGAGTTGAAATCTGATTCCTGAACAGTGTGGTTATGTGCCTCTCTGTAGTGAATTTCATGAGCTGAGTGGTAAGGGTGTTAAAAGATGTGGCTTTATTACACGATCTATGGACATTGTTCCTCAAAGACACAAAATGTTATTGATGCCAAAAGAAAATGTAGAACTCAGCACCCTACAGAATCAGACTTAAAGGGCCAAATTCGTATTTCCTCTTTACTTCAAAGGGAACCTACCTGTGAATTTCAGAGGAGAATATTACACTGTCTGCAGTCAGTTTGCAAATAGATATTCTTTCAGTAGGAATGTATAAAAAAATCTCACTGGATAACTGCATTCAAAAGAAAGTGGTGCTATGTTTGTTCTTGCTAAGTTTATATGCCCTATCACCTCCACCCTGGCTGACGTCAAACCCAAAGGACCTCATAGAATATCTGGCTATGATAGAGGGCTACTGCCATTCTTTTATTTTTTTCCTGTACCTTTCATTAAAAGCTAATTCTACAAGAGAGCATAACGGACTGGTGGCCTAGAACTGAATCTAATACATCTAATACATAACCTATATTCTAGAGCTTCAAAGATTGAAGCTTCAAAGACACGCTGTCTGCTGCTGCTGCAGTGCCAGAAGCAGTAGGACAGTAGAACTTGAGCACCATAGTAGTATTTCTCTTTTATGTTTATTGGCTTATGTCCTTTTTTAGGCATTATGTAATTCTCTGCAATGAGGCAGCATCGATGCAGACATAGGAACTGGGAATGAAGAGTCAAACTATGTGCTGATGCTGAGGTTAAAAGGTAGCACCACAACACATGTAAAAGAACCTGAGCAGGCTTTACTCTAGCTTCTTCAAATGCCAAAGAAAAATGAAGTCCCAAGTTAAAGATGAAGAGCTAAGATTTTAGCTTACACTGTCCAGGCTTTCCAAAGCCTCTCTGTAGCTTCTCAAGCAGCTAATCCTACTGTAGTCAATGCGGCTGTGGTTTGCCTATTGTTAATACATTAAACAGGTACTCTAAAGCTAGTTTTTGAGTCCTGAAAGTGTCACAGTTATACCTTTGTTTGCAGTAGAGAGATAGCCGAAGCTTCTGATCTTGATTCTGATGCTGACTGGCTCTAATCACCTGAAAAAGTCTCAGTGCCTTCTTTCACCACATCACTGAGGAGATATGGTTTGCTGTCATTAGAGATCCACTTTAGATGTAAATATTAAATTATCATTATTTGTATTCCTCTGGAATTTCCATTTAAACATTTCTAAATCAGTGATGTTTCTGAAGCGTTTGTCAAGACTTCCATAAAATAAGGCTGCTTTTATTTTAGAAACTGCAAACTGTAATGCAGGGACTTGCCTAAAAACACATGAAAGAGCAGTAAAGAAGAAATTAAGAAACCAGTTTCTTAACTGAGAGTCTTTAGTCCCAGGTTGTAAGCACTAGTGATATGTCTTTCTGGTGTTTGGAGTTCAATGCTGTTTCCTAAATAATAGTACTCAGTATAAATCCATGAATAAATAACATACTTAAACATGTTTTCCAGAATCATGTGAACTGTGTTATACAAATGAAGACTTATCCCTGCCATAAAAGCAGTAACAATTTAGTGCCTTCTATTCCTTTGCCTTCAATAGAAAATAAAAATAGGCTGAGGTACTCTGAATTTTTGTCAGTGAAATTCTGTCAGAGGTGAATGTTTCTAACTCCAGAAGAAGGCAGGAGGGACGGAGCACTGACATTCTGGACCACAGTCTGACCAACTCTACATTATAATTTTTCATACAAGCAAGCAGCCTTCTAATTGGAATTAGCTAATGACTTGAGAGAAATGAAATGAGCTTTAATGTAAAAAAAACCCTAGAGTAAATATTAGACACTGCTGTACAAAACCAAGAAGATGGATGCTTTAATACTTATTTAATTGATAATGAGACTAAGAGAAATATGTAAGAACCTACCTGTACAAGTTGGACAGATGCTGCATCCAGAATAGTCTGAAATCTTCTATATTTTTGCCCAATACTGATTGTTTAGATCATCATAGTTGTAAATGTCACATTAAACATATACAGGAGTTGCTTGGACTTTTGTTTCTTGGTTTTTCTCTTTCTTTCTTTCTTTCTTTCTTTCTTTCTTTCTTTCTTTCTTTCTTTCTTTCCTTCTTTCTTTCTTTCTTTCCTACTGTCTTCTCTCTTTCTTTCTCTCTCTCTTTCTTTCTCTTTCTTCCTTTCTCTCTTTCTACTGCTTTGTTTATATCTCGTAACTAAGCACCGTGTGGTCTGGCAAGTGGCTAAGCAAGTAAACAGTAAGGTTCCTTCTCTCGCTTGCAAGCCAAGCCTAGCAGCTCCTGGTTTGAAGTTGAGGGCAACGTCATATCTGCTGAGGCTGTTTACACTCCTTCCTTTTCTTTTTTTTCCTTTGGGTTTAGGTTTGGTTGGGGTTTTTTTGTTGGGTTTTTTTTGAGTTCACCCACCAGGTAATAAGAGTCAGCTTTTAGGAAGTGGCTCAATATAAATCTCTGGGTCCATCAACATATAAGAACTCAATTGGATTACCTGACGCACACAGGAGCATTAGACCTAAAGCCCTGTAGACTGATGTCACTTTCAGCCCCCTGCCAATCCAGAAAGAAGCAGTACACCAAAGCAGAGATTGATGGTCTAAGGGGGTGAGTGTGTCTTTTCTGAGCAGCATAATCCTTCAGACTCAATAAACAATGCGGATAAGATTTTGAACGGTCTGTCTGGCAAAGAAAAACAACTGAAAGAAGGGAATTTTATTGTTTTTTCAAAATTGCTCACTCTGAAAAATTCTGGTTAATTATTGCAGGGTGCAGCTGTGCTCAGAGCAGGGCAAAGGGAGTTTGTGGGATGCTGCAGGGCAACTGTGAGCTGGGCATAAGAAAGTTAAGAAAAAAAACCTTAGCAAATCAAAAGAAGGTTCTATTAGACTTATTCAATAAGCTCTTACATTAATTGTTCTTCCATTCTTCTCAGCTCTGTTTCTCTTAGCATTCTATTTTATTCCTTCTGTCTTCAAAACAGCTTTCTTCTAGTTTGAGCTAAATAGAAGTCTTTCTGCCTCCAAAAAGTCTGAATTCATTCATTTACTTCCAAGTGTTAAAAAAAAAAGGAAGACATTGTAAAAATGTATGTTATGTATTGCAATGGCAAATACCTCCTTTTATGATAGTTAGTATTCAGATAGAGCAGACAGCATTTTATTTTTAAAGAAGACCCTCAAAAATTGCATGACACAACAGAAAATATGATATCATACAAAAGGCCAAAAGCTACAACAAGAAAATATTCATATCAGGCAATCATCTCTTTTGCTGTCCATGTCTATGATAAGAAGATTATTTTACCATCAGAAGCTGAAATCATCATTACCCTAGATTCTCATACAGTTTGATTTATCAGCTGACATTCAGCCATGTTCTTCTTTATGTCTTTTCCTTCCTTGGTCTGTAAGACTGTCTCCACTCCTGATTCTTGTCCTCCGTAAGTGCTCTTCTGGGAAGGAGTTGGAGGATCCTTCACTTTTTCCCTCCAGCTTTGTATAAGCATTCCACAAAGCTGCATTTGTTTACTCTTTCTCCATATAACTTGTCCCTAAGCAATGTGATTTGCAAATGCAATTTCAGCTACAGCTTTTATGCCAATTCCTCACAGATGTCTCCACTGTTGATTTCTCTCTTCATGTCTGAATGAAAACCTTGGATTGTCTCTCTTTGCCTAACTTGATGCAACTAGTCATTTAAGTTCAACATGGCCAAAAAAACCCCCTCTTATATCCATATTTCACACTCCTTTTTCCTTTCTTAGTCATTGTGAATGATGCCACTGTTATCCCTAGCCCATACCCTGGGTTTCACGTTCAGTTTGGTCTTCTTCCTAGGTCAACCTTTCCCCTGTATCTGGATCTTGACATGTACTTTTAAATAAAATTTACAAGCTATGGTCTTCTTTATCTATCTTTGAACAAAATTTATTCAGGCTTTCATCATCTCAATTGCTGCAAATCCCTCTCTTCTGACACTGACAAATGCAACATTGCCTTACCCAAAATGTCACTGAAAACATCCATTTCACTGAATTTCTCACACTGGGCACATCACCCATCTTTTTGTATCCCTTCTCTGGTCCCCTTTCTTTATAGCAGCAAAATAAACCTATTTCTTTCTAAATTTGGTCTTGGTCCACAAGTCATAAATCTCATCTGAAGGGCAGTCTGCCAGGAATGCAGGCAGGAATAAAACTATGTAGAAAAGTCTCACATCTGAGATGTCTCAAACAGAGTATTTTGGAATCAGCAAACCGACATTTGGTGATAAATCTTACCAACTGTGCAATAAAGGCTGTTTGTTGACCCTTCTCCTGTGATCCCTGGGACTGATACTGCTCTTCATTTTTTGGATTCATGGATCCAAATACCAACAGATCAGCAAAAGGCTGTTGATGATAAAAAGAAACTCTGAGTATTGATGCACCTCAGGATGTATTCAGCTTGATTGTCCAATACAGTCACACTAGCAGGAGAAAAGCAACACAGAAGTTTGTGGCTGTTCCTTCCCCAGGTAATGAGTGGGGAGGAGATAGGAAGTTATTTATAGTGGTGCATTTGTAGCTACCAGATTTGATTTAAGTAGATGTGTGTATAATGCTGTTGTGGAGTTAATAGGGTGTGTGGCTTGTTGAATCATTTTGCTAGAAATAATGTGTTGTGTGAATATGCTCCCATTAAATCAGGTAGAAATGTTGATTTGTTTAACTAATCAAACTTCCTAAATATTTTATGCTCCATTGCTTTGAGAAAAGACTTGATCATTCTTCTCATGAAAACATGGGCCCAAAGCAACCCTGTGGTGGTTCTGTTGGTGTAAGCAATGGTTCCAGATTTGTGAAATCAAATTCTCACCTGTGGATCCTTTTCTATTCTAAACAGTCATTGAAAACAGCCATTTTAGAAAATTATTCATGTCATATTGGTCTGAACCAAAGTAGTATTTCAGACTCATAAACTCAAAACAGACAGTGTGAGAGCTTCAGTTGCATTCATTCTATTTACCTATTGAACCCTTACTGTGTACAGATTAACATCTATGTAATTGTGGCAAAGTTTATGTAACTAGATCACTATGAAAGAAGGTTAACAAGATGAAAGACTATTTATCCCAGTGAAGGAACTGCTAGATGGAGGCTTAGGATCTCCCTTATGTTCCATCCAGCTTTCTGAGAACTGGCAAGGGTTAGAATCCAATTATTCTCTGACATTAATGCTTTTTCATCCCACAGAAGCTGAAGTGTGGGAAGCTCTTAACGTTTACATAAAGGTGAGGATTATTATTTACTTCTCAGCTGACAGTGGTACAAGCAGGCTGTCAAAACTACAACCACAGGTCAGGTGTGGGCTTGCTGTTAAACAGAGAAGACTCACAGTGCTTCTGTTAAGTTTTAACTGGTTTTAGTTCAGAGTCCCATGAAGTGGATCTTAAACTGCTTGAGCTGTCAGAGCTAAATGGAGATCACTTGAGCTTTCAAAAAAATCAGGGAATCTCCCTTTTTGTTTTAAGTCTGCTCAAGTCATATAACACGACCTAACTGCTTCTTCTGATAGTGAAGTTCCGTGCATCATCCCTATGCCCAGTATACATACACATTAAAATTTTATTTCCATGATGGTTTCTAAGCAGATTGGAATTGGTCCAGTCATCTATATTTAGCTTAGCAAAGTAATATAGGGATGGGAGTCTATGCTCTTGTTCCGGTCTTTGCTGTCAGGGGTATTTCACAGCAGTATCTTCATGGGAATCAGTTCTGATTTGTGTAGCCCCGATCTCAGTTTTGAAGAAAAAGAGGCCCATATGTAAGCAAGATGGAAATAAAGGGTCTATGTAAGGAAATTTATTTCAAATTAATAGCTTAAAAAACATATCTGAACAGCCTGTTTCCCTTTAAGAAGTAATTCCTAAGTTAATTTAAAAAAACCCACTAAACTGAGAGTGGAGGTGTTTTGGGGTTTGTTTTTAAGTTTGTGTTTGAAGGGAGCAGGAAGGCAGCATAACTCTTACGTGCCACTGGTGACAGTAACCGGTTTTCCTTATGAACAATAGTTGGCAAAGGCTGGATCAAACCCCTGGGAGTTTCTAAATTTTTAGAAAGTTCTATGAATGGATGAGACCCAATTAAAATATCACTTGTAATACAATCTGTTTAATTTGCTTTTGCTTATTACACTGCTTTTGCGATGTGATGTGAGGCTGAGGCAATAAAACATGATTAGACAAGTAGCTCAAGTTTGTGATACCTGATTGCAGCTCTGCTGATCCCACAAGTAATTCAATGAGAGGCAGTATTCCTATGATACATCCTCCAATGCATCTTTCTAGGATACAAGAAAAGAGTGTGTGAAGCAAGTAATTCATAATATAAAGTACAAACTGGCACTGTTTAATGCCAAATGCTCTCAGACTGTAATGGAGTTACTCTCTAAATAAGAACTGTAAGTTCAGGCTATTAATCTGATGAAAGAAAGAGTGAAACTTCTTTTAAGGTTTCTGGAATATGGTGATGGAATTCCATGTTTACACTCCATATATAGTTTCATTAAAAATAGCCATTTCACCCAGCAATGACATGGATGCTGGTTGTAAGGAAAAAAAATCCTTTCTCTCTTGGAAAAGAGTTTTTATATTTGGTTTGTTCTTGGCCACCACAATGACACCTGCATACGTTCAGATATACTTGTGTATATCAGATTAACACTTTACTTATATAATGAAAATAATTTTTCTCTACAATAGCTGAAGTGTTCAAAATATATCTTCATTTCAAAATCCTAAAATGAATGTAGATAAGTGGTCACAGGGTGGTGGGAATCATTTCCTATTGCAATTATCCTACTTATCCTGCCTAGTGTAGTTTACTTAGTGCTAAATCATGGTATTGTGCAGTATAAGCATAACACACACTATTAATTATCTTAAAAACGTTTTGGTCGGTTCATAATAAAATACCAAGTCAAAAGAGATAAAGCTAAGTTGTCTATATTCCTCTACCTGACATTTAGCTCACAGCCCCCACATTTAGTTGTTTTTCAAAACTACATTCAGAAGTTATTAGGTTTTGTATTGGAATCATTATATGGAATGCTAGATTCAACTAGCATTTAGACAGGATGTCAGATATTTACTGTTGACCAATTTAATTTGAAATGCAGTCATCTTCTAGCTCTTTTCAGAGATTATGTATGACACATTATCTAACATGGCAGAGGTGTTAGCATTTAGGAGTTGAAATTACAAAGCCCTGACAAGGTAAGTCAGGGTTAAGTCTTTAAGTCTCTTTTTTAACCAGAAAGATGCATTGAGCAAGTACAGGGCTGAAGAACATTGAATGCTGGTTGGAGAGAACGTAACTGAAAGTTTGCCTTCAGTATTCCCTGAGTTCAGCGCCAGAGTCATCAGTGGTGTTGTTCAGTCTAAGGTCACTATATTTTGGTCATCTTTGAATGGTCCCATGCATCGTTCAGAAACCATGAACAGAGGATGGTACAAGGGCTTTTCCAACTATGATCACCTTCTAATGACAAGGGAGAAACAGCTGATATACAAGTCCCTATTGTTCTGAATCCTGGAAATGCCTTTTGCTCTGGAATTATTCTTAGAAAGCCAAATACAAAGTCTTCATTGATAAGGGTGCAGGAGGGGAGATCAGGCATGTCAGTATGTAATTTAGAAAGACAGGAGTGGGGTACAGTTATAAAGTCGAAGTATGTTTGGCAGATTGCTGAACTAAACCCCACAGCTGAAAAGCCGCACACGTTTACAATCGGTTTTTCCCCAGTAAAGAAACCACAACAACTTGGTTGTGACTTAGGTAGAATATATTGCCACAATCCAGCCCAATGAACCCACTGTCTAATGTTGTCCTCAGATAATGCCAAACCCCAAGAACTTTTCCTAAATTTGCCTATGCAAAGTTTCGATTGAGTACTAGTATAAATAAAGAACACCCTATGCTGTGTTAATATCAGCGTATAGAAATATGAGGCATGTGATACCATAAACACTGTTTTCTAATAGTTAAACTACACGTCTCTCTACAAAAAATTTCCGATTGGCTGAGTATGTCTAATGTTTGTACATACTTTGCTGCCTATTTACTCGGTATACCTATTAATATAAATTGGCTGTACATGGAATTACGGCAGTTCAGAAAGAACTTTTCAGGATTAGCAAAGAAGGGGTTAATAGAATTAATGACATTTCAGAGAACACAGTTTCTTGACTAGACATACAGAAATGTCATTTTTGCTGAGCTTCAGTATCCCTTCGCCGTGAACGTGGCCCTACCTTCACGTTCACATTTATAACCTGTGGCATGGTGCCCCACGGTGGCTGCTTGCCTTCTGCTACATTTGCTCAAGCCAGCAAGAGCTCAATTCATTTTGGTTACTACTAAAAAAAAATATTTACCCCAGTTCATGAGTATTTGCTAATAGTCAGAATGCAAGTGTAAAACAACATTTGGCAACTACTGCCTGTTTCTAGTTTCATTCAAAGAGGGAATACAGGTCCGTCCAGCTAGTTACTTGAAGTTGATTTCATACTGCTTTTCAAGACATAATTAATTAAAAAATCTAGCTGTTACAATGTTTCTTTTATTAGGTTCTTTTTTATCTGTTTCATTATTAAAATGAAACATTTTAACATCAGCTGTATTTATTAACAATTAGAATGTGTGATTCTTGGCTCACTCTTCTTTGTACACTTTTTTAGGCTGTAATATGTCAATTAATTTGGATTTTGGTTGTAATTAGTTTCTAGCAAATTTCCACCTCACTTTCTTAGGTGACATGCAGCTTCTGTGCCACAACCAATGGTAAAAAAATGTTTAAGAAAAGATATTATTACCAAACTGCTTTGTTTATTTCATGTAAACATTTGTATCACTTCTGGAATTTTCTAATCTGTTGCAAAGTTTGGGTTTTCTTTTCACATATATCTCCCTTAGCAAACAATATTTATCAACCTGTTTTCGTAAGAGGACATGGATGTTGATCCTGGCTGTGACTTAGCGTGGAAAAACTGGGCCCCCGAGTACCCACAATTCCTGTTGATCTCTTCTTGATGAAATAATTAGTGAGGTGAGAGGAGGTTTTGTTAATTTGGTTAATTTCCAGAAGGCAGCTTTCACTGCTGCAAGGTACCTAGGTGCCTATGTGATGATGATCTATAAACATCTAAAATAAGTAAGTGATAGAATTACAGTGGCTGCATCTTTACAAAGGTGGCTCAGCCTGAGAAGTCCCATGAAATTCAATTTTTGCAATACAATCTGTTGAAGATTGCTTAAGAAAAGAAAGGTTAGGTTGTCCATTCCTGCAAAGAATTTTTTTTAAATACATAACTAAACAATTTTTAAAAAATCAGTACATGCAGTTCTTTGTTTGTCTAAATGTTGATAGCTTGTAGTTACAACACATGCCTAGAATATCTGGTTTCGATTTTCAGCTTTTCTAAAAATGACTGTAGGCATAATCAGACATTTACTTGAAAAACAGCTATTGTGGTTTAAGCAGTTACCACCTTGTATCTGTTCACTATGGTCCCACACAGCTGAAGCGTATTGAGTTACTATGTGTATTATGCTAATCCATTCTGGTGCAAAAAAAAATCTTTATTCTTTACTATGGATGTTTTGTGGGCAAAAATGACTACTCCATATATCTGTTATTTTATGTTATAGTTTCTAATTTTCAACATTTTGATTTTTGTACATCAAAATTCGGGTCAGATACTCAGATACATTGCCTAGACTCCAAAGATTTCAGCCTGAATTGTTTGCTTTGCAGTTTATAAATATCAGTATTTTAAAACCGTGTTTACTACCAAGAGTGTGGTAATTGATAAGAACTTAATGAAAATACTAAAAAATTACAAAACTACATTTTTAATGTAATTTCATGACTGCTGAATCCAGATGTTTTAATATGATGTTCATAAACATACTTGTATACTAATGTATGGGAGTGAGAAAGCTTACAGTATTTTGACATAATTCAGATTTTACTGGCACTTTTTTTATCAAAACAGTTATTAAACACTCAACAACTGCTTTTTTTAAAGAAGCAGTCCAAATCCAAGACTAATGCTACGTGGACACCGAAACTGAGGAGGTAAGAGAATGACTAACAATTACATGTAAGCAGAAGATGATTTTCATGCTCCAGATTGTTCATGAACTTCATTTTGGAGTTTCCATTATTAAATAAAACTGCTCATCAGATTCTCCTTATATATAACATTTCATGTTTATTTTGGAAAGGAAAATTCAAGTTCTGAGGTTGGTGATTCCTATTATTTTGCCAAACTGACCCTTATCAGCTTTCAGACTTTCTCATGGGCCACCATGCACCTTTATTGTCAAACCTGTTGCCGAAAATCCTGTCAAGTTATGTCGTCCTGTGGCCTCCGCAGGGCCACATTCTGAGAGCCCTTGCGGCAAAGACCTTGGCCCCTGCCAGGTTGCCACACCTCCTTGTGTAGTCTTCTCTGTTTATATTGTTCTGCAAAACCTTTTTTCCCCTTCTGCTACTGATCCTCTATGAACAAATATGAATCTCCTGTATGCTTGCCTAGATGTTCTGTTGTAACGCATCCATACTCGCTCTCTACTGTGTCCTTCTAATCTGTTAAGAGGTCCAGAGAAAAATGCTGGGTTTGTTGAAGTCCGTGGCAAAATACCTGTTTACTTTCATGGATATCAGGACTTTAGTTTCGTATTTTCTTGGGTATCAGTCAGGACAATCCAGAAAACAGTTTCCACCCAGACATATCCAATATATGAGTATAGCCATTATGCTTGTAAGAAAACACTTCTCCAAAGCAGTTTCGAAAACACTACTATAGTGATGCTCAATGACATTCTCAAAGTTTTATTTTCTTCTGTAGGGACTTGGCTTTGAAAAATTGATTATACACACAATCAGAGAAACCTTTGTCCTTACTTAGAGAGGTATTATTTCAATGCCTTGCAAATTTTGCATAGTGTACGGGAACTTTACAGCCTGTCTATCATACGATCTTTATTTTTTAAACCATTATACTGGTAAGTAGCAAATTTATCGTATGAAATTCTTATCTTCTTTTCACAGTTTTCCTTCATAAAATCTACATATTTTGGAGCACCTATTAAAACATATAATGCTCCTTCATCATGCTTTGCAACACCACCAATCTGATCTTTTTGTGTAAATTCTGCATCATTATTTGTGTTGCTTATCAGCTCTACATGCAAGATGGCAATAGATGCTGATGGTGTACAAGGTTGTGAGGACTAGTTTTAAAAAGTTACTTAGAAATACATCTCTGTTTAAAAGCGTCAACTTTGTAAACGATAAAATCTTAATGAGAATTTGATTATGCCCTGAAAAAGAAATGAAACAAATCTGGATCCTAAGCAAAAACACCATGTTATGCTTAAAAGGGACTGTTGTCTTCTTCGCTTGCAAATCTCAATGCAGTCTTACTTTAGACACGATGATTAGGAACAGTAACTCTCCCAAAAAGATTAGGAGTAACATCAGTGATCTGTAAGGCCAGGGGTCTTGTTGCAAATAACTGACCTGGCTGAACACGATGTCACCCCTCCTGTTTCTTGCTGTGCAGAGGATAACCAGAGGTTAACACTGCCGGTCTATTTGCCAATAGAAAGAAACACCTGAAGGTGCCATGACTTTCATCAGCCAAGATCAGCATGGCTAGTCTAATCTGCTGGTGAAGATGAATATGACCTACCCAGATTAAATTTTACCTGCAGTGTATTTTGGGGATTCATATTGCCCCTTCTGCCAGCTGAGCTTTGCCTTTGGCACACATAAACATGGAGGGGAATGCCATGTCTGGCTGTGATCTAACGTACTGCAACCAGAAAAAGCCTCAAAGCCAAAAACTGGCTAATTCAGCTCTGGGGCTATCCCACAAAAATTACCAGAGTTGAGGTGTGAAGTGTGTCTTAGAAACACACTTAGAGCCCAGTGGCACCTAAAGAGGACTGGGGATGGAGTCTGAGCAATAGTTTTGTTTTGTTTTTTTGTTTAGATATAAAAGAAACATCATATAGCTGTCTGTGGGGATCTGTAAAAGAACACTTCCAACATATGGAGTGAAAATGGGCTTGTTTAAATTAAGTGAGAATTTTAAGGACAGAGACTGCAGAGATGTCACTAAAATGGGCATATGAGTAGTATATGGACAGCTTAATGGAGTTGAAGCTTTTAACACCGAGACAGTGGGCAAAACCAGCATATTCTGAAGCACCAACTTTAATAAGTAAAAATCCATGCTTATTACAGATGGATAAAAGCTGCTAGCAACAACAATCTCAATATAATATTTGGCATCTTCAAATGTGGCATAGGCCACTCAAATATTTGACAATGAATTAAATATGCAATGTCCATTTTTACAGCGCCCTGTGCCTAACTGGCAGATTTTATATATTTTTAACTACTGCTCATAAGGCCTTTTTTGTACTGTGTAGTAAAAATATACAAAGGCTTGCTTCAACCATATTGACATGGCTTCAAGGCGCTGAGGGGCCTTCTTTCATCTCTAAGCAGGGACATTCCTGGGAGAAAAAGAAAAAAAAAGAAAAAAAAGATGGTGATATACCAAACAAAATATTGAAAAACCAAGGATAGAGTACTCATGCCAGGTGCCAAGAGCCAAAGGCAATGGTAATAAATAACTCAAAATCCCACAAAGAGGCACCGAAGATTTAGAGGAAAAACAGTGCCAAAACAGATACAGAACAAGAAAATGTTACAACGCTCCAGACACCCAATGATGAGATGAAGCGCTGCCATGCCAGGCATGCAACGGGAAGCCCGGAGCTGCCAAGGCCGTGAAAGATTTCTAGGAGCAGCAGAAAAATTGATGCCAGAGTGCGACGGTTGGGTGCCAAAGCACTGGCGGAAAGCATGAAGGCAAAGACCTGAAAAATGCAATATTTTTATGAAAGGCCCAGCAGGAAGGGAGGCCTGGCTAAGGGGCGTAATTCAGGAAAGGGACTGCTCCAAGGGAAAGGGTGCGGAGGAGCCAGAGCGATGCTGGTGCCAAGCAGGGGTGCACGGCCCCGCGGGCAGCCGGGGCCCTGCTGCCTCCGCAGGGACCAGGCCGGGGCCGGGGGGGGACCCGCCACGGCGGCGGCGCCGCGGCCCTCGGGCGAGGCAAGGCTGCGGGGAAGGACAGCGCGGGCGCGGGGCCGAGGGCAGCGGCAGCGCGGAGCCCGGGGGTCGGGGCGGGGCGAGCGGAGGGGGCGGGCAGCCGCAGCCGCGGCGGGCGGGCGGAGCGCGGTGCGTGTGCGCGGCCCGGCCCCGGCTCATTACTCAGCGGCCGAGGCAGGAGGCGGTGGCGGCGGGAGACGGTGAGCGCGGCGCCGGGGGGCTGCGGCCCCGCTGGAGGGGCGGTCGGCGGTGCGGGGAGCGGGGCCGACCCGGAGCGGGGCGGGGTGCGGTACGGCGCGGGTGCGCGGCCGCGCCGCGGGGGCCCGGCCCGGCCCGGCCCCGGCCGCTTTGTTTACGTTTCGGTGAGGCAGCGGGCGGGGAGGGAGCCGGGGGCGGCCCGTGCCCTGGCTCGGAGATTGGCGGTGGTGCGGGGCTCTCCGGTCCGGTGACCTTCCATGTCTGCCCGGGGCTGGAGGTGTCTCGGTGGATAATGGCGGGGGCCTCTTTGTTGGTGTGGCAGGAGGCTCGGCGCGGGGCTCCTCCTCCTCCTCCTGGGAGCGGGGGCACCCGGGCCGGCCGGGCTGGCGTCTCTTTCCAGTCCGGGCGCCCGCTCGGCCTTCGGGGAAGGAAGGGTCAGTGGTCGAGGAGGTGGGAATGCCGCCCTGCGAGTGAGTGAGCCACCTCTGTGGTCAACTTCCATGACCTTGCTCTTAAAAATGCCTCTTAAAGCAAGAAATACTTCTCTGGGATAATGTAGCTGCTCCAGATATAGGGGCCTGGGGGGGTCCGGCACTGTATTTGATTATTTTGCCTTTTTAATTCTTACATTTCTTGCAAAAAGAGTGAGCTGTCTTTTTGCAGAATTTCTTTTCCTCTTTGGTTTCTGTGGTGTTAACAGCATCCAGTTTTACTCCCAAAGCCTGTTTCTTTACGCCTTTTTGTCTAGAGTGGTTCCATCAGTGAAGTTTGACCTGAGCACTGCTGATAATCTACCAGTAAAAATCCCACTTGATTCTTTATATCTGCTCCCGCCCCTCCCCAGCAGCAATAATGGTTTTGAGCGTATAGCATGTTTTTGAGTTTTGATATTGTACAGATCAGGCTTGCTGAAGCCTTCAGACAATTGAAAAATTCTACATGCTTTGGCCTATCTGATAATAGAAACACAAAAGGTGTTATGCTTGTCTGGAGAAGGAAAGTATTACTTGCCCTAGGGCATGTGCATGTGGAATTGAGCAAGCTTACTCTTGGCAGCTGGGTTTTACTTACAGGTGTGGAGGCTTAACCAGTGATGGTCTCTCAGGTCATATGAGACCTGGTCTCACTTCTAGGGCAGAACAGTATATGACATGCATCTTTATGTATTTGCAGGTATATCAGTGCATTAGATAACTTGGAAATTGTTTAAACTGTTAACATGAAGAGAAACTGGGCCAAACCTAGTTAAGGATACTGTTAAAGTGAGTTCACTGACTGACTTGAGCATTCCTTATATATAATGAAGGCAAACTCTTAATTCTTCTAATAGTAGTTAAGAAAAAATATGTTGAATTTCAAATAGTCCCCTGCTTTGATCTCAGTCTGTGGGGGCAGCCATCTTGTCTTTTTTCCCCTTGTGATTCAAAGATGTGTAACAGAGACTGGTTTGGTAGTAGGATGCAGGTATGGAGTTCTGCAGAACATGTGATGCCGTGTAGGGACCAGACAAATTGCAGGTTGCCTGTCAGATCTTGACAGTTTTCAGGGCTAGCTGGGCAAAAGCATGATAGGAGAAGCGAGAGAGAAACATCTGCTGAACAAGGCTAATCCAGATTTGCAGAGGGTGTATGGAGTGGTTTTGTCATCACTCTGAAAAAAGAATTTTAACAGTGTCTTCCAGCACAGGAGTTCCCAAGCTTTTTGGACCATTGGCTCTTATAAGCATTCCAAGTAATCTTGTGGTGGGCTACCATATACTTCATGGAGACTTCTACGTCAGAAACATTAGTGAGATGATCTAACGTGGTTCCGAGTCCTATAGTTTTGGACTGCTTGTTCTAGGCAGAAGCAGAGTTGCCTTTTGTGTGTGTTTTTTGTGTTTTAACTTTTAACCCCACTCTTTAGGGACCAAGACCTTTGCTAGCTTTATAGGTGTGTAGGTATAAGCTCCTTTGCAAAGGCTTTAGGTAAGCTTGTTATATTGGTGAATTTGTTATGCAAATATTAGGGAATAAACAAGTGTTTGGGGATTTAAACAACTGAATTTATTTTCTGTCTGCTACTTACCTGAAATGAATTGATGTGGTGTTCATGTTTTGTTTGTTTATTTTTTTAAACCATGAGCTAATGGGATAGTATTTGAGATTATAATGCTATAATGTTCACTGTATATGTGTGTTTGGTTTCTTTTTCATCCTTCCTCAGCTGCCTAAATCGTTTGAATGCTTATTGTTTAAAAGACACATGGAAAGTACATGCTCAGCTCCTCATTTCTGAGTATTGATTCAGTATTCCGGACAAATACAAGTGTCCTTGATAGTCTGCTGAAAAGTATGGTGAGCTATTTCTTAAACTTCATTTGCCCACCTGCCCCCTTTGGGGGGGGAAAAAAGTGCTCTGTGTGTATATAGTTTTACTATATATTTTTAATATATATAATGTTCATTGTCATATCACTTTGGAAATTAGACTAATCTGGTTTTGATTCTAGTTTTTTTAATGAAGGCTAAATATATTTTATTGCTGTAAATGTTTCCTTTAAAAAAAACCTTTAGTCCTTAATTCAAAACCTGTGGAAACAGGCTTCTGTTTATGTTATGGAAAGATCTCTTGGCTTTTGAAAGCTCTTTAAAAATCCAATTGAGACTACTTATGTTGTTTGCCTGCTATGAAATTCACCACTGTATGGATGTGGATTCTGGAAAAACAATTTTTACTTTGATTAAAGCATCTGAACATCTAGTTTTCAAATCTTTCAAGAATCCCCTTGTTTAAATGGAGATGGAAATTAATCTTTAAAATTGATAAAGGCCCTTTCTGGCTATCCTCATGAAAAGATGAGCTATATTTAAAGCGGCATTCATTGCTCCTTTACAAGGTGTATTTGTATGAAAATACAGCAATAGTCACCTTTATTTGCATACATTTCTTTTTAACTGTGACTGTAGTGTTAGTGAAAGATTCTTGCTTGATGAAGTCCTTGAGTTTTCAGAGCAATTTTAAGTGCTTATACTTCTATAACATCACACCATAGTTTCGTGTTCAGTGGCTACCTTGCTTAAGCAGTTTCTTATCTGCTGTTCCTTCTTGCCAGCTGCTGCGTGGCAAAATAGATCAAGGAGCTAACTGATCCAGCTGGAAAAAATCTTCCTCAGACTATTTTTCAGCCTGATTAATTCCCTTATGTGTCTGAGCAAACAGCTATGCCATGTCAAGGTTGGAAGACAAGGAGGCTGCTTAGGTGGGGATTGCTATCAGTCATGCATATGCACAAAGGTATTCACAGATCAAGCAGTGGTTGCTGGAAGGCTAAAGTGATGGAAGTGGGCAAACCTCTTTTATGTTGAGAAGTTCTTGTTTAAAGATCTGTTAGCAGACTTCTGCTGCTGTTGCTAAAAAGCATTCTGAACAATATGTTTATTTTGGTTTCTTGAATACATTGTAGAGCCCAAAATGAATTGGGGATGAGTAGCCATTTGGTAATGAATGTTGATCTAAAGTTATGAGTCAGTAGCTTGGTGTGGATGGACATCCTCTTCCACACCTAGCTGTATTAATTGTTTTAAAGCATATGTGTAGTATCAATAGGGGCCCTTAAATAAATCAATCTGGAAATTTTTGGACTGGGGCAGGGCAGTGAGGGAGTAGATGCATCCTCGCAGTGCTGATAACTGTTTGTGTTTTCTGCTTTCTTTAAATACTGTGTTTGTGAAGAAGAAAATACTAACTATTTCAGGACTGTATTTTACATGTAGGAATGCAAAAGCTCATTTATCTTTTGTGGCACTTCAAAAACACGTAGCATTTATTTTTTAGGTTATTCAGCTTGGTAGGGGCAGCTTTTAATTCAGTGTTCAAAACTTCCCTTGCTATAGCTTTTCCCAGCTTGTTATATCTCAGTAACACATGTAGTCTTCAGGAAAAAAAGCTTGAAATATCCTACTCTTTTCCTGTCCTAACTCTTACTCAAAATATGGGACTGCAGATGTAGGTCACTGAGTAGTTTCCCAAGTCGTTTGTATTTACCAAATACTTAGTGGAATTTTGTTAGTACTATTCATCTGTACAAGCTTGTCCTGTGGCAAACCTGTAGCCACCTTAGCGAATGGTGATATTTTTAAGAAATGTGCTGTCTTAGAAGAATTTGAAGATGATGCTGAGAAATTTATGATGACTTGGTGATGGGTGGAATACATTGCCAATACATTGACTTGAAATTTATGGGAAGTAAATAGTAACAAGTGTAGCTATGCATTATATAACTTTTAATTAAGGTTATATCCTTGAATTTGAAGAACTAGGTCACGGAAAATGAAATAAAAACCAACCAGAATTGCTAGATACTTTTAAAATGTCACTTAAGATTTCCTTGATGTAAACTTTGTGTGAGCTCAAGGAACACACCAAGCACATTGTAGCGAGCCTCCTTTTGTGAGCTGTGAGACTCTTCCATTCTGTGTAGCATAAGGAATGCTCCAGCTTATCGTACAGCCAACAGTGAATAGCAGTTTGCTTCTGCTATAGATTTTGCAAAGCCTTTTGGTGAGAACTTCTCCAAGAGACTGGAGCTGACTGCATCAGACTGTGAGAAAGAGATCCGTTACTGATGTTGAAGCGGATCAGTGTGGAGAACTGCCCAACCAGCTGTTTATGTAGTACTGTTACCTTGACTGTTACTTATTTTGTAAAATATTTTTGTAAGGTTTTCTAAGGCCTGCATTTTTCTTTGATTTATGTGTGAAGAGATAATGATCTTGGTGTACCAAGCTTATAATTAATAGCAACACATTTCTTCTTAACTTTAGATGTTTTTTTCCTCCCAAGTGATTAAAAACTAATCCTTTGTTCTTTTTTCTGTCCAAATTGATTGCCTGTAAGCTTGATATGAAAATAAACCTCATGGTTATTGCCCATATTGTCACTTTTATTGTTGGATAAATGCTGCTTGATACGTGAACAGACGGGATGCTTATTAATCATTCTCAGTTAGATATTGTAGGCTAATGCTAAAATGGTGACTGGAAGAAAATACACTTTAACTTAATGGTCATTTCTGTTGCAAACAAAGCAAATACTGTATATGTGCTCATATGTGTGTACACTTAAAATAAACAAAAAAGGGCAAACATTAATTCTACAGTGCTGCTGGAAAGCCTATTCACTGTAATTATTGATTGTGAGTATTAAAAAAAAAAACCAAACAAAAAACAACTGACAACCTTCCATTGCTTAATTATAATGACATTATACTAAGCTTTTTTTTACTATAGATCTTAAAAGCATGGGTTAAATGTTTTAACCCAAATTTACTCTTTTAACTAAAAACTATGGCTAAAACGTGTGTTCCCATCATTGTAGTCTGCGTCCGTTCAAACATTTACCTTGTATCTTAGTCTGCTGAACAAAACCTGAAATGTCTCCAGGCTGGTGTTTTGATTCTTGTGAAATAAGAAGAATGAACATGGAGATCACAGTGAAAAATAAGATACCTAAAGTCGTGGAAATGCCCAGCTCTGTAAGTGTGCGTGTCTGTATGCATGTGGGTGCATAAAATGAGAAATGATCCTTCTGATGTGGATTGCTGGGAGCTGCTGACTGGGCAGCAACTCTTGCAGAAGAGGACCTGGGGATCCTGGTGAATGAGAACCTGACAGCAGTGTGCCTCTGTAGCCCTCAAGGCTAATTACTTATGGGCTGCATTAGAAAGAGCCTGGCAAGCAGGTACGGGGAAGGAACTGTTCCCATCTGTGGGGCAGCTGTGAAGCTCCAGCTGCAGTGCTGCTCACTAGATCACACATATACACACCCTCTGTGAGAGACAAACTGGAGGGGGTCCAGTACTGGGTTGCTCACATGGTTGGGGGCTGGAGCACCTGAGGGTGGAGGAAGGACTGGGTTTGCAACCTGAGGAAGAGAAGGCTAAGGGAGAATGTACTTGCTGTATTTAACTGTCTTTAAACAAGGGGTTATAGAGATGATGGAGCCACTTTCCGTTCAGAAGTGTACAGTGAAAAGATAAGTCAGTGGCCACAAGACTTAAGAATGGAAATTTCAGTAGGACATGAAGGGAATGTCTTGATGCATGGGACTGGGTGAGCACTGCACCAAGAGCTTGGAAGGGCCATGGAATCTCTATCCATGGAGGCTTTTGACTGGACAGGGTCCCGAACAGCCTGATATGAACACAAATTTGAAATTCTACCTGTTTTGAGCAGGTAGATGATCTCGAGAAGTTGCTTTCAAGCCATATTATGATTCTACCATTAATAGATTTTTAAAATTTTATTTTCAAAGTAGCTTGAGGAAGTTGGCAAAACAAAGACATGGTGATGTAGATAAACAAGGCTGCTCAGAACTGTGTTAGAAGTTGTTGAGGGAAGAGTAATAAGATGTGATAAGCATCTTCATTCAAGTCTGCTGGTGGCAATACTGGCATTTTTCTGCCCTGCATTGAACTTTCCAGCTGACTAGGCCAGAAGTGCTTGCAGGCTAGCATAAAGGACAAAAAAAAGTTACGGTACCTATCATGCCTGTGATCCCTGTGATGAACATAAAAACCCATCTCCAAAGGAGCAGCCTGCAGTAAGCAGCCTGGTAGCCAGCTGAAGTTTGTCCAGGTCTTTCTTTCTGTAGTGGAGGAATGTGTTGGCAGCTGCTGCGGCAATGCTTTGATCTTCTGCTGGGTGGGTGATGGTTCTTTACGCTTAGCTGGAGCGTGGCTGCTCCAGGAAGTGGCTTCATGGAGCAAACCAGCTCTGATTTCCAATTGATCACAATAGCAGTTCATGACTGCGGAGAGGTGGTAGAACTAATAGCAGCTGGGAGAAAGAAAAAGAGCCATGGCTGATCCATAAATCTTTCTGTGCTGTTGTCCTTAATGCTTATGCTGCCTTGAGAAGACAGCATCCTGCAGCTCATTTGTTTCTGTTAATTCTTAACGTATTTGTCCATTTAGTAAAGTTAACCAGAAATCTTAGGGAAAAGGAGGTGGGCAGAAGAGAAAGTTACAGCCCAGAGTGACTGTTTTGTATCTTAGCAAAGCAGATGTCCTGGGGTTTGAACCTGTAGGTAGTTAAATATGTGAATACAGCTGCTCATGTGTGACTCTAAGATAGAGTTGTGTGGGAAATCTGGTGCTGTGGATGGCACATCCTTGCAAGCCCTAGATGTATTCTTCAATAGCTTTAACGCTTAAGATTATGTCGGAACAAAGTTAACAGTAGTTATGATGCTTACTTCCAGGATCTCAGGTGTAAAAGTACAAATGTAGTTTCGAGCATGTAATCTTAATTTTAAATTTTACTATGGAAGCAGTAAAAGTGAATGCCATGGTTGACATGCTAATCAGCGTAAATCTTGAGACATTCTTGAGTGTTGATTGTGTGAATGTTTTGGGTGGTGAGAAACATCCTGGTCACCTTCAGAGTAGGAAGGGTAGTAACATGATAACCTAAAAGGCTTTATTAGAGAGGTGTGGGCTAGGTTCACTTGCTTCATTTAGTGCCAGAAGTGAATACTCAGGAGACACACAGTAACAGGAAGGTCCTTGTGTGGAGTTGTAGTTCATTTAATGAGCAGTGAAGCCTTCCAACAGCAAGTGACTTTGATTTGCACGGTTGCTGTAATGCAAAACTCCTCCTTGTTGAACAATAGCTAGGATTTCTTTTGCTGTGTTTTAAACTGAGGCACTGCAAGATTCTTGTGCCACTTACATGTTGAGATGGTGGGAAAAAAAGACCGTTCAGTATCTAACAAGATTATGTTGGACATAAAAGGGTTTCATTAATATTAGTATGGTATTGTGGGGAAATTGGAAAATCTTGCTATAACTAGAGCTATTTTATTCTCCCTCTCTTTTAGTTTATTTGAAATTCTTTTCCTTAGTTTTCTTCAGAAAATTTCTCATCACAGCTCTTTGTGTGCATAGCCACTAGCGCTAGCGTACGGTGCACAGCAGTGCTTCTGAAGGATTTTTTTGTTCTTGTTTAAAGAATGGGAATTCTCAAACTCTTCCTAGTTTGGGAACTTCTGTCTTAGGAATTTTTTTGCTACGACAGAGCATCAGGCACTGCTGAAGTCTAAGAGAAATGGGACAACAGAACAGACTCTATTGCTGTTAGTAATGCATCCTGTAGATTGGTGTAGTTTCTTACACACTACCTAGTAAGTAAAGCCTTTATTTTGAAATGTACGGCCTTCCTTCCCACCCCACTCCTAGTAAATTAATGTGCAAAGTACTTTACTGCATTACAGGAGGTATCTGTGAAGGAATCGTCAGTGCTGAGGTTGTAATATGTTTTGGAATTTTTTGTTCCATTCTAAAGCTCTTATTACCGAGGTATTTTATGCCAAATACTTTAGACAGGATTTCATTACCTTAAGCACATTAATCTGCTTGTACTTAACAGATAAATGCACGAATTAGTGAAAGTAGCACATTCATAATTGGATTCTAAGTTTTTGTAACTGGGTTTTAAAGTTAAACTGTTTTAAGACTTACTTATTTTTGTGGAACTATTGATGTGTTTCTTAAGTGTAGTTTTAAAACATTCTGAAAACTTTTTTTCCTAGCTGTTATGCAACTCCTTGCTTCCTCTAAAGTTCTGTAGCTATTGTTCTCTTCATCACTGATATGTAATGAGTATTTTGGGTCACTTGGTATCTTTGTTTTTGCTTGTGTCCTTTAGAAGAATTAGAGAATCTTTTGATCTGTTTCTTCTGCTGAAACATTTAGCTTCTATATGCTTCATCTTCCCCTACAAGAAGAGGCTAAAGAACAAGCATTTCCTCCTACCCCAGAGTAATCCTGGAATGGGATTTCACTTCTAACCTTGTGCAGATCTCATTGAAGCACTCTGAGTCATATTTACTGATTTACTTTGCTGATGGCTTGCCTATTTATTCTGTATGACTGCTTTGCCAGTGGTCATTGGATGGGCAGAGGACTAGCATACTCAGGCAAACTTTTGTGGTATGGTTGGAATTAACAGTCCCTTAGGTAGGTAGCTGAAACTGTATAGTGCCAAGATTAGTAATTTATGCTTTTCTTGTGAATTTCAAGTTAGATTATGGTTAGCCTTTTTCAAGTACCTGAATAAGTTGAATGGGCCGTGACATATGATTCTGCACAAAAGGGGGGTATATAAAGCAATATGTAATAGCATTCCCTTGAATGCAGTAGTCCCAGCCATTTGGCAGGATTATGGTTTAAATGAGATTTTTAATGTGTTTTCTGAGTCCAGCAGCATGCATTCAGATTGCACTTCTGACACAATTGAATTGGGTACTTAAAATGGGACAGCTTTTGAAGACTTGCTTCACTGAATGTTCACTGATTTCAGATTTTAAGAACATTGTTAAAAAAAAATTGGAGTGACAAATAATGCCCTACCATAAACCTGAATATTTTAAGCCTTTTAAAAAATGTTTACCTTGATTTTCTCCCCATCTGCTGTCCTTTTGTATAATCTTTTATTTGAAAAATGATTAAGGAATTGGAAGATCCTTGCCTTATCCTGTTATTTCTGAAAAAGAGAGTTTTGCTAAGAATAGTCTTTTAATCTGCTGTCATAACAGCTTCTTTGCCAAACTAGAATTACACGAGTTTTCTTTTGATGGAGCCGTTCTGGTTTATGATTTCTGTGGCAAAACTGACCTGCAAGAGACAGTTGGTAAAGTGTCACTTTATATATTGTGATAATAGGATTCATCATGGAACCATCTGTAGTGGAGCTTCATGTGACATTACACTGACGAAGCTGTAGAGATACTCTCCTATGAAATGTAGCACAGCAGAGTGTTTGCAGAGTGATAATTTTTTTTTTTGTAGATGTAGCACTAGTCATTCTGATAATGCTTGTTCTAGAAAAATGCTACCTATTAGATTTTTTTGTGATTAATTAAAGTCACAGTTCAGGAATTCATTAAAAAAATTGAGAGGAAAGGTAGGGTGAGAATCTTCAGTGTTAGAAATGCCAATTTACAGGCTGTTTAATATTGCGTGCTGCAGCCTATCTGCCTCTTCATTTACATCCTACTGGCATGTGAATCTAAAACCTATTTTAAAGAGGAAGATATTTATCTTAAAGAATCTCTGCTGATGTCTAATCATGTCTTTAAAAAGATGTTTAAGAATAGAGAAACTTTGCAGTATATTCCATTACAAATACGTCATTTCACCGTGTAATGTCCTGTGTTGATCTCTGTCATGTATACCCTTATCACAAAATACAAAACCCTGGAAAACTTATAGTACAGAATACTGTATAGTAGCAGAGTGTCACTGTAATAAACTAAATCAGAAGTGATCTATAACTTGGTGAGGATATGTATGTTAAATAAGTGCTACTGGCCAGAGATGAGGATTTTCTAGAGAGGGTGCACTGGTATTCCAGAGCAGCTGTGTTGACTTACTGGTTGTGTTACAGGAACTGACTTGCCCATGAGAAGCGCTGGGAGGTTTTATGTGCTGCTGTCTTATTTGTTGCTGATTTGAATAACCAGGACTGATTTGACTATAACCAAAATCAAATCGTAAGCCTCAGATAAAGTTTGGGTAAATCTTAAACTTCGTAACTCTTAGCACAGTTTTCAGGATGTTTTAAATGCTTATGTTGGTGGCTCCGTCTAGAGATTGCTTCATGTCCAGAATATGTATCTTTTAAAAAAAAAAATATTCCAGAAACCAGGAAATCAGGATAGCACCAAGTGTTTAATATTCACAGAAGATGAAGAAGTGTCAGGTTTCATCCCTCCTGCTACAAACGGGCAGACTTCCCTGCTTCCTTAGAGGAGGGGGAGATGGCTGAAGGAATGGTCAATAAAACAAGCACAAATTTTCACATCTTTTCATGGAGCTGATAGCATGCATTCACTTATGCTTCTTTTTTCCTTATCTTCAGGCTACTGGAAGTCTGATTTTTAGACCATGCTATATATTTTGAATTATCTTCTCATTCTTCTGTTTTCTGAATCTTAATTTTGTTTCCTTCAGTTTCCCATGTTACAAAGTCAGAGCTGCTGGTGTCCATCATGTGTGCTTTGCCTAATTGCCAGGCAGGGCCTAAACCAACAGTCCATGGATAATTTTCTTCTGTGACCAGCTGCTTTAGTGAGTGTCGTAAAGGGGATATAAAACTGAGTAGCACTGAAAGTGCCAGAGGTGAGGTCAGTTATCTGGGTGTTTTAGGTAATACCAGTTTCTAGAAGATAAATAGAAATATGCAGTACCCTGTGGGTTTTTTTCCTGTGCTTTGTGGCGATCTCTTTTATTGTCTCTGTGCTGTTAACAAACAATACCTAACTCTTCATGAATGACTAATATATGCTAGTATTTTTTGTAGTGGAAGGGCTGTGGCTTATAGACTGGCCTTACGTGACAGTATTTTAGAGTGTAGAGAAACTGATGTGCAAGACTAGAAAGGTGGATTAAGTGAAATCCTCTCAATTAGAGCTTTATTGATAAAAAGCAGAAAAATGTCTGTTTTGAAAAGAGAATCGCTGCAAAACTTTTGCCAGTTGTGAACAATTTACTGTGTGTTTGTGCATTTGTTACTTGCTTCTTAATTTTCCTGCTTGTGCAAGGTATGTGGTATGTTTATCTAACTGTAAGGAATTCAGTTCTCAGCTGAATTTGATTTGATATTGAACAAAACAAATGTTTTAGAAGCAGCAGAAATTGTATTGATTGTCTTACTTTGAATATTTTGTAAGAGATGTTTCACAATATGACAGTTCACTTTAGAAATGTGCATAGCAGTTTAATGCTGATTTTTAGATAGAGGGTATTCGAAAGTTGTGAATGCAGGTTCAGCGTTTGAAGTTGGTGCTGCTGACCTGTCTTCAGGAGTAGCGTTTTCTTAAGTCACTTTAGAAAATATTGCTGTTTGATACTTGGTTTGCATAAATGTATGCTTTGAGCTTCTGAGGAAAACGTGATGTGAAGTGGACATGTTGGCCTCTCCTGCGCTCCACGGGGAGCAGCGTGTGAAATCGCTGTTGGAGCTTTGGTGGTTCTGCCCGTGCCAGCTGGCTGAGCAGCGCTAGGAAATAGTTCAGCTGGAGCAGTGTTTAACAACAGGAATTGGTTTTGCGCCTTTCTACATGCTTGGATGTGATCTTGCGCTACCTATTTCTAGGCAAATGCCAGTATCTCAATATTCTGCTAGTTACAGTCTTCATTTTGTTGCTGCCAGTCATACTTCTTTCCTTACTGTTAGACAACCTCTGAATTGTTAGTTACTTCTGACATTATATCAGACTGAAGTTACTTGAAAGGTGGAAGCAGAAAAGCTTAAGTTCTAGTTACCTAACACAAAAATCACTGAGTGCTGCTCGCTTTCTCCAGCTGCAGGTTTCTCCAGTTTCAGGTTCAGCTGTTAACATTTTGGCACTGATGACTGCAACCTGTGACTGATTGGTATTTCTGGTTACGCAGTATTTGCACATAATTTGATGCAGGGAATTCAAGCGGTGGTGCACAAAACCTGATGTTGAAAATGAGCTGTTTGAGCTCGTTCCTGGTTTTATTATTAACCTTTTATCATGGCTTGTGAAACATTTGGGGTGGGGTTCCCAAAATGACACACTACTTTGTGGAAACAACTACTTTTGGCTGAGACGCTGTGGTATCGATCAGATAAGTCTGACAGGAGCGGTGCTAGAGAACATGCCAGCTTCAAGTTCCTGCCTGTATGACTAACCTTGCAAATATAATCCCTGGGGCATCTAGCTTCAGTGACACCGCAGAACGTGTCCTCAGCCTCAGTGGAATTGCCTTGTTCGAGAGAGTATGGCTTAAGGGGCTGCATTTGCCAGCAGCTGCTACTGGAAAGCTCTGCTTGGGAAATAAGTATGTTCCTCTTCCCTGGAGAAGTCCTTGACTGGCTGCCAGTAGTAACTCTCCTCTCCCTTCCCTCCCTCCAAAGCAAACAAGGAAGCTCCCATGTGCTGGTGGTGCTTGTAGGTCAGGCTGTTTACCTGTGCTCTGCCCTGGTGCTGCAGCTGCTGTCACGGCCCTTCCGTGGGGGTCATTCGCTAACTGAAGTGACTAGAAGAAGGAACAGGTGGGTTTAATTAAGATGAAAAATGAAACATGCATTTGCTATCCTTATTTGTATATATATTTTTTTCTTTCAGTAACTTCTAGTCTATCCCTAAGCTGGAAGCTGACTTCAGTAGGTGTGAAATTTTATGGAAGCATTCTGCCCCCTTCCATAACACGCTGGAGTTATTTTTATTCAGTGGATAACACAATGTCTGGCTTGGCCATTACAGTTCAGAAAATGTGTAAATATTAGGCTGGGAAAGATTTAAATTGCAGGAAGCTCACTGAAAGTAATTTCAAAAAAAAATTAAAATTTGCTGGTTGTGTTTTTATGAAGAAGTTTTCTCCTTTCCTGCCCCTCAAATTCTACTAATAGCATTAAAGATAAAAGTTCACCCATTTTTGCAAGAGGACAAAATGGAGGGCTGTGCCTGGGTGTCTGCTGAAGAACTTCTCTGAAGTATTGAGTTGACTAGCATTTATCAGCAGCTCTGGAGGTAGCCCTGGTGTCCCCCTGAAAGATTAGTTCATCCTCAGTGCGTTTTACAGATGGGGAAAAAACCCCAAATCTTCCTCTACTAATTCAGGCTCCTCTTTGTTGTTCTTTTTGTCTTCATATAATCCTTAGCAAATCTCAAATATATATATTTCTCCTTTGATTCAAGATCTGGAAAAACTCTTGCTTTGTTTCTGATTTTTAAAACTGCAGTTTTTCTTCCATAATCCACAGATGTAACTGGCACGTAGAAAGAGTCCTTTCTTCCAGGGTAGTCCAGGCTGCCTTGACATTTTTTAAGTGCTATAGGGGAGACACAGTTTCTTCCCTAAGTGTGAAGTGCAAGGTCTGGAGTTTGTAAGGATTCAGGGGAACTGTGACTGCTGTGAGGAAGCACAGGAAAGCCTTTGCTGGAAGCTGGAAATGGGGGAGGTTGGCCCCAAAGCTGGACGTGCCAGAGTATAGGATGCAAGTATTTTTGAGGTGGAAAAGGAAATAAAGAATGGATAGCGTCTACTGTTATGTCTGTGGAGAGAAGTATGGGACTAGAGAGCAGAAGCAGCCCAAAGACTGGAGAGATGTATGTGTTGCAAGAAGGAGGCCTGGTTTAGAGCATCTGAGAGTAGCTCATCTGCAGAAGGTTCTCTGGGATTTCCGGAGTGACCATGTGTACTTAAGCATGTTCAGTCTTAAGAACGCTTAGTTTTCTCCATTTGAGATCCTACCGTCAGTCATTACTAATCTGGGTGAAGACTCAAAGCACCTCACAATTCTTGAGGTCCTTTATACTTCTTTTATACTTACATCTGGAGAAGATGGTTGTAAGAAAGCTCCCTGTATGTAAGGTAATAGGATTACTTGTCTGTTCCAAAAAGAACTGGGATTTGGGGAAAGGCATCAGTTGCGGAGATTAAAATCAGATTATCAGACTTGTTTTGTGAGTGCCACTTTCAAGAAGTGATAGCGGGTCCTTGGAACGCTCTTGTGTAGACAACACAAAGTATTGAATTTAGCAGAATTTTAGATTTTACTAAGGGAATTTTTAGAGACAACTGATAAAGAAATAAGTATAGACTTATTTACCAGGTTAAGAACTTAGAACAGTAAGTTAAATTTTAGGTATTTTACAGGTAGCTTACAAAACTGGTTTTATGTAAATACTCTTTTCCAAGCAATGTAATTTGTTGATCTTCCTTGTCAAAGGGAGGACGTGCTTCCTCCTTTGCTTAGAGCCTCTTGTGCTTCCAGCCATCCCATATACAGATTGTTTTGTATTTAGTAGTAAAACCAATGTTCACTTTAATTTTACGAATTTCTTTATTCTACTTTTCTGTAGATGGGACAGGGGTCACTGTGCAGGTTTGAAGTGGAATTCAGTATGGAATGCAGGCGCTGTTGTGTGAGCCTGTGCTGTTTAAGTGGTAGACAGCTCCTTGATACTGACTGGGGCTCCAAGTGATTTTTGGAATGCAGAATTAAGTTCAGTTCATTGCAATTGCATTCAATTAGGTGATCTTTTTGTGGAAACTGTAATAAGGTGAATATTGGCCAAGAAAAGGCTGCGGGAGTGGAGAAGGGGGTGGTTTATTTCCCTGCATGTCCTCTCCTTCTTAGTAGATTCCTCAGATTACAGTTACTGTTTTAGTATTCAGATGAGATGATAGAAACGTGAAGAAAACTATATCTAATTTTCTAGATGACTAGAAAAAGTCATCATGTGATCTGTCTGGAGCATGAGGTTAGAGCCACTATATGAACCTGTAAACTGCAACATTAAATCACTGGAAGGAAGACTGCATTAGTACTAATGGACTTCATGCATTGTTAATTTAGGACTCTGCATAGTTGCTTCCTGTAGAATGTACCAAGAACAGAGTTAGTTTAACAGAGAGGGCTCTAAGTCTTCCCAAGAGATTTATCAGTCTGGCAATGATGTTTGCTGAACCACAGAGGTAATTCGTTGGTACAAACAGCCCATGTTATATTCTCTTAAGTTTCATTTTGCTATTACATACTCAGAAGTTTTTTGCTTAAAGCCGTATTTATTTTTCTATACCAAACCTGTCATCTTTTCTGAAATTATCATCTTTAGTGGAGAAAGCCATCTATTTATTGTTAAATATTCAACAGGCTCTTGGAAATCTAGAAATCTGCTTTGAATTTTCTGTAAAAAATTAGTATTAAAAAAGAAAACATAACAGTCCTAAAGTTTAAAAAAATCAAATGCGTCTTAAATCTCTTGTCTTCAGGCAAACTGAAGTGACTTACCCTTCTCTGTTTGAACTTGAAAGCAGTAAGTCAGTCATAACATAGAAATCTAAATGTGCCCTTGTTGCATTTATGCAGGTTTCTCCTGCCTCAGTACTTCTCTTCTGGATGAACGCTGAGAGCCAGTGTCCACCTTTGCTTTACTGAATCTGTAACTAGGGAAGTTTGACTTTCTGGTGGCCAAAAGATATTTTAAAATGTACTGTTATTTTAAGAAATGTACCTGCACTATACTTCAGACCTGTAGTATATAAGAATCACTGCAGTATATTTGTGGTTTTCTAGAAAATAGCTCCTGAGATCAAGCTGTAGACTTGAAATTTTGTGCTATGCCACTTGTCCTGTGAGTGGCCTAAGCCAAACAGAGGACTCCTATAATGCAGACGTACATTAGACGACGTGTGAGGCACTTCTGTATCAATTATGCACAAGCTAGAGACCTCATTAAACACGTGTCAACATTAGGAGTGCTTTAGACAATTGTGTGGAAGTTGTTTAACTTAAAACCGTCTGATTTGTGAAGGCATAATTTGAAAGCTATGCAAAATGTTAAGAAAATTAATCCTATAGTCAGCAATGAGAATATTTCATTTTAGAATAAACTTCAGGTTTTTCAGACATCTTCAGCATTTATAATGGTCTAGTAATATCTTGCTGCAGCGTTCACCCAGCTAACGTTAACTCCTTTTTCCACATTCCTTATCTGCATTAGCCTTTAACAGAGCTGGAAGTATAGTGAAATATAACTTCCAGGTTCAAGGGCAGTATGGAAAAAGAAAACATTATTAAAACCGTGATTACTTTTCTGAATAACTGAACGAGTTATGAAGTTGCCTTTAAGAAACAGAATGCTTTTGTTCTTTCATTTCCTAAATTTGAGCCTTGTTTTATTAAGTATCTGAAAACTGGGCTCTATTTGCAATATCCATTTAGCAGATGTCCAGAAGCCTTTAAATGTGACAGCTGAAAATTAGACAAGCATTCACAAACACATGATGCATACAGATCAGCTATGTGTGAACTGTATTTCACAAAGAAATGAAATAAAATTCATTAATGCAAGAGCTTTATATACACTATGCATTTGGTTTGCTTTCAGTAGCAATCTAGCATATACTTGAAATACTGTTGGCTTTCTCTAGGTCAACCACAGATGCCTACAGAATATTCATTTTGATAGCGTTAGATCCCCTTCTAAATGGAATTATTGCATCATCATTGATATGTAGCTTATGTCATTATAATGCTGATTATATTACTAATTAATGTGTTAATGTATGCAATTGTTTTATTTTAAAATTGCCTTTTTCCATTTCTACATCTCTTTAACTGTCATGATCTTCATCTTTTGTCATCCTACTTCTGAGCAGCTACTGGAGTAATCTCCTTCCTTAATTGTAAAGCAGTTTTGCCCAGGACCCCCCAGTCTTCAGCATGTGTAGGTAGATTGCTGTCTTAGTTGGTATTTGTGCTGTACATGAGACACGTCTTGCCCCAAAGACTGCTGGCTTAGCATCCTAATATTCTTCTAAGATTAGGCCTATTCATGCTTGCTCTTAGGAAAGAATTGCTTTAGAAACTATGAATGTGAAACCAAGTCTGATTGCACACAAAACTTGTAACTAATGATGGTTGTCCTCTCCTGTGATTTTTCTAATTTCTTATTACATTTCAAGGTATTAGGGTATGAAAATATCTTCTCAGCTGTACTTCACTGCAGTAGGAACAAACTGAATACGTATAATTTCTCGCATAAAAGAATACTTAGGGTAAGGTATTGTGAGCTGTAGCATGGGATGAATCCTGGATTTTCATTTTACGTTGTCTAGTAAAGTTATAAAACAGCAATTAACGAGCAGTCTTAGAGACTTAGCTGTGCAGAGCATATGTTTCTCCACCCTTTAAGTTGGTGGTATTCTAGCCAATTCTATTTCCATGTCCCTAGTGGGAAAATTATGTCTTGGGTTCCATTTCTTTGTCTGGAAAGAAGAGACATCTCTCAAATGTATGCTTTTTGTCAGTTTGCAATGCAACCTTTGAAGCTTTCCTATTAATTGTTACTGTCTCTAGTGAGGGAAAAGTGCAGAAGACATCATAAAGTATTTTGTGCTCCATTGTAAACGGAGAGATCCTTTCTTCCACAAAACCTGTTCCATTTCTGTTCCTCTCTATGCCTGGAATGCATGCATTCAGGTCACTGCGTGAGAGAAGTAACATGCATAATTTTGTGTTGTTTTTAAAGTGATCTCTGATTTAAAAAGCGCAGACTTGGTATCTAGTTGATGTAGAGGCTAGCAAGTGTGATAGCCAAGAAAATGTTATTTGATGGCAGTGCTGTGCTTGAAGGTAAATACTCAGATGTCTAGTTGAAAGCACACAGTTTTCCAATTAAATTCTAACTGTGGATACATAAACTTGCTGTGGTTAACTCAGGCGTACAACACTTAGGGCCCATGTGAGCTGGGCAAGTTTTTGTAATTGCCTGCTGTTTCAGCTAAACTTCTCAGAGTCCTGGTGCAGATGAGCCTGGATTGATCTTAAAAGCAAAATGTGAGGTTGCCCAAATCCAGCCATAATGACATAGTGGGTACAGGTCCGATAACCGTGTCTGTACCACAGGCTCCGCACAGCCGTAAACCTGACTGAGCCACACTGGTGCCAGCTGTAGTTTGAACACATTAAGTTCATTTACAGTTTGGGAGTGTACTGTTTATAGTTGAAGCTCTGTTACTTTGGAGGCCTCTTTATAGCACTGTCCAGTCATATAGAGCATAGGTGTAAAAAGCATTAAATAAAATGGGGTCTGGAATGAACATCAAGTCATCTCTCTCTGCCTTCTAAAGAAATCAGTTTACACACTCTGCAAAGGCAAGTTTACCAAATATATTGCTATCGTTCATATAATTTTGCATTGTGAGTTTTTTGTTTTATCTGTGTTTTAAGTCCATCTGGCCGTTTCTGAGGTTTTTAATGCACCTGCAGTAGGACTTTTATGTGAAAGCTGTGTGAGCAAAGGATTAGCTCCTTTCTTTCCCACCCCACCTTCTATCCCCAAATCCTCTGTTTCTCCGATGTATTTAGGCTGTACTGGAAAAATATTTTAATGTATACTGTCCATACATTGTCCTGTATCTTGATTAATCAATTGAATGCTTTCTGTATTAGAGGCAAAGTTTGATATTAGTATTAAAATACAGCATTATGTTATCTTCCAGATATCTTGAAGTCAGTAAGTTTATATAGAACAATCTTGTTGAGAAAAATGCTAAGGTACATGCCTTTCTTTAAACAGAAGTAAATGGCAGAAGTTTGCATATTTGTATATAAACATTGCTACACATGGTTTCTTTTATTCTAAAATCTTACTGTTGTTTTAAATATGCTGATTTTAAGGCTGGTTGAAGAAATCTGGTCAATCTTCATTGTCCACATTATTCACTTGTGGAGGAGGAGGACAAAGGGGTGTCAATGAAACATTGTTATGAATGTCCATACTTCTTAAGGTTAGCCATAATACTTTCGTAGATATATGCTATTTGTCTTTTCAAGGAGCTACAAGTTCAATGTGTCCGTGTTCATGCTTTTACAACTTAAACTTTATCGGGCTGTATAAAAGAAGTGATAAGTGGAAATTGTTGACCGTCTTAAGTCTCCTGCAGGACTATTGAATTCTAGTTGCTTTTAGTCGAATCCGACTAAGACTTATGCACAGCCTTGCGGGTCCCCTAGGGGACTTTCACCTTATGAATATAGTGTTATTTCCATTTCCAACATTTTTGTTGTGCTTCCTTGGGTAAATACTACCTGTGGCAATCTAAAGAATTAGTAAGTTAATATGCCAAACCACACCGTACTGTCTTTGGGTTCAGTTTTGGAGTATCCTTATCTTGAGTAACTGCAGGCTGCCACTAAAAGGTTGCCATGTATTGAAATCTGCTTAGGCAAGGTATTTTCCAGGAAAAGCACAATAGTTGATGTGTGAGAGGAAATTCAAGTGTTCTGCAGGATTCTTCCCCTGCTGACAGTTGACAGTGTTCTGGCAAGTTGACAGTTAATGAGACAAATGTATTATTAGTTTCCTCATTAATAATAGAAATCTGGAATCTGCATCCTTCCTTTCTTTCCATATGTGCTTCTGCAAAATTGCTAGAAAATGGAACAAAATGTCAAATTTCAGGCAGGCGAGTTTATCTGATACAGCTTAATCATGTTTTAATGAAAGGCATTGCAGGCATACATTGTGTAAGAATCTTGAAAGTCTGACAGTTTCTGAATTTAGACTTAGTTTAATATTTAAAGACTAAGACTTTCGGTGTTGTGGATCTTTGAAGCTAGACTTCATAACTCTAGTCACCAATAAATTAGCAGATAGGAAAAAATGAAGTCTTTGGCTTTCTTCTGGGAGCTATATTTACAGAGCTGGACAATACCAGACACTTCTGAGGATGCTTTTGTGAGAGGCGAAGAGACAGCACAACAGGTTCTCAGCTGAGTGGGAGCAAAGCATTGAGTGGAAGTAAACTTGCTTATAAAATGAGAGGCTTATACTTTCCATGGTTGATGGACAAAACTGTGTAGAAGTTGTAAGAGGCTTTGAGGCAAGGCGTGCAGAGGAGACGGATGTCAGGACTGGTTCAGGCTGAGGAAGCTGTAATGGCCGGATGAAATGCCAGAGAGTTGGAGGTGAGGGGAAAGTGTATGTATGTTCTGAGACCTCTGTTGTCTGTGCTGATCTGAGTGCGTTACATCCAAGTGGCTTATTTACATCCCACAATAGCTCACTGTACAAAATGTGCAAGAAATGGCTTTTCTGAGAATTGACTCAATTTATTCTCAAGCTGAGTAAGTGATTTTTTTGCTAGAAGAGCATGCATTTAAAATGAAGAGGTAGACTATACCTCTTGCTAACACAGTAGAGGCTGATCATTTTTAATGAACAGCACATGGAGCTGCGGAAGAAAGAATAAGTTAGATGCAAGTGGAGATACTCCTCCTTCCTCACTCCAGGATACCTCTCCCTCCTTCCTCATTTATTCACTCTTCTCTCTTGCTATCGCTGTTTGATTGATACCATTTTCCTATCATATCTGTTGGTCTGGGGTGCTTTGAATTCTTTCTTTGCTTCAGCCATTATTATAGGCCTACACTTCAATCTGATGTGAAGCTTAGGAGAACAAACCTCATGGATAATGGGAAAGGAACCAACTATTATGATTCTGGTTGCATGTGCTCAAGCATGTGTTTAGCTACATGAAGATTTTTCAGGCTTGTTTCTAAGTCAGTTGGGCAACAGACTAATGGTATGTGTTCAGCTAACCTGTTTGGTATCTTTATCTCATGTTTTGAACTGTGCTGGCTGTCCATACTCTGAGTAATGGTAAATAAGAATATCCTAATCCAAAGTAGACTTTTTTTTTTTGGTGCACATTGGGATACAAGACACTACATATATTAGTTCTTTAAAAGATATAACATTAAATTTCAAGTGGTGCTCCAGAGCTGCTGTATGCAAATGTATATTGAAGTACAAAACCTTCCCAGATACTCCTGTATCTGAGTATTTGTTTTTCCTTCTGTGTTTTGACTTCTTTTATTTGTGCGTTACATACTGACTTGAAGTTTCTCTGGAGTTCTTTAAGCTTTTTTTTTTCAGAAAGCAGTCCCTTCCCTGAAATAGTGCCTTACTAAAAGTGCAGAAGTAGTTTGGTTTTGCTGTACGTAAGAGCAGGGCTGTTTGTTTTTTACTCACTTCCTCCTGTAAATAGTTCCTGCAAAAGCAGTCTTTGCACTGTAAAACCCATCTCCCCAGTCTTGCTGTTTACTCATTTCCTCGGACTTGGAAATATTGCCAAATAGTGGTCTGAGAAACTGTCAATATCCACAGTCTTGCAATCTCCACAGTCTTGCAAGGCTAGTGATGTATGGGTCAAGGTAGCAGTGGGGTGTTTGAGGCATGGTTCAGGTAAATCAGATCTCTTGCAGAAACCCCACAGCTATTATAAGAACATCTGTTATAAGGAAGAGTTACTTAACAAGTTTCTTGACTAAGGGGGAAGCATTCACTGAAACTTCCTTGTGATTTATTTTGTAAAGAGCTAAAGAGACACACGGGCAACTAGAAGACTGAGGTTTTTCAACTGTCTGTAGAAAGATGCAGTGCATTGTAGGCTGTTCAGTATTATTCAGATGCAATGTATGGTGTGGTTTTTAACAACATTTTAAAGAGTCCAGTAGCAGGGGAAGCCTTTTAAACCATAATCTGATACTGCTTTTATAGAATGTTATGTTTTTTCCATTTTATTTCTTTATTCTTTACTACTTGGGTTTTTTATTTGGTGTTGTGCATTTTTTTCTTTTTAATTTTAAATTCTAATTGTCATGACTGACATCAGTTGGTAAATTTTTCAACGGGGTAGAGGCACATTTAATTATATCCGACTGTCACTGAATCATGTCTCTCAAACACTTAGCTCATTCTTTTTTAAGTAACCAATTATAATTAAACCATTGACAGCAGGAGTTTGTACTTTGTATGGAATTAAGACAGGAATGTAATAATTCTTGGGACTAGGAAGTTTAGCAGGTTGGGGTTTTTTTTTTTTTTAATTTAAAATGCCCTGAATTGTGATACACTGTATCTACAATATTTTGCTTTAGGAATCTATGTTGGAATAGTTTCTCTTTTAAAAATTTTTGAATAGCTACTTAAATAGATTTAAAATATTTGCATTTTTGAATGTAAATATTTTTTGATTGTTGAAGTAGATGTTACAGATGTTTCCTTTCTCTACTGAGGCAGTCCAGTGAAAAGAAACTGTGGCTTTAACTGATTTCAAGCTTGGGGGCAAAACCATCTTGTACTTACTCTGAGGCTTGAAAAGGCCTGCTTAGACATATCTTCTTTAGATAAGCCTGGTTTTCTCCACGGGTATGGAAAGGCAGGTAAGGACACAGCTCTTTGAGAGGGGTGAGCTTTCTGTTCCTCATGCACAGCAGAAAGTGGAAGTGGCAAAACCAAAGATTCTTGCGGAAGGGGAGGCTCAGCCTAGAATGAGTGGGATGGTGGGCTGGCGCGGGACTGGCCTCCTGCGTGTTGTAGGTCTATTGGCCAAATACTTTGGCACCAGTGCGCATGTATAGGCAAAACTATTCTTCGTGCTTTCTCTCTCTCTGGCCAGTGGGTAATTTCTCCCCGGTTTTCCCTGGCTGCTTTGCTTTGGGAGACACCTGCAGAGTGCAGGGGGACAGACCCTGAGGGCCTTAACGCTTCCTGGTGATCTCCTCTATGTGCAATACAGTCACTGGCTAAAGTGAAAGAGAGAATTTACATACCAAACCTTGTCACAAACTTGATTTTTTTAGGGTCAGCATAGCTACTGTAATAGTCCGGAATGTGGAATTTTCAATTATGAAGCTTAAACTTAGTGTACAAATGGTATTTTATTTTTTTTTATTTATCTTTGGAGCAGAGAGGTTAAGACTAATTGGTTATAGGCAGTACCTAGGTGACTGCAAAGCTAATATATTACAGAAAGTTTATACACAGAATTATTTTTTTACCATAGTAAAAATAAGCAAGGATTTCTTTCATATGCTGTTATATGCTTAAATACTATTTTTAATTACAAAATGGTTAGTAAATACAAATTTCCCAGTACATATTGCCAAGCACATTTTACAGTGTTGAACATGTAGCAAATGACAAATCTTTAAGGCAATAAAATTTGCTTGGTAATAATATCATGTAATACATGTATACATGTAAAATCTGTTAATATAAAGGAATTCTTTTCTAAGAGAATACTGTCTGTCAAGATCCTTTTCTTAAACTATACTTGGTTTGTTTCATCCTTTGATCCTACAAGGTTTACCAAATTGAAAGAAAATTCAATCAAACACTTGGCTTTGGCTATTCAAAATATTGACCTTTAAATGGGAAGGTGTCAACATGCATCTGAAAACCTTGGATGGAGAGGAGCAGTCCTTCCTGCATTTGGTTCTGAGGAATTATCCAAAGTGAAGTATTAAACTTTCATTATCTTGATGCTGATACCAAACAGCAGAGCTCTATCTACTAAGCTGTTCTGACTAATCCTACATTGTTTAATGTCACTACATATTAATACAATTTTAGTGGATAAACTCAATAGTTTTTTTCTCAGCTGATGATGAACAGATGTAAGATTGTGTGAATGATTGTCTTCATTCTTTGTTTTTTCTTTTTCAAAATTTTGTTTGGTTGATTTCATACCTTCCACAGCAAATTTTCTCTCTTCTAATTCAGGGTTGGTTTTTTTTGTCATTATGTGCTTGTTGGGCATCTTTATTCCAAAACTTTGTGTGAGTACATCTGTGAAGAAAGTGTTGAGAAGGAGGCCGAGTCCAAAGATGCAGTGATAAAAGGCATAGGGTATAGTCATGTGTATTGCTAAGAAATTAGACTTTTTGGGTCTCTCTAGTAAGCCTAGCTCCACCCCATAGAGCTACTGTTTACAGTCTGGATCCCCAGCTTGTATACGGTTTTCCTGGTGCTAGGCAACAGTTCTTGCCCAGTTATGCCTGCCCTATCAACTGAAGAAGGCAGCCTTTAACAACACTGCTAATACACTGATACAAGCTCCTTTGGTATTTAGTTAAGTCTTTGTGACAGAGACTTGGTTTATTGACAGTATTTTGGAAACGGGACTTGTTTGATAGACATTTCTTTTGAGATAAATGCCAAGTATGGTAGTGCATTTTTAATATACCAAATAGTTAAAAACGTGTCCTTTTTAGCACTTCAGAGTGCTATTTATTGTACCTATGTAGCTGAAATGAATGCACGTTAGCTAGTTGAAAATGGAATTTCGTAAGTTTACAGATTCTTAAAACAATTCTACTTGTACAACATTTGTGATTATTTGTGGAGGCCACATTTGCACGGTCCACATTTTCAAAGCTTGTTTAAAGTTTAACAAATGTATAGCGTCATGGTGTACGGCAGCTAAGAATCTTTTTGGGGCTGTTGAATAGTAATATGGGAAAATGTTCCTTAAGTTAGTAACAAAGGAAGACAGCATGCTGTGGCTCTTGAAGAAATGAAGAAATTTCTTCTTCTAGCTAAACAGGAATTGGCACTACCAGATATCCATTACAGCTACAGCCAAATCCCATGTAAAGAGAAAATTAAAAGTCCACAGTTAACATCAAAGGAACAGGAAATGATACAGTAAAAGCCACCATACAGTTTTATTTTTTTCTCCTGTGGACATGTGCATTGAGATGTTGCCTTTGTTTTTTTAATATGAGGGGGTTTGGGTGGAATATACATCCTTTTTTCTTGCTCTTCTTCTCTCTTTCCGTGATTATTACTTTTATTCGTAGGAGCTAGTATGCGAGATCTCTGAGAAGGCCAGTTTTCCTTTTCTAGATTGACTGTATGTATTTCCACAGCAGTGACAGGTATTCCTGCTGGTTGTGACCGAGAGTATTTTGATGATTGCAATGTCTGGAAGACTTGCTGATGTTTTGTCACTTTTGTATTTACAGAATCATGCAACAATTTAGGTTGGAAGGGACCTCTGCAGAGTGTTTGGTCCAAACCCTGCTCCCTTGCTGCATGTGTGTGTGAAGGGATGGCAGCACTCCTGGAGCTCTGTGGATGACACGTAGCTTCCTGCCTTTTGATCTTCTGTTTGTTGTCATCTAAGATTTTTGCTACCAACCATTCACTTCTGTTTTTCTATTTTTTTTGCCCTTCTAGAATCCTATCTTAGGAACGTTCCTAAAAATAAAACATTTCAAACACATGCCATCTCATTCCTGCAGACATTAAAAATAACATGCATTTGCATATAGGACTTAATTTGAGAAACGTCTTCCGTGTATTATAAAGAATTTTGCCTTTTGTCAGATTACATACAGTTGTAAAAATCTTAGTTTTTCATGTTTTATTTCTTTACAGGCCAGAAGCAAAATTTGGATGAAGCAATCTAACTAAGTTGCCGTCATGAGCAGAAGCAAGCGTGACAACAATTTCTACAGTGTTGAAATTGGAGACTCTACTTTCACTGTATTGAAACGGTATCAAAATTTAAAACCAATAGGATCAGGAGCACAAGGGATAGTATGGTAAGGTTTCCATAAAATTTAAATGTACTTTTAGGTTCCCTTGATAGAATTGATAGAATTAGAATTCCGAGTCCTTTAACTGTTGTATGTTACTGAATAGGAGTATGGAGAACTACCTTTCACATGCAAAACGGCAATAGTAATAGCCATTTTTCCTCAGCAAGGGCTGTTGCTGTTGCTTTTTGACCTATGTCCTTTCCTGCTTCCGAACTGATGCCCTTCTGTGCAAATTCAGCCAGCTGTGCTGAGACCTGTACATTAATGGGGGGAAAAAAAGGTGGATAAAGAAACTAATCCTAATCCTAAACCACACTGCTTACAGTGAAACAAAAGCCAGAAATACTCTCTCTATAATATCTGATGCTTATAAATGCTTTTACTTCTTGAAACGGTTTGTTAGGGGCCTGTTTCAGTTAGTTTCATAATCTAACTAGTCCCTGATAGCAGTTACTGAGCATTTGTGATGCTGCCTGTCATTGTAATATGTAAATACCTGATGTAGTTTAGGAAAATACGACTTGACAATATCATTCTTTGAATAAGAGTTCTGCTGTGGTGGACTGAAGAGTGTCTGATTGATTTAAGATTGGTGACAACAAGCTGCTTTTAGGTACCATTTGAAGTTCAGTGGCATTACCCCAAAGATAAATGTTGGTTTAAGCTTCTTGAGAGTTTTTTGAATGTCCAAGAGAAGGATGTAGATAACACAGGAACTTTCAGAAAGTCTTAAGATGCTAACCAGGGACATAAAAATACAAAAGAAACATCAAGAAAGGTAGGGAAAAGCATAATCTTGTCAAACACCTTTTTCCTGTAACCTCGTTACTGCCTTGATCTTGTCTTGTTCAGTGTTTAGAGAATGTGTGGTACGGGTGTGTTTTTAATTTGTATTTGTGTTTTAGCTGGGTTAATAAAATAGTGTGCTTAGTGCAAATGAAAACTTGAAGGCCAGTACTCTAGAAAGAATTGGTTTTGAAATGGTAATTTCTGGCATTAAGATTATTTGGTCTGTAAGTAGCAGCAGCAGAAAAACTGATCTGAATTTTGTTTGCATGTGTGTTAATATAATGAGGACAAACACAGTTGTATGACTACAGTCTGTTTAGTTGCTCCAGAAATGCCTGCAAAGGCTTTAGATGTTGTCACTGTCCTTCTGATTCCCAGTTATATGTTACTGCCTGTTTTCCAAATTTACTGCCCCTCCCAGAGCTGAGAGCCAAAAACTGACTATGCAGTTACTCAAGTGTCACTCTGTAATTGCCGCTAGTGGTAATTGAAGCCTTTCTAGTTAAAGGACTCTGATGACTCTGAGGACTGGAGTGCTCATGTCATTAAATGTTGGCCATGTCTGGAGGAGATAGGGTGTAATTCTTGTGATTTGGGTTGGGGTTTTTTGTTGGTGGGGTTTTGGGGGTTTTCTTGTTTGTTTGTTTTTTGTGTTTTTTTTTAAACTGGTCCAACTTGATTTGGAGGAATATTAAGCAGATGGCCTAAAGGTTCAACCATATCTAATTCGGAAACAGACTCTAAGGCTACCGTTATGTACTGGGGATGCAGAAGTTTAAATACTGGTACAGGAGTCCCATGTTGGCAATCTTTCCTGGCCACCTCTTTGCCACTCTTTCATAAGGTATTCCTTATCTTGGGGGTAGGTGGGGTAAATTCCAGATAGTGGCAAATGTAAACCAAAGAAAGTAACCAGTATATGTTGTTCCCATGTTCCCCTTTTTTCTTTCTTCAATAGTGACTAGAGGTTTTGATGATGCTAAAAAAAAAAAAAAAAAAAAAAAAAGAAAAAAAGCTCATTCAAGCCTACATACTATATAGACAACATGCTTTTCAAAGTACCTAGTTGGATTTGTTAGATGTTGACTGTTTACTGGCAGATGTTCTTCATTATGGTTGAGTACCATTCTTGATAAGAGACAAAACCCCAGTATTTTCCCTGCTGAGGTTTTTTTAGTAACTGATAAATATTTCCTGAGTCTGCACAGTAGTCAGCTGTGGTATTACTTCTTACAGGAAATAAAATCTCTGCCTTCCTGTTGTGGAAATGTGATACTTCTGGGAGTTGTCCCCAGTAACAGTCTTCGTCAGTTAAACAGCCTGTGTCACTGAATCATATGACAATCTTGGCATTAGTCTGCAAACAAAATGTTATTCTTCCTTTTTACCAAGTAAAAGCCAGTGACATCAAGATGTTAAGGCTTTCCTAACATTTTTTTGTTTGTTTGTTTTATCTTGACATTGATGCTCTCAGTGTCCTGAGGATAGTAAGCAACTGCATAAGTGAAAGCATGGGACCTTTGTATTAACCTACTTTTCCTCTTTCCTTCTCCCTTCCTTTCAGTGTGAAGATTTTGCATAAAATTGATGTGCTTTTTATGTTTGAAGTGTTTTGGATCTTTTTTAGGTGGTCTGTTCTTGAGTGCCAATGAGTGGCAAGAGCTCAGTATCTTTAGTAAGATATTTTAGGAAGCAGAGATGCTGCTTTTTTTTTTTTTTTTTTTTTTTTTTTGGACATTGTTATGTGTTAGTACTATGAAGCTGGGAAACACTTCTAAATTTTGAATCACTCAGCATATAAGAGCCCTTTGCTATTACACTCCCTAAAGGTGAATATTACTGGAAATTTGGTTTATCTGCAGACATGATACAAGGTATCTGAAAAAGCTGGCAACTGCCACAGCTTAAAGCACCTTGATACTGAGGTGTAATAATGTTATTTTTAATTACAGTGCAGCTTATGATGCCATCCTTGAACGAAATGTTGCAATCAAGAAGTTAAGCCGACCATTTCAGAACCAAACCCACGCTAAGAGAGCCTACAGAGAGCTTGTTCTTATGAAGTGTGTTAATCACAAAAATGTAAGTGTAGTGTCCTGCTTTAAATGTTGAAGAATTAACTAAAAGGTTATTCTTTCTGAAAGTGTTAAAAGTGACTTCAGAGGATGGCATCCTCTGTAGATTATAGCGATTTTCATTGCATGGCTATGTCTACATAAGTACAGAAGGGTCTTTCAGAAGAGCTATTACTGGCTAGTTTTGATACCTGCTCAATTTAAATACCTTCTTCAAACTCGGGAAGGGAGTCGGTGTTACATTGCTACATTTTACAAGTAGCTGGCAAATAAGAATACCGTGAGTGGTAAGTGCATCCTTGTTTCTGTTGCTTGTGCTAGACAAATAGGAGGAAAAAAGGCTGTAATAATTTCCTTTAATTTTTTTTCTGGTGCATGAATGAATTAGGAATCTTCTGTTGTGACAGCAAGAACTGTCTGATGCTTAAGAAGCTCTGGTGTAGATGAGATCACAGAAATGGGGGGAGAATAAGTGATAAATTTATCAGAGTTGGACTACAGAGGGCTGGTATTGTCCATTTTCTTCCGTCAGAGACAGCTGTGTGCCATCTTCCTCACCTTGCCTCTTAATCCCCCTTCAACAAGATAAAATTCCCCCTGGCTGCTAGGGATGGAGAGAGTCATAGAAGACTTACTCTTTTTAGCTACTTGGGAAAATTTTGTATTTTTTCTAAAGCAGAGATGGTTTATATGTGGATTCTCTGAAGGAAGTTTTAGCTAATAGCATAATTTGTATGATGATAAACTATTGCAAGCCTGCCTGACTCCTAATGAGTAGTAGCTTGACCTGTTTCTGCACAATTCATCCATTCTTGGCAACAGGGAAATATCCTAAAGCAAGAATCTGTTTTTCTCTTTGGGCGGACTTGCTGCTTCACCTCTGTCAATAGCAAAGTGGTATCTCTTAGGTAGTCTTTGTCAGTTTTTATTTTTATTTTTCCTCATATACAATAAAAATCTTACTAGCTCTCTTCAAACTGAAAGTAGAACACAGAGGAAGATTGACTAACTTCCTTAGGTTTTACGCTTTGAATATCAACTTGTTAATGCACACAGAGTGTCTTTAGATTATGTGATTTGTGGAGGAAAAATACTCCTCCTAAAATCATTAGTATCTATTACAGCATGCTAGGCCTGGTTGAGCCGCTGAGCATATTAAGCTTCAGTGTATACCAGGAGGTTGGCATCGAAATATTGGGTATCAGTTTTGAAATGTTGACTTTGCAACTTTGTAATTGCTGTGGTGTGATTATACTTCCTCTCCCCCTTCCTACAGATAATTGGCCTACTGAATGTGTTCACACCACAAAAATCTCTGGAAGAATTTCAAGATGTGTAAGTCTGATTTGAACTAAAGCTGAGAATTAATTTTAAAAATATTCACGCAGAAAGATGAACAAGGGGAAGAATACAATAAAATGGCAGTATTATCTGATTATTATTCTTTTTTTTTTGCTTCATAAGCTACATAGTGATGGAGCTCATGGATGCAAATCTCTGTCAAGTGATTCAGATGGAGCTAGACCATGAACGAATGTCCTATCTTCTTTATCAAATGCTGTGTGGTATCAAACATCTTCATTCAGCTGGAATTATACATAGGGTAAGTGAGTTTAACTGTGTGTATTTTGCATTGCACCTGGTTTTGCCTTGCATATTTAAAAGACAGAAAAAATTCAGAAATAGGAGCACAAAGGGTGATCCATAGCTTGTCCCATAGGCAGAGAGAGAATCACACCTTTTTCCACTGTAATTCTGGAATGAACCTTTGAATGATTTGATAATAATCTGCACAGAGTAAATAAAGATTTTTGCAGTGAGTTACATTACCTCCTCTAATTCTATATAACGTTCTATTTTAGTAGTCATGGCAGGAAAAAGTATCTGGAAGTGTCTCTGCCTTTATTGTTTTGGTAACCAAACCTGAAATCCCATCTTTTGAAAGAACTGTGCATTTTATTTCTGCTCTTTTACTAGCAGAGTAGCGAATAAGTATCTGAAGTCTCCAGATAAACAGATGATGATAAAGACCTGTAAGTGGAACTTTCATACACCTGTGTGTCACAAAGCATTCACTCAGACTGCCCACAGGCAAAACTGACTACTGCTTTTTAAGTGGGGTGTGTGTGTTGCAATCCAGTCAAGAATTTTTGAATTTAAGGTTGCCTGTTCCAGTTGAACATCTCATATGTATTTGTACGTAGTGTAGAGATTTCTTGAGATTGTCTAGTTATAACTTCTCAAATATAATCTCTTCTCTTCTAGGAAATCGTAAGCTTGTATTTCTACAGTGCTATATTTTTCATTGTAATTTTTTTAGAGAGTTTTGAAAGTTTTCATTTCTGAAATGATGCAAAAGGTACAATTAAACGTATTCATGTGTGATATTTCCAGTCATTACTGCATAGTCTTCCTTATGGATGATATACACAGCAAAGTAAATCACAAATGGCAATTCTGAGTGCTACGACAGGAATTGCTATGTTATGATGCTTGACCAGTTCAGTAGTCCACCTCATTGTGACCAGGGTGTTCAATGGCCTGCAAGCTGGATCTGGCAGTATAACACTCCCCTTCAGTATGCTGTTTTTCCCTCAAGGGAACTGGGACAATTGTTTGAATAGAGAATATGCTTTAAATTGCCAAACACTGCTTCCTTTTGCTCAGCTAGCTCTAGTACTCATCAGCTGCCTCATTCCAGTGAGGAGCTTGGGGAAGGAAGGTTGAAGGCTTCCTTCTTGTGTGCGGTCTGCCCTGAACTACTGTCTTTGAAAGAGATGGGCAAGGAAGGGTAGGCAGAAGCATCACCTGCAACCAGGCATTGCACCCTGTGCTGCTTGGTCTGCATGTGGGCCAATGCCCACCCAGACAGGTCAGTGGGCTTCTTGTATTATTCTGGTAATGCTAGGCAAAACTAGGATACCTTACTTACCACAGTTGTGGTATTATATTGCATATGACTGATATTATGCAGCCCTTTGTGTCCTAATGCATGCACCTGCAGGATTCAAATAATGGTTTTTTATGCAGCTTCACATTTTCTGGTCTCTTCAGTATTTAGGTATGCAAGTTTAATGCTGTGGGTTTTCCTGGGTCTTTTTTATTTGTGGAAAACTGTATCATATGGACATGCTACAGTAGGTAATGTGAGAGTGTCTCTCTTCTGTGGATCTTAGCACAGATGGGAAGGAGCTTCTAAAACTTTACTTGATTTAAGGGCAGTTTGGACTCCTGTAAAGCAGGCATCAAACCATTGAGCCTGTAGAAGTCATGGATAAATGTAAACATTCATAAATTTATAGAAAAGAAGTAACTACTCAGGTAGTTGTTGGGCAGAAGTAAAGACAGCTTTGAGGATAGAATTCCTGCCTCTCTAAATATGGGTGAAGTCTTTGAAATGCTTCATATTGTGCAGTAATATGAAGTACAGGGATAACCAATTCAGAGAGACTATAGATACAATTGCTATGTAAATACTAACATATGTATGCATGAATGCTTTTGAAGGACGTGGGCAGATACATTTTACTCGCATATCTTCATGGTAGATTTTCAGCTGACAGTTTCTTTCAGACTTTGTTGGAAGATTAAGTATGTTCAGGCAAAATGCTTGCATTACTTACTTGCTGTGTGCGTTACACCTTTATACTTCAAGGTGTACAGCATCAAAATCTGTTTCTCTGTGGAACAAGTTAAACAAAACCTCAGAAGACAAGGAGGGCATGCTTGAAAAGGGACAAGACATTAGACATTTAGACAGTTTTTTTTTTAATGTCTAAAGCTAATCATTTTGTTGAAACTAGTTACTCCTTAAACATAGTCTGTGCTACTGTGGCTGCCTGTGGAGCATTCTGGCTATGAATCTAGTGTACTTTAGTGTCCTCTAAAAGTTTTAAGCTTTTTTTTTTGGTGTTAGTTTCACGTGGTTTTTAACTGGGTTCTTCAGCTTCTAATACAGCTGCGATAGTCTCAGTATCTCAGTAACTATTTCAACGCTTGCTGAATGACTAAAATTAGAACAATCTGTATAGTGCCTGTAGCACTGGATACTACCTGCCACAGAAATAAGTGGCTTTTTCATAGCAAACTGGAGGCACGGAACAAGGCAGAGGTCAAACATGAGGAGTTTCAGACAATTTCACCTAGAAGTTGTAGGTGGCATACTTAGCTGCCGCATCAGTGGATAAAGATTTGATCTTGGTAAAGATTTAATTATAGCTTTGCACTGGCTTTAACAGATGTTGGCAAATAAACATTACTGTGTTGAAAACATTTTGCAGAGATAGAGTTCCCAGCAAGTGTAGAAGTACACATTCATTTATATTTCACAGTCTGAGGAGGATGAATGATCAGTGTTGCAGAGTTGTGCCTCACTGACTTGCTGAAGGACACGAAGTGTCTCAGTTTTTTTGCATGGAGGCTCTGAAACATGGTATTCTGCCTGATTTTGAACACTTAAAAAAGGTGCCTAATTATGGAAGCCCTTCACATAAATCTTTCTATAGGAAGGGAAAAGAAGCCATGAATTACCTTCCAGAGATGCGCCTCTCTCCCTGTCTGGTTAATGGGGAGATGGCCATGAATAATCTTTGATTTTTAGGCACTGGCATTTTACATTTTTAAGGTGAGGCGAGATACCTTCTGCAATAGGATGTGGATATATTTATGCAGCCTAACTAAATTGATCACTCTTAAAAGAGCTTTTGAGTCCTTGTTTATTTAAAACATAAGAGGTATTTGTTTTGTGTGAATTCAGATGCAGCGTAAGTCAACTCTCGCCTCCGTCATTTTGAAGGACAGTTCTGTATTCAAAATTACAACATGTTCCTAGGCTTCATGACGACTACATGATGTTCAGCAATTAAGGATAGACAGCGCTCTGTAACCTTTTGCTTTTCATCCTCCTAGTGATTTTTCTTTTACAAAGGGAAGGTCTCAACATCTTCAGTGTTAATCCTGCAGCTTTCTGAGGAGTTTGCTGAAAGCCGTATGAGTACAAATGAAAACTACATATATCTTGCAGATAGCCACTTTTAAGCCTTTATGAAACAGTGAAAGATAGGGCTACTTATCAAATGCCTGCAGCTCAAATGCTGGAGTCCTCTGCGCCATCTCGTGTTTTTCTCTCGTTAATCTTAGTAGTAGGCAGAAAGGATCCAAGCCTCATCTATGTCAGCTTGTGTACTATGAATGATTTTATGATGGCAAAGTTATTCTGAAGTTGGTCAGTTTGTAATATTTGCTCTGTGACATTCAGATGTGTGTAAGATCCTCCTGAGATAATGACTGAGTATGCCTGTGTAGTGTTTGTATAAATAGATGTTGTAAAGCCACTATTGTCAATGTGGTTTTACGGTTCAAGTGAAGAGAATACAGTTACCAAGCTTCTAACTAAAATGGTCTGAAGCTGTATCAGGGCAATTGAATGATTGTGTTAATTTCTGGCAGTTTTTCAATGGTGCCTTTTTGGGTTTGGTCACCAAAATTAATATAAAACCAAATCCTAAATAGGAAACTAAATCTGTGTGAGCATGGGGAATTTCCTTCCTGTTCAGAGAAACATCTGCATTGGTTCAAAAGAGGTAATGCAGAAGAAAGAAACCTTTTACTTTTTACATTCATGTTATAATTTTAATAATTCTTGTATCAAGATGATTATTGCATCAAATGATTTCAGCAATTGTCATGTTACTTGTGTTCTGCGTCGTAGTAATAACCATTGGTCCAGTGAGCAGTTTCTAGACCTTTCCTCAGAGCTAACGTTTCTTACTAACCTCAATTTATTTCAGACATTGCTAACATATCTTGTAATGCTGGTTGTATTTTCCTTCTTTAATTGCTATATAAATCTACAAGCACAATAAGGGAATTAATTCTGTAGTCTGCTGAATGCACATGAATTAATGCAAGGGGAGAAGAAACTGCAGTTATAACAATAACCTAGTTGTATATGTGGGGTTTAATATTAGCAGTATTATCTTTTAAAAATGTGAACCAGAGAGTACTTTGTGCTTGTCTTAGCAGTCATATATGATGTTTCTTTTTAAAGGATTTAAAGCCCAGTAATATAGTAGTAAAGTCAGACTGCACTTTGAAGATTCTTGACTTTGGACTGGCCAGAACTGCAGGAACTAGTTTTATGATGACGCCTTATGTAGTGACTCGTTACTACAGAGCACCAGAGGTCATCCTAGGGATGGGATACAAAGAAAACGGTCAGCAAATATAGTCTTTCTTTGGCATAGCTTTATTTTTTTGTTTGGCACACCACATTTTACATGTAAATGTTTTTTTCAAGCTGTAGAAATTCTATAAATTAGCCTTGTGACCAAAATGCAGATTCTGGATACACCAATTTGTTTATTCAACACAACCCATTAGAAATGTTTGCATTTAATAGAATAAGAAATTGAGGGCCTTGTTTGTTTAAAAATTTAAATAACTTGCATGGCAGATTAAGTTTCATCCAGGAAGAACTGGAAATACATTTTCTTAATACGTGGTATGTACCTTGATATACCTTCACCTGACTTTATTCCTGATGAGGATGTAAATTGTAATTCATCAGTAAATGTGTGTCCTAAAATTAATGTTTAAATGACTATATTCAATATAGCCTTTCAGGATGTAGGGAACTTAAAGGCTACTGAGGAACAAATAAGCTGAAACTACCTACTGTGGCATTACTTTTTGTTAAAACCGGCTTACTTTAAACCTGCCGCACTAAGTTCTTAACTGATGTTGCTGAAGAAAAATTCAATAATGTACTTGAGACAAGAATGCAGAGAGTACTGTCGTGAAGCATCGTAGATTCTTTGAGGTCCATGACGAATTCCAAGGAAATTTCTTTACTTTGTCCCTTTGCTTGCATACATTTCCCTCCTCTTTATAGTTACTCCATGGCCCTTGTCTCAATATCTTCTACAAGAAAATAAGGAAAGGATACAGCAATTGAGGGAAACACACGACCAAGGACATTGTGTCTTCTGAATGAAACAGCTAGTATCCTTTAGGAAACCAAAGTAAGATGTCATTCCTGAAATTCTGTTGTAGTGGCCCCAATTCTGCTGCTCTTTCATTGATTCACTGTCACTGTGGTCAGTTCAGCTCACTTGGTGTTTCCACCTCAGGCAGGCACAGTGCACAGAGCTCGCTGTTTGCGGAAGGTATTTTAAACCCTCTATTGATTAGTCCTCCAGTAAGGCCCATGAGATGCGATGATGCTTGAGGCTTTGTTAGCTGTCTCCTGGTGATATGAGGCATGGCTCCTCAGGTTACTGACACAACTGGGGCTTGCTCTGCTTTTCAGGATTCTTAATATAGTCTGCAAACTTGCCTGGCAACTGCATACCATTACGGCAAGTGACTTCAGGTTGTGTGTAAGTGATAGCTGCTATGTGCAGAGAGAGTTGATTTTGTTGTTTATAAAAGCCAAGAAGAATAACTTCTGTCGGTGTTGACAATGAAAGAAGCCAGCTCAAAGGAATGAGAACAGACCTTTTTTGCAAGGCTGTGGTTTTTATTTCTGTTTGGATCATGAGTGTGCATAAGAGGATGTACATTCCTTTGAATGGCCTTCAGGGTTGGTTATTTTTCCTGTAATTTAGAAGTCAGAGGTTGAGTGGAGCAAGCTTAAAATTATTTTTTTAACTGCTGAAGTTTTGTAGAAAGCATATATTTAAGTTTGTCTGTCTTTTTTTTTTTTCCCCAAGACTTTACATTGGCCAGTTAAAAGATACTAGATAAAAGAACCTGAAGCTGTAGTCTGAGTCATGCAGCTGCCTTACAGAAGGAATTGATACAATGGAAGTCTCACAAGTTTTCTGACTTAGCTTGTCCAGTTTATGTTTTTCTCTTAAATATTAAGTAATTTTGAGTTGCAGAAGTGTGAAACATTCTCTCCGCTAAAACATTACTTAGGTTATTATTGTAGTTAAATAGATTGTGTTCTAGAGCACCCTGTCATGCTAGTGACAATCCTGTTCCTTAAGCAAGCATGAATTGTGTTGTGCAGCAAAATATAAATAAAAACTTAATTTCATATGAAAAATTATCACGTCTTCCCAAAGCCCAAATACATGGTCGTTGAGAATGACACTTTTGGAGAATGTAAAAGTAAACCTGTGGGCTGACTGAGTCAGAAGACAATCTGCATTTCCATATGTACTGTTGTCATTAAAAGGCTATTTACATAGACTGTAACTCTTAATCGTTCGTCATTGTGGAGCTCCCCTGACAGGGAGGCAGGGCTGCAGAGGGGAGTGAGGCAGGTATCAAGGATGTACTTACAGTAGGACCCGTGGGCTGTCCAGGATCCTTACCTGTTGGCATTGACGCCTATTTTAGCCCTTTAAACTCATAGTTAAATTAAAAGTTAACTTACTTAATTTACAGTTAAATATTGAAAATTGACAGCTAACTAATGGTTAACATTAACATTTAGTTTAATTGAACAGGGTCATCTGGCAGCTTTATGCCGTTTCAGTGCCCTGCTGAACTTAGGTGGGAGGACTGCAATATATATTTTGATGACTGAGATACATACTGCATAGTAGTATACTTTTGGTACTATACTATGCAGATGAAATCTTTAAATCTTGTTTTAAAAGTAGCAAAGATCCCAGACAAATTGATTATAGAGTTAACTTTTGCATAGCTTTTGATACTGAAGGAGATAAAGCACATTTGGGTATATTACATTAAGAAACCAGGCCTTGCACACTCAAGAAACTTGGAACTGAAGGACACCAAAACTGTTTGTGCACACATACCTTAACATATTTAGATTTACGTGCAGTTATGTGCATGATTATCAGGAAGGAAGTACTGAAAAGCAAGGAAGGCCTCAAATCCTCTGAAAAAACTACTTTTAAGTTTCCTTGTATGTACCCTGGGTTTGAACTTCATTTTCACTTGCTATTTTTTCTCTTAGAATTATAGAAAATAGTAAGTTCACTCCAAACAGTGTTTTTAAGAATAAAATATACACTGTATGACAAGCAGTAGATGTTTAAAAAGATTTTTCAAGTCTGTAATGAGATTTTACTCAGTCTTCTATAGAAGTATTCATAGGAGCAGTCTCCCAAGTTAGTCTGTCTTCATAAAAAAGTTAGACACCTATAAACAGACAGGTTTTGTTTGATTAATGAAATCGGCAAACGAAAACAACCCCAAACATCGCAAGTTTGGTTTTGTAGGGTGACCAGAAGAATGGTTTCCAATGTTTTTCTTTGCCTCTGAGGTAATTTGTTGTCTGAGGCATGAACATAAATCATAATCACATTATTTCTCTTCCCAGACTTCTCCATGCAGTTATGGGTGTCATTTTTATCATGTTGGACACAAACTAATTACAACAGATTTGGGTATATTTTGGGTTGTGATGGCAGCAGATTGTTTTGCAGGTGAAAAGTCAACATTTAGAATTGTATTTAAAAAGTCAAATGCAAAACTTGGCTTCAAATCTTTGGGTGTTTAAGCCAAAGAATATGTACTTTTCTTAAGTACTTGAAAAGAGTTTTTAAAGAAAAACCACCACTAATAACAAAACGTTGCAATAATCTTTTAAATGAACCAGGCCCTTAATTTTGAACTATTAATATGTACAACTATGATCTCCTATCATATGATTTAGATACTATTTTAGAGGAACTTGTAAATAAGGGGGAAGGAATATTTTCAATAAAAAGCAACGTTGTTTGCTTGACATGGTTCAGCTCCTTCAGAACTTTTACATGTGATTTTTAGTATACAATTGTTCTCATTTAAATCCCCTTCTTATCTGCTTAATTGAAATTCTGGTGTCATGTTTGACATGAAAGTATTCATAATAATACAATTTCATTATTATGACTTCAAGAAAACTTTTGCATACAGAATTAACAGTATCTCTGAAAGCAACCACAAAAGAAATTGGCATACCTGTAAAAAGTAAACTTGTTCATCTTTAGTATGTCTTCCGAGTGATTTATTTTAAGGTAATGTAGAAAATGTGTATTTCATATCCAAAAAAATTGCTTTTGAGGTTTTCTTTTATATAAGATGTTATTTCAACATAACTGGAGAAATATTTTTAAACAAATAATTTTAACTGAAAATCTTTTAGGAGCATACTAATATTGTCATTAACTGATCCTCTAAAATTCTAAGTGATCTTTTACTGATTGTGTTTGCTTTTTATTTAAAGGGAGAGAGAGATCCATGGTAATCTGACTTTTAGGAAATACTTGATGGCAAATTTTAATTCCTATGTAATAACAAATTAACTTTCCTCCTAAAAGTATAAACTGTTTAGATACACAGTGTTTCTAGAGGTCAGTTTACTTTGCTCCCTTTAAAATTACTCCTACAACTACAAGGGAATTACTTTCATGAAATAGTTAGCTTTGGTGCTCCAATCCCGTCTGCTGGCAGAGGTAGTTTGGAAAGCCTCAGAGCTTGGAGAAGGGCTTTACTCTGCTTGATTCGTGTGTATCTCTCTCTCTCTTTCTCTGCTCTAGCTCTTGCTCTAGCACTATGTTAAACAAAAGGATGGTTTTCTGCCTTGTATTTGAGACAGTTAAAAGCTAATCCTTATATACGTTGTGTTTTAAACTGTTTTCATTGATTAATATAGAGACTTGCTCTTTTTCTGTGCTGTCTCTGCAGTTTATAGGATGCAGTCATGTTATGCTTCTTTTAATTTAAAATGACCGTTTGCTTTGCTTTTCCTTCTTTTTGTGCTACAAACATAGTGGATTTATGGTCTGTGGGGTGCATTATGGGCGAAATGGTTTGCCACAAAATCCTCTTTCCAGGAAGGGACTGTATCCTTGTGCTGCTGCAGCAGGTTGAATTAGTTAGGAAGTGATTAACCATTTTATTGATGTAGTGTCATGAAAATGCATATTGTACAATTGTGGGTTTTTTTTATTAAATGAACATGGATTTTTCTTGTGATACACTTAAAAAAAAAAATTAAGAACTTCATTTATATTCAGGCTGCACCTAGCAGTAGGACATAGTCTCTGCTGGTCCTGTAGTTAGCATACATTCACCTTCACTCATTTTCATTACACACGCTTTTTATAGTCACTTCATGTGTGTGTGTCTATATTTTTATTTACTTTATTTTAATAACTATCTTTTATGTTAATATCATTGCGTTTTGTTTTCAGTTGACATTTGGTCAGTTGGGTGCATCATGGGAGAAATGATCAAAGGTGGTGTTTTATTTCCTGGTACAGATCGTATCCTTACCTTTGGCCTAGGATGTAGCTGTAAAAGGTCAAAAGATTCTGCAGCAATATAGTTCCAGATTAAGGTGGTTCAAATTTTTAAAATACTGGTATTAAACTGCCTTTTCAAAATACAATTTGCAGTTCATTATTTTGGTTCCAGGAAGCTGCAAAAATGACTCCAGTTATACCATTTAAAGCAAAACCACAACACAGCATTAATGTGTATGTCTGTCTTTAAAGATTAATACTAAGTGAGATAAACAAAATACCACTTGGGCAAACAGGCTTGTTTTTCCTTTTTCCTTTTGTTTCGTCTTTTTTTTCTTTTTCCAATTTAATATAGTGTCTATCCATTGCTTTTGGATTTTGTCACATTTAAGACAGATTTCTTTTGTTTAGGTGGTGTTTTACGGGTTCACATGCATTGATTTTTTGCTTTTGAGATCATTTTTATGTAATAACTTACTAATCTTGTTTAGTACCTGAGCATGTTAGCAGTTACTATTCTTTAAATTTTACAGAAAACGTTTGCAAAAATTTCCTAACCAGCTTCATTAGTTACACTCTGGAGTTTTGTATTTTTGTATGCAGAAAGGATCCTGCAAGCACCTTTCAGAAATATCTGGCGCTTCTGTCTTTCTATTCGATGAATGGCTTGGTGGTATCTGTATGGGTTGTCCTGTGAACAATACTTCAGACAAAGGGTCTGCTCCAAGCAAGTGGAGCTGAAACCTCTGGATCGTCGCTAAAATTAGTGGATCTAATTGGAGTTTGGCATCTTACTTGTTTTACTAGTAGTTACACTCCAGTGTTTTGGATGCCATCAGAAATCTTTCCTGCTTTTGCTGCAGGTTAACTGTTTAATAATTGATACAGTACTATTTAGGGGTGAAGATTGGGTGAAGATTTTGAGGCACAGTGAGGAGATGCAGGACATCCTTGCTTTCATACAGCTCTGTCATTGCATGAGCTGCACCATGCTTAGCTTTATGCATCTGGTTTGCTAGCATCGCTGTTCAGTTTAGGCTCAGTACCATACAATGTAAATACTTTTTTTTGAAGGCCTGTACTAAAGCACTGTAGAACTTGAAAATCCTTATATAAAGGTCTGCTGTTAAGTTTTAAGAACGTAAGAGAGGACCTGCTACATCCGACTGAAGGTTTAGGTAGCCCAGTATCCAGTCTTTGGTGGTAGCCAAAAAGAAAATGTTGGGGAGAATATATGAATGAGATAAGCATATATAAAATATTATCTGAGCTCTCTCCCAGTACCTAACCATCTGCAACTAGGAATTCCTGAGCCAAACATTGCTTTTTTTATTCAGTAACACTTATTAAATTCTTCTGCCGTGAACTGGTCAATCTCCCCTTTACGTTGTGTAAACTTTTCAGTTAAGATGTTCCTTACGCATCCTTGAAACTCTTTAACTTCTGCATTCAAGTCTCTGCCAAAATTGTCATTGACCTGTGTGGGCCAAGATTTCATCTTTTGCGTGCCCACTGCTGCTCAGTGTTGCATGTCATTAGTGAGAGATAGCTAACTTGGGAGACTCCAGGACAGGGCTGAGGTATCAAGATGAGAATGAAGGACAGAGCACTTACACAGGGTAATTCTTACGAGTGCCTTGGTGATGTGTAGTACCTTGACTACTGTGAATACATGTTCAGATCAGGAAGTGAGTTCTTCTCCAGAACCCAAACAACGCCTTTATTTAAATTTGTTTAATACATTTTGTGAGTCTCTTAATTTGCTCTGTTTCTCAGAAGTATATCTTTTGCTAGTTTTTATAATTTTGAGTAAAATACATGTTGCCCTGACTATGCTATCATAGTCTTTCTTTGTGTCACTGTTTTCTCTAAGAAGGTAGTCCTAATTAATGATGATGAACTTGATATTTTATTGTAATTTTCTGTGTTTTCTCTCTGTTGGTTATTTCATGTAGTTTTAACATAACTTTCTAGCTGAAAATTAGACACAGTGTTTTTCTTAGCTGCATAACCTTAGATATTGATCAATGGAATAAAGTTATAGAGCAGCTAGGAACACCATGCCCCGAATTTATGAAGAAATTACAGCCTACAGTACGAACTTATGTGGAGAACAGACCTAAATATGCTGGATATAGTTTTGAAAAGCTCTTTCCAGATGTCCTTTTCCCAGCTGACTCTGAACACAATAAGCTTAAAGGTAAGGTCCATTTTCTGTGTTGTATATTTTAAAAGTTTTAAAACTGTGATATATTGAACAGAAATGTATCTTGGTTTTGTTCACTATAAAATTATTCCACTAAGGATTTAAATATTACAATATTTGTATCATGGGAGTGGGTGAACACACTGGCGTATGCTTACCTCCTCTTTCTCATCTTCTCTGAAACAGCTCCTATTCTGGAGATACCTTTATAAAGAAAAGTAAATACATATATATATAGTCCTCTCAGTGACAGATGCCAACATGATTTAGAGAAGAGTGGGGGGAGGGTAGAATAGAAGTTGTGTAGGCAGAGCAGTTCTTCTTTCTCTAGGGATGAAAATAAAGTTTTATATTCATAACACATAGATATCCTGTAGTTACTGAAATAACTTACTGGTTCTAAAAGTCACCTACTCAGTGGAGTCAGAGACTAACCATATTTTCTGTGACTAACAGTACGTGACAGTTTTTTCCCCATAAACTGCAAGAGAGGCGTAGTAGGTGCTTGCCCACTGCTATTCCAGACAAGGCTGTACTGCCAGCTGAGTTACATTTCACATAAGGATGTCACACCAAGGGGCACTGTATGCTGAAAATGTATAGTGAAACATGTCCAACACCTATCCCACCTGTGTTACTCTCTTAACATTTTTTTTTCCATCAAATGGACCACTCTCCTAAACCCCAAATTATGTGAGGGTTGCATAGGTATTAAACTGGAATTTCATTACGCCAGATCTCCTCTCCTCATGAGCTTTGAAATACTGTATTATGTGCACTGTGTATGGCACTAGGTCTAAATAGAAAATTTCACTTTTTCAGCAAGTCAAGCAAGGGATTTGTTATCAAAAATGCTGGTTATAGATGCTTCTAAAAGAATCTCTGTGGATGAAGCCCTGCAGCACCCATATATCAATGTTTGGTATGATCCATCAGAAGCAGAAGCTGTAAGTTCTTGTTTTAGGTCTCTGATTAGGAAGGTACTGTACTAAAGCAAACTTGTTGTGATGCTTGATATAACTGTGTGAAAGAAGATTATTGCACGATCTGCTGCACCAGAAGCTTAACTGAGCCGTAATCATTTTTATTGACATGGATAGACAAGTTTATTAGAAATGGTATTAGGAATGGGCGCAAACTGAAGTACCTGTATCTGTGTGTTTGTGTATAATTGCATATAATCTCCTCAACATGTAGGAATGCATCTGAAATATTTTATATAGGGTTCTAATTTATCGAGCTTCTGTTGTTTCAGTGTGGTTTGATTGCCCTTGACAGGATTCTGAGGTATTTACTACTGGGCAAAAGAAATATTTTCATTAGTTGTAGCAATTGATAGTACTCTTAAACTAGAAAATAAGTGTTTCAGCAAAGTCTAAGTACAAGATCTTGAGCTTTCAATTTTTAACTCTAATGAACAAAGGTATTAATTGAGAATTTTTCTTAAAAATTAATTTCAGGACAATTTCAGCTTATGAGAAAAGCATAATTTTTTTAAAAAGAAAGGTGGTTGGTGATGGCCCACTAAGAACAGAAAAAGATGCTTGATGTAAATGGTACGATTAGAATTCTGCTAATCTATAATAGCAAGAAGGAAAATTTAGTAATTAACAGTAAGTAGGTAAAAAGGGCTGTTTGGACTGGAGACTGCTGCACTTAGGAGCTCTTTTACCAGACTGTTCAGTTTATATTTTAATTATTACAGTAATGTAAGCAAATCTGTTAATCAGAAGAACTTTAAAATATGTAGCAGCATATAGAAAACAGGCCAAGTCCAAGTATGAGAGAATATATGACAGTGTAAATACAATATTTTAAAATCAGGTTCATATTCTGAGTGCTCACTTTCATTTTTCATTTATTCCGGTTTTGTATCCCTTTTGACTGCTTTATCATGAGTTTTGTTTTTCAGCCTCCACCAAAGATACCAGATAAGCAGTTAGATGAGAGGGAGCACACGATAGAGGAATGGAAAGGTAAGAAGGGCATTGTAAGTATAATAAGGCTTTTGGGAGTAGGCTGGGCCCCAGTGATTACTGTTATTAAGGTTCTTCTGAGCAAGCTAATAGTATTTACTTAAACTGCTTAGAATGGCAAGGGGATAGATCCGTGCTTCACAACCTCTTGATTGTTGGGACACTAAAAATTTTCCTGTGAAGGTGCCGAACCTTTGTAGTGAACTTAAGACCTGCTCATTTCAGTCACCTTTTGCAAACCGTAAGGCAGTGTTTTTAGGGAGGGTAATTATTCTGGATAAACTGCTACAGTTGAAAAAGATGCAGGAGTTTGAGCAATGGAAGTCTGAAGCCAAAGCAGTAGTCTTCAAGTGTGAAGAGCATATTAGCAATAACTGTACTCTCTTAAATCAAGCAGAGGATTTGAAAGAAAAAGCCATAAGGAGTGTTAGTAATGGGCAAGATAGTGAGGCTACAGCTGGTGTGGGAGATGCTGATGGTTATCAGCTGTGGGATCCTGAGAAAGTAGCTGGGGTTGAGGTGCGGAATGGATTGTAGTATGACATAAGACACATACCTCCAAGAACATGATCTTTAGCGTTCAGTACTGGTTTAATATCTATATTTCCTGGTCATATATTAGGTTTAAATGATAAAGTGTAAGGGGAACATCTTTGTTACTTGTAAAGCTTATGCTTCATTTTGAAATTGCTTCTAAAAGGTGTGGTGTTATTGCAGGGGTTCTAGTAGTAAGAAAAAACGCGGATCCAGACTGCTGTGCAGGCCAGAAATGTTGCATTTAAGCAAGAATTTAGGGCATTGAGCAATCTAATATTTCGTACTGAAAAAGTCCAGGAAGGGATATTAGACCTCTGTAACCTTATTAACCCCAGAAGGAAAAAAGCGGGGAAAATGTTTCATGAATCATTTTTGACAGTTTCATTGTGTTGGTTGGTAATGGACACAAATCTGTAAAATCTAGTACTACCATACTTTAAGTCACTTTCTATTAGAAACTGAGTTTTAATTGTAAAGGCAGAGATAGGGAGAATTGTGGAAATTCTCTTATCATCCTTTTTCCAAGCAAAGTTATTTCCCTTTTGAAGCAGGTGTGCTGAAGGTATTTCAAGCAATATGGAGTTTACTTTTGAGGCTCCCACAGCCCTTCAAATAATAATTCTTAAATGCTTTTTTCTTCCAAACTGTTTGTACATTGCATTAGTTTGCCAGTGACAGATAAGAAGTAGTATTCTGACAGTCCGTTCTTAGGAGTTGCCATTAGCCTAGAAACCTTCTGGCCAATACACAGGGTGTGATTGATTCATGTTACAAGCACTTCTAACCTGTCTAAGGATGAGGAACTTCTGTAACTGGAAGATAAAGTTGCTGCTTTCATTTCAAGTGGCCACTTATATGCCAGTATTGTATTCCATTTCATGGTGATCTGGACCTTTAGATGTTGCTGAGGAGATTTAGTAGCAAATGTGTGTTGGGAGGATGGCAATGCTGTTTGGGCTTGTTCCTACCTGTTCCTTTGAAGACTGCTGATTGAGTTTATCTGTACCAAAGAAGCCATTGATAAAAACTGAGTGGTCATTAAGACTCAGTTTAACCTCAGGTCCCCAAGCAGCTTGGACAAAAGAATCTTAGAGCAGTATCAGTGTGTTCTCGAGAGTGTCAGGCCATTGTAGCTCCAACAGAAAAGAATTGTACGTTTTTATATCACTTGCCAGTTGTTCTGTAGCCTACAGCCTGTTGTTTAATTCTGAACAGTAATAAACCTATGAAAATTAAATGTACATTTTAATGGGAGATGTATTATCAATTCAGTCTTGGGTTTGCAAATTAATTTTTTGCCTTCCCTTCTCTGCATTTTCAGAGTTGATATACAAGGAAGTCATGGACCTGGAGGAGAGAACCAAGAATGGGGTTATACGTGGACAACCAGCCCCTTTAGGTTGGTTACAATAAAAGCACAGTACAAAGCTACATTGAGTTGTAGGTCAGGAGGGAGTAAAGATATTCAAGACATCCAAGAGTAACCTAACTCAAAAATATGGCTCTTAAATGACCAATAACGTTTTGAATTCTCTTTGAGATACTGCTTATTTGACTGGAATGTATGGTGTTGACATCTCTTTTTATTAATCTGGTAAATTCCTCTATTATTGTCCCCGTGTAACTGATGCTTTATTCATTTCAGTCCTCAAGAAACATCTTGGTATCTACTGGTACTCTATTGCCATAATCTGGTTAGATGTGTAACATGTAGGCAGTACAGTTTCAAATAAAGACATAACCACTACTTACATCCATTAAGTAATGGAACAGGATTTCTGTGTTGGAAAATTATGAAGCGCTTTCAGAAACTGTTGCTGAATTTTGGAGCAAGATGTGCCCATTAACTGACCGTTTGATAGGACTCCATTTGCACTGTTGAAAAATGATGGCAAAAGTTGGACAGCTGTTGCAGACTCTGCTCAGTGTTCACTGAAGCCCAGACTCTGAAAAATCACTGCGTATCTGAGATTGAATGTGTATGATGTGGCTGGACACTAGCTATTTCCCAGCCTGAAGGGGAGGGTCTGATGGGGAAAAAACCAGGCCCCTTCTTTCTTTCTCAAAATATGTAGATATGTTCTAGCTTTCGGTCTCAGCATTTTGTAGGTTATCTTAGCTTTGGCTCTTTGCAGTGCTATATCTGTTTGTGATTTTTAACATTCAACCATTAGCATTTACTGTAATTTGACAGGTGTTATGCCATGTGAGTTCTGTGGTTCTTGACATACCATTCATGAAGCCCCACATTAAAGACTTGTGGGTTTTATTTTCTTTGACAATGGACTCAGACACATCTCTTCAAACTTGCCAAAACAAGGGAAAGTAATGACTATTAGGAAGAGACAGACTAATGCAAGTACTGAACCGTGCAACTGTATCTGCAACTGATTTACTGTTTTGTTTCTCATAGCACAGGTGCAGCAATGATCAATGGCTCTCAACATCCATCTTCATCATCATCTGTCAATGACGTGTCTTCAATGTCAACAGATCCAACATTGGCCTCTGATACAGACAGCAGTCTAGAAACCTCAGCTGGACCTCTGGGTTGCTGTAGATGACTACTTGGTCTTTTGGGGGGTGGGAGGGGGGTCCTTTTAGTCATTAATAGGGCACCTTTAAAATTTGGTGGTATTTTTGAGTGTTTTTTGAAAAATAATTGTAGAATTCATCATAAAGTGCTGTAATTTTAAACTGTAAGTTGTGTTAAAAGCAGCCACTTTTTTTGCTGTAATTAACTGTAAAATATTAAACCTGATAATTTTTATTGTGGTTTTAAAATCTGCATATTTGCTTTACTATTATGCTGCTGATCTTTTTTTACTGAATTTGTAAGATTTGTTTTATCAAAGCACATATTAATGTTGTGGTCATTACCATATAATGAATTATTTAAGATTTTATAGGTTTTCAATTTTTTAATTAGAATTTATTCCACATGTTTTGTTCATGATATCCTTCAAAGTTTTATGCTTGGTGATATGTCCGTGTCCAGGTGGAGGGGGAGAGAATTCAGTGCAGCCAGCTGTAGTTTTGGGCATACTACTGTGGTGCTGACAGTGAACAAAATCCTCTTTTATTTTGGCCACTTGCCTGTAATACTTCAGGAAAAGCAACAATTAGTGAATTTTTTTTAGAGAAACAGTATACAATCCTTGGCAAAGTAACCTCATCTGAATGGTTTTATGAACTTAAGAAAGCAAAGCATATCTTCAAAGCTGCAGAAATATCTAGCCTAACAAAGTAACGTGATGTTTTCTGCAGAGTTGTGGCATGCCAAATCTTGTGATCACCATAAAACATGAGGATACTTCATGAATAATACATTGCAATGCAAATAAACTGTTTACTTCTAGCTTGTAGCCTGTTTTTGTACACACAAAATGAAGTGTATCCAGGATGTCTAGACTGCCAAGAGGGAAAAACAAATATGCTGTAGCTATACTTTCATGTAACGTGATTCTTGGGAGTTTTGTTTCTCACTAGTTTTGTCTACTAAGGCGAGCGCTTTTTGGGTAGAAGAGGGAATAACATGAATGCAATTGGGGCAAAACTTCAGCTATTCTTTCTCCACCAAAAGTAACTGCTAAAAACCATTAAGTGGTAGGAGAACCTCAGGATTTCTGTAGCTAATGCATTAAGTGAGCAATATATGCCATCCAAAGGAGGGAGAAGTAGTGCTGTATGAATTAATATTTATCTCTTTGATTTCACCATGACACCAGTGTAGCAGAAATCTTAATAATGGTTCGTTTTAAGTCATAAATATTCAGTAGTTTTCAGCACTGAAGCTCCAGGTTTCAATACACTTTTTAAACAAAAGATATATTGAAATATATAGAACAGTTACGAATAGTCATGTAAAATGGTGCTGCTCCTCACAGAAGTATTTTAACTGTTTACATTTTATATTTACAGAATGATTTATGTATAACTGACTTAAGTTTATGTATGAGTTAAACAATCATTCAGAATTTATTCCTTTGGAAAATGCAGATTTTTAGTGACGCTAGGCTGTATAATTGATTGCCTTGTGTAGATGCATATTTTGTGTAGTGAATTAGAATGTGAAGAGGAATTTAAATTAGTAATGCTCACAAAAAATGAGCATAAAAAATAAAGAAGTCTTGCCAGGCGCAGAGCATAAGCAAATAGTATAACTGGCTACAGAGGTCATCCAGGAATGACTGATGCTCTTCAGTGTGGTTCCTTCTGCTTGTTGGGTTAAATAGGTATCTTTCTGAAATTGTAATTGAAAGAGGAAAATTTGTCTTTGCAGTAAGTTTCAGAAAAATAGAAGCGACAGTAATGCTTTCAATATCTAACATGTCTTTTTAAAAAACATACAGGATTACAAGGAATGGTAATGTCTCAAAGATGACTAAATTGATAAACTGCACAGTTGTTTTCCTGGCCTGGCTAGACTGCTGGTAAGTGCTGTGTGCGTGTAATTTTGCTTTCCTCACTTGTATCTAGTATTTCAATACTGCCTTTCTAAACCACATTTGTTAAGGCAATTATTTTTACAGGATCCTGCCAAGTTGTATATTACCTCAGAATAGGCGGGATATGTTTGGATTCATCTAGCACTGGAACATAGAAAATCTGTTCAAGTTGAACAGAGACCAACAGAACAGTCTGTTTTGTAATTTTCTATCAAAGTTTAAGCTGTGAATTTTTGGTCATACAACAGTACCCCATTGTTACATAGGGTCAAATGATATTCTGGTCACCCCAGTGTAATGAAGTTAAGACTGACAAAATCAACTTCTGAAGCCTGTAAGTGCTGTTAAGAACAGAATTTGGTAGATATAATTCCTGTTTATTTTGGACCCCTCTGGATTGCAGTGGTGATTGAAATATTTTGAAACTTTAAAATAATTTTTGCTATCACTTTCCAGTGTCCTAAAGAAAAATTGCTTTTAAAATGAATATTGAGTGAAACAGTTAGTAGGCTTTTACCACAGTGTACTATCAATAGTAACTTCACTGAGTTCATAAGCTCTAAGGAGAATCGAGCTTTTCTTCTTTTAAGGTAAAGTTAATGAATGGGTGGGACTGTCCACTGCAACCCATTGCATTGTGAGTGAGCTATGTTTAAAGGGGTGATTTCGGTAAGGTCAGAGCTTTGCCTGTGGGAACATCGAGTTCACTTTTGGCACCATCTTCACAGCAGTGTTACTTTTTTTTTTGCAGTTGCTTGCATTTTAGGCAAATTAAAGTGATGGCAAATGTCAAAGACAAGAAAATCAGATTCAGTAACTAAATTATCACAACATGCTAGTCTTAATTCCCCTTTTTATTTGTTGAAATATAAAATTATTTCAGAGATAGTTGTACACTGCCACAGATAGCAAACAGATGGGTAGCTAGAGTTCAGCTGTCTTTGTCTATTGTTATGTTGTTAGATCATATACTATCTAATACACTGTACAGTTTTAAAATATCATGAAGCTTTATTTTAGTCTATGATTCCAAAATCTTCTCATGACAACAGGCTTCACTAAAGTGCATGCAACTTTCCTCTTCTAGAGCCGTTCCAATCCACTGGGAGTTGGTAGGGATTGAATTACAGTGAGCTGTCTGATTTCTGTCAGGTGAGGTTAAAAGTTGGGCGATCATGACAAGATTAATTTCTACCTTCTCTGGTCAGAGCTGTGGCAGGCATCACGGATAAAATAGCTCCTCTCCTTTTGTAGAAGGAGGTTCTTCAAGAATTTGAAATAGAAGTGGAGGGGGAAATTAGTACCGTTACTGTGTGCTGCACCTCTGCTCCGTGAAGTCTTTTGTTGATGCAAGACAATGGGGTCAGAATTGAGGGGTTTGTGTGTCAGTGTGTGTGAGAAGCTGGACTGCCAGAGCAGCATGCATCAGTTGAGCAACCTTAGACCAGCCTGACTGACCAGGTCACCTCTAGTGCATTCATTCTGCTAAGCTGAATAGACATGGCACTTTGCCCTATGTAGGTGCTGTGTGGCTTGGGTTTTTAGTTTTGAAGAACCTTACTATGCTATATGCAGTAGTATCTTTCTGGATAGGAATTCCAGCTAGATACAAAGATAGTATCAGCATAAACTGTTCGGCAAGCCACCACCACCACTCCCCCAACACACAGGCGTGAATTTAGGGGAGGATACGGGGAGCTGTATTTGAGGCGGTTGTGGCAATAGCACCCTCTGCCGCCTCAGTGGCCGAGCAAGCAGCGTGTTACTGATGTGGGCTTGTTTTATGGAAAATTGCTTCTCTGAACACAGGCTATTTCCTTAGAGAGCAAAAATTAAGCACCTTGACAGGCATTTGCATGAATATAATGCTCCTGCATTAATGTATATGGCATTCATCTCAACATTGCATAAACAACCAAAAAGCTAGTACAGGAGGATAGTTCCTACCCAGCCAATAATCCAAAGCATATGACATTAAATGTTTCTCAATTAAGATTATGGGGGAAAGGGGAGAAGATGGTTCAGCTTACGCTTGGTCTTACTGTTTCGAGTTGCTAAAGGAAGTGAATTACTGTTTCTAGATATGTTTTTATTTGCTGTTGACAGCAGCTTGTCCATGCTGTTACGTTTTATTTTCCTATCAGTGTTTTGGTTCTTACATACTTAGTTTGAGGACTGGAGTTGAAGGAGAGCTGTCTGCATTTTTCAGTAAGATTAGAAAGAGGGTTTTAATGGAAAAGTGTGATGAGAGTCTACTGCCTACCCAAATTTTCAATTAATTTAATTTATTCTTGGTTAAGGGCACTGGATAAAAGTGGTATTTTAAGTGATCTCTTTCACTCCCTCCTCCTTTTCTTTAGATATCTCTGCATTACAGAAATGTGTTATGAATCAGATCACATTGTGTTTCTACTTCTGCAGTTAAAAATTTAAGCTAGGTTTTCTTGAACTACCTCACACAAACTTTCTACGTTTCTTAAGTAAGCAAAGCTAACCCTTGCTATTGGAACTACACTGAATGTGAATAGAAAAATACACTTCCTTTAGAAAAATAAACCTATTGGCCAATGTTGAGACAATATCAGTAAGTATGTTTCTTATATATTTCACGTAAGATGTTCATGTGTAATATATAGCTCGTGTACAATAATGTACATCTAGAATATTGTGTTAGCTGTAAATTGGTGATTTTATTATTGTAGTCTGGTTTTGTAGGTAAAAATAGCTTACTAGTAATGTCAGCTCATCCTTTACATTTTACAAAAGGAATAATTCTTGGTAAGCTTTGCATACAGATGAATTACTTTTGTAGGCCCAATATCTAGTCTATTTTTGAGAGTTCTTTAACTTTTATTACTAAAGTTGCGAAGAAACCCCTAATTATTGTGATCACTCCTTCTGCCCCTTTTGAAATATATTCTTAATTTTATTTTGTCCCAATAAATATGAAGGGGAAGATACATCATTAAAAATACTGGGGAAAAACTGTAATTTATTTTTTTTCTTCCCCACACTTGATACCTTTTCCTGCTTTTCCTTTATTCCCTCCAAATAAGCTGTTGGTGGGGCATTACTGAGAACATTGTGGGTTTTTTAATCATTCATGCCATAGGTCATTACATGTGCACCACTGGAATGTATACATTGTTATCTAGTATGTCAATTGGTTATAATGATATTTTAAATAAAAAAGGAAAAAAAGTTTGACCACTATGCACTTAGTGTTTCTTCATTACTAGGCTGGATAGATTTCATATGGATTTCATAATAAGGCTGTAGTTGGAGTCTTACTAGCATCAGTCCTTCCTGAGAATGCATCTGTTTTTAATGGTACTTAAAGTCCTTATGTGTGTGTGAGCTTACTTGTGGGCAAAGTGGCGTGTTTCTTCCGTTTCTCCATTCCCATGGGCTTTGGATGTGCCACAGGCTGATAATACCAAGTGTGTTTGCGACCACTGGGCATTCATTCTTATTTCCTTGCTGCCAACTCTAGCTGCCACCTTTCCTGGAATTACAGCTGCTGAGAACCCTGCGTTGGAGAAAGAGGTAAGCCGTGGGCTGTCTAGTGTATGAAAGTAGGGCCCAGTCCCTGTGCCCTCAGGAAAATCTTTCTCAAAACTGAGTCTCAGAGAAGCCTGAAGGATCTGACTTCTCTTACTGGAGAGCTAACTTGGGTGCCAGGACCACTTCCTGCGCTGGCACCTCTGCAGTGGGGCTAAATCCTAACGTAATGCCTTTCATTGCCTTCATTTCCAGCAGGCTCTCAGTGTTTCTCTAAACAAAGACTCAAGATGCCCTCGAGTTGTGTTTGTCTGCATGCTGTTACGTTGTCTTTGTGTACATTTTTAAGGGAAAGGTACTGTGACCATGGGCAGTACAGTGCAGCCTGCTTTGTTTCTCTGGACCAGCTATTCGTGAGGCGCTCTTCTAGGAATGCGGTTGGGCTCAGAAATGTTCTTTTTAATATGTATACGTTAGCATAAAGTGTAGCTGATTCCAAGTAGAGAGCAAAGCCCAAGACACTTTTAGCTCTGCCAGGGATTTGTCTGGGGGTGACTTTGGCCCAGAACCGAAACGTTCCATAGTGCTGCTGGCTTGCATAGCCCTATTTGGCAAATGTAGAGAAATCAATAAGCTATCGTTATTAATTTTCCTTTTCATATTAGAAATACCATGCAGACCTACAGAAGTTTTTTGTTATTCTGGAATGCTGCTGTTTGGCTTTGGATTTCTTTTAAGCATATGCTTGCATTGGGTTTCTTTAACTGAAAATTTTTTACACTTCTTTGCCTGCATAATACTGGAAAGGCTGTTCGGGGCTGGGAAGATTGCACAGGTAAAGCTATGGTAAAAATGTATCTACCTAGCCTTTTGTCATGTCTTATTAATACTAACAAACCTGTATCTTGTAAACACTTGCTAAGAAAGCTGGCACTTTAAACTAGGGGCTATAATAAGCTAAGGGTCTACAAAATAAGCAGTGCTCTCTCAGATCCATGAACTTGGCAAATGAAGTGGTGGGAAAGAGTACAGAAACAGGACTTACATCTAGGAAAGTGTGTATCATCCTCAAATAATGGCATAGTGTTCCATGAGGTTGTGTACAACAGCACAAGTATGTTCCCATTTCTTGCGTAATTGTCCATGACAGGAAATTAACATGCTCCTGTTGCTGTGCTTTAGATTAACATCCCGCTGTGGTGTGTGTTAGCATGAACCAGGTAGTTTGCAGCTTCTTGGAGGCTTTATTGACTGCAGTGGATCATCTTCAAAAGGACCTGAAATTTATTGCTCATGAACAAGAGGAATAGATGTTGCTGGAGCACAACAGTCAACCGGGAAATGGTTAGTTCCACTAATTAGTTTAAGTGGATATGGTTTCGTTTGTGATACTGAAAGGAAGAATGAATTCTATCCTCAATGACAGATGATCCTATCCTGGAGCTGAAGATTTGGGATAGGTGGGTTTGCTCCCCAGTTGTGCTATGCGTAGCGGTTACCTAAGTTTAAATACTTAAAGAATATCTAGAATTCCAGTTGCATTTGGTTTCACCGAGAGTTAGTCAGCAGTCCTGTTTAGTGCTTGTCTTGCATATTTGGTTTTCAGGCTCCCAGTCAGCATGGCTCAGTTCTTAAGTTTGTAGTGTGCCAGAACTAAAGGGAGTAGTCTGCACTTGATCCATACAGGAGATAATGCAATATAAATAGTCTAAGGGATGCGGGCTGTCAGGATGGATAAAGTGAAAGGTAGCCATGCTGGGGGTAGGACTAAAAGAGGACATTAAAATAACCTGGTTGCTACTACTACTTGGATTGAATGCCTCAGTAGAAACTTTCTTTTTACCAATCCTGATGTTGTAATTGCAGAGAATTACAACCCAGTTCAGGCCACTCTCTAATATTAAGGTTTATTTTGTGATGACTGGCATGGTACTTAATGCTACCTAACCCACTATGCTGTTCCAGTTCAAAATCATTGTTAATGACAGTTGCTTCTCGCATTATGCATCTCAATGCTGCTGTTTTAAATGGGCCATCGACTTCGTTGCAGGATCAGTTGTGACTATCAGTAATAATACAAGGTGGAGGGAGTGGAAGAAAAAAGAGAAGGGCAATGCTAGTGCCTGCAGGTGGCAGGCTGCTGCTGTTGAACGCCCAGGTCCCTGCCACGCTGCCTGACACCAGGGCAGTAAGGAATCCAGCACGGCTGGAAATTCTGGGAAGAAGGGAAAATGTTTTGAAATAACTGAATTAACCTATCCACAGAGCTTACTTTGCCACCTTGCTTGACTTGACTTGTCTTAACCAGGAAAGATTAGGTTAAAATGTTTCTTTTTGCTCACTTTAAATGGTTTACATTTCTATAGGAAGGAGAAGCATTACAGTGGGGTGGAAACAAGGTAACTTCCAGATGTTTAAATATTGAAATACCTGGGTATCTGTGAGATGATGAGGACAAAGTCAATACTGAAAGGGGTACAATCTGCTGTTACATAAAAAAGGCCCATTCTAAGGTTATGTCCAAACAGTGAGTTATATTCTCTAGTAAGAAAAGACAGATTCAGGTCATTTTTAAAAAATACTTAAATAAAGCAAGCACCTTCACTAAGTCTATACTTTTCCCTTTAGCCAGCTCATGTTGTTGTGGCACTTCTCCGTTAAAAATCCTTCTCCTCTGAGACTCCTCAGCTGCCAAAGATACCTACAGAGAGCGAACAGGGCTGTGAGTGCTGGGCTGGCGAGTGGAGTTAAAGCTGAATCTGGTGAAACAGTTTTCTGTGTGCAGGCTGTGATGGCTCAGGGCACTAGAAACGTTATGCAGAACTTCTTTTAAGAAGTCCCTTGAAAGGAAGTGAGCCCTGGCAGCTAATGACTGGAAATTAATGCTTCTTTCTAATGACATTACTTTAGTAGAAGCAATGAACTTACTTAGGTTGCTGGGTTGTTTGATATATTCCTCCTGTCACCTCATCTCCCTGTGAACTAAGAACAAAAAAAATCAACTGGTGTCATGAGAAATCTTACAAGGCAGCTAAGCATAAATTGTCCTGGGAAGGTTAAAGATAGATCCCACCCTTCCCCCTTTCCAGCACTAATTGCACTAATTTCTCTTACCATAGGTTTTGCTATTAAAGTTTTATAGATAAAAACCCTCAGCAGTTGGATGTGTTTTGATGATAAGAATCTTTCTTCTGCTACCTTGATGTCTGATGAGTACGTATCAACTTGAGATTTTTTTCTTGCAGCTAATACTGCTCTATTTTTGGCTCAAAAAAACCCCTAGATACCTAGGGCAAAATGTGCATTTTTAAAGTTCCACAGAGCTTGTGTGGCCGATCTGATTATTAATCACACTTCAATAAGTAAGTCACATTTTTGTGAAGCACCAGAGCTGTACAGTGAATAAGGGACAACTTTAATGAATTGTCAGGATTTTGGTATCTTTGTTTTCAAAGCATCTTCATAAAATAATGCCAGTTTAAGGAATGAGAAATTTGAACAAACTTTATGTAGGGAGTGAGGAGGAAAAACACCTCATCTTAAATCCATATGCTAAACCACATTGAATGTGGTGACAACTGGAACTGCCATCTTCCTAAGCGCAAGTGTAGGAGGCCCTCAGCTCCAGGCTCAGCATGTCCATCAGTTCTGGCCGTCCCACCCACCTTGCAGGACTTTCCACTGTCCTTGAGCCAGCAAAAGGATGGTGCAGTAAATCCAAAGATGGCAGCAGTACAGCTATGGGGAATAGTATGTTTTGATCTGTGGATAAAAAGGCTGCCCACTCTTTCTTCTGCCCACCTGACATCTAAACTTTCAAGCATTATGTTTAGCAGTCTTTCCCAGCTGGCCCCAATACTACAGCACATGTAAGGACAACAGAGCAAGTGTCACCAAGAGTACAATCACTGTAGGATTACTCATGATACATGAGTATACCAGAATGAAATGTGCATTTTCACTGGTTTTGCCAGAAATAGAATTGTCCATGCTGTACATCAGCTTGTTCTACTTGGGGACTTTAGCACTTTGACTCCCAACAGTTAAACATCCTAATGTTGAAAAAAACTCTTCCATTTCCTTCTGTAGGAGGTGATTTCTCTTCTCAGCATCTTCACGAGCACGTTCAGAATTCCTCAGCTTTATCTCCAGCATTGTGTATTTCTTTCGTTCTTGGTCCAGTTCTTCTTCTAACCTAACCACTTGTTTCCTCAGGTCTGCACTTGTTTCTTCAATTCTTAAAACCAAAGGAGAGAGAGAGAGGGAGAAGAAACAAAAGAGGTTTTTTTAAGTGGCTAGATAAATACTGGTGATAGCTATAATAAATATAAGTTGTTCAAATTAGAGCTGAAATATCTTCATTCTAAGAGGAAGTTTTAAAGGTGGGCACTAGTTGCTATTTCATTAACGTTGAGTTTAAAGGCAGAGACTCCTTGAAAGCTGGAGCCTACTCTGTTTGCATCTCGAGAAAATATGCTCAAGTCTTACAAAACGATGCTTACTTTGGGGCAACAGACTGAATGTCTGAAGAGATGTAGTAACTCCTCAGTTAGACTGAGTTGAAATATATAATTCCAAAATAATCTTTTAATCTCTGTTTCCATCCTGATACTGTGTCTCCCTATATGGATATCCAGTACAGAGGAACATCCTTGGAGGTCAGGTAGGAATGAGGTCACAGTACTTCCTCACCGTCCATTTTATGGCATTTTCTGTAAAGTTTGTCACTGATATTGGGGTGAGGGAATAGAATTTTTTCATACTGTACAAGGTTTTACAAAAATCAACTTTTCATATGAGGAAGAATCTGAAGAACAGACCTTAAGTAGTTCATCTGTGCACAAAACTCTAATGCAAGACTCAGAACTTTTCTCTAAGGATGTCAAAGAACAAGGTTCATGTTTTTTTGATTTGAAACAAGTGCAGAAGGCACATCACTTGCTGTCCCTCTCATGTTTCCTAATCGCAAGACAGAGTAGTGGTGTTAATAATACGGAGGAGGGAGTATATCCAGATAGGAATTTCTGATCACTAGAGTAATATTTTAAAAATCAGACTTTTCCTAGGAAATGTGTCCCCCCTCTAACTTCAAAGAAAAAAACAAACAACCAAACACACCACCTCTTGGGTTGATTGATCAGTATAAAACCCAGCTGTGAAACTGGGATGCCTGGCTTTGCTGTAAAACTGTGAATGGGTTATTTTTAAGACAGGGTAAACGACACTCAACAATGGCACACTACAGACTCCACAACAAGAAAAAAGGGACCTTTGTGACAGTCGCAGAAGGCTCTGAATTCCATTTTGTGACAATTATGCAGGCAATGCAGTGCATCCCCTTAACCTGTTCCTTCACATACACTAAGGATGGCAGTATGATCATTGCCACAACTTTCACAACAAATTGGAAAGTAAGTCACATGTAAGTAAGTGCACTGATTACCAAGTCCAGCAGACCAACAGCTGCACTGATGAGTGAACAGAAATGTGCAGTAGGTCTGCAAAACCTGCCCATCTTGGTGAAGGCAAACTTTCATCACCCAGATTGCTGTTTTCTGTAATACAAGAGGACTATTTCTGACACTCGGATGCTTCCCTTCCTTCCCCCCTGCCCCTAACATTTTTGTTACGTCCTATGGATCTGAGCTACGAATTAAAGTTTTCTACCATGAAGTTTAAGGGGTCAGCTACAGCAGCCTAGACTAGCTGTCCATGTTCCAAATTACATAAGGTCACAGTCTTACTGTCTTTTTACATACACAACATAGTAGTCCTCTCCAAGATACTTCCCATTTCTTAAGAGTCCCAGGTGGTAAAAGTGAATTACTGAAACTCAACAGAAAATGCCTGATAATTATACTAACCTCGAGGGAGAAATGCTCTGGAACAGACTGGTTACAGGAAGGCCATAAAACTTGCCTCCCTCTGACTAAGAGAGAGAAAATGGGCAGTTGATGATGATAAATAACAGCTTTTCCATCAGCAAGTGTTCCTTACCTCTGCCCCAGGCAGGTACTGACTCTGCTTTCCCTCCACTTACTTATGTATGTATGTGCCAACAAAAAGCTCATATTCCTTCATTAAAACATGCCCTGCTACACACACTGAGTTCTGCAAACCACACAAGCACACATACAATTGTAAAGGAACTAATTATTACTTTTGGGGACTAAATTATCTTCAATAAAGTAAAGCTAGTGAGGCAGCCCAAAGTTTTCCTGCTAAGTGGCCTCCCTTCTTTGCTAGTTAGCTCCTGTCTTTCCACAGAAGCAGACTTTCATGCGGTCTCAAAAGGAACATATTTTTGCACATGTAAATTGCTGCAGATGTAGTAAAAGGATTGCAAAATTTTTGAGAGCTGAAAAACTTGGCTTGAAATGCTTAGACTTGACAGCAAGATCCTTCGGGCTGTAATCCTGAACAGCTGGAATCATCCTATTTAATACAAAAAGGCAGTGATTGCACCTTGCCTGGTTTTATGAAACTATTAGTTCAGTAGGCATTTTCCTCTTAGCTACTTTGCCCTGTGAGACCTGGCCAATTTATAGTCCTCCCCTCCAGCCACGGTGCTCTCTGTCCTGTCCAAGTGAAGGGGAAAAGCAGGTGTTATAGCTGAAAATGCTTAACAGCTGGAATGAAGAACAGGTCTTTCTGGATGACCCTGACATCAACAGCTGAAGGCCCCATTGGAACAGTTTTACTGGTAAGAGGTGGAAAGCCATCTCTTCCCCCAGACAGCAGGTAAAAATGTGCAGATGATACACATTTCCAAGTTCTGCAGCCTGGTCTCCTTCCTGTTTATTACTGTGTATCCATGCAACAAGGCTTGCCAGGGCAGCTCTACAGAATTAAATGCAAGGCACATACTCTCATCTCCCTCCCCCTCTGCATCAGTTAGGGCATCTAAAAAAAAAAAAAAAAAAAAAAAGCCATGAACTATCATCCTCATTCACACAGAACTTTTCCAACACACCAGCCTAGCAACTAGTGTTATTCTCATCAGCTCTTCTACCTGGAACACAACAAGGTGGGGGTAGGCTTTTCTCCCACTCTGTGATGGGAGAAAACTGAAACTGCTACGTGGCCTGATTCTCCTTCCAGCCTCACATACCAAGGCAGTACAGTGCAAGAGGCAGAAAAGCTGCAGAGGCAGGCGAGCCACCACCATAGGAAATAATCATAAAATAAAGCAGGAAAGTAGCAAGTGAAAGTCCTACCTTAACAGCTGGCCCACTGGAAGAGATGACAGTTCAGGTACATTCTTGAGAAATTAACAAGAAAAAAGAGGCAACAAATGTGGCCTAAAGCTGTGCTATACAATTCCTACAAACAGTCATATGTGCTTTTGGTACCATGTTTGGAAACTGATTGGAAATTGAGGCACGTAAATGCTACCAGAGTTTTAATAATTGAAGGAGTGTAACGTTAACACCTTAACACACAGAAGGAGCTGAGAACTCAACTATTTGTAAGAAATGGGACTACAGCCCTTCTTCAGTACAAAGTACCAGTGCTGCAGAGCCCAGGTCAATGATGATTCTTCTGTATTATAACATGGTGTGCAATTTTGCATATGGCTGTATATTAAAACATGTCATTCCTTTAAGCAACAATATTTCATGTGCATATTTCCCTGAGTACTTGCCTGAAAGTCATTCTATTAAGCGCTTACACTCATAAAACCTAATACACTAATGCACACAAATGAATAAATATGACTTCCTAGTTATTAATACTTTCTACTTCCTACAGCCCCTGCCCTCACACACACCTCTCCTGGAAGGCATTTTTCTGAGCACAGATCTAAAGGACAGCACCAGCAGTTGCAGTAAACATCAGATTGGGCAAAGACCTGCACACTGTTCTTCATGTATTTGCTGGACAAGCAGCACCTTGCTGCTACTTTGAGTCAGTAGCTGGCCAAGTGAGCAAAGGACCACTACATCAAAAATCAAAAGCAAGGTTTCTAGAAGTTCAACACGAAAGGGCTGCTGAAAAAGCTGTAACTGAGATGCAGTCCCAACACCACCACCACCAAAAAAACCCCTGGACAATAGTCAAAATCAGTTTCCTGAAGAATGTTTCTGTTGGGAAAAGCAACAAGAAGCCCTCAATTTCAGACTGATTTGGTACAAATCTCAGCACCTGCACAGACCAACAGAGTTCCTTGTTGAGGCCTGACCACCGTGGGTCCCAATCCCTCCCTCCAAGACAGATGTTTGCTTTGCTGTTTCTCCCAGGACACTGAGAAAAAGCAGACCGGCATTACCTGTTGCAATTCTGATTTCCGCTGCAAACATAGAATGTGAAATATTGGAATTCCCTGTGTGAAGAAAATCCCATTTTTTTTCGTCCTCTCTTAGATGAGAGAGAGAAAAGTTGGATTCAGGGAGCAGTGAGGAAAAAGCAGAACCAAATCTGCTGTCTCCCAAACCCAAACTCCAGGTCTGAGAACCTGATATGCTTGGTAGCCCACAACCATGTTCAAACAGGGGTAGTGCTGACAGACGACTTCCTTGTCCCCCCTGCAGATGACATTACCTTTTGATACTAGTCTCATACTCAGTCCTCTGTTTGCTCAGTTCTGTCTTTAGCTCCACCACCAAGCTCTGTAAGGCCCTAGAGCATTTGACAGAGTCTCTGGAAGCTGCGGCTGGGTTGCTCTGTTCACTGCTGCTGCTGCTGCATGCTTCAAACCTGTCGATGCTGTTCTCCAGATCTGCAGTCTTGACCTCACTCTGAGACAGTGAGCCCTGAGTTATCCACTCAGTTTTGAGAGAGCTTAAAGCAGAAGAGTCACTGGCCCGGCAGGCTGGGCAGCTGCTGACTGAGTCCACCACAGAGATTTCACATGATGACGTAGACCATGTGGTGCTGGCCATACTGTGTGTGCTAAGCGAGAGGCTGGACGAAGGGACGTTGTCGTAAGTAGAGAGTCTCTGGGAAGAACACGAGTCTTTAACTCGTTCCCCAGAGGCTGTCCGGCGATGGCCTCGGAGGGAGTACAGTCCATTCATCAACCAATTCCCACCGGAGGAGAGGTTGGGGATATCTAAGGATGAGCTGCCCAGCTTTGGACTCACAGACCGTGCTCCCTGATGGCGGAAGGAGTATTTCCACGCAGGCAGTGTCTGCACTCTTTTGTTGGGGCTGGTGGCAGGCTGGGTCAATTTGCCACTGTGCTCTGAAGGAGTGTTTTTCACCGCAGGTCCAGGAGTGGTCTCTAGTGCCACAGCATTGCTAGAAGGCAAATCAGCGGGGCTGGGAACGCTGTCCTCCGACCTGCTGTCCTCTCCGTCCTCCTCGGAGATCCACTCCACAGTACTGCGCTGACGCACAGGTCTGATTTCCAGCTGGCTCCCTGGCACATCTGCCTGAGGAACAGCAAAGATTCGCCCCTGTTCACTTATCAGCACTGTCATCAGGTGCTGAACTAGTGAGGTGCCTGTGGAGAGAAAACAAAGGCAAGCAGTTGACACAGAAGACCTCAGACACTTGCCCCTGTCTGTGAGATGCCCCGTGAGCTCCTTGGGAGGCAGACCTGGGGCCACCGTGCACTGCAATGGGTCTGCACAAACAACTGCTCTGGGCCTTTCTGTACGGGACTGCAAGAGACAGGAATCGTTCCTGTTGCTGGAAATGGGGACTGTGAAGGATGCACGTGGCAGACCAACTCATGAATGCAGCTGACTAGCACAGTAAAAATGATCAGTAGCAATAATTAATAAATTGGCCTGCTTAAGTACACCTTTTAAGGATGACAGAAGACAAGGAGACCTAGAAAAGAGGGCATGTCTGTACTACACCATGGCATGGGGTTCAGAGCCAGCATCAATCTCAGCATGTGCATCCATGCAGGACAGCATAGCCCGGTGATGGACAGCATAACCCTGTGCAGAAGTGCATGCTGGATCCTGAACACACTAACCTATTAGCTGGGATGGAGCACCTCTCTGTCCAGCTTCCAAAACCAGCAGGTTTCCACAACTATGTTGCACCCAGTTTCATACTCTTAACAGGCGCAGAGCTAGCATTTACTGAAGAACCCGATTTCAGCTCAGGCCTTCTGCTGCACTCTTAGCGTACTGAGAAACTTGGAGAAAGTATGACATACATGCACCTGCAGAAGGTGTACAGCAAGTACTTGCAATTATTTAAATCCACAGAAATGAGTTGTCATTGTTTTCCAGTAGTGGAGTAGACCATTATGAACTAGAGAACACCACTTCCCAAACCTAATACAAAGCATTTTCTACAAAAGAGGAAAACCTTAAAAAGAGCAAATACGTAATTAATTCTATCTTTAATCATTGTCTGAAATAGAGAGTAAGACTAACATATTCAGGGGTTCAAGATAAGAGCCTGAATTTAATAATAAGGTTTCGGCCTGATAGCAAGAGGTACTGAACTCACCTACAACTTCTGTTTTATGTCTGTGAGTGCAGGGAGAGAAATAAACCTCTCTGGAGATAAGGGCATTCCTAACAATCTAGCTGTCAAACTTAAGATATTTCTATTTGAAATTCATAGTTTGAGTTTGAAGAGAGCACAATTAAAGTGCTTTTTGTTAAGAATTGGCAGCAGTATTTTTCTGTATCAGTTGATTTAGCAGATCTGTATTACCCTGAAGCTAAAAAAAATTTGTTGAGAGTCTTTCCACTCTCCATTATTTCCATTTAACCAATCTTCCATCCTCGACTAACAATAAAACAAAACATTCCCAGTGCTGTTGCTTATAAGTATAATGATTAAGTCTAAAAATCCAGTCACCGGATCCCCATTTTTCTACGGTTCAGGTCTGTGGTAATACAGAATTCTAGGTCAGGTCACTGCAGTGTTTTCATATGATGATTAGAAGAGACCATGAGACCACAGCATCTGTGGCACCTGTGCACCTACACACAGTACAAGCACCTCTACCATCAGCTGAACTGCATAATGAAATGCCTGAGGAGAACTGAACCCAAACTTATCATCTGTACCAACTGAACAAAAAGCATGCTGTTGGCCAAGGCTGTAAAAGTCTTATCAACCGCTGGCCAAGTGGCCACTAGGACAAGTCACAGCGTCACACAACAGATTAAGATTTCAGCTATCCCCACCTTTGTAATGCTGAATAACCCAGCATCTGCTCCTGCACTCCCTTTTTATCCTCCCCACATTTTTGTGCCTTCCCCCCTTGGAGGGGAAGGTCTCAAACTACCCTTAATAATATAGCCCACATCTCTGTGGCAGGCTTCGGGTCCCTGAACAACTATAGTATGTCAGGCCATGCTCTGAAGTTGGCTCATTACCTTATAGTGGGTTGCAATCTATGGGGCACACATCTGCCGTGTTCTTCAGAGGTCACCTGTGCAGAGCTAAAGGCACTGCTGCTGCTAAGGCGTAATAACGCTGACGTTCTGTGAAGGATTTCCACCACGCAGAACACCACGTCAGCCCTCCCCTGCAACTAGGCAGCAGTGCCAGGGCAGAGTTCAGACATGCTGGGCACAGCATCTCCATCTGTGTCTAATGCTGGATGAATCCATCAATTCTTTTTGCAGACTTGCCAAGATCCCACAAAACTTGATGCAAAAACCCTGCTGAAACTTGCACCACAGTAGTTGTGCTCCAGTGCCACCTGGGAGAGGGGCTGTATGTATCCCAGCCCTAGTGGCAGCCAGCCAGAGATCATGCCCTGGACATTTTCTGACCCATATAGAGGCAGATAATTTTCAAGCTTCAGATTTTTACATCTAAAATTAACAGTGATTTTCAACTTATTCCTTGGGTTCTGTGAAGCTGTGATGCATACACAGCCTGCTTAGAAGACAGCACGTCTAAGAAACCAAGTCATAGCTTCTATGGCACAGCAGAAACTACAGTACCTCTTTCATTGTGGACTGGATGTCCTCTGCAGGGAGCTGTCTAACCACCTGAATGCACCAATACTAAACCATAGCAGTTTGGTACTTAAACATGGTCCTTCTGAATAAAATTTGAGCTTTCATTTTAGCAGTGGGTTCAAAAAGATTTTCACATAACAACTTAAAACAGGGTAGAGGCGTCTCCATATGGTGGAGAGGAGAGACACTCCCAGGCCAGCGGTGAGTGGGATAACAGAGGCCAAGGGGCACATCCCCTCACAGGCGCTGATGAAAGGGATTACTTGACTTGTTGCTGACTCTGCAGTCAAGTGATACAGCTACCAAGGAATGTATGACTTCCAGCATACTCTTACAGCTCCAAGACACAGGTATTGTGTTATCTCACAAGAGTAGTACCTACCTTCCATCATGGTCACTGGATCTTCCATTTTGGGTCGTAATATATTTGGTCCAAATACTGTAGCCAGGTTCTGGACACTCATCTTGTTAACGCTGGAGTGAGCCTGAACTTCATCAAGGAACCTTGAAAAGCCCGCCAAGAAAAATCAAAGGAGGAGAGGAATAATAAGTCACTTCTCATACTCAGACTGTAAGCATTCTGGGGCAGGAACAGTTTTGTCCTGTGTTAATACGATCCTCATATCTGAAATGCTTCTAGGGACTAATGCAGCTTAGATACTCGATACCCCAGATCCCTCCTAGTGTATGAGAGCAAGAGAAGACAGGATGGTTTCTGCCAAAGGTATCAGCCTACCAGGGGTCCAGCCTTCTACTGGGTATGAAAGTACAGATTTTCACATTTTTATAGGGATTCTCCAATTACACAGATTGACTTCTGCCATTTTTCACTTACAGGTATAACAGAAGTGAAAAGACATTTCACTCATCTCCTCGTCCTAGAACTAGCAGCCTGTGGAAAGAGCTTTGTTGCTTGAATCTAACAAAATACATATCAAGAGGTAGCCCAAACGCTTCTTGTTAATGCATCATCATTCACAAGAACGGGCAAACATCAATACAAGAAAAAGACTATGCAAGCCAAAGATAGCACATGAGGAAATCCAGACAGACTGGCTATCCATATGTATAAGCTGGAAATCAGCAGAAAGCTTCTAACAGTTTTTGTAATTTGGAACAGCCTCCCAATAGAAGTTATAGTAGGCAAAAGGCTGTAACAAACACCTAAATCGCTTGTACATAATTAGCCAAGTTGTAAAAAGGACTATATGACATGCAGACCTACAACGGCAGGAAATCGGACTGGGTAGCCTCAAAAGTGAACAGTCTCACTCTATCTGTATTCCATTTCCTAAACTGTTGTTAGGTTTTGGATGATTGGATGGGTTTTGGCGAGGAAACATTTCCTTGTCTTTCTGCACTACTTGGCCAATTTTTGAATGCTTCTACTTTCAGCACGAATTTTCTAGGCATTCCCATTTTTTCTGCGGCTTTGCCCTGTGGCAGACATTGTGCTGAGACCCAAGAACCCTCAATTTTCTTCACTACGTCAGAAGCAAATTCTACTTGCCTTTCCTCAGTTCTTCACTTAGAAACATGTATAATTACATTCCCCTGCCTCAGCCATGCATGTTTTGAGGTCTCAGACATTAAAACAATTGGCTATAGAAGCCCATAGTGAGGCAAAATACATTTTTTAAAGCATTCAAAAAATACATTTCAGAAATGGTATCTGTCCGTACACTTGGGAAGGGCTTGACATGTCTTGAATAAGTCACAGGCTTCATGTCAATGTTTGTGTCTACTGCCTGCTCCAGATGTGCAACTCCCACTAATCATAAAGGGACTAACTACCACATAGATTAGAATACAACAGAAAGTTCACTACGTTGTATGTAGGGTAACAGTCCATTTCAACTCCCAAAACACATTCCAGCCCACTTTGCAAAAACTGGGAGAGTCAGCAGAAAGATGAGGGGAGACAAGGCTGCGGAGTCCCTGGTACTCCAAGAGGAAGCGACTCCCAACCCCACTTCCAAACCAGAGCTGAGGCCAGCCTGGCTATTCCAATTGCATCTGCTACTCAGCTTGTGTCATCAATCTTCCAAGTATGCAGTACCTGGAAAAAATGCCTTTCTTTACTGGTCTTTAAGTGCTTCTGAAATAAACAATACAATATATTAGTATCATTCACGCCTGCTGCCAAGGCTGTGGGTGACAGCAATTTGCTTGGCTGATGCTCTTGGATAAACCAAGAGCTTCCTTCAGGCAGGCTGCACATTCACCTCCACATGTTTTATAGGAGAAGTAACTTACATCTAAGTGATGGTTGAATATTCATACTTTCAGAGTAAATTATTTGCATATAAGACTGAGCCTCAGGAAACTTAGTGACTTTTCCAAGTGTTAGTTCATTTCACTTACTTGCATATGTATTTGAGGAGGTTGTAGTTGGCTTGGGGCAAATTCTTCACCTGTTTAACCAGTTCCTGGGTACCCTGAGGGACAAGAAAAACAAGAAGGAGAGCTATTAATATAAATGATGCAAAGCAGACGTGACTTCCCTTTAGTACTACAAAGTCCTCTTTCCAGAGTCAAAACCGCGAACAACAGATGATAACACAAAGAAGCTTTGCTTTAAAAAAGGCGTCATCCAGTGTGTTGTGCCTTACCCAAAACCCCATGTCCAGAACTTGATTCGGTTCTCAAAATCAGTGGAAATCCTCCTGTCAACTTTAATGGTTGATGTGGAAGCCTTCAATTAGCAAGGCCTGCTAGTCTTCAAAGTCTGTCCACTGGCATTGGTATAAATGTACCAGCAAATGTGCCTTCTCAGCACCTGGCCTATTTGAAGCTTTGGGGCATTGAGTGTAGTATAAATACATTGCAGTAATGCTCAACTGAGCAGACGAGAGGGTTTTTTTCTTACGAAAGCTAAACAACATTCCAATTCAACTACCTCCTTTTTAATTACTTCCATTTGTAGTCATTCTGAGCGGTGACATACTTCCTCATAAAATTTCTGTCTTTACATTAACATGTAAGATGAGATATCTGCTGGAGGAGTGATTTAAAACCCTGAAGCTACTTAAATCATCTAATGAAAACCTCTGACTCAGAAGGCTATTGGCCTTATACAGTCCCAAGCATCATTTGCTTGGTCCTGTCAATGCTGCAGTTGCCCTGGAGATTTGCTTATTTTTTGAGACGACTAAACCTTTTGTGGGAAAATAGATACCCAAGCACATCTGGGAAGAGTGATAGCTGCTAACCAATGATGGAAGGCTGCTAAGTAATGATGGAGAAATTCCAGAAGCAGCTGGTTCCAAGCCGAAGAAGCACAGTTGGACATTCATTTCAAACTTTCCTTGATTTATTAAGGACTGTTAGGGAGGGAATTCTGTTGGCCAGCCTCTTACAAGATCTTCCCGATTTCTCTGGTCCAGACAAGTCAAAAAGATCCAGAGAGCAGTCTGTATTCCTGCTAATAATGTTCTGAATGTACAGACACTTTTTTATTCTGTATGTCCCAGCACAAAAAAAGTCCTCTAATAAAAAACTGAAACTTAAAAAAGAATTCTTAAAAGCAGTAAATTCTTTTTAATTCCTTAGCTTAAAAATTATGCTGGTTTAACAGTGACAACAATGGAGACACCAATAAAAGACCAGTCACTTTTGAAAATCTCAATCTTTTTTAAACTTCTGAAAACATCTGAATCAAGGACAGCTGCTACTGATGTGAAGGTTAAGGTCAGTTGTTCAGGTCATCCAGCTTCCAAGTGAGGAGTTTGAACTAGAAATAGGTGAGCTAACAGACCTAATTCCCTCTTGAATTTTCCTCTGTAACCCAATTTATTTCAAATACAGAAATCAGGATGGTATTTGGCACTGTATTTCAAGTGCTCTGCATTAAAATACCATGGCTACACTGGATGCAAGAGGGGGCTTTGGAACAGAAACTGCAGGCAGTTGTGAACAGCTGGAAACATGACCTAAAGGTACAAGATGCTACCTGAAAGAAAAAAAGGTTCTAAAAATTTATCATCCATGCTCTGTCATGAGGAACCTCAAACATGGCTTTACATAGAGAGTATCATCATATTCATTGAGGTACAAACATTTGCCAGGTTAAAAAAATCTTTCTCTCCTGCTGCAGCATCTACCAGCTCTGCCACAGATTTGTACCCACCAACCACCTGAACAACAGATGGCAGAAGGCTGAGCCTAGTAACACCACAGCGAAAGCATAAAGGAAAATGCAGGCTAGAAACTGCTGCTTTATTAACAAATAGCACTGAACATGCTTACAGCTGCAGCCAAGCAAGCAACAGAGGCACTGCACTGTCATTCAGCATGGTATTTTGCACTAATAACTCCTACCTCCTTGAACATGCTGCATGTCTAATTTACCACAGATGCATGCTTTCCAAGGAGTGATCCCAAAACTAAGGATTTTGCAATGTGTGTAACAGATCAGCACCAATTAGGAGCTTCTAGTTGGGCTGGAATACTAGCAATACTTCAGATGTTCACCCAAATTCAGACCAGACCCCCCTTTAAAAACTCAAAGCCACAAGGCTGAGCCCACTGAACTGCTGTGTGCATCTCTAGAGTACAGGCAGCAGTGAAGGCTAAAATACTACCATGTCAAGTCAGCTCAGACTCAAATGAGTTCTTAGATATTTGAAGATCTTTCATTTATTCATACTCCAAAATTGTTTTTCATTTTCAATCCCTTCTTCCAACCAGTTGGGATCAGAATCAAGTCTTTTTTAATGCTGCAGTCCTGCTGAGATACCTAGAGGCCTCAGCACAACCCAAGGTCTCTGTTATGCTTCTGTCTGCGTTCCAACACCAGAGATTTGTTTGGTGCAAAATGAAGATGAACAGCAATCTGAATAAAAATTGGAAAGCTTAGGGCAGTGCTGGACTATTTTTTGCTGCAGATGGAGATTAGGCCAAGCTAACATCATAATAATTCCTATCTATGGTCACAATGTAGCAGCATGAGGTGCCAACAATTTTATCTGAATGGCTATTTTTCCTCAAGTAATTCTGTTTTTCTTGGGGAGTGGGTGTACAAAACTAAAGAAAATTATATTTTAAGTCTAAAAGTCTCATTCAAAACTTCCAAGTGAAAAATGAAAACAAAATAGTACTTCAAATTAAAACAATAGATTACATTTTGTTTCCAAATACTTTTAAAAAATTAAACACTTGATTTTGAAATTCCCTGCTTATCATATTGTGCTAAAAAATTACCGTTTCAGTGAAACCACATTTTTTAGCAGGGGGACTTTCCATGTGAGAGGCGAGTCAGGCCCTACAGGCTGGGTATTACTTTGTGCTACATTCTGCTCCAGGTGCTACTGTGCACGTACAGCCTCTCCACCCTTGGTGTGTGCACTCCACCTTCCTTTCTGAAAAAGCAAACAGTCTTTGTTGAGGTTTCAGATTTTCCTGACAAAAAAAAATGGTTATGTTTACAACAGCAGCTTAACAAGACAAGTTTGTGCTATCAGCAGTACCATATTTTGTAAGCTTTCATTTTGGCTACCTAGTGGTCCCTATCGCCTTTCTAATACAAAGAGAATACTGCACTACAAGTCATTTGAGTCTGGCCTTGCTCCCAACAAAACCAACACAGATGTTGCTTCCCAAACTGCTGCAGCCTGTGCAGGCAAAATCAGGCAAACTACATAGTTAATAAGCTGAGCAACTGATACACAGTTACGTTTGCCCAACTTGGCAGTGTCTCTACTCTTGTGCAATACTGCTTAATGGATCCAAAACTTCCCAGTCTGCACATCTTATGACCAAAATGAAACCAGCTCCCCTGCCTTAGAAGTGCTGCTGTTTCTTGTGAAATCAACTGTTGTGCTGTCTGTAACATAGCACCCTGCAGAGACACCTGAGCTGACTGAGGATAAGGCAGAAAATGAGCAAGTTTTGGAGCTAGGAGACACATACCTGTACCTATTAAAAGACAACACTAGTGCACTGACACACTGATGTGGCTGTATCCAGGATGCAAACGCATATCTATTTGTGGTAATATGCTGTATCATGCACAGAAACTGGCTTTCTCGGAGTTGGCTTGAGAATACATCATATGAGTACAGATAGTAGCAAACTTGCCTTTTATCCGTAAAAAACTGACATTACCACATTCGATACGCACATTCGATGCATGCAAAAAAGTATCTTCCTATGAGCATCGTGAAGGACTGAATCTCCCCAGAGTCTTCTGCCACTTGAACTAAAGGTGAACCCCAGGCTCTCAGTAAAGAACAGTTTTTACAGTCCCCACCAGAGACAAAGATGCGAGCACGCTCTTCAGGCCACACACAGAAAGGGACAGAACTGTGGACTGAGACTTATAAGCCCTCAAGCCTTTGCTTCTTTAGCTGACACTAGTAACAACCCTTACAGCTTCTTTAAAGCGCTGTTTTAGAAGGTGGCACGGTTCCACCTGCATTAGACCAGATCCAACGTGCCTTTGCAGTCAGCAAAGAGCTCAGGCATCACCACAAGAGGAACAATATGAATGAAACAGAACAATCAATCATATTGTAAATTATCCTGCTCCTCCCAAGCAGTGAATCAAAATTTCCATGATTGCCACAGACTTTGAGGTTTTTGTCAGCCCCTTTGCCTGGAAACCAAAGAGCGGAACACCATAAAAAGGTTGCGTCAAAGTATTCAAAGCGTTATTTCCCCCATTTTGGGATAGTATCATAGCCTGCCCTTTTGTAGAGCCTTTCCTCTAAGAAATAGAAAGACCATCACACTGATGAACGTCTCACCCACCAAAAACTTTGGGAAGCAAAACATGCTCTTCTGATATATGAAACTGAAAACACAGAAAAAGGGAGTGACTTCATACAGCTTGCTAATGAGTCAACAGCAAGGCTAGGAAAGGAACCCAGACCTCCTATGTTGCATCTCTTGCCGATTATGCTACAGAACAGCTTTGTTCAGAAGAAAGAAGCACCAGGCTACAAGATGACTTCAAAAAAGCTCCTGCTTCAAGCAGGAGCCTGTGATATTAATGCCCAATTCGCATCTTCAGGAAAATTCAGGGGAAGGTTCCCAGGAACTTCATTGATTTAAATCAGAACTGAAGAGTGATAAGAACCAAGCTGTATTACGTTGAGTCTTGGGAACAACCTTCAAGGTAGAAGGAAGCAGATTAGAAGGATCACTGACCTCTCCCTCATCTTTTGAGAGCAGCTGTCCGCAAGAAAGAAAATCTTCATATTTGGCAAAGGGGATGACAGGCTCTGGCAGCTCTCGAAGGTAAAGCTTCAGGAGGGATGCCACAGTGTGAACATCTGTGTTGCTGCAATAGAGAAAAGGGAAGGAAATTTAGAAACCCACACTACCCCAAATCTTGATGCCTTTTGTTGTGGGTGCATCAAGGTGCCTCTTAGGGACGGGGACAAATTAAGCGCATAGAAGGAAGCTGTTCTGCCACGTTTGTACTAGGCGGGGGGTGTGGGGGTGTGTGTCTACCTGGGAACAGGGGAATTCTCCCATTTTGTCAAGGTACAAAGGCATCTTGGGCAATACAGGCAGTGGAAGGGATATACCCATGATACTGCTGTGGTTCCTCAGCTAACGTGGATCAGGAATGTGAGCAATACAGTCCAGGAAGTGCACAGTGATCACGTAGCACTGACAATAGAGGTCTGCATCCTCATGTAATCAAACATAACCTCTGATCCTCCCACTGAGCCCTCTTGCCCAATACTCGCCCCAGCCAGCACCCAGCTGCATCTGATGGGCCAGGCTCCCAAGTGTCCTGGTCAATCATTCAGAAAAAAATGGAGAAAGCTGTATTTCTTCCAGGCTCTCTATTGCCATTTGGCACAGCTGCACAGCTTGTGGGTCACATCACACACCCCCCAGGCTGGGGTATCTGGCATTTCCTAGCCCATCTGTTATGCTGGGATATCAGCTTTTCTTTTCTCTCACACTCCAGGTGTTCCTCTTCTCTCTCCTTTGCTTTAAGTTGGGGTTGAGGTGACAGATCCCATGATGAAGATGCACCTGTTCTTCCCTTTCTATCTCCTACGCAGCTTTTGATATATGGCGATACCTCTCCCTCATTCCAAGTCTCCTATTGTACAACTTTGCTAATCTTTGCAAATGGCCTCCTCAAAGGTTTCGACCGTTGGAAGTCCAAACAGATTCTGTCACCAGCTCCCCACTACCCACCATTGCCCTAACAGTCTTTAAAGAACTGTGAGAAAAACACATCAGTAACCATGGGGCAACAGAGCTTCAAATCCTCACCTCTATCTAAAAGCTGAATCTCTTCAGCTTAGTATGTTTTTAAGCATTTTTTGAAGACACAGCTAAAACAAAACAGGAAAAAATTACAATAGGAAGCTGCCAGCAGCTACCATTTGCTACTAATCCTGATAATGCTATTCCTATTAAACAGCTCCATCATATTTGAGAATACCACAGTTTCACATAGTGGTTTTCTTCAGTTGATTATAAATGCTTTCAAAGGAGGTCAGTACCCTTATTCTTTTTTTCTTTTTTAGTGTGGAGTTTCAGGCATGGATAGTGGATATGACTATCACTCAGAAGCAGAGCCCAGACTACAGCTTCAGGTCTGCTGGCTGCAGTTATTGTTTCAACCACAAGGCCATGTGAAATCCATCCAAACTTTCACTGGCATGGAAGTGCAATAGGAGCAGACTGCCATAGGTGCTTCCAAAACAGCAACACCTGGCCTTTCATGAGAATATACATATGCATTTAAAACCCAAATTGGAAAAGCAAGCGTTTTAAAAAGAAATATTTTAATTATTAGTCATCAACAGGGATCCGATCCACCATGGGGCAGGGCGGCTCTAGCATTTAGATCACTGTAGATACAAAAGACATCTAAGCACTGACTGCAACTAGGACAAAAAGGGATATTCCTTTCACTGCACTTGAGTTGGAAACAAGTATATGGATTTCACACTTACAGAAAATATTTGCCACTGCCTAGGTATCCTAGGCAATCTATGGATAGTTTTAGTTACACATAGAGAAAATTATGCTTGCTAGGAGGAGAAGCATTTCACTTAGCCAGGGTGGAACCGCCTCACCCTTGTTGCTAACTGTGACTATGCATATCAAAGACCAGAGAGCTGGGCCTACAAGTCTGCAGTGGACATGGTGGAAAGAGCAAAAGGCAATGACTGGGGGACCCTCAACTGTCACACTACTCGGGTACCCCTAGGCTTGCCTCCTTTAACTCTGTACTGAACCTTCAGTTACCACATTTCAAATCAGCTACCCAGAAGGCAGGCATTCCTTCTGGAGATCTTTTCTGTCTCTGTTAGCCAGTGCAAATGCCTATGGAAATAAAGGTGCTTTCTGCTTTAAAAATGCTGGAGGGAGGCCTGGCTTATCTTCATGACAACTAAGTTAGTATGGATTAGACTAAGGTAAAACAGAAAAAGTGAAACTGTCGTTTCTAATTAATTCCTTCCGTAGATACTCCTGTTCCAGAATATGAGTGTTTTCCAAAATAACTTTGTTCATTTCCACATGTATTAAGATAATTCTAATTCAGAACTAGAACACCCAGACATTCAGTTAAAATTACAAAGATTTTGTTTAAGAAAAGATGAAGTGAGACAATTTGATGATTTCAAACTTTCTTTTTTCATGAAAATATCTCTAAATATTTGACACATCCATTTAGGGAGCAAATACTGACTGTGGTTAAGAATCAAAGAAAGGAGGATGGGTGGTCTGGGAAGTTGAAGGGAGGGAAGAATTAGAAGAATGTTCCCAATAAACTCTAAAGCTATTATTCCCAGGATGAGACCAAACTCTGTGCTGCCCATGCATGAGAGCGCTAGCTCTTCCTGCAGCAGTAGGCAGGGATGCTATTAGCAATGCCAAGACTGGCTGCAGGTCTAGGGGAAGTGATCCCCTAGGTTAATGTGCTGGCAATGTAGCAGATGCATCACCTGGGAAAGCGGTGCTAGCGAGTTCCAGCAAGAAATGGAACCAGGTCTCCAAGTCAAGATCCCAGATCTGATCCCACCTCTGCACCTGCGACGGAGATTGGGCCAGCTCTATACAATGGTCTGGGATCCAAATACCCCTGGAGATCAAGGTCTCTGTTACGGTAAAGACCCATTTCTCAAAGCACTGTTTAGGTTAGCACAATGCTGACCTTCACTCTGGGTAGCACGTACATATGAGAGAGGGAAGGAAATGTTAGTTACAGAGTATGGACAGGATTTGGCTGCAAGGGCCCTGAGAGCATCCACCCTTCTGATGATTTGACTGCCTGGGCTCAGGGCCAACATAGAGATAGCACAGCTGAGAGCTGCCCCCCTTCCCTTCCTGACCTTGGACAGAGTGCTCTGAGCCAGGGCTGACACTCTTCCCGTGGGAGCCAATATTAAGCTGATCCTCTACCGTTTATCCCGTGTCTGAGCTACAACTCCTACTGCCTCACAGCCATGTCTGTGCCTGGCTACAGACCCTGTTGATCTGGACCTGGACCCTGACTCACAGACAGATTACCTAGCCTGATCTCGGACCTGCCTCGTCACTATGGACTTGCCTGGTGATCACTGGACTGTGTCACTGCCTCTGCCAGACTTGTTACCACACTTAATTCCTGGCTCACCTTACTTTGCGAAGCAGCTGGTCCTTGCTGCTCTCTAACATTGGCATGGTCAGTAGGACAAAAAGACAGCTAGCATGCCTTTGTACCAGGCAAGGAGTGATTACATCAACGTTTTTATACTGGGAAGAAAAATGCAAAATTGCCATTTTTATTTCAGAAACATTTGACTCAAGTTTTGTTGAAAATCAAAAGATATTTTCAATTTTGAAATAAATGTTCCATCTCAGCTGCTGAAACTGTGGATCAAAAAAAAAATTTTGGCCAAGAATTCTTCTGGGGTGAAAAAGTGCTTTGTTATAACATGCTGACCAATTCTATACATTGCATGCAAAACAGCCAGGGAAGATGTTCGAGATGGTGGTGACTATTCTGAAACCTGGTGACAAAGGAAGGGGAGGAGTCGAAATATTGCCCCTGGGCAGATCCGCTGTGGTTGTGACAAGGGAGAATGCAACAGAAACGCACGAAAGCAGTAGAACACCTAGTTCACCTCTGTCATATCCATTTCTACAGAGGAATCCCACCAACTGCTGAGTATGCTGCACCCAAATCTAGCAATGCATTTCATTCAACATGTGCTTAAGCTGAAACATTGGAGTAGCCCCATCGAGATTAATGGGCTCAATTTCTCCTTCTGCTCAAGCACTTTGCTGAATGAAGGCCTCCACACCCAACGCCATGCAGGAGAAACCTCCAGCAGCACTTTAAATGAAGAAAACAACAGTGTGGAAATAACATGTAAAATAGGATAGCCACTGCAAGGCCATTCCTGCCAGATTTTACATGCCACAGATAAATCAGCCTGAATTTGGTGATGTCAACTCACCTGTCAAAAAGGGGCTTCTCTCCACAGTCAAAAGAATCCTGCAGATCTTTGACAAGATTGGCTTGGCCAGGCATCCGAAAGAGCCCCTCCTCTGTAAGACCTCGCTCCCGAATAAAATCCACACACTGTTCCACCAGCAGTGGGGCCAAGCGCTGGCCATATTTCCTTTCGTACTGTACAGTGTCCTCCAATCGCTGTCCAAAGATCCCTGCCAACAGAGAGCAAGAGAGACATTATGGCCTCAAGTTGCACCAGGGGAGGTTCAGATTGGATATTAGGAAAAATTTCTTTACTGAGGGAGTGGTGAGACACTGGAATAAACTGCCCAGGGTAGTGGTGGAGTCACCATCCCTGGAGGTGTTCAAGGAACGTGTGGACGAGGCATTGTGAGACATGGTTTAATGGGCATGGTGGTGTTTGTTGGTTGATGGCTGGACTTGATGATCTTACAGGTCTTTTCCAACCTTAGTGATTCTGTGATCTGGGTGTCAGTTTAAACTCTTCTTGAGCTATCACTCAGGGCATACAATGAGGGAAACTTTCAAATGGAGGGGGTGAACCCGTGTGAAGGTCCAGTTTCTAACAGACTCAGAAGAATAAAATTATTTTTAAAACCAAGAATTATATGCTGAGTGATTTTTTTTTTCCTGTTTAAGAGTGCTTCAAACTATCCTCTCCCCTAAACCAGATTATATCTCATTATACACGAGGAATGTGGGGTTAAGATTATCTTTATGGTTATCCACAGCTGTGCTGAATCTGGATTAAGTAATTATACTTCCATTGCATCTTCTGTCCCAAGAATGCCAAAACAAAAGGTACATTAACTTTATGGGATACAATTCCTTTCTGCATGCACCCACCTCTTAGCTGTCACACAGTTGCCCGCTAGCAGAGGATTGCTAACACGACAGAATACAGTTGTCAACATTAGAACTGGCTATTGTGAAAATCTCCTACCATCCTGCAAGCTTTGCATTTCTACTTCTTTTCCTTTAATTAAAATTGCTGAATGAAAATTAAAACACAGAGTAAAATGCATGCAAAATACATTGCCCTTCCTACTAAAACATGTGTACTGTACTTGTTGCATTTGAAAATATTGGAAGCACCAGATACTCTAAAAACAGGCTGGCCTAGGTAATTCTCAGGTCAGATCTACTGTAGACATATATCACCAAGTATGAAGCACTGTCTCTCTCTTTGGGGAAAGTGGAGTTTTTGGTCAATACCAGCTGCTGAATGCCACTGTTGGCACAAGATCTTTTCGACAACACAGAAAGGCTCAGGCTGTAAGACCTAGAGGTCTTAGTTCAATCCCTGTGCCACTAGGAGACTCCTCCACCTAAAAGGACAGCAACTGAGTTGTGTTCTGAAACCCTAGTTCTAGCACCCTACAAGGTGTGGTGGAGTCAGGGAAGATAGCATCAAAGTTAACCATATTTCGATAGTAAGAATTCAGTAAGTGAGAGAATCCCAGAATCTACTCCATTTCAGATGAGACCAGACCATAGCAGGTAGGAGATTTTATTCAAAGATTTCCCAAAGCAACAGGAAGCTTTCCACTGATATCAAGGAGCTTTAGATGATGCATTAAGCACTCACTTAATCCTGCAGGTCTGAAAAAAGGGCAGCATGCAATTTTGGAATTACACCATGTTCACAACCAACAGCCAGAAGCAGTGTTTAAGGGATGCATGCATGTGCTTATACAGGCCAGGGGATTTCATCATTTCTTAAGGCTCTACCTACCTTCCTGCTAGTAACCACATTTTCCATTTTCATTTTAGTGCTATATTCATGGGAGGCTGATAACTCCTGGCAGGAAGTTTCCTAACCACCATTCACTGTCCTTCATGGGAGACATCATGTCAAACCATAGCTGCTTTCTATATTTGGTCCAACCCTGCTGAATCCTCAGTGAAATAAACCTTTCACTCTCAGTTTCAACTCCCTGAATGAAATATGCAAGAAGGATCCAAAAGTCCAATTTCCTTTCCCTGCCAGTTTGTTACATGTCAGAAGACAGAAACCTTCCTTACATCCCAGCCTACACAACTGCATTACAGTATCAGATCTGGAGGGCCATGAAGAGTCTAGAAGGAAATTCCCTCCTTATCCTGGCAGGAGGGCATGCCCTGGAGCATGGGAGTGACTTATCTTTATCACTGTAAATATTAGTTTTCTTGCAGAGTGAAGGTTTTACTAGTTCTTGTTTCTAATCTGTTTGAATTTTCACTGAGATGGGTGTCTCTGAAGTCACATTCTCGACAGGGAATCTCCTCCTGCTTTTGCACATGTTGCTTTGTAATCTCATCACGTAATCCCTGCTGTCATGATGGGGCACAGCAGAACTGCTTGGTATGTGGGGCTCAGCATTGTCCAAGGGTTTCCAAGGCACTTACAGAGGTTGGGCAGCCATGAAAGAACAACCTTTTCAGCCCGGTTTCTCAGATAACTTCCGAAGCCAGATCATAGCTGAAAAAGTGAAGTCTCCATGGCCTGTTCATCTCTTAGCCTCTCTGCTGATCCTGCTCGTGGGGGTGTAACTCTCAACATTGCATGCCATAGTAAACACACACAGGAATGATCCAGGTAACAAGAGTTGCAACCTATAGTGCAGGCCCCTCAGCTGTGAAAAGCTGAGCAGGAGCATGTGTCCTGTCTAACCTCCCTCATGCTATTCTGCCAGTGACCATTTCTCCCTCTTCCTCTGACCTGAATGTTTGATCCTGGGCCATGGGCCAATGCAAACCAAGGTCCTTCAGAATTAGTTACAGCAAGTTTGGGTCAGACTCCAAGCTGTGCACCTTGGAGACAAAAAAACTCCATATTCTATCACCAATCTCTGAGCCAGGCTTCCTCCCACCAAACCCATCTATTTCCTTAGAACGATACACGGTATTCACTCTTCTAGATGCAAGAGCTCACGTTTAGGAAGGCCAGGCTGTGGTAGATGTCAGGGCAATTACAGGATAGCAGCCCTATTTTCTCGGATTTCTCCTTGTTGAATCACAGCCCTGTTTCCTAAAGGGCCTGTCTAGAGAAGGCTCTGGGAAAGAGGTAAATGCTCTGCATTCCCCAGGTATAGAGCACAGAGATAAAGTTTTTCCAGAAGCCCATGTTCTGGTGTTCTAGACCTAACTCAGAGCAAGGACAAAGGCAGTATCAGCATACACATATGTAAGCACCCACAGAACAACCGCATGCATAATCTCCATTTGCAGTGTGAAGCTTTTTCTACCTTTCCCTAGCCTTGGCTCGTCTGTGGTCAGCAACATGCTCTAATACATTTCAGGCAACATCAGTCCTTGCCTTCCCAGTTAACTTGGATCACAACAGCAGTAGATTTCTGTAGGTACAATCAACCCCGTGACTCCTGGGTAACAAGCTGGCTGCAGCCACACAGAGACCACTGACACAGAAGTTAAGGAATGTGATGCTAAGATAACAGATACAGATAGAAGGATGACCTGCTTTGAGATTCAGGAGCAGCAGATGGACCTTTCACAAGCACAGTATTAACATTACTATGGGACTATGGGTGTCTGCTGCAGAACCAGATGCTGGGGACCCTGTCTTTGCCCTTTCTCAGTCATGGAGGTTGGTAACACTATTTTATCCTGGATGGAAACAGCAATCGTTGGAGGAAACAAGGGCACTGTAATATTCTTCTACTGCAATATTGCTCACCTCCCTTCACACCATTTCAAACAGGTAACAAGAAAAAACAGCCATGAAACCAAGACTGATGTGACTGAGGATGAAGCTGATCTACCTATCATATGATGAGTGAAAGGAGCTGGCACAAGTGTGGGTTTCTTCTTGTGTGACGGTGTGTGCCAAAGGGCTGTGTGGGTGAGATCACACAGCCCTCACAGGTCATTTTTTGCTGAGGGGAGGGAAAGACCCTGAAGCCATTGCCAGGATGAAAGACTTCTCTCAGCCGAGCTCTCTTGGCTGCCTCCCACCTTGGTTTGGCAGCCCCACACCAGCCCAATTACAATTGCAGATCTATGTTTTCTCTTTCCCTCAACCCTGAACCCTAATTTTCCAGGGAAGTGCTAGAAAAGGTCACCAAGAATTGTACAGACAAAATGTTTCGTCCAAGCCAAGTCTATTGGTAATTGCAGCTTTCCCTTTGCAGCCCCAATTACACTGCAGCCCTATGCTTTTTCTTTCTCTCTATCCTAGCCCTAATTTTTTTTGCTGAGCCATAGACAAGGACCCCTCCAGCCACTGCTCAGAAGAAAGAGTGCTCCCAAGCCAAGTCTTTTGGCAGTAAGAGCATTAGGATTCGGGTTTAGAGAGAGACAAAGCACAGAACTGTGGTTAGAGTGGAGCTGGAAAGTTGGCCGTGGAGAAATCATTCACCTGTGCAGTGGCTGCAGAGCCTTTCCATGGCTTAGAAAAGGAAATTAGTGTTCACATTCAGAGGAGGAGCAAGCTAAGAGCTATCTTTGGAGTGGGGCTGGAAAGGGACTGTCAAAGGCAGGTTGGAGCTGCTGACAGTTCTGGGCTTGTGGAAATCTTTCATCTGGGCATCTGCTGGGGGGCCTTGATGAAGTCTACCCTCAGGATAATTACTGCTAGGGCTCTCACAGCTACACTGGCAAGAGACATAGCAGATGCACCTACTTCAGCCTCCCAAGGCTAAACAGGGCAGACTGAGGCAGCGGTGTCCTGCTAGCTCTGTAAAGCTCATCTCACTTCAGCTAGGTCTCAGAAGAGCTTGTAAAACCGATGTAGTAAAATGTCCCCGAAACTACCAGGATATGACAGCATTGCTGGGCTGGACAGGGACTGCCCTGCCTCACAAGGAAAAGCTCATGTGGAGCCAGTCACACACAGCCTCAGCCACCAGCTCCTCAAGGCACAGGCCTGTTTTTAATCACTGGGGCCTGCAGCTCAGACTGAACTTGGCAGCACTTCACTCCATTTGATGATCCTGCTGGAAGACATTAAAGTCTTTCTCTTCATTCAGAAGAAGGGGAGCCAGTGTCATCCAGTCACACTCCCAGACAGAGTTAGGCTGGAAATAAAGCCAAAAGCTACTAGCAACCCAAGGGTTAACTTTCCTTGTCATACCCTTATCTATAGCTAGGCCCTTTTGTTTGGTTTCAAAGCAGAAAAAAAAAAAAAACCAGCATGCCTGGGACCACATCCTTAATCTCAGAAAGATTCAAGAGATTCTAAAAAAATGGGCTAGCAGAGCTACAGAATTTCTTTCCTCTACTCCAACAAGCTGTCTCTGTTCTTTAAAGATTTAGGTGGCTCTTTGTGGAAAAAGCGAGCCAGGAATGATGTACTGACTAAGACACAGACAGACTCTCTGTCCTGGCCTGAATAGCTCACCCACCAGCTCCAGGCATACAAAGCCTATACATTCAGCTATGCTGTCCAGACATGCAGTGGGCAGGAAAATATATGCTCCCTGCTTCATTTTTCCTCATCAGAGCTCTGATTTCAACCAAAATAAACTAAAGACAGAGATAATAAAGTCAGTTCTTGAGTAGATTTTCTTTACGGGGAGGGCTGAGGACTCCGTATGTGCTTAAAATAGGAAAAGTCCAGACACATCTATGTCAGCTCTATGTACAGCTTAGTACACACACATTAAAAGATGTGCGGGAAGATAATCAGGCACACACCTGGATGCTGCTATACAGCAGTACATACACCCGTGCATACATGTGGTGCTTCACAGACAGGCAGTTTACGGATGTAAAGATTGTGTACGTGCTCACCTGCACAGGTAAGCATCTGCTTTTACCTTCCCACATTCATGCTTAGGCTTCCATTTATGTGTCCCTCTCACACATGAAAGCACTGAGAAAAAATCATGGGCAGACATTCAGAAATGCATCTGCTTCCACAGCACAAAACACACACAAACCTGTAACTCGTTTTTCCCCTCCCCTGGCCCACCCAAGCACACACTAAGTGAATTACTGCAGCAGCAACTGAAAAAGGAGTTCCACGTTAGGAGCCGTATGTGCCTAAGAAAAGATAGTCCCTTACAACTAAACAATCCAGCCAGACAAAGCATGCAAGAATAGGGGAAAGGAAAGGAAGCGACAGATAACGAGGAATCAAGGAAAACAAGTAACTTGCCCAAGGTCACACAAATGGGTCTGTGGTAGAACTTGGTGTCTTCTGACCCCATTCCCCACAAAAAGCAGCCTCCACATACTAGGAGCTGATTGCTCCCATCCACATACATCCATCTAAATATTCTCTGTAAAAGCAAACAGAAACACACCTCCCCAGAACTACCTTGCAAATGCTAGCTTGGCATCTGGTAGTATTTTTGGCCATAGACTGGGTCCTTCCCACTCTTTCCCTCTTTGTAAAGCCAGCTCCTTTTTTAGATTCTTAGCTTCTGTCTGAGGCTAAGCTCAAATATCTGCTTTTCCTCTAAGAAAAGAAAACCATAACAAATCTAAACTCTGGAAAATCTTCTCATACCTCTCGTTCTTGTGCAGCACTCTGCTACATGACAGGCGCTGAGCTTCAAGCAGAAACCGGGCAGTGTCAGACAGCAGGAGCGGCAGAGAAAGAAAGTCCTGACTTCAGGCATCAGACACATTCTGAGTCCCAGCACTGGCAGCTTTCCATTCACCCAGCGCTACAGAGTGGAGAGCAGCCGATCTGCCCTGGGAGATAATCTCGGCAGCACATCTGGTCTTAGCTCCACAACTCGGCATTAATTATGACTTGTGCAGAAAGCATTTGAAATATCCAATGAGATGCAGAGCTCCCCGGCTCCCTCCGCACGGGGAAGGAGAAAGGAGAAAGACAGGCAGGTAGGGTCTTGCCCACCCTCGAAGCTGCCGCCAATATAAACAGCAGCTAAGTATGGGTCACAAGTTTTAACAAAGGCATCCCCCATCGGCTCTGTAATATATTCATGCTCTAATTGCTTGTCAGATCTATTCTAGATAGCTGGAAAAGCTGAGCAACAGTTGCTGTCTGCATGCCACACTCTGGATCCCTTCCTGATGCAGGCAATGTTAGTTGTGCTGCAGGCAACCTGGTGCCCTGGTCTGGCCTCTGATCTGCTTGCAAAGCAGCAGAAGCAGAAACCTCGTTTTGGAGGGGAACATCCCCCCACCTTAGTCTTAGCATGCTCTGAGAGTATCTCCATAGCTCTGGGACATGTTGGAAAGTTTTACACAGCTTAGGAAAAGGTACAGTCTTTGACCTGTGCAGCTTTTTTGTGCTTACAGTCTCTGCTTTAGCCCTCTACAGAGAAGTTGCCTGATGATGAATAGCTCAGCTGAATAACTGGTAGGGGAAAGAACTACAAACTCCTTACATGTGAACCAATCCCTACGACTTACTTGCAGGAAAACATTCACCCCCTCGGCTCCTGCTCTCAGGGTAAGAAGCCTGTAGTTAAGAAATGTTATCCCTGTCTGCAGCTGCTCATCTGCTTCTGTTACTAAAATATCATGTCTGTGGTCACTGTATAGACCATGCTCATCTGAACTTAGTGGCTCACCACTTTCTTAGCTACACTGTGGCTCAGTTTGAGCCAGTAGTCAAGCTCTGAGATTCCAGTCACTGAGACAGTGTTGTCCCACAACTCAGGAAACTTGAGATCAAACTCTGTCTCTACGTTCTCTGTTTTGATCAAAAGCTCCTGAAGAAATGACTGTCTCTCTCTAAAGGTGAAGGCAGTACCAGGATCAAAAACTCCAGTTCTTGAATGGCAAGGTAGTATGGTATTCCTTTGCTATTCAAGGTATACCTTGAGTAGCAAGGTATTGCACAACTAGACACCAAAAGCCCAGACAATACACTAGACAGTATTTAAAGCCCACTAAAGAATATTTGGAAAGTGATGGAGATCCTTAAACAAAAGGTACAAATGAGATCATGGGTATTCTTCATCCTTTTATTATCCTTTCTTCCCTTGTGGTGAAGACAGCAGGCTGCAGGTTAGGGAGAGCCTGCCCACAGTGCCAACTGGCGAGCAGGACCAATCTTCTTCTGAATGGCTGAGACACCATCAGGATTTTTGGCACTATTCCCTGGAAAAATGCCTCAAAATGCGTCACGTCTGCTAGTAAAATTATGGAGCCTGGGACTCAATGTTTGGGATGGGAGCCCAGGAGACAGCAAATGCAGACTTTTATTCTTCCATTCACTTCTCCATTCCTGTTTTCCATCTCTCAAAACACCAGAACAAGGAGGTATCCAATGAAATAGAAAGTCATGTTGTTTAATATGCATATTGTTATACCCAAAGTATAATTAACCTGTGAAATTCACAGCCTCTCTGTGGCTAAGGACACAGCATGACTCAAAGCATGATTAGACGTCAGCATAATACTGCGAATTCTATGAGAGATGACGAAGACGATGTAAACTCTTCTCCAAAGAAAGAGCAAACGCAGCTGTCTGGTGAGAGAAAAAAGCAGAAGGAGCACATGCTTGCTCACATGAGCATCACAACTAAAGCATAAAATGGCAGCTGCTTCCGTGTTGTTCTCTGCACATGGTAACTCTGCAGCTATAGGCGTCCTGTGAGAAGAATGCAACATTGTGCTGCACATCTACACACTCCACAGTTATCACCTGTTTCCTTATATGAAACACTTCTCAATCCCTTTCAAAGCTTTGTGTTAAAAATCATGACTTAGACCACAGGATATGATGAGACTGGAATAAAAATCACTATATATATATATATATATTTAATTTGTCTTCTGTGTTTTGAATTTCTAGGTCACCCTTGGATCCTCCTTACTCTGTTAATGGCATTTCTCAAAAATGAAATCCAAGATTCACACATAATCACTGGACTGCAGGGGCTGCAGACTCCAGAAGTATAGTTGATACTGCAAGAATAGCAATAAAATCCAGAGAGCTGGCTGCATTGCATATAAACTACCATCAAAATTTTCACCTGAAGATCTCCCCAAACCCATGTGCCAAGGAGAGAAGGGGTAATGGAGACTGAACTCCCGCTTTCCCCATTGGTGTGAATTTGTTTAGCTGTAGAGAAGTTTACCACTGGGTAGCTCTTATTTTCCTAAAGAAGAACTTAGGTTTCTAAAACTCTTTAGTGAGTAAATCTCACATGAACTTGCTGCTGGATAGCTGAAGGCATTTTCTTTCCTGGTGTCATTGTATAGAGAGAGTCCTAGTAATGCTCTCATGAGCTAGCACCACCACAGTTATTCTGCTGCAGGTACCAGAACACGGAGAAAGCATCCTGCCTGTACATGTCACTACAAGTCTTGAGACTGGCTGGGAAGTTCACTACAGCTCACACAACCTCTGAAAATCCAGGCACGTCTCAGGCTTGGCATCTAACTCAGGTCAAATTCAGTCTTGAATCTGGTTGCAACAGACAGGAATGGTGAACCTGCATGAACTCAGAAAATATTCCTCCTCATCTCTGATTGTGAGCAAACTTGTTGGCTTGCACAGCTCTAGCAAGTGCCCATAGGGTGTGGGTATTTTTAGCACTGGCTTACACAGAGCATTAGCTAATATACAGGTATACTCAAGCGGAGTTGTCTGAGGAAGCTCAGATCTAGGAAATTGTTCTGTCTATTTGTACAGAAAGGGCCTAGCCTAGTATCAAAGTTAGAATCAGAGCTGAAGTTCCCTAATTTTCAAGTAAGTTGAGCCTTATACAGACTCATTTTTTAACAACCATGGGCACTTGAACATCTCCTTGTATCTGTTGAAAGCTGACAGTGAAACAGCCATAGGTGATCAGTCACAGGGCTGAAGCCAGCAGGAAAGACTTCAACAGTATGTCTCCTGCACAGAAAATTTCCATTCCTGTTTCCTTCCTCTCCAAACACTTTGGACAGATTCTTCTCTAAAGAAAATGATGTCTCCACACCCCTCCCCTGCTCTGGGTTGGGGTCTCAACTTTTACTGGTAAAATGAAATCTTTCGAGAATAAACAGGCTTCTGCCTACTGACTGATAAACCAGTTCACCCTGGGTTAAAAGGTTAGCAAACAGCTATGTTCATCCTTCTATCACAATAGATTCTGCCTAACCTGTGTGAGGTGTCTTCCCATCTCTCTAAAATATGTCAGGAAAGGAACTGATTGAGCAGCACTGTAAATTACCCTGCTGTGGAGCCTGACCAGTTTATGCTCTAAATTGAGATTGTAACTGTTTGCTCACAGAGAAAAGATGATAAACAGACCTAAACATGACTTAACCACAGCATGCTGAATCCAGAGCCAAACCCCTGTATTTATTGGTCTATTTCTCTCTAAACAAAGGCAAGAAGTATTTAGAGAACAAAACATCAAGAGCAACAAAAAATGCCTTTTAACAAACAGTAATCTGGACAAACGTGCCTTGGAAAACTTCTTTCTCCCCATAACATAAGAACATCTTTTACAGAACTTTTTATTTACCGACTCTTGCACTTGCCTGTCTACATTTAATAGATAGCTTCCATAGACTTGAATGAAGCTACATCTGTAGAAAGCATCCCACCAGCAGATCTTCTCTTTCAAGTGCCCTGCATGTTGATGCCCCCACTGCACAGAAAAGTTTTACAAAAATTCTGGGTGTTAGTAAGTAAAAAATAGCTATGATGTAGCATAATTGTTGCCACTAGTGTCTCATCACTGGAGAAGGGTGAGAATTCCAGCTGTGGGTTCCATTGCAAGGATCACAGAGTCTGTGCTGATCCTTGTCTCTAGTACAGAATGAAATGAGGCACCTGGATTTCTGGCCATCCTGGAACCTGGCAGGGCCTGCGATCTAGACTCACAACCAAAATTTAAAAGACTAGCCCCTTTTATCCATTCAGAAAACCGAACAAGCTTATGTCCTCAAGCCTTTGCATATCCCAAGCCTGAGAGGCTGATAACCTAAGCACAATCAGTCACTGAGAAGCAGACAGGATCAACATTGAACACATGGGTGCTTATCCAAATCAAACTTCGTCATAAATACCTCTGTCAATCTGTAACCTGCAATTGTAAAACTCACTACCAGGTAAACTGTATATGGTTCCTCTTTGTTGCTTCCTCAAACTCGATCAGCGATGAAAATCTGTTAGCTAATTCCCACATATTTATCCTTATCCTCTACTATCCAACTAAAATTCTCAGTCAATATAAAGCATAAGTTATACCTTCACCACCTAAGCATAAGGTCATGGTCTAAATTCTGGCAACAGCTGAACCTGACTGCCTGTGCTTGGGGAGGAGATGACATTTAGCTCCAATTTGTAAAATGGATAAAACATTTCAGTAAATCTGCTAGCCTTTCAGGAACACTTCTAGAAGAAGTCAAGGGTTGAATGTTCCCTTCCCTGATTTGCAACTCAGAAGGTAGGAAGGGGAAGTTGCAAGACTGATTACATGATGATGGAGGAGAAGAAAAAAGGAGCAACCGTGGGGGGTAGAAGGGTAACCTTTAGAAAGGAAATAGGAAAAGAGAGACAGGGTGAATTTCTTTGTTCTCAGCTCCTAAATGGTTAAAGTTGCAACTCGCAAGGAACAGGCTACCATTCCCCTTCAGTAAGTACATATCCTCATAACATTCATCAAAGGACTAATACAGAGAAATTAAAATACTTGCCTGCAAGCTGAGAAACACCACAGGAACATGTTTGTCCCATTAATCATACACTGCCAGGACGTGCAGTGAGAACCATCAGTGTTTTAAAGACTGTCAGCTTTCAAAGATCAAGCATGAATCTAATGATTACAGGAATGGTCTCACTGAGAAACCACCAGTGTAGGAGGTGGTACTGGTCAGACTACATGCTACAGGCAGTAGTCACCAACAATGTAACAAATGCACAGCCACCAACCATCACGTCTCCATGGCACTTACTAGCTGAAGAGGAAAACAATCTGTTATCGAAGCAATTACAAGCCCCACCATATTTTATCTAAAGCTGGATTGTTCTTAGCAATACAAGATATATGAAGCTAATGACTCCCTCCAGAACTACTTCTTTGATAGCCCAGGTGGACTTATCTTCTATGAACCCATCTAATTCTATTTTGAATCCATTTATTATTTTTGTTTCCACAATATCTTGTGACAATGAGTTTCATAATTTAATTGGGCACTACACGAAACACTTTTTTTCTTGGTTCAAACCTCATAACTGTGCACTGTTTAAATCCTCCTTACATTTGTAATTCTATCCATCAGACTTTCCTGCAATCGTCTCTTTTCAAAGTCATTTTTTTGAGGGAAGGGCTTAAGTTGGATAGATTTTACATCTTAATTGCTTACAGAACCTCTGGAGTACAAGAGCAATTCAGGGCAGAACTTGTATTAAAAATTCTACCTTGAACTTGAAAAACCTTTCCTAGCACAAGTTTCATCCAAATGGAAACATTCCCATGTGACGTTTCATTTTATCAAATCAGCATTTCCCAACCAAAAGACATTTCCTCAAGCAAATCCCATGAAAAGCTTTACCCTGCTCACCTGCAAATGTAACAGAAGTAATTTCTATTAGTAGTGTTTCTCTATTTGCTATCTGGTTGAGCAGAGGCACTGAGGATTCTTGCTCAGCTGCCTCTCATTCCCCAGCTCTGGGTGCCTGCTCTTTGGCGCCCAAGACTGTTCACGCTAGCAGACAAAGTACTGCAAATTCATTCACCTGATGCCAAAGTGCATCATCCTTCAGAAGCCACTGGAACTAAGCTGGTTAATGAGAGCTGGAGATACAGCATTGCAGTGCAGAACTTGTGCTGCTGCCTGGGGTTTTTGAAACCAGTAGCAGGGGGCTTGCCCCTCTGACAAGCCCTAACACAGTATTCTGAGAATACCCATTTCTGCTCTGCAATGACCAGAATATTCCACAGTCTACACTCAGAGCCCAGACAAGCTTGGGCACTGGTACCAAATGTCACTTAAAGCCTTTAGCTAGCAGCTTTAAAGGTGAAATATACAGAAGGAGTGAACTAAAGAGATGTGAAAATTATGAATTTTATGGGGAAGTGGAGCAGCCATCTGACTCTTATAGGTAAGGTCTTCAGAAGTCAGTAAGGATCACCTTTTGCCCTTGACATACTTTAGTTTTGCTTTTAGTTTTACACCCTTCCATAAAGTATTTAGACACACTGATAAGATCCACTCTGAACCTTTTCTTCTCCAGGCTGAACAATCCCTGTCTTCTCAGCTTCTCCTAGTACTTCACTTGCCACAATCCTTTAATCATCTTAGTGGCCTTTTGCTGGACTCACTCCAGTAAGCCCACGTCCTTCTTGTCCTGGGGAACCCAGGACTGGACAAAGCCCTCCAGATGTGATTTTACTAGTGCTGAGGGGAAGGCTCACCTCCCTCAATCTGCTGGCAATGGTCTTCCTAATGCAGCACAGGAATCTGTTGGTATTTTTTGCCACAAGGGTGGATTGCTGGCTCATGTTCAACTTGTTGTCCAACAGCATCCCAGGTGCTTCTCTGCAAAGCTGCTTTCCAGCCAGTCAGCTCCCAACATGTACTGTTGCCTAGGTTTATTCATTCCCAGGTGCAGGACTTTGCATTACTCTGTTGAACTTCATGCATTTCCTGTCTGCTCACTTCTCCAGCCTGTTGAGGTCCCCCTGAATGACAGCACAACCATTCCACAACCATGATGCACCAGCCATTCCTCCCAATATCATCTGCAAGCTTGCTGAGGGTGTACTCTGTCCCATTATCCAGCTCATTAATGAAGCTGTTAAACAGTACTGGCCCCAGAATCAGCCCCTGCAGTGTACCACTAATGACTGGGCTTCAGATGGACTTTGGGCTGCTGATCACAATCCTTTGAGCGCAGCAGTTCAGCCAGTTTTCAATACACCTCACTGTCTATTTACCTAGTCTGTACTTTATGAATATGTAAATGAGGATATTACAGGAGACAGTGCTGAAAGCCTTGCTAAAGTCAAGACAAACAATAATCACTGCTGTTCCCACGTCCACCATTTCATCATAGAAGGCTATCAGGTTGGTCAAGCATGACTTCCCCTTCGTAAATCCATGGACTACTCCCACCTTTTTGACCTTAATACATTTGGAAATTATTTCTAGGTTTGTTTGCTCCATCACCTTCCCAGCAACAGAGGTGAGACCTGACCAGCCTATAGTTCCCTAGGTCCTCCTTCTTGCCCTTCTTGAAGATAGGAGTCTTCAAGGACCTCCCCCAATCGCCACGTCTTTTCAAAGATTATCAAGAGTGACCTCACATATGGGCCAGCTCTCTCAGCACTTGTGGATGCACCCCATGGACTCGAGTATATCCATTTTCTTTAAATATTCCCTGACCTGATCATCCTCTACTGAGAAGAAGTATTCCTTGCTCCAGGCTTTTGCACTGGCTTCTGGAGCTAGGGAATGATTAAGACAAATCTTGCCAGTGAAGTCTGAGGTGAGGAAGGCATTGAGTACTGTGGCCTTTTTTATGCCCTTTGTCATCACGTCTCCTGCATCTTTCAGTAGTGTGCCCATATTTTCCCTGGTCTTCACGTTGTTGTTGATACACCTGAAGAAGCCTTTCTTGTTGCCCTTCACAGCCCCTACCAGATTCAACTCCAGGTGGGCTTCAGCTTTCCTAAGTCCATCCCTGCATGTTCAGACAGTTTCTCTATATTCCTCTTAGGTCATCTGTCCCTACTTCCACTTCTTCTATGCTTCCTTTTTAGGTATGAACTTTGTCAGGAGCTCCTTGTTCATCCATGCAGGCCTCCTGCCACCTTTTCTTGGTTTCCTGCACACAGGACACTGTTCTTGAGCTTGGAGGAAGTAATCCTTGAAAATCAATGAGATCTCCTGGACCCCTCTTATCTCCAGGACCATACCCCATGGGATTCTTCCAAGCATATCCCTGAGAAAGCTAAAGTCTGCTCTCCTGAGGTCCAGGGTTGCGATCCTTCTATTTGCCTTGCTGAACGATGCCTTCAGAGCGGCTCTTTTACAGATACTCATTGTGACCTCAGGCAAGTTACTTGATTGCTCAATACCTCAGATTCCTCCTTTAAAAAAAATGAGGACAATAGCCTTTCCCTACCTCAAGGCTGTGTCATGATAGTAAAATATGTTGGTCATAAAGCAGTAATAGAAGACACAGATATATCTGACAGAGATAAGTTAGAAAAAATAACCTAGATCTCAGAAACAGATCTTAAAACTTTCTCTGTTGTAAGCAGTTTTGGCAGCAAGATGCACTCCCAACTTACTTTAGTTCTACTCTGTGTCTCAGTATATATATCCACAAACGTACCCTCTGCTTGTGATACTTTTGCCTGGGGTAAGGCTAACCAGCACCTCCTCGCAGATAATTCACATGTCCCGTAGTCCATGATTCATGCGTCCGCTAGTCCTGGACGTGTATCTGAAATCATAACCCCCCCATCACCCTTCTCTTCCTCTTCCCTTGGTTGGGTCTATCTCCCAGCATGAGACAACACTGAAGAGCAAACACTGATAAGCTGCATCAGGCGCCAGCTGTCTCTGTGCAGAGATAATGGCACATATCAGGCACAACAAACAGCCAGTGTCACTCCCCACACACCTGTGGGAACCTGCACAAAGGGAACCCACCCTGCCACCTAGGGAAGGGGCTCCTCTTGGCCTAGCCAGGAATCCTACTTGAGACTGTCACTCTGGGGGAGCCCTCTAGCAAGACAGCGAGCAGAAACCTCCTGTCTGTCTTCACACTGGGCAGATAACAGAAGCCACCTCCCTCTTCTTCATTACCGTGGTATCTTAGCATCTTAAATTCACTGATATGATTCTATGCTTATGATGCTCTTACTGAAAAATCTCCATCTTACAGGTGAAGAAATTAAACCTCAGACTCCCAAGACTTAACATCATACCCCAGCTCCTAAACAGTCTGGCATCCTGGTGGGCACGCATCTAATACCAATATCTCACCCTTCAAAACAGTCATGTTTTGCTCTCATGCCGATATTATCTGAAAGACAGTTACTCATCTAAAACATTCCTAATTAGGCCTATGTAGAGCTATTCTTCCATTACCCATAATAACATTGAGCCAGGTATTAAATCACACCTCAGGGACTTGTCCCCTAGTTTGCAGCTCTCCCCTAATACAAGACATAGTCTGCACAGGGCCCTGGTTGCCAGCAAAAACATTCTCTGCACTGTTTTGAAGAAAGAATCCACACATCATGGTTTATCTATATGGAGAAGAGGACTGGAATTAATGACAGTAGAGTGACTTCCTCAGTGGACACTTCTTCAGAGTCCACCAGTTAAAAAGTGACTATTTCTCCTGAATGGAGAAACCACTCATGGAGCTCTTGCAGCACAATTACTTTGTCACAGGGTAAAGCTCTCCGTGTTTGCCTAAGGGAAGCACATCCCTTGCAACTGCTTCACCTCCCCTCCATCACAAAGAACTGATGAATGCTTGGGATGAGGAGGAGAAATTAGGATAAAGTAATGGAGAAAGAAAGGGGCTGTGACATGCATTTCTGGCAGAGGAGCAAGGAACTGCTCATGGCAAGAAAGAATATGTAAACAGAAGAAAACAAACACAAACATAACACAAGATGAACACAGAATGATTCTGTCCGTGTGCAGTGCTGGTCATGTGCTGAGCTGTGAGACAGAGTTATGCCACTTGGCTTTCAACTCAGGCACAAAAAACCTCAGCTTTTGTACCTCATGGCCCAAAATTCAGGCCTAGACACATTACGATTTACATCTGATGCAAGACAAAAATGAGAAAGGCATGCTAACTGAGAAGTAAGCAGATAGAAAGAGATTTCCTTGAAGTAACTGTATTTCTTCAGACTAGAAGTACAGCCCCACCGTACATGTACAGAGTGAGCAATGACCTGCCTCCCCCCCCCCGCCCCAACTACACCAAACACTTTCAATGCATCCACCTACGGAGGACACTGGCAGCAGGCTCACTCTCACCCAAGCCTATGGCCATGAACCTTTTGTCTTTAGCACTATGGCACCGCTACAAGCACTGCAGAACAGCATGACTGTAGGGCACAGAGGGACTCCCCAGATAAACTTTTAGTGGTGTAAACTCAGAGCAAAATTTGTTCATCATGGAGGTAAGAAGGATCATAGGGAACAATTTTAGTCACCCTCTGTCAGAACGTGTTCCAAAAATCACTTTTGTCAAGCCACTGTGACAAACCTCTGTTCTTAAAGACATAATCAAAACATACAGAATACTCTCAAATCACAGTTTACAAAATCTTCTGCTCTGAATGAGATGGACTAGACTCAAGAATTCAGGAGCCTGAAACTCAGGGAAACTTGTTAGAAATTATTTTCCCCATAAACAAGACAGCTCTTCTTCAAAAGACTTAGGAACTCTAGGATTTTATTTTAAGGCCACATTTGAAGTGTATTTCAAAGCACACATTCCATATGGCTTTTAAGCCTGAATGTGTCTCCTATTAATAATTTGGGATCCTCAGCAGCTTTGGGGAGTTTTCCATTTTATTTTAAGAAGCCTTTTCTGTTCACCTTTAAGCACAGTTCATGTGCCCGCATCAACACGTAAGAAGATACTCTCAACCTTTTTGATTTATGTTTCTTCAATACATCAGCAAAAATTAAGTGTGGCTAAGCCTCCCCTTTTATCTTGGCATAATTAATTTTTACACCATATCAACCTTCTCCAGGGCTGGATATTTACATATTAATAATGAAGCCTGCTTTTTAATTCATCCCCCCATCCCTTTAGCTTCATATATTAAAAAGTGTGGATAGATAAGACTTGGCTCTCAAATTAGTGGTGGTAGCAAAGCAGAGTTCAAATTATTCAATTAAAACACAGAGACAGCTATGTTTACTGTCCTCCCACATTTGAGCTAAGCTGGGATTTCAGTCAGAGAAATTGCCCTGCTCTGATTCTGATGAAGGAGGAGTAGGTTTGATCATTTCCCCAAACTGGCTAAAACCATTTGGAAACAACAACGTGAACATCTCAGCTATTTCCTAGTCATCGAAATTCCTATAAATACTTTGTGAAGTGCAAAGAGACAGAGGATGCAGCTCCATGGTTTCTTTAAGCCAACCTATCTGTGGGTTGCAGTCAGAATGAAAAATAATGCCCTCTTCCACCCCATCATCTCTCCCCACTGTCCTCACTGTGTTGGAACTACTAGTCCTGCAGCTGCATAGTTAGCAGGGCCAGGGAGCCAATCCACCTATGAACTAATCCTCCCCCCTTTTTTATCCTCCCAGGTCATTTCCTACTGCACAGCTGCCTAACCACTCTGGTATTAGCAGAATAAAACATGGTAGGAACACATGGTTACAAGGTGGGAAAAGACCACTCCTGAGAGCAGCTAGCACTTTGGTCAGCTAGCTCAGAGAAGCGATGAAACCATAGCACAAGAATCTGTTCATGCAGCTTGGACTACAAAGCAGACATAGCCAAGCTAGTTTAGACCAATGCATTTGAGTATTAGGGCAGAGAGCTCAGGCCAGGCTGACTGCCCAGGATGTACCCATGTTCTTGGGTAGTTTTTATCCACAGGTAGAGGAAAACATCAATACACTATTGCAATTCTTTCCAACTCTGCAAATGGCAGTGCTTCTCTTCTAAAGGGCTTAAGCCAGCTCTCACCAACAGCCAAAGCAGCCTTTACATCAAATCTGCAGTATGTGAAAATAGCAACAAACAGCAGCTGCTGTATTTCCCCCTGCACTGCCCTGCTCCTACATTCTCACGATTTAATTATATTTTTTTCATATCTCAAATCCCCAGTTCCTGGAATCAAATCTAAGAGTAAAAGTATTTGCCTCATTTAAAGGAAAAACAAAATGTTATCCGATAGCTTTGCAGAGAAGTTTAGAGGTACAGAAAAAGAGCAGATTAATTAGGACAATACTGCCCCCATAAAGAAACAAACAAAGAAATCCAACCCTACCTTTATGCCATCCTCATATTATTGTTTTTAAAAACTTAGGATTTTTAATTATTTATTATTTTAACACTTTAAAAAAGTGCTTGCTCTGGAACTAGTCCAAGAGACTGACAAAACATGAACACTAACAAAAAAGAAGCCAAATTTGCACCAATACCAGCAGTACTGACAACATCCTTCCCTAAAGGAGGAGGCTGTTCCTGGAATGTGTACCATTTATCATGACTGAATGTCTCCTTTTTCCTCACAGTATTTATTTGATGCACATAGCAAAGCTGTAAAATATACACTATAAGGCCCACTACAAATGGCCACAGAAATACCATCTCTCAGATTCTGAGACTTCTGATGAAGGAACTGTAGGAACCTGCACTGAGCTCAGAGTCTAAAAGACCCTTCACTATGGACTGGACTTCAGAAAAAAAGCAAAACAAGCACATACTCGTGTTTGAGGAGAAGTCATGGTATATCAGTTTCTACCAGTGAAAAAAGCTTGTACTGGCCACAGCACAACAGCATCACATGCAACCTCTCAGAATCAGGTACAAGCTGCTAAGTGAAAGAAGGACCTAGGAAAAAGTTACATCAGTAGAGATTGTATCTCCTCCAGACAAACCAAATGCTTCTACACAGAGACTCAAGAATTGTAAGAGTCACTTGAAAGGAAAAAAAAAAATCCCAAGATAAAAGTTACTAATAAACATTGGATCTTCTTAGTGACCTTGTGGTATTTGAGCCTCCCTCAATTGCATCAAGGTCACTTTTTTCCCCCCTACATCCAGGAAAACTAGTTACTTCATTTCAGCAAAAGTAATTGTATTACCTAACCCTTATCTGGCACTTTTTTATCTGTACCTCTCAGAAGACGTTGATATCGCTATCTGCATATGATACCACTATTTGCACGAACTCCATCAGTAGCACACAAGTCACTTCAAAGCATAGAGTGTCCAGTACCGAGCCAGTAGCTGCTGTCACCAACAGTGAAACCAGAAGAAAACATTTGTGAACCCTTGTTCTATGCTAAACCACAAAAACACCTCCTATCTAATCTACTGACTTGAGAATTTGAAGATTGTGGTATAATATCAACACTGAGAGTCTGGATTTTTTGTTCATTTTAACTACAGGAATTGTCAACAGCTGTATTATCTTACAAGTGTTCACTCAGCCTGACCCTGTTGTTCTTCCTCAGGCTACACCCCCACTGAAGCCAGTGGAAGCTTTGTCTTCTCAGCTGGGCCCCTACATTAGCTAGATGAAAAGTTTTGCTGCCTCTGGCTGTATGGAGGTTAAAGATGGGCATTTGCCCTTGTGGTAGAAAATTGAGATAACTGGACACACTCTTTTTTGTCCATAAGGATAAGAAAGGTCCACAGAATAGTTCATAATTATCTGTAAAAAACTGAGTACTGACAATAGTGATATGTTTATCATCACCGCCTATTTCTGACTGAGAGTCAGTTATACAGTCTGGATGTGCCCTCCCCTCTCATTCCCTTCCATCCCCTGGCAAAAAAATCAACCCAATCCCCTTGCTGCACAACACTTCAGACAATCAAGAGCTTATCTAGGCATCTCAGTGATTTTACAGCGTTACACATATCCTAGTATCACAAGAATATGTTTTACCTTGAGGCAAATGTTTTAATTTATGTGCATGTGAGCTATTTGCAATACCTCCACCAAACGGAGCCCATATAACCCGTCGGATGGCTTTCACCCAATCTTCCATTTCATTCTGGGAATTAGCCATGAGCAGGAAAGACTCATGATTGACAGGCATCTTTTCCCGGTCCCCTGCACCACCTGAAAGACAAAATACAAATCTCTTAGCACCTAGTTCAGAAAAGAGCACCCAATGTTTAAAACCACCAAAAGTCTCGATCAAAATGATCAAATTATTATTTTAATTGAGCAGTTTTACACACAATTCCTACTCATGTGTTGCAGCACCCACAAGGCGCAGGTTGGTAGAAGATCAAAGCAGAAGTGCAAAACGTGCTTTTCCAGTGTGGGAACCTGGAGATGTCGTACCTGCTGTCCCAGCAATAAGCAAAGTGAAAGCCCAGGCTGTAAGACCCTACAGGAAGAGTACAAAATGAACTCCACATACCTGTGCTGAGGTATTGATAGATTATTACCCAAAAGGGGGACCAAGTGAATCGTAAGACATTTTACTGCCATTCTAGTCTCAACATAGAAAGAGAGAGCCATTCTGATTTTGGATCCAATTCAGAAGGAACGTTTTGAAAAGGATTTAAAACTTGGGGATATGAATCTGACTCTCCCACTTGAAATAAGAACTTTAGGAGCTATTAACTTTGGCATGCAATATCTCAGGAAAGTACTGACCAGAATATGAAATGCACTCAAGCTGTCATATACATCTGTCACTTATGGATACTCCAAGATTTACATTTTCTCCCTTCTTTTCCCGTTTTCTTTTTCCGTTTTCTTTTTAGGTCAGTACCCACTTCAGTCAGTTTGAATCTTCCCCTCACGCCTCATTTTATGGTCCAGAGCTGGATACAACCTAACGAGGGCCACATAAACACATAAAAGCTTTATTGGAGCAGCCTCTATATAAAAAGGCTACTGATCCTGTCCAACACAGCAGCTGCATCACTAGCGGCCTAGAGCTTCTCCATCACCATGGAAACTGCTTTTGGCTTTGCTACAGAGATAACATCTTAGCCCTTATGTCACTGTCATTTCCACGCTTACATGGCTTTCAGTACCTACCAGCAAACTAAAGCTGCCAGCCTGCGCTGAACAGCTGAGATTGCCTGTCCATGGAATTCAGAGATAAGAGCAGGACGATGGTATGCGGTGGTTTCTGCAGAACTGATTTAGCGTACACAGAACGTGCGCCTCCTAAATCCTCGCTAATCTAGGGAAAGGAGCAAGCTGGGAGCTGCCTGCAAGCCAAGGAAGTACTTTTTCTTGCTATTAATTGTTTACCGGCCTAGACACACTCATGGATTACGCCCTGATTTCCAAAGCAAAATGGGTAAAATGAGATGTATTGGGAAGGATTTTGTTGCTCTCTGAGAAGCAATTTGCTGAACTGGGAAACTGAGGTAGTCTTTCAGTAAAGAAGGAGGCAACGGCCACCTGGGACCAGGCATGCAGCTTAAGAAACAAAAGCCATGATACTTTTTCCGCACAGGTACCCAAAATCTGCTTCTTTCATCATAGCATCCTCTCGGACAGTCTCCCATTTTGAATTTACTAAATGTTTTATATTCCTTAAGGTACATGAAGCAGAACAGCTCTCTAGCTCAAGCTAGCTCTTCAACGGAATGAAACAGTCTTAAAAAAACCATGTACCGTATGGGTCACACCACTACCAAACAACTGAGCTTGTTTAAGGTAAAATACAGATCCTGTTCTTTAAATTTAAAGGGATCCAGCTGAGATCTTGCCCACCCAAGCCATGAAGGACAAGAAGAGACCAGAATCTTAGCTTAGAATTAATGACAGACCACAAATTTAGTCAGAACTAACTAATTTAGCTGAACTAACCCATATCAAGATTGCCATATGAAGCATAATAAGCAGAGAAGGATGAAAATGACTTCTTACTGGATGTCTGCAGAAGTGGTGTCTCAGTATCTTCCCACTGAATCACTATACCAGAGGGACCTGACTACAACTCCCCTTCGTTTAAGATGTTACTTTGGACCAGCCAGCTGCCTTCTAAACCTTTGTGGGCCTTTTTCATGCAAGCATTTAGGGAAAAAGCATTTATACTTCTATTTGAGTCTGCAAAAAGTAAAAACAGGATGGGAAAAAAAGATTCCTACACACACTAGACCTGAGACTCTGCCAAAAACTACATACAGCTCCTCCATGGTTGGCTTTCCCCACTGAAACTTTAAATAGGAGCAAGGGCATGACCCTACAAGCTGCCTGTGGGAGAGTCAGTAGTGGCTAGTCACATAAGTACAAGCAAATGAAGACAGCTCCACGCACAGAGGCTAGCTTAGAAACAAGAATGCACTTCAGAATTGCTTCTTAGAGAAAACGTCGTATGTTAGCATGACATGAATATGCAGTGGCAGAGCATGCAGACCCACCTATAAACTATCTTTTTAAAAATAACATTTTAATCATGTTCCTTTCCACACATGGCTGACTCCTTTCACTGCATCCTTGAGGCAACAAGCAGAACTAGAGTTCCCTAAAGAGCAGAGTTCAGACACGTCTCTCTACATTGTTGTAACATTCAACAGGTTTTGAGTCCTAGTAGTCAAAAGAGTGAGAAAAGGCTAAATTCAAACACTTAGATCTTCTTAAAAAAACCCAAGGAAACAATGCCACATACACCTTCTTCAGAAGTCCAGAATTTTACCCAAAATTCAGAGATGCTCTCTTTTTTGGCCTCGGACTCAAAACAGGATCTTGTTATGGGTTTCAGATTTGAGTTGGCAACACAAACGCTGTATCAATTCAAACACCCTAGTCTTTAGGAATTATTTTCGGAAAACAATTTTAAACTTTCCTGCCTAGAAGCAATTGGATATGGAATTTTAGTTTTGCCTCTCACAGCAATATGAAGTTTGTGTTCAGATACTGCATTCAAACCTCTTCTCTGCCACTAACGGAACTCCAGCCCTTACTACGGTTGCCATTAGACTCTAACCCTGAAGTGCACAAGTGCTACTTCTGCTGCATGAATCAACAAACAGGGCTCTGGCAACTCAGCACCATGATAGGGAGGAACACTCTGCCAACAAATTTAAACACAGACATGGGCTTTTCATTCCCTTGAACAGAACTTCTCACTCATCTTTGATCAAGCTCCCATACAAAGACTGGCCCTCAGGGACCAACTCTGTGTAGCTCAGGATTCCCACGGGCAGACATTCCAGTCCTACTCAAAGCTACTTTCCTCTCCAGACCAGAGGAAAAATAAAACTGTCTGCAAACACAGAGCGCAAGCATCTCATAGATGTGGCAGATGCAGGGGGCTTAACTTTGGGGATGAATAGTCCATCTGCTTCAGCATTAACCTATAACCAGGGGATCCTGCATTGAATTGCCTGCTCTGCTGCAGGTTTCCAGTGCATGTTGGACAGGATGCACTGGATTCCATCCCTATCCATAAAGCAAGTTGGCAGCACTACTTGCCTCCCTCCCAGGTGTATAGAAACTGAACAACTTCAAGACTGGGAAAGGTGACAGCAACCATACAAGTACATACAGTAAATGTAATAGCCTAGAAAGATTAAGGGACTTGGTTTGTTACTGCTCACCATCAAAAGGGCTGCAGGTCCCACCTGACTTCAATGCTTTGCCACCCTTGTCTCAAGGTACCTTTGTCAAGTTGCTTTACATACACTGGTAGGTATTTTCACCTCGAGGGAACAGCATAGCTCCAGGCCCCTAGCTATACTGCACAAATGCTTTCTCTTCCAGGCCCAGACTAGTCAAAGCTGCCAGAACTATCCTCATATGCTGTCTGCTCATGTAGTTTGTGCAACTGCATTTCATATGGCCTCGGAGCCATCTGCTGCTGATATCATCTGTATAGTATTCACCTCAGAGTAACGTGCCACCTTCTAATCCTTAATAACAGTCCTCCTTTCAGCTCTCCCCCGTGCCCCACAACAGGAAAGATTAAATACTGAAAGATCGTGGCTAAGTGACTTGCTGAAGGTCAGATGGAGTGCTGCAACAGCAGCAGGAATCACAATCCACACTTCAAAGCCCTATGTACCGAAAATTCTTCAGTTTTTTACTATCCTTAATCTAGTATGTGTTCACTGGAAAGCGCAAAGCATAAGGCTGCCATTAAAACTATATTTACCTGTCTTGCCCTGTGTTCCTGTTCAAAGAACCTGTAACAGAAGTTCAGTTGCATCTCTCCCTTTATACAGCTGTTTCCAGTGAGAAAACATTGGAATTTTTTGTTTGCCTTGAACTTCATTCACAGAAGCTTAATCTTCAAGATCAACATTTGTGGAGCCAAGCCTTAGATCCCCTTTGGCTGTATGGAAACAGAAGTTCAGGGGAACAGGACTAGACTTCCTAGTAGATGTACCTGCCCCATTACGTGTAAAAGGAGGAACTTTTATATTCTCAAGTAAAGCTGCTGTCAGGTTCTGCTGAAGTTGGCAGCTTCTTTTTTTGTTCAGACCATTTCCCTTCCTTCCACCCGCTGCGTGGTTTGCCTTTCACCCATTTCTTACATCATTCTGCTTACTGATGTGCTTGTGTATTGTCATTATATCAACTCTACTGAAAATTTACACAATTACAAATGCTTGCATATGTGTATATATTTACATGTTCGCATTGCTTTGGTGTGGACAGTAGAGTGGTATTTTCAGTAAGAGTGAAATTTAGTTAGCCACGTGCATGCTGTTGCAGCGTGCGCGGAGGCAAATGGCAGTTCAAGGATGAATTATGAAAGGGGTGGCTGGTGGGTAACGCAAGGCCCAGCTGACATGCTTGCCCTCAGTACTAAAGCAAGTAGTGACAGGAAGCCTTTGATTGCAGACAAGCAGCAACAAAGATCTTGACAAATGGACAAAAACTAGCACCCACAACTAAAAAGAACAATTGCAATGATTCATCTTCCCTGACCTGCTCTTCACAATTGTATTAAAGGTTAGTATCAGACTCAGGGCTCTAAGATCTCCCCGACAATGAAAGAAGGTGAAAAATGAGGTAGATGAATTCTGTCAAGATTAAGGGTAGCTCTATCAGGGGGAATCTTCCTCTGCACAGCAGGGGAGAAAAAAAAAAAAACAACCAAAACCCCCGGTCTTGATCTTTGGATTCTGAAAAGAGACAAAAGAAATATTAGTGCGTAAGCAAAACATCATTAAGAGTGCTTGGAACAGTCACTTGAAACCTAATTCCATTTCTTCAATCATTGCCTTTGATTCTGGCTAATCCTGAACCTCTATCCCGAGCACTCTCACCCCCAACCAAAGTTTTCCAAGAGCCTAAATGCTAGAGATAGAGCACATCCATCACACCTGAATCTTGGGTTAACTTGCCATCAGCATGCAGTTTAAACTTTGCTACAACCAATAACAACTCTACTGCTTTTCAGCTGTTTTTTCTGGATGATCCTTTAACAGAAGGGAAAACTTGCTGCGAATACAAAACTGATCTTGAAATGCTCCTTTTAGGCAACTTGAGAACAGCAAAAGCAGTAGGAAAAATCTGAAATAGTCAAGGAGTGACAGATAAAAATAAGGAAAACTGACAGAATCTACAAGGGTATGATGTGTGAAGAATTGAGCAGCACAGTAAAGCGATGTGTGCTTGCCATGATTTTTGTATTTGTATCTATCTATCTATATATCTATACCCACCCACCTATATATGGGATATCCAAGTTGGAAGCTGAGAGTAAACTCATCACACTGTAAAAAGCTTATAAAATTAAGAAAAAAATTAGGTTTGAGGATTTAGTATCATACAGAGTACAAATAAAAGACATAAGCTTTGAGTCAAAATAAATCTGTTGCATTGCAGTTCCAATGGACAAAATAATGGCAATTTTTCCTAAAGAAACATGCACCTTTGTAGGTGAAGGGTGTTTTATTCTGCAGTTTGGAATGAGTTTGAGGAGATTCTAACTTTCATTTGGTTGTGTCAATGAGGAAAGTGAAATCTTAAATACCTTTTATTGTACAGAGTAACTTCAGCTCATAAATTGACATGGTTCAAATTTTCTTAGAGCAGGATTTACAAGCATGGCCTAAAATCTCATTGACTTTTTAGTCAAATATAAATGCCTAATTTCCATAAACACTTTCTAATCCACCAGATTTAATGATAGTTACAAGTAGAAGATCATCAAATTTTCACCTAAAAGTCCTTGCAGAGGATTTTCATGAGTCCCTAAATGATTTTTAGATCCCAGATCTTAGACCTTATCCCAGAGAATGAAGCAAAGGCAGGCAAACACTCTAAAGCCACTGCCATTTATAAACTAATCCAAAGGCCCTGGATCTGTTCTCCCCTTCCATGCCTTCTGTGGTTTCAGACGCCATTAAACTGCTTTAAAAAAGCACCAACAAAGAGATTCAACCTCAGAACTGTGGTTTCTTATGCAAAAATTCTGACAAGACTTAACATGAACAGAGGCACAACAGCTTCTCTGTACTGGTGCACAGACTACAGAAAACCCTTAAAAACCTAAGGCTAGTGCTTTATTTCAGTTGTCAGGACCAAGTGTATGATTACTAAAACTATATGCAAGACATGAAGATTTGGTTTAATCTTTGGCCTTTTAGACATAAAAATTGTATCAGGTCAAGCTAACTCAGTGTTTTTTAACTCCTGCCTGGAGATGCCTTTCTTGACACGTGTGTGTGATCTGTATTACTCTAGACTTATCTATGAAACTGGTTAATGCTACTGGTCACTTCAAATAAACTAAAACCTTGAAACTAAACAAACCCATACTCCAGGTAGGCCAACTCTGGTAAGTGATGTCACACTCCAGGAACCACGGGAAACAGAAAAAAGATGCAAGATAAGAGGAAGGGAGAAAGAATCTGAAGTACTCTTAAAGGAAGAGCAAGTAGCATTGTGCAAAATGCCACCTTGAACCCCTGCTTATAAAACCTGCTTACATTTGTTCAGTGCTTTGTAACATTTAAGTCTACTTAAGCTGGGGTTTTTTTAATGTGCTTCACTTGCCATAGGCTGAGCTGTGAGACATTTCAGTAAAAAACAGTTCAGTCATTTTTAAATTACACTTCTGGCATTAAAACACATTTATTGTAATTGTACTCCAATACTCTCATGCCTCCTTGTTTTCAATAATTTGGAATTTCAGAGAAGAGACTACTACGCTGCCTAGGATGTGCTGCTCACTGTGGCCACGGTAACTTGGCTAAGGTGAATTCACAACTGTGGGAAGGCCATCTCTACTGCAGCAGCGCAATATTAGGGTTGAGATGAGCCCAGGCATACGTAATATGCAACTAAGTACATTATTTTTTTCAAGGACATAACATCTCCCTTGCACCAACACAGCTCAGGCACCATTCCCTCCAGCTCCTGCCCACAGTTACTTTGCTCCATAAAAGGAACAGCCGTTACCCATGATCATGCTGCATCCCTCACTAAAGAGTTTTGGGAGCCTGTGAAACATGCCACCAGCTGTGTATAGTATCCCTATAAGCAAGTTGTATTGTTATTGCTTTGGGGTTTGTATCAGCTTCTACTAGCTAATAGCAAGAGATTGTCTCCAACAAGGTCACAGCTGGTTTAGGAAGCCAGCAGAACCATACCAAAGGGGAATCAATCAACAACAATTAACATGAGGAGCAACTACTACACCAGGAGCTGCATGATGCTACTTCACCTCTGCTGCGACTTGTGCATTTCATCCTGAGTGTGAATTCTAGAGTACCGATATTCTAATTATGTCCAACGATGTCTCAGGGGTTAGACTGTCAAATAAGTGACAGTTTGCTCAATTAAACCCTTGTGGCTTGACTCAAATAATGTTTCCTGACAGGGGATTGCTGTGCAGACCAAACATGTTCACTTCAAAACCTAGATCATAACAGAGGTAGCAGCAGCTTCTTAGGTGGAGCTCTCAGTGTGCAATGGCACAATCACTGTCTCTTATGGCAGTATCTGCTGACAAAGTAGACAAATTTAGGGTATAGTGTTGCCTCTGCTGACACTAACACTGTTTTGCCTTCCAGGAAACAGGTATTTGCTACCTTGGCATGAGCTTCTCACTGGATAAAGAAAGTTCCTACTGGAAAAGAATCTGAAGGTGTTGGAAGCCCAGGCATAGTTGTGGTTCAGCTTCTTCCATTTGCACAAACTTGAGCTCAAGAGCTCACAAACCCCTTCTTCAAAATCTGTCTGACATGTCACCAGCTCTTAGGGAGCTGTTCCCCTCATGAAGTATCTGTCTCAGAATGACAAAGAGACAACTTCTGCCCCTCGCTACAGGGGCTTTGAGAGAAGGAAAAAAAAAAAAAGCCATTTCTTCCCCTCACAAAAGAAGATCCTAACCCTGCAACAAAATCAAGTCTGTGGGTGGTGATTGCAAGTGGGGATGACAAGGTGGAGAAAGAAGAGGTTGCACAGCTTTTTCCCCAGCATAGCCTTGTACGAACAGCAGGCTGCCTTCCCTTACCCTCCTTCCTCCCACTCCAGAAAACTAACCCTTACAGTCCTTCCTCAATGTATTTCAAATCCAGAAAGTTACAATGAGCCTAGTCCTTAATAGTGATGAAGCCTGGGCTACACAGAGCTCCTGGGCATTTCACTGTCCTCTCGTCTGGATGGAAAGGAAACAAATTTTTCCCAGGCCAGCAGAAGCCACACGCTCACAGGGAGGCAATTCAGGTCAGTCTGGTGGCAGAAGCTATGTGCCTGCCCCTGTAAGGCACACTGAATTTGAGGGTACAAAAAAGTAAGTACTAAGACTCAGAAAATAGTGACACATCCATGCAAAGCAAGCTGCAGAGTTCCATGTGGTTCTCTAAAGCAGCAAGTGCTCAACACTTCTGAGGAATGTATCAAATTATATATTCCAACTGTGGTTATGTTTACATGCTATTATAAGGGAGGAAATTCCTTCCTGACCAATGATGATACTTCATGCTTTGAAATATCTGAATGAAAGTGACTGGATAATTTTTATGCATTACCATGCAACCACAAGCAATTTTCTAATTCTCATAAATTTCTTCAAATCTTTAACATTGAAGAGAACAGTTGAGGGAAATTTTAAATCCTAACAAGAAATGACTCACCACAACTTCAGAATGGCAAAGTATGATCTATTTTTCTTTGACAATTTAATCCTGGAGAGATAATATCCAACTTCTGCATTCTTCTGGGACTGTTGCGCTCACACTTTCCAGGTCTGCTCACCAATAGGAATGAAGTGGTTCTCATACCTTCTAAATAAGTCTCTCTACAACTACCTTCTCCTCCGTGCCCCTCATAAGCCTGTTTTTTCTTTCCCCCGCAGATAGTTCACCATGAAACCAAAGATATCCTCACTGTATTTTTAAAGGACTACGTGGCTCCCATCTTAGCCAATGCTCTGGACTTCGAACTAAGGAGAATTGAGGTGATGCAATCAGCCACTACAGCTTAGGCTGTAGACACCAGAGCTTTTAGCTGAGCCTGTAAAGACTCCGATTCTCTGTAGACTGAATACAGAGTTCTGCAGAAATTCAAAACAGCCAATTACAAACATTATTATTTTCTTCAGTGAAGTGACTGAAGCTTTACAAGCACAGTTTTGGCAGCAGTAAATAAATGGACTATCATTAAGGACTCAACAGTTGCAGACTTTGTTTTTACAAAAAAGAAACTATTTGTCACATTAGTGCAGAAAAGGGATTGAAATGCAAAAGAATATATACTGTAGGCAAATTTGGAAGAAACCCTTGCCAATATTAATGATGAGACAATGTAGATGGAAATGCTACTGATCTAAATCCAAACTTAAGAGCTCATGGATATTCTGATCCAAGTCCATAGTCTTGTTACAGTTTGCACAGAATAACAGTTTTACAGCCGTCTCCTCCTGTATCTGGCTATACATTGAGTAACCAGTGAATCCTCTAAACATGACTGTGTAACACATAGCACTCTTCCCTATGGCAACAGTGCTTTCTGGAAAAAAGGAAAGTTAGTATTTGTCACTTGGGCTCAGCACTGCAGCCACTCAGAACACAACCGTGGATGGGTAACCAACTCAAGGTTGTGCTGATGCAAAAAGCGGGGGGCCTCAATTCTTTGTGCTTTAGGACAATTATCAGTGAACCACTAGCAGAACAATGATTAGAAAAATCAATTCTAGTTCTCTCCACCCATTGGCAATGGACAAATTCCTCCCAGTTAATAGCATTATCAAAAAGTCCATGAAAGTTCCTTTGAAGTGGTTAATCATTAGCAGATGTAACCGCAGTTTTCAAAAACATGCTGATTTAAACAAGAAATGAAAATAGCTTGTTAGGTAAACAACAACTCATCCTGAGAGACATCTTCAGTTGATGGACTTGCTCCCACTGAAATTCAAGGGAGCGTTGAACAGAATGCTCTGCTCTGAGCCTTGATGGATTTCCCAGTGGAAATCCTGTCTGCAGCATTCACTGCCACTATAGCATACTGAAATACTACAGATGTATCCTTCCATTGCGTCCCATCTTGATGCTTGTATGTCTCCTCCATGATAGGCCAAAGGCCTGCACATAGGTAGCATCTCTTCTGACAAGCTAAGATACTCACCTTTACATTGTAGAGGCAGACAATAATGCTCAGGTGTGTATCGTTAGAGGCCACAGCATATTTTAGTTTGGGACTATTGACACAGGAGAACTGCCTCAAGCACTGCCTTGCAAGCTTCCACTCCCACAGCATCAACCTGCTTCCAGGCTGGTATGACCTTTCCTGTCTGTACATTTCAGTACTTGTGGACTGGGGAAAACTCTGGTAATGTGACCTTCTTCCTGCAGAAATCCTTGAACTTCTGCTGGTTTTCCTAGATCTGCATGGAACTGTGGTCTAAGTGCTCTGTGCTGGTAGTCTTCCTCCAGAATGGTTAGCTAGCCAGAAGGGAAATCCTTCTACTTGAAAACCTGGATCAGTAGCCACTATGCCAGCATGCACGGTCTCTTAGCAAAGCACACTGTCACCTTCTAAGAGCTATTCTATGCTGCCAGAAGGTCCTTCAAACCATCTTATGCTCTTTGACAGTTTACAAGTCTTTGTCATGCTTCAAGCAAAGGCTGCTAACCAAACTAGATCACAGTCATAGCAAGATAGAGTCTCTTTACCAACAAGGCAAACTAAAAGAATTTCCACAAAGGAGCACAGAAAGGAGGCAAATGCTCAGGAGACATTACAACTCACAGGAATGTGCCCCAGAAGTCCTGAAGTCTCACACAGGTATGTACAGCAACCAAGCTGTACTGCAACTTTCTCCTGGTGTGAGAGCATATTTGCAGCATGGATGTTCACACTGGCTAGCCAAAATCTGTAACTACACTCCAGTTATCTCTAGAGCAAGAAATATTACCTTATGAAAAATCTCCACTTACCCTAAGCTTAAATCAAGTACCAGGTAAAGGTACAGAGCAGGTTTAGCACATGCAATTTACACATGCCAGTTTAGGACCCACGTATTCTGGGGAAAAACAGCCATCAACATATTTTATGATGTTCAAATATAGAAGATGAAGTTCTTATCCCAAGGAACAAAAAAGCCTTGCTCAATGCATGTTGTGATATACTACTCAAACAGAAATGGCAGGGTTGCCAGTTTAGCTGTTTTTACTAGAGTGACATTAACTATACAAATTAGATCTAATTACACAGATGTAGGCCACTGAGAACTAGCACTTGGGTGAGACTGGAGGAATATCAGCCTCTGTAGGCAACATATTTGGGTATTTTTATGCTTATAGAAGCAGAGAGCCCATTCTGACAATGCTGATATCAGTGGGCCTGCTCCACAGATACATTTAGACCAATTGGTCCACTAAGAAAAGTGACAGCAGGAAATAGGGCACGTGTGTCTGCCTTGTGAGCCTCCTCCCTCTCCTCATCCTGCTCCTTTTTTGAGAGCACAGAACTGTATGCAGCCATCGCAGGCAGCATGTGTTATAAGAATTTTTGTCTTTGCAGTCAAAGGCAGGATAACAGCCAGAAACCAGGATCTGCTCAGCCAATGACATGCTATATTAAAAAGCCTTCCAGCTTCTGTTTCAAAACAAAGAAATCTCAATAAGCCTGAAGCCAGCAGCTGCTGCCAGCAGCACGCTGCCTTCCTTACCTTGGGGACACCTGCTGAGCTGCTGCCTGTTTAATATTACATTAAGACAGCGGCTTTCCAGATAATGAATTATGTATCTGCAGTGAAGCTGTGGTACACAGGGAGACGGGGAGAACAAGGGTTGGAAATGGAAGAACCATTTGTGTTAATGGTCTGCAAGGCTGGGAAAAAAAAAAAAAAAAAAATCACTGATGGGTTTATGATTTGTCTGAGCCTCAGTCAGGTAACAGAGGGAATCGGGGGAGCACAGCCAGTGCCTCCTTCTCCTCCCTTCCCCAGTTTTTATTGAGAGCAATCAGGTGAGTCTGAAAGTCCCTAAAAGGGCATACAAATCTAAAATGAGGGGAAAAAAACCAACAGAGCTATAAGCTTGCATAGCTTGTGACTGCAGCCAGTTTTACTGCCCTAGCATTAAAGACACAGAAGGTTACCTTTTACCATTATTTTTATTTAAATAGTCCACAGTGTGAAAGCAAGAACCCAAGACAGCAGCAAACCATTGCCTGGCCAGTCTGATCTCAGTCAGTTACCACTCTATAAGAGAGAACTCAATCTATAGTCTCTGAAGCCAATCTGCAAGCAGTTGCCAAACAGACACAGCTCCTCCAGCCTTCCAGAGAGGAGATTTAATAATTCTCTTGCCTTGTTTAATTTAAGTTAGGTGATCTGGGTATCTAGGCACAAAAGCATTACATAAAAATGATCTTAAGGAATGAGGATATATGCAAATGCATAGTTAAACACCTGTAAGCCTTAAATGCTCCTGTTTACAGATATTCTAGTCCTGTCCATGTTAGAGTCCAAATATGAGTGAAGGCCGATTCTCAGAAGGAGGCAGACAGCAAAAAGAGCTCTTCATACCATACACCTTAAGATCATCTTCATCCAGTCCAGTTCTGTTACTTCTCTGTCCAATTAAGAATATCCAACACAGCTCAGACTGCCTTTTTCAGATAAGGTATAGTCACACCACAGTAACTCCAAAACAATCTTATGACAAGTATATGCAAGTAGAAGTGATTTTGGTGTATGCTTTAGCTGTTAAAAAATAAATTAAAAGAAATCAAAAAAGATGTTCCATTGCTGGAATATGCTTGTCACATAGAACTAAACATTAGTGTTTTAGGGGAACAGGCACAGAGAGGTTAAAATTACTTTCCAAGGTTATACTGTGCATCAGTGGGGAAATGACTTCTCTGTATTTAAAAAACAAAAAAAAGCCTTCAAATTCCACAGTAAGAAATTCCTACATACCAGTGGAGAACTGAGATACAGAGACACTGAATGATTTCCAGTATGATATTGGCTAGCAACTAGCAGAGCCAGGAATGAAAAACAGCACTACCACATCCAGGCACCCTGGATTAATCAAACATTGATTCTCATAAAGCAAGGAATACTGTTTGGAAGGTTGGTCGAAAGGCAGTGCCAGCCCTAGAAAGCAGAAAGCTAAGAATGAGAGAGAAAGATTTTTTCCCCCAGCAGAGGATGGAAAGCGGGCCACTTTCTCACCAAAGCAGTGCTATCAAAATGGGAAAGCCCTGTTAGAAATTAGGAGTGTATTGTGTCTCCAAAAAGCTGTTCCTTCGCTCGGCAGCCCCAGCGGTTGCCTGGCACCCCCTCTATTTGGAGAGCTTTAACTGGTGAGCTGAAGTCACCACTCTCCCAGCAGCATACGCATGGCTCATTGAGAGCATAGCAGTGTGTTGGCCAACTCTGCCTCTCGAGCACTACACTTCTTGGCAGCGCTGGCCTCTCTGGCTGCTGAATCCCAGAGGCTTGTGCAGAGAGCAGCCTGGATCCCACAAAAGCCTAGGTACTGGTTGGATAAAGCCTCCATTCCACTCAGATTTTAATACTGATGAGGGAGATTTGCACCAGAGCCCCAGGGTTCTGGAAGTAATTTGCTGAATGACAGACACAAGTCTGTGGTGACCTGCCAGCCCCTTTCATATATCCAGGCCCATGGAGTCCAGCACGCTGTTTCCTGGAGTTTCCAACTGCTCAAAGTAGCAGAGTGTGCAGCCAGGATCCAGACTGCCTGTGGGCTCATCCTCTACCCAAACGCCTTGCTTTGATCCCAGACACCTCTACCATGATATGTTTGCACCTTGCTGCACCCCAAAGCTATGGAATGAATTTATCTGTAGGATTTAAGACTGATTTCTAGTTGAGGAACTGGTCTTAGAAAATACTCTGACTGGTTCAAGAGGTAACACAGTTGTCCAGCCCCCTTTTCTGCCTCATCATGAGGCTTTGGGTCTATTTTCTGTACTGTAGCATCCACCAGATATGTGGATAAGAAGTTTAATAAAACAGAAACGGTCAGGTCACACTGCCTGGGCTTGAGAGTTGGAAGTACAGCCACACACCACCACAATTCCTAGGTCTGTCAAATGATGGAGCTATCCAGCTCCTCTTCCCTTCCTGCTAGCCCTGCTAGTTTGAACTGGTAAGGTATGGTTGACTGGACAAAGTATTAACATATGAGCAAAATCACGATTGCCCCTTTTCAACATGACTGTCATAGATGCAGAGCATCCTCATCTCCAGTCCTGGCCCCTATTCCCCTCAAACACACAGTGTTGTATGGACGGAACGCTTCCTTTCACTGAGATAGCCTCTCTCAGCTTCCCTAACACATATAAAACCACCCACCCTGCAAGTACATCAGAGGAGGAAAACAATCAGGCACAGACAGAACGAGCAGGAGAGGCAACAGAGCTCAGGCCCAAATCCTGCCTTTAGCATGGCCACCCCTGGGGCTCCACAGAGACAGAAGCTCTGAGCATACTTAAAGCAGACACTGAAAGTCTCATAGGTTGCTGTTGTGCAAAATGACCTAATCGGCAGCCGTCAGATATCCTGAGGTTGCTGAGTGTGGGCTGCTCTTCTCAGGCAGCAGCTAACAGACTCCCTCCCAGGAGCGGCAGCCACATCACTTGTCTGCTGCACATGGCATTTTCCCCAGCAGCTCCGTTTGCTGAACACAAAGAGCAAGCCCACAACATTAAAGAACAACCCCCTCCTTTGAAGCTAAGATTGTTTGGCTTTCCTGGCTACAAACTAAAACTGCGCCTTAATCATCCAGCTTTGAAGTTCTGTAAATCTACAGCTGCAAAGTAAGGCAATAAAACATTCATTATTAATTTTTTTGAATTAAAGAGGAAAAGGCTTTGCTGGAGCTGAAACTTTCTTCCCCCCGCCACTAGAAATCAAGGAGCAGGTGAAAAATCAATGGTGACTTGCCAGATCAGAGACAATTCTGACTGTGACATTTTATAGCCCAGTTTTGAGTAGCATTGAGCCAGTGCTCAGTGAATGGCCAAAAGAAAACAGAAATTTTATTGTAGGAGGGCATGAGAGAGCAGTGGGTTTTAACAACAGGCTGCAGAGGTTGATAAATGTTGTTCATTATTTTGATGCCTTATTTAAGGTGTGCATGGCGATGTAACTGATAGGAGTTTGATGGTGCTCAAAACTGGTAATAGGAGAAATAAAGGAGCCCTTGTAGCTTTCCAGAATCTGTCACTGCTGTAGGTTTTACCAGAGGGTCAGAGTAGGCTAAGGATACATCACCAAATGAGACCCGTGGGAAATCTCCATAGGCACAACAGTGTGCAAAGCAAAGGATGTACAGCAAGAGAGAACACTGTACTTCAGCTTGGCTGTTTCATTTCAGGAGTGTCTGGAAACTCTCTCAACCCCCACAGAAACAAATAGAGAATTAATCCAAGACACTTTGTAGCCTGGCCTGGAATACTCCCGAGAAAATAAAATGGAGCATGGTTAAAATAAAGCTCACCTGGGGAGAACCAGGCTTCAGCTACAACTTGGTACAAACACTGTCCAAAGAGCTAAGAGGCAAAACCCTGCACTGCCTGGGGTTTCAGGCTATAAGACTTTGGAGAATCAGGTCCCAGTTCCCAGGTCTGCTGGCCACTTGCTGTATTAATCTGGGCAAGTTCCCTCTCAAGGCTGAATCAGGAGTTATCTGGGACTTTTCTTTCCCATGTGACCAACATTTCTGGCCATGAATTTGTCCACTGCTCCGCTCCCGTCCCTAGGCCATCTGAACCTGTGGGAAAGAGATCATCAGTACACAGATAATTACATTTGCTTACTGGGAAGGATCTCCTTACTCAGATCACAGTAAACACCTCTGCAAATGAAGTGCTTTCTGGAAGTGAACTAGAAGGGATTGCCTCAAGTAACTGGATAGAAAGTGGCTCAAAAACTGGCAGGAGTCCAGCCTCTTCAAAGCAGCATTAGTGACAGACTGATGTTAAACAGCTTATGGAAACACCCAGCCACCTCAGCACTCCCTACCCAGACACACAAGTTCTCCCTTCATGTTTTGGCACTTCCCTTCCCAGACTGTCCTGGAAGCAAGAGGAGAAAGGTTAGCACAGAGCAGAATGGGCATCAGAAGGAAGCAGGATCCCTACCCTACCAGCATGCTGGGACCAGGAGGTATTCTGGACAGCTAGATAGATTTCACAGATCAGAAAGATTTTGGCAGAAGCAGGCTCAGAGAGGCAACACCCTCTACACTCTTTGGTGCACTAAGATGCATTTAGGGAAAAGCTATTTGGGGTGTTCAGTTAGCTGAAAATTTTCACCTTGGTAGTGACTCACTAAGAATACGACTGGTTTCTGTTGGCTGAGCTTCCCTCAGTCATCTCTTAAAGGCCTAGATTATGCCTATGTTAATTCTGGTTTCAAAATGGTCACTTCATAGCCCCCTCTTGTTTGCATAGGCTGGGCACCAAGCTACTGCTCCTCACTGTCTTCCTATGCACGCAAGACTTTCTCACAAGGCTGAGTTCTAGGGCTAGGCAAATCACAGTCACTACACTGTGGCAGCTCCCAACAGATGCAGCACCACCAAGTCTAGACCTACATCCACAGCTCCTACCCCTGCCTGCTGCTTCTGGAGACTTAGCCCTCTCCCGCGCCAGCACAGCATCTGCCCCCAGATGGGCGGGAAAGTCAAATCATAGCAAGGCAGCAACAAGGATCAGCTGACTAGGCAAAGGATTGAGCAGTGAGTAACTGCTCCCCAATTTCAAACTATAGCCTTTACAGGGTCACACTGACTCATGCTGGATGTCTACAGCTGGGCTCCAAGCCTAAAGGGACTGCTGCGCGTCTAATAAATTACAACTTCTTATCACAGAGAGGCAGGGAACATCTCACAGCAAATGGGCAGGCATTCCGCAGGATGCACACACCCTGCTCTTGTAGCAGGCATCAGGGCTGGGCAAGTTCATCTTCAGGTGCACCTGCCAGAATAACCTTACCTCTCCTGTCTGTACCATCAGCCCTTTCCTACAATGCCTGCTGCAGACACAGGTAAGGCAGGCACCTTTCCTCAGCATCTGTCTAGAGAGACATTCCTACAGTGACACATGCTATAAGGGAAAGAAGCACTGGTCAGCTGAGTGCCCCCAGCAGATGAGGAAAAAGAGCAAAAAATTGTCCTATGTCCCCTTGTAAAGTGGCATATATATGTACACACATACAACAAAACTCTAAAAAAGAACTTGGCAAAAGCAAATTAAGAATTCAATTATAATATTTTTCCTTCTTTCTAATAAAAACTTTGCCAACATGATTCTATCCTTAAGAATTCCTGAATGATGTGTAAATTTGTGTACATGCGCACACATTCTGTTCAACAAAATACTAAAAAGTTGGTACCAGTGGCCAGGTCAGCTTAATTAAATTCTCACATCTCAACTACTACTTCTTGTCGTGCAATCCCCTTGTAAAATAGGAACCCAGTAGGAAACACAACGGTAGATTAAAGAAAGCAAATTTGCATTTCTTCAAAACCTTTTCTTCAACTTTAAACCTGTGACAAAAACCTATACAATTCCACCTTCTAGCTATGCCTTAGAAAAAATTTATATTCAAACAAAGAATTGGGGAAATGCATATAATAAATAAATGCATATATAAATATATAAAAAATATATACATATATATGCTTAGCCATGTAAGCAAGTCAGATTCCTCAGATCCCCTAGAACTGATGCAAGTCCCAGCTACAAGAAATCACTGCTGTTTGCCTTTATGCAAAACCCACATCTGGACTGCTGGCTAGGTAACAAATGTCACAATAAAGACACATGCAATGGAACAAGAAAAATACAAGCAATGTGTTTCTCTATTAGGAGTTTATTACGTTGTCAATTTTTACAATGCTAGAGGCAAACTGCTCTCAAAGAGTTTTATATCTACCTGTAGGTATAACAACCACATTTCCTAGAAAAGCCCACACAGCTATTCTCAAAGCAAACCTCACAATAGCGAGCTGAAAATCTACGTGGAATGATGCACTCGGGTAGCCCTACATAAAAAAGATGCTAAAGAGGAAACGCACTTCTCCTTCACTGGTGTTATTTATTATTTCAGTGTAGATTTTTTAAAAAATGCTCCTTTCGGACAACAGAAACAAAAGTATTAGAGCATTACTCAGCTGCCTACCTAAACTTATCTGGAAAGACAAATATACACAGACAGTCTGTTGCTGTTTTGTTCTGCATTAGGGATTCCATCCCTGTGCAAAACATATGCTCCATGTTTAAAGGGTTAAACATTCTCTCGCTTAGTCGGCTTTACTGAATGTAAAATGTAAGATAACAACATACACTGTATCTTGAACCAAAAATGCACACAGCATAATAAAACCCCCTGTGCTAACCAACCGGCAGTATGAATAGATCCATTCCCACTGCTTGTTAATTCAAAATAAATCCTGTACTGTGATTTAAAGCAAAACAGACAACACTAAACACACCAAAAATATCATGACTTACCCTTTCGGAGACACTTGCTTTTCTTAAGATATTTGGCAGTAAAAAACGGCATGGCTGCAACGCTAAGGTTTCAGCCAAAGCTGACCTTTTATTACCAAGTGCTAAGAGCAAAATGACTGGACCAAAGAAAGCAAATTATTATACCAGATCTTTAAAATGCTCAATGATGAGCAAAGGGAATTCAGAGTGGGATAAAGTATGTCAAGTTGCACGGTGGGGATTGGATATCTTTCTGCTCATTAGCACTGCTGTTCGAGTTATTTAAAGTGTGCTCGGGGGAAATGAGGACAATTTCCATGACAATATGTACAGTATCGTATAAGGAGGAAGCATTTTTTTTCAGGAAGAACTTCTGCATTACTCAGCTGCTACAGCAACCAGCAATATGTTGAAAGGGAAGAAAAAAAAACACATCAGGTTTGGATAACATAAAAAACCTTATTCTATTAACCAGTTCTTGTCTAGAGTGGAAAATGTATCACTATAAACCTCTTGTATCATGTCACTGGGCTATGCCCTCATTTTCTTCTTAGGCACTTCTGGAAAAAATGAAGCCTTGTTAAGCAGTTAAAGAAATCATCAGGCGCTTTTGATTCCAGACAGTCACCCCACTACTCTATGCCTCTGTTTCCCTATCTTTCAAATAGGGTCACAATATGGCCATGCTTGTATTTGTAAAAATCTTTGAGGCTCTTGGGCAGTAGGTACTAAGAGAAGAACAAGCGCTTAACACCATTGCTTTGCCCTCCATGATTATGGCTGTTTATTTTCCCCTCACTCTGTCATGCTGCTTTTAGGACCAAAGGCAACCCAAAAATCTCTTGCTTTTGTTCAGCCAAGGTGATCTGATCTAGCAATTCAGTCTTATTCTTGTTGCTTCTGCTGCCTCTCTGGAGAACTTAAAGCAGTTTGGTACTGACTTCATATCCTTTCTAATTCGATAAGGTTGGGCCAGTACATTTAATGGCAATGATATTTATGCATGCCTGCCGCCTCCTAGTCATCTACTTCTAATTCACTCAACTGCAGCATATCGCTTGGGCAGGCAACACCTCTGCTCTCACTCCTTGGAATATAAAGGACAATGCCAGAAATGTGACTACGCAATCTTCGGCACATCAGTTTCTCTATGCCTCAGGTCTTCCTATGTGTAATGACTAGAAGATGGGACTCTTAAAAGCTCATGGACTTGTCATGGAAAACATGTAACAGCAAAAGATCTATACTTCCAAGCGTGCTTCAGCTTTTGACTTTTACTGCTTCCAGCCTTTGAGATACTGTCATCACTGCACTAAGATGCAAGTAAGCAGTTACCTGAAAGGGAGAACATTTATAACCTATAACAAATAACCTATTGACTGGCTAGATTTGAAGTCAGCTTTCTATACTAGCAAAGTAAGTGATCTGAATGAAACTAGTATTATTCTTATGAAGTAAAAGAATATGCAGTTCTATAATGAAGACTGTATAAACTGTGCAAGGTAAAGAGCTAATAGCAGGGCCTTTTCTTGAACCATTTGCTGCACAAATTTATTTTTTGTTTTTTTTAGGAAAGCCAAGTTTCATGCTCAAGGAAAATCCATTCAGCATGCAATATGAAAAACTTCAACATAGTTTAATATTCATAAATCCTGCAATGCTCAATAGGTACAATGTATCTATACCACCATACCAAGAAAACCAAGTCTCTGCTCTTTGATTAGACAGTTTGGAAATCAGCTGACAAGCTTTCAGACACACAAACAATTCTTCCATAGCAAACTTCAAGCTAAGCTCAGGTTAACTTAATTATGTTAACCTATTTGAGTAAAAGGGTACTTAAGCATGTATGAAACAGAGAAGAACAGTAGAAAGGAAAGAGGTGAGAAAAGAGTCCCTGTGAGTCAGTGACACAGGCAATTACAACCTGTGAACCACTGCAGGCTGTGGGTTGGGCTTGGGGAATTCACATATGATCTTGGAATGTGGGTGCCAAGCTAGTTACTGTCCTGCCCTTGGAGATGGCCCAATACCATCTGCTTCAGAAGATGGAAAAATCTTGCACGCATTAATGTTCGTGTACCTACTACATCTGTTCCATCCATGATCAGACTGACACACATTTCTCCCCCAAAGACTGGGGGACACCACTGTGTGTAAGTATGGAAGGAACTGGTCTAGCAAAACCTATCTACACCATATTTAATTTGGAAACAATGCCTGATCCTAATCTCATGTTGTCAAAGACAACTCAGACTTTCTCCCAGATCTAACACAATTTATGGCCTCACAAATCTTTCCACAGATATCTGGAAGTGTTGGGGGGGTGGGGGGTCGGGGGTGGGCAGAGTGGCCCTTGCATCACTGCTAATTCCTTCCAGAAGACCCCAAACAAAGACTTACACTATAATCTGGTTATTTTGAAGGAGAAACTCGGCAGTCAGGACGAACTCTCTGAGTTCATCCCTGAACCTCATGACACTTCCTCCTGCTGTCACTGTGTGGTACATGGGAAAAGATTTCATGCCCAAACAGCCCTTGGAACATCCCCTTTATCTTTCAGCTTCCTCTTTGCCAACAGACATACCCCACACACAGTGACACACCAGGCCGGAGTTTCTGCAAAAGTAAGTCTGCCTTTTTGCTCACAGTAAATTAAGAAAAACAAAAAAGAAATACCCAGTAAAACCACAGCACCACAAGGGAATTCCCTTTTCTGCCAGTTTAACACAGGGTCAAATTTAGACTAATGCAGTAATCCCTCCCAGCTGCCTAAGAATCTGGCCCTTTAATGATCTTGCACAAAACACTATTGCTTTTAACTCCAGTACCCCTACCATTCTGCCTCATTTCCAACTCACTCTGCCCTTGGAGCTAAAACCAGAGGTTGCCCTTCTGTTAGACTTGCAATTTCCAGGGAGAATTTTGAACTTACACAAACATTTGTGCGTCTCATCCAGGGCAAGGAAACACAGGCTCCTTCTCTTCCACTTCCCACCTCCTACTGCTACAACCTACTTTGAGGAACCCAAAGACCTTGTATCTTCATGACGGGGGAACTGTTTATTCTTTATCCTCTAGTATGTTTCTGTTGCTCAGGCATAGCTTTCCTTAAGCAGCTCTCCAAACAGACAAAGATCAGGTGAAAATTTCTATTCTGACAAAAATCTGCAGACACCAAGAATAGACAGAATTGGATCCAAACCCTTAAACGTTATCATTCACCCAGCTTTCAGTCTGCTTCCTTTAGTAATGCTTTTAGAAAGGATTAGATACAACCAGGACTGCAAGAAATCTAAATATTTTTCTGTTATTTGTCATCACTCCAAAACTGCATTAATATATAGTTATTGGCTCCCTCCTCTTTTGATCCTCCTCCTTCCTCCAACTTCAGATCCCAATTCACATCCAGAGACTGACTGCAAAGTGCACAAAGCACAATCTTTGCTGTTAGCAGCAGGCTGGCTAGTGCAGAGAAAAGCACCTATGACTCTTAATACTGCATTTTCTGTAACAAGTTTCAGTATCAGGTTTCAAAATTATTTACTAAGAAAGTCAGCATCATCTTCCCCATCTTACAGATGGGAATTGGAGAAAGGGATCGCGAGTTCTGTACAATCACCACAATATTAAAAAAGGGATTAAGAGGGAGATTTTTCTGAATGTAAGTGATCAGCATATAGTTTTTTTGGTTCCCCTTCTCTCTCCTGTGGCCCAAGAGGATTTCACCACCTTAAAGGAACAGTAGAGTGACTGACAACAGACAAGAAAACTGCTGCTTTCTATTAAAGGCCATTAGTTGTGGCCACATGTTGGAATTTTCCACTGAATTACAGCCATATGGGACTTTCTGCTGTTATTTCCCACCTGGACAAAGTTAGCATGAAACTCGGAGAGAAAGGCAGTGAAACTCTACCTTATTGTTACAGCATCTGATCACAGCCTATGTGATAAGACTACATGGCTCTCATAGCCCTTGAATGCAGGGGATGCCAATGACTGGTGGGGAAGGAAGAGGAGCAGAGGTGGAGCAGGTGCCCTCCATCACCCCGTAACACGATGCTCTAGAGAGGCAGGCGATGGAGGAGCAGGCACTCCCTCCCTGACTCTGTCACCATACCCAGCCTGGAAAGGGACCAAGGATCTGTAGCCCAGCGTGGTAAATGAGCAGGCAGGTGGACGTCAGAGGATGGCAGGGCAAAAGCTGCTGTGCTATATGAGTCGTGACACAGGAGGGATACCAGATGACCACAGTAATACTCACCCCAGCCTGCTGCCATACCCCCGACTTCTATTTTATCGGATGGAAAGAGCATGCACGCAGGGTACCCATTTAAAAATATTTCTCCCCCCCCTGCAAACTGACCAGGAGAGATTTCTATCTGTTGCTGATTGGGCTGATAAAAGCAGCCTTTTTTCCTTTCAGCAGTTTAGAACTGAGCCTGCCCTAAAACAAGTAGGGTCAATTTTAGTCTGTGACCACATACATAAATTGTATCTGCAGAACAAAGGAATCTCAGGTCAATTAAAAAGATCCTGTGGCTACAATATTCTTCTGGGAAGATGCCATCTACATATGCTTATTATAGCCACATAAATCCCACCCCCTCACTTGCCTCGAGCAAGCAATTGTCTTTAAAAGCAAGCAAAATAATTATTTTTCCAACATACTTGTCATCATTAATTATGGCCAGAATAGCTAAGTAGGAGCTCATGCCCAGGCTTTTAAATGCTTGTAGCTAGTTAGCATGGCTGCCTGTAACTTTACAGCCTTTTTTCAGTGTTAATATTAACATACTATGGCTTCATTAAATCAAGGCACTCACTGATGAGCTAAGCATGATTCATCTGCAGAACACTAAGACCTTCATGCTTATCTGTCCCATAGCAAGAATGGGGTTTAATTTATGCCTACGCTATGGGTATATTCAAGCACTGCTGGCTGTATTCCTAACGTCATGTTCAAGCAAACATGTTCCAATGAAGAAAAGATTTTCAAAACACAAAGACTGGAGTTTGCAGGAATTAAATGCCGAAAGTCTACTGAGTGAGAGGCATTTCACTGCTCCACTGACCACCTTTGCAAAGCTTGGTGGCATTAGCCTGTGAACATGTGATATTAACTTCCTAAAAACCAGAATGCAAACTTCAGCCTGGCTCCTGTACTTCTCCCTGAGCCAGGTCTCCTATTGAAGTTGATGGGGCTTTCCCTGCATAAAGTCTACAGAATTTGCCCTACTTTGTTATTTCTAGTTTAACAGGGCTGGGGGTGGGAGGGGAAGAGATGCTATTTCCCTAGTACATCTCTGTATTTCTTTATTCTGCTTACCAGGACTTCCTAAACTCCCTAAGCTGAAGAAGGTGATGTATTGAAAAACCACTTGGTACTGAAGATTATAATGTAGCTTGAAGTCCACTGATAGCTTCCAGAAGGCATTTTTATCTTAATTGATTTTTAAATGACATGTTTCCAAAGTCACAGTGACTTTTGTTTGTCAACCAGCCTGCACACAGTCTGGCTTCTGAATCATTGCCACTCCAGGCATTCACAAATTTCAGGTCAGCCCACCAAAATCAGAAGACTGGCTTCTAACTGATGGGATTTTTTTATTATTATTTATCTTCTGGTTTCTGAGCCTTTACAGATCCTATTTGGTAGCTTTATTTTAAATCCACAATCAGTAAGAGACTTGATTTTTATTAATAAAAGCTGCAAGTTTTACATAATCATAATATTCAGAATTAGGGCTTTTAAGGGAAAACACATACATAATGATACACAGCGTATGAATTCAGGCCTACATATTTCTGAACTGGAAACCCCACAGCCTTGTTACATTCTTCTTAATTCACTTAAAAATGAAGTAAATGAAATTATGTACGTACCTAAACCAAAATGAGGACAGAAATACATCTATAGCACTAACAAAGCAGAACAGGACAAAGTGGTGAGTATACAGTGCTTAGTTAAAAGACACTGATACAGCAAACTGATTCAGTAACACGTTTTTACTGCTGGAACTGAGTGCAAAGCATGGCTTTTAGTGACACAGTAGGTAAAACTGGACAGAATAAATCACTGTAAACCAGGAAGGAGCCTTTGCTTATATCCTCAGCACAGGAAATAAGTGTGATTTTTGCTCCTAGCCCTGCTAACAAAGAAGTTTAGCACAGGCATTTGTACTCTCCACCCCAAACAGGATTATGAAAATGAAGACAAGGACAGAGAGATGGGAGCTGAACAGAAAGACTGCACGTGCAGCTTAAGCTTAAGCACAGCTTCTGTGGGATATCCTTATCCTGAAGCTCCAGAGCCACTGGGTACAATACCCTGACAATCCCCTCCAGCACTGTGCAGACTCTCACTGCATCCTCTAGCACTGCTAGTAACAGAGAGCCACAACCTTGTCCCACGTGTGCAATCAAGAGGATGAAAGCCTCTCGGCACCAGTTAAGGGAAAAGTTCTTTTTCCCTCCCCAGAGTAAGCTCTGATTTTCATCCTCATTACACAATTGCCACTCCACAGTCCCTCAACCATACATAATGCAACACAGCGTTGCCAGATTCACCATGCAAACCTCCCCAGGCTTTTACAGGGGCAAGGGGAAAGAGGAATAAAATGGTAAAATGCAAATCAGTCACATACTGAATTTCAAAGCTGCCTTTAATTACAGTTTCTTCCTGTTTCTCTGGGTGTTGGGAGCACTACTCTAAGCAAGCCAGACTGGTAAACAGTCCTGATCATTTTGTTAAGCTCATTCAAGCACATTACATGTGCCTTGGCAATTCACTGGCTTTGAATGGAATCTGAATTCTAGGCTACAATCAGGCTGAAGTACCAAGGTACTACATTTCAGTATCTCTATTTTCACATCCCTCCACTGGGCAGAGACTGAGACAGAACGTCTCTTTCATGTAAAAGTGTGAGGAAACAGAAACAGTGCAGGTTCCCATAAGACTCCTAAACCAAGGGTGTGTTGTCTTAAGGGTTTCAGTGCTGCTTGGCTGTGACCTGCACCCCTTTAGTCCTGCACTCAGGCCAGGATCCCTTCTGTTTGGATGACGCCTCCTCAGAGCAGCAACTTGTCAGCTAACTTTCTGTTTTCCCTTTCTCTCTACCAGAGCTGACAGCCCATAAACACCTTCTCTTCAGAACTGACAATTACAACAGTAATTGTCCCAACTAGAACACAGGCCTATTCAATCAAACAAAAGCTGCCTGTATTTCAAGGTGCAACAGGCAAAATAAATACAGTCATGATACTGGGCCAGATTCTTAGCAGGTAGAAGTCAATCAGCTCTAATGTTGTCAGCAAAGCCTAATTTATCCTCAGCTGAGGATCTGGCCCTGTTTCTTTCCTGTGCACAATCACAGCTGAGAGGTTTAGGCCTGTTAGCTGAGTTCCAGAACTAGATTTATACTAGGAGCTTTTCCAGTGATGCCAGAGGGATATCAGTACACAGACTGAAACATCATTCCAGTATACCTTCAGCTTAGACTAACAAAGCCGCAGATTTGCTACCGTAACACATCCTGCAGCTCACACTGAACAAAAACCTCATGTGAAAACAGGTAACTGACACCTAACTGCATTGGCAGAGTGTCTCCTAAGGCAGCTATGTTGACCAGAGACCACATCTGTTTCACCCTTGACCAGTAAAGAGTGTGTAACATACATTCGGCTTCAGACTGGTGCAACTGGAGTAATTTAACTATCCTGTTACCCACAGAAGCATCTCCACAGCAGAAAAGAGCCAGAAGAAATGGAAGCCATATTTCAAGGAGATTGGAACAGTTTTTTAATTTAGTGCAAATGGGCTTGCCCTAAATTAGAGCCTCTCAAAATATTACATTTTGCATAAAGTATTTCAAAATTTTTCTGATAAATATGTTTCTCATCTAAAAGCTGATCTACAGCAAAAGAAAAGCTTAGGCAAAAGCAATAAGTGTAAAAATAAACTAAAAACATTTGGTTTGGAAGTCAGCAAACTGTCTTGGGATGACCCAAAATGAATTTTTTGTTATTGCTTTGATAAAAAGGAATTTGAACTTCTCTGTCTGATTTTCCCCAGGAAGCCTAAATCACTATCTTTTCCCAGATTTCCTCCCCCTGAGATCATTACTTTCCTAGGTAAAAAAAAAAAAAGTAGGCAAGTAATAAAATAAAAATAAAAAACCCCCAAACAACAACAACAAACCTTTTACTTTTTTTTAGTGGTATCTAGATTAAGCCCTAAGAGTTCTCCTTTGTTCAGAAAAGGCCCTCGCAACTGACAGTGTTACAGGGCTTCAGACAGCTCCTTTCCCAGTAGGGTACAAGGTGGAGAACAGGAGACATTTGCACACTCTGTGGCCTGAACTGCTTTGATCCATCAACACCCACCCCCTAAACCTTTCACACCACTAGCCTCATTGATAAGGACTGTCAGCATCTTCATCACTTCTCTACTGTACACAGGTCCATAGTCCATAGGTGTGACTACTCGAAGTTTGCACTACTTTGCTTCACTCATTTAGGGATTGAAACATAGTCTCTTCACCTTTCATATTGAATATGGCAGATGTGAGGCTTGATGTACTATACAAATTCACCACCCTTTTGCTTTAAACTGCACTCTGACTCCTCCAGGTCTCTCTCCCCTTTTGCATGGCTGAAAACCATCCCAACATACCTGAAGCCAATACAGTGATACACACTCAAAACAATTTGAAGAGCCAGGAATTGAGATGTTAACTCTGAAACCCAGTAATGGTGATGCAAATATCCTCATCTAACAGATTAAGATGATTTGTTGCTAATCAGTTGCACAAAAACATCCTGGTAACACACTTAGCCCCCCTGCCACCATGACAGATCTCCATTTTAGAGTGGGGACACCTGCTCCCTACAGCTGCCCAAAATTAAGTTTTTCTACTACAGTACTCCTTTAAAGACTAAGAATTAATTATTTAGACAGAGAAATCGTTATTGATTAGATTTGATAACAAGGCATCAATGGCTTATGTCAAACACATAATGCAGCCACAGGGCAGGGAGAGAGGGGGATGCAGTCTCAGGATGGAGGAAGGACCAGAGGAGGGGGTACTCAAAAGCCTCACACATTTTAGGCTATATAGCACTTGCTCAAAAGGGTTGGATCCCATGGGTTTATCTAACCTACTGGAAAACTGGACCCAGCCTAGATCACCTTGATTCACAAGTCCAAGCCCCACTATCAGTGGTAAACAAATTGTTTAGTTCAGGGTATATCGTATACCCTGCAATGCTGCATGCTAAAAAGTTTCAGAACATTACATAAACTTGAGACTTTAGTTAAAACAAAGAAACAAAACTATAAAACAGAAGAATAGCCATATTCAGTCATATCAGAGTTGGATGTATAGGGAGAAGGCACAGAAAAAGTACAAGTAGAGACTGGGGTTTTTTTGCTGTTGTATATAGTATACATGCATCCATATGTTACAGCTGTATGTAACAGCTACCAACAGACTTGTTATCCCATGAGTGTCTAATCACATTCTGAAGTCATTTAGGTTTTAGTTCCCATTACAAACTATCGTAATGAGCTGCAATTTAATTGTGAACTGTCAAGAAAAAAATTCCTTTTGTTCATTTTAAAAACAGGAATTCTGATCATTTAAGTGATCCTAGCTGCTGTGTTATGAGAAGTCCTGAAAAATTAATTATTCCCTTTTTGTTTTGCTCATACTGTTCAGAGTTATATCCAGTTCTATTGTACCCACCTCTCAATCATCTGTTCTCATGATCTCAGCAGTTTCTTCCTGCATGGAAGCCATCCATGCACCTGAAACTATTCCTGTTGCTCTTAATTTTGGTATGTCCCTTTTGGGGATTGTTGCAATAGAGTAGGGGAGATCCAGAACATGATCAAAGTCCTAAATCTATTTTACAGGACAGCATATCTCTGTTGAGTAAAAATGGACAGATGACCCTAGGAAATGGGTTACTGAAGTCATTGTCAGAAAGAAAGCATCTCTAATTGCATAACTGAAGGTATTTCCTCTAGTTTTTAAATGGATGCGAAGCTGTCAATAAATCTCCAGCCACATCCTGTTGTATCACAGAACAGACATGCTGCTATGGGACTCGGGTGAGGCTTGGGGCACAAAACCCAGGACTGATTGTAAATTTGCAGATGAAAGAGGCAGCGCCGTACAAGCTCAGCTTTCCTGGTAGCATTGCTCTACTCAAGTCAACAGTGCTACACAGACTTTTGTCTGTTGAGCACCATACCTCTGAAAAAAGTGGGCAGGGCAGCATCAGGAATTCAGGTAACTGTTTCTTTTACAGTGTGCACTCCTAAATGCCAGTTTTTGCTTTATGTTTTTATAAAATACTTCTAGATTTTCCATTTTCTCATTTAGGAGTTGTATGCACAGGACAGGAGGCGAGTGAAAGTAGAGCCAAAACAATCCCCAACATGCACAATGAACGTAGGAAAAGCTTCTCATATTCAATACCAACATTACAGTGATGATGACTAATGCACTCTCACTGGAGAAGCTAGACCCTCAATAAAAGTGGGCAAAAAGAATAACATTAATAGAAGCTTATTCTTGCATTTCAGACTCTGAAACCGCCTAGTAGAATTTGACGATCTTCCCCAGGATACCAACATCTTGCTGGTGTTGAGGTGGAGAAGGGAAACAAGACATCTCCTCTTCATCTAGATTTTTTTGCTTTGCTGTTTCTTCCCCATTCCTGCAGTTTATGTGTACAGTGTGGTTTCAGAGTACAGCACTAGGATGTCTGCATTTTCAGTCACAGCACTCATGGCTTTGATCCATTAGTGGCTATTTTTAGGAGCTCTGAACAGGCTGCTGCAGCCAAACAGTGCGCGAACACTTTCTGGAGTCATCTTGTTTGATCTTTTTTGATACACTAATTACAGCAACAGTAAGCAGTACATTAGCTGAGAATGCTTCAGACTTCTCCTATTTTGATGCACATTGAACAGAATGCCTCACTGTACAGCAGCTGACAGTGCACAACAAACGAGCTGTCGCTCACCGCCTATCAACTACGCATGGTCAAGGAGCTATTACAGAAGCCACTGCTCAGCCACAGCCACCCTTCCCGAAACTGTGTCCACAGCACTGCCACAAAAGGAGCAGGCAACAATATTGCTCTGGATCAGACCAGCAAGCCTAAGCAGCCATATCATGGTAATCCACTGAGCAAGAGAAGTGGGGTTAAAAACTGACATTGCCTAACTTTCCCATGTTCAACTCTTGCTTAAATGCAGCATTTCGCATTATTGCCAGGCTGGGAACATTGCTTCCTCTTATGGCTGCCCAGCATTATCCATTGTAAGACTCCTTTCAGTTGCCTGTAACTTTGCCAAAACACAACACACTTGCACAGGGTTGCCTGCATCTTGCAGACTGGCCAGCTCACCCTGGGCAGTCCAGGCTGCCTTGTCTGGGATGGATCTGTCACCCCAACCTGGTCCTGATGGCTGCCCAAGTTTTTCTGTCCTGGTGGAAAGGAGTCAAGTGAATTCTGCTAAGAGTCTGACTGTGTCACCTAAGGAGGGGAGCTGGGGACAACTGCAACTGATCCTTCTGAGATGGTAATGTGAGCAGGAGATAGAGGCTTCTCACCTGCTACTCCACCTGAATTAGCTTTCAGGTCTTTCCTGCTGTCCTCTAAAGCACTTTCCTCTAAAGCCCTTCCCCCAGACTGACTCCTTAAGACCAGTGGCTAATTCCCAGTCTGGGAACTCAGGAAGATCTACCTGGCATTTGGCCCACTCCATCCAGAATCTGACAAAACAGAGCTAAGATTACTGGTTGGACCTGCAGGACCTCCACACAATTCTTCTAATAATCAGCCTTTCTAATTTTGCTGTAATGATGTTGCACACACGACAGTGGGTTTGCTGGGTAGACACCCAATTGTGTTCTATACCTGGTACTAACTGTACCTTAAAGGAGAATCAGGGATTGACAGTCCCTTTGAACACTGGGATCAAGTTTACATAAAGTGCAAAACGTCCAGCTAACTATAAAGTTTAACGTTACCATAATCTGTATTTTACAAGCAGGCATAAAAAGAAAGAGGAATAATCCATATAATTACTGGCCTGAGCCAGACCCCTCCTCCAAGCAAGAATATAATTAATAGGAAGAGAACTAATCACTAATCAACAGGAAGATGATAAATGATGGATTTCAGAGACAGTGTTGGTTTATAAAGGGCAAAGTATTCCAGACAAAATGGACTGGGTTGCTACAATAAGACTGTAAAACAAGCAAAGAAGTGCAGCAGGGGCAACACGCTTAGATTTCATTACAGTACCATATCCCATAGCTCCTGAATTCCTCACTGCAGTAACTCAAGTTGTCTGGAACACGAACACTGCCAGAGGGACTCAAAACTCAGAAGGGCTTCTCAAAAAGACAGTATCATAGCACGCAGTGTACTAAACTTGAGAAGGGATATGCAATAGCCAGTAGCAGCGTAGGAAGCTCAGAGAGAGGAGGTCAGTTCTGCTCTGAACTGAAACATGATTTTGTTCCTTTTGCTGTAGCTCCCCATATATGAAATGGTGAAGATGACAAATTCTTATTTCTGTCTTGCCTAACATGGCAAAGGTTCCACAACAATTAATGCTGGCTCTAAGCTACCAAATCACTTAATAAGGCATGACTGAGCTAGATCAGGCATGGACACAATCACATTTCTGTCAAGTTAGCAAAAGCACACAATAGAGAGTTTACATCAGCTTTATGCAAGAGAAAAGATACCTAATCCAACCTAAAACTGGAATGATATAAGCAGACCATAGCTGAGTTGAAATAAAGCTTGCTGGTTTACAGACTGGGGGAGTGTGTGTCTTTTTTTTATAAACTTGAAACATCAAAATGAATTTATATCGGAGCAGTGCTTTGTATCACATGGCTACATCTTTAGTACTAACAGCTCTGAAATAATTTAAATTCTTGAAACAGGCTTAGACTGTCGACTCTTCTGTACGTGTTAAATCTCTTATCGCAATACACACAGTAGGAGGCTCTAGTCTCAGCTGTGCTTCAGGTATGTATCTAGATTTTTGTTTGCATTAAGATCTACTCCATTTACAGGCATCCAACATTTCTCCCTAGAGAACATATCTTGTAATGTTTTATTTAGTGTTCAGATACCTTCATAAAGATCTCTGAGTAGAAAAGTGTGAGAGCGTGTGAAGATAGTAAAAGTGTTGCAAACTGCAGTCACGGAGGCAGAGCAAAGAATCCTAGATAGGTTACAAAGAAATAACACAGGAGATTAAAAACAATGTATTATGTGAAAACAATGTGTACGTTACGGAAAAATGAATGCTGGCAACAATGAGAGATTACAGGGAATGGCTAATTACGAAGGAATTTGCGATAAAAGCAGCAAAGAAAGCATGGTCTGGGCTGCAAAATAAGACACCTCACATCATCAATCCTCTTCCAACACATTACATAGCTCTGAACTTACGTGTTATCATACAGTTACCTGCTGTACGCCCAGCTGAACACCTTTCCAGCCTCGTGGCCAGGACTCTCCCTGCCACTCTCGTCTGAATTAATTGATTGTACTGAAACTGTAAAAAGCCTAGATTTCAGTGAAAAGCAGATTCGAAGTTTTAGTTTTCATGAAAATTACTAGGTGACTAGGATTGGAGATCTACATACAAAAAAGCAAGGTTACAGTAAAATTGTTACTGGCTGTTCTGTTACTATACAGCCTATACACAGGCTAATGTAAACAGTTTGCCAAGGCTATCACAACTACATATGTGACTTGGAACCAATTCCGCCCCTTCTTCCTGCACATGTACCATATAGCTTTTTATAAACTACTGCTTTTGAGTGTGCTGAGTTGCTATTCAACCAGACAGGCAGTTCTGGAGTTGTCACCAGTAGGTATGAACCTTACTGTCCTGCATTGGCATACATTTCTTAATGCCGTTTTACATTTCTCCAAGATCTCCTGTAAATCTATCCATTTACATTGTAAGACCTTCTGCAATGGCATCTGATAACTGAACCTCAGCATTAACATCTACAACACTATCCAGAAATAACCCAGAGAGCATTAGGCAAACCTCAAACCATGGAGAACATACAATAGGAACAACTCAGGTTGACCCTCATCCTGAACAGTGTATCATGTCTGTCTGAAGCATTTTCCCTACTGTACTCCATGACTTCAAGACAAGAAAATGAGCAGAAAAAAAGCAGGTGATGCAGAACTTATTAGAAGGGATGTGAAAACATCACAGGGCCATGCCACTAACCGTAAGTCAGAAAAAAAATCTGAAGTGGTCTGAAAGCCAACAACATGGAGCACCAAAGGCCAAAGCCGTGAGGACAGAGGGCTAGCTGGCCCTTTCATGAGTCTGCTAGGACCTTTAGTTCCTGCAAGATCTCTCCCACCATAAGCAACTGGGGGGGCATTTTGGACTTATATAGGAAAACAACATAACAGAACAATAATGATTCAAATGTGGAATCCATCTTTTCCCCCAACTCCCTGCTTCCTTTTCCCATTTTCAGATGCCTCCCTCACCTCCCATCTGCTCCCTGCCTGTAGGGAACCCTTGTTAGAAGCCACAACAACAGCTGCTCGTTTCTGTAGCCTCTCCATTGGATTGGTGTTATTAGCAGTGAGGCACACACACTTCCTAATCAACTTTATTAAGACTGTTTATTACAACATACACGCACCACTTGTATGTTTATGACAAAAACAAACCTCAAAGGCTCAATTCCTACAATATTAACAAATCAATGTGGTGCAACAAACAAATCTGGTTTTCCTAGTAAAAGCAAGATTGTCTCTTGAGTCACAGTTAAATTGAGTCACTGATCCACCTTCTCACTGCTGGTTTAAGATTAAACCTAGTCTGGTCTCATATTCTAGCAGCCTTACTGCATTCCACACACCTCATTGCTTGTGAGTGGATTCTGCTTTCCCAATATCCTTGTACAGTAGGGAATGCAGTGTAAATCAAATAATTGACTACTGATGTCTATGGCTTCATTGAATGAGGGGTTTTTAACTTCTCTGTCCCTCAAAACTTTCTTTAATAGTGTTTACCCCCAAACTTATTTGGCTGCCATTATGTCTAATCTCAGTCAAATACCCTTACAGTCAATTCCTTTCATCCCTCTCACTTACATGTTTACATAAAATATAGATGTCTATTTTTAACTCAAAACTGAAATATATTTCCATATAAAGAGCTATGTTGAACACTGTACACTGCTGAGCCAAGAAGGAGTGGTCCTTCTAAGAGACATAAATTATTATCTTTAGAGGTAAGTGGTAAACACATGCTACCTACTGTCTGGATGGACAGTGGCCCACAGGCCATCACCATCACAGAAGCTAATGAGGCATTTAACATTTCTGCCCAAATAGCACTAAAACTGAATTCCTCGTTAAGTTACAAATAGCAGGAAATCTCTGGATCTTCTTAGAAACTATTTAAAATATAGGTAGACTAATGCTAGTATTCGTTGAGAAGTAAATACACTCTTTTATCCTAATGTCTCTTTAGTGCTCAGATACTTTTCAGGATAGCTGGCAAACCTAACAAAATTTTCCATTCCCATAGGTGTGGCAATCCTGAATTGGCACAGAGGATCTCTCTACTTGAGCAGCCCAGCACAGGAATTGTGGATAGCCAAGAAGCAACAAGGCTGCCTCTGCTAAGCTGCATGATCTGCTTTAGGAGCTTGCAATTCAGGGTTTCAAGATACCTCTCAGCAGGAAGCATGAACACGCAGCATGTCACGGATAGTCCACAATGGATCCACACCCCCCAGGTCTCAGGCCCTTCCATCCTCCTTGGGCTAGTCTTTTAATGTTATTTATAGAACCTCACCAGCAGTAATCTAAGGATGAATACAACAGTCACTCTGAATGATGTAGGCAATCACCATCCATAGATGTTATTCATCTGTTTACTGAAGGCAGGGGTTTTCAAGGATTTGCAGGCAGACAGGGTCACAATAACAGATCCTGGACATATCAAAAGACCCAGTTTCATATTTTTCATCAGAACAATCTCTCCAATCCTATAACCAATTCCGGATCAACAAAAAAGCCTCTCCATTAATCTGAAATTTGTCCCTTCTAGGTGAAAAATCACCCACAGAAATCCCACCCATTCAAAGAGATATGGAAAATAACATTTTAAAATAAAGTTAAAATTGTCTCCCCCATTCTTTTAACATAAACAATTCTCTGAACTTGCAGCAGTCCACTGAGTAATTTCAGTCTTTACAATTCTTTGCCTTAATCCAACTCTGATAACATTCTTTTTGATGACAAGCTAAACTTAGACATTCTTTGGACACACAGAGGGAAATCCTAGCAATGACACTTCACATGCCTTGGATACCCACCGCTCCCAACTGCAACACCCGAAGAGATACCTGCACTGAAAAGAACAGCAGTTACATGGACTGAGCATTTCAAATTGATACTTAAGGAAGGCCAGCTTGAGTCATCTCATTCACTAACCACAGTTGTTGCAAGCAAGCCCCTGAAAGCTCACTGTTGACATGGGGACAGCAATGGGATTAGAACCTGGCAGGTAAACATCTCCTGGAGACAGCAACCCAACCCCCCTATCTACCCCAGCTTCCTCACTTCCATCTCGGCTGTCTCAAGTTCCTCAAGCACTGGAAGTGGAGTGGGAACAGCTGAATGAAAGAGAACAAAAAATAAACTAAGTGATCTCTATTACTAACAGCTGAGGGGAACGAATGAGACAGACCTGGTCAGGGCCAGGAGAGTGAGAAAGGGCAGGATGGGCCTCAGCATGCCAGCAAGGGCTTCACATTCTGAGAAAGAAACTTGGAATTAAGTACACTCTAAAAATAAACCCCACTCATTTCTGAATCTCTCTCTCATGGCTGCAGTTGCAATGCTGAATTCTCTGCCCGCTGCAACGTATCTGGCTTTCAGCCAAAGATTTGAAAGTCACTGTGATCTTTTTTCCCCTCCTCCCTCATCATCCATAATTTTTAAGCATTCCCACAGCTGTGAAAGAACCAATAGCTGGGAGGGGGCAGTGCTTGGGTACCCAGAGGCTACTCTCTCACATTTGCTCACAGCTGGAATTCTTCATGGTCTTTGGCACAATCCCCTGCTATTGCCTCAGCTGCCAGGCTGCCCTTTGAATGGGTACAGCTATCTGAATAGTTTCAGAGTTATTTCTAATTGGACAACTACTGGATTTTCCCATAAGCTCACATAAAAATGGGCAGCTGTTTCCACATGACAAAAAAAAGTAGCAAGTCTATTTGGAGTAGAGGTTCATAATTCAAACATAAGTAGTCTGTTACAGATTTCAGCTTACGAAACACAGGCTCTATCTCATCCACCTCGAGGCCATGACACTGTTTTCCTTATTTGCATACCCCTTACCTCGCAAAACTAACTCCACCGTGAAGTTCAGTTTGTGGCACTAGAGTTGCTGAGCATATGGTGAGCTCTCGGAGAGGCAAGGGCAGCAGCCAGAAGTCACAGTGGTCTCCTATCTGCCCAGTTGTTTAGCATAGGGACTACCTGAGGTTCACAGTCTCCCTCTGCCTGATGTAAAACCAAAACACAAACACAGTAACTCAGTGGTGCTCAGCCATTCACCTGGTACGGGACAAACCACCTCTTCTAGAGGCCCTTAAGCATTGTACCCCCCTGCCATCATGCCATTAGAGAACTATCACATGACAGGTAGGCATCACACAATGGGACAGGTGATCTCTCATGATGGGACGTGCATGTATAGAGTCAAATGCAGGTGTTCCCTGCACTTTCCAATACATCACCAGATGTGTCCTTATTGCATGCATAGGACCTGTGAGAATTTCATTCACCTGAAAGATTTACTTTGTTCACATGCTGGGAAAAAAAAATAAAATCTATGGAGCCTCTGGGTAAGAGCACAGCAGGGACAGGACTACCAGAATAATCCTTCCAGTCCTCTACCCACTTCCTGCCCACATCTGAAGAACCACCAACAAACAGGACAGGAGGGGAATGTTCTGGCCTGTGTGATGTATGCTTGGCATCCCTGGATTAATCTTTTTGAAACCTGAGGCAGTCCTGACAGTTTTAAAAAGCTGCAAATACAGGATGAAATGTCCTAAATTAATATGCCTGCCTAAACGGTGAAGATTTTACTTTGGCTAAAGAAAGTGGATTTTTTTTCCCCCCTCAGTTTTCAGGAAACAACTGAATTCAACTTGCTCATTTACATACCACTGCTACTGTGCAATCTGCCCCCTCAGATTATGCCTCAAACTTTGCCTCTCTCAACTTAGTTTACCAACTCAGTGACTGAGATCAACTGAGGTATGACTGCTAACACCACCACTGAAACAGCCAACACAGGTGCCACCGTTAAAATTTGGGCCATATCAGAACTCCATTGTGTCATACCACTCTAAAATATAGAGCTGTGGTGGAAACAGAGTCCAGATGTTCACTAAGTCTGGGCTGCAAAGTGCTAGGTGCTGTCTAAACATGCAGCTGGCAGTCTCCACTGTCTACAAGATAGAAGTAACAACTGGTTGAGACAAACAACTAAAAATAGTCTAAGGAGGGAGTGGTAGCTAATGAGGATATGCATGGCTTTTTTAGACCACAACAAAAAGATGGTCCATGCCCTGCAGAGTCTATCACCATAACAGACTAGAGAACAGGCAGGCAGGGAACTTCAGGCAGACAAAGGGAACAATGTGTTCACAGTTACATAGTAGGCAACAGTAGAGCCAAGAGAAGAAGGAACTCATATTGCTCCGTTCTACGTCATGCACATCCACTATGCACAACATGAACCTGCCACACACAGATATACACATTCCCAGCAGATCTACTTTCTGCTTTATATTCCACACACCTCAGATGAGCTGAGCAGTGTGTGCAATTAACTGTTGCAGACACCTTTCACGGACTCTGAAAGTTAATCACAATATTAGAGGATTGGAAAGTATCTCTGTTAAACTTATTATCAAAGAAAAAAGAATGCTATGAGACAAAATAACTGATTGAGATGTCTATTATAACAGCATATCTGCAGCAAGGAGAAGAAAACAAAAGGCTAGCTATTTCTTGACTTGGAAGTGCTGATTCTTATAGTGTTAATATTCAATCACTCTTGTGGTGGCTTTTATAAAATAAAAAATAAACCCAGAATATGTTATCACTGAAGACCAGGTGAAAAACTGAAGATGGGGTAAAACCTGAACTGATAGGAGAACAACCTTACAATGCAACATCCCATTATGAAACACTTAGAGCTTGTCAATACTGACTTTTACACAGATTTAACTAAATTGACACAAAACCCAATGCAGTTAAATAGATGTAGCCCTTCAGCATAACTGAAGTCAGAGTACATTAAAAGTATATCAGCATGACTTGGTTGAATAGTGAATTAACCAAAAATCAATACCCATTTAGTTAAATGGGTTTAGTATGAGTGCCAACCAGACACAAGCAACGATGAATTCTAACTATTGACGTAATTTCTTCCCTGGGCTCCAAGCCCCAACTCCAGCACTATGACTGACTTGCTGAATAAATTAGTCTGCAAGTTTGATTCATAAAATCTTAGTGATGTAGATCTCAAGCTGAGATATGATCACAATTCATGCAAGAACCACTAGGCAATACTGATTAGTCAAGGCTCAGCTAGACTTCAACTGTCTCAGGCATCTGTACTTTCCAGTAAGTATGGGCATAACGATAGGAGGAGTTCCACCCCAAAAATTTCCCTATCCCTTTGTGGGGCCTAAAATGAAGACATGAGCAGAATTGTCATGGTGCAGTTTCTTCTCTCTGGTGTTTCTCGTGCTCTCCCTCTCGTGGCAACAGAGACTCACTTTTTTCCTTCAAAAAAAGCAAGACCCTCAATACATTGAATAAACAACTTTCTGCATGAGTTGGCACACATTGCTGAGTGAACACAGAAGAAAAAGCTGTTACGAAACAAAACAGAGGCTTTCTACCACCTCTTCTTTTCATTTGTAATAGGGACACTTGCATCAGCTGAAGTGCTGATACCAGAAATCTGAAACCCCACCACATCACCTCCTTTCTTTATAGCTACGGTTTTAAACCACCTCCTTTGATACTCGTATTTGCCCCATCATGACTGTGTTATAAACAGTACTCGCTATCACGTAAAGCTCATCCTCTTGTAAGCTTTTATCTCTTTAGCAGGAGTGAGATTTACCTATACAGAAAACCAGCAGCAGCTGAGTGAAGATGTTAGGAAGGTGGGAAGCAGAGGGACCAAAGGCCACTCCCTGCATGCAGCTGCAGAGAACGCACCAGAGTGCAACTGTCAGTCCTGCTCACTCTGTTGCCAGGCAATTGAAAATGAGGATCCGTGAACTGAATCCAGCCTCAGCATCCATGAAGTCTCAGAGAATGGGATTTTAAGAACCACAGCATGTCAACACCTGTAATAATGGTGTTTCATGACACACATTTCAAAAGAAAAATCAGTATGTCCTCTCAAAGGGCTACATTACACCCGCTCTGTTTCCAACCCTATTTTGTATTAACTACATCCAATGTCAACTCCCCTCAATTAGACACATTCATTATTCAAGCTAATCCAACATGCCCTTGAGAACTGGGATTAGGAAACAAGGGTATCACTGCAGGGACAGACATATATTTAAATGACTGCAGCTTTAAACAGTCTACAGATAGTTGAGTCAGGCCAAAAGACTGAGAATAAAATTTATCCCCCAGATCCCAGATATAGTCCAGTCTTAGTGCATCACATTTTTATGCTCAAGAACAAACTAACACGTTACTTCTAACTACAACAATTTTATTCCACTGCCCACAGTTTACAGGCTTAATGCTATGTGCGAACTTTTTCTTCTAAAAATCTATATTATAACATTCAATTTCTTTAAAATGTTTTTTAAATGAGTATCAAAGTGAAATGCAAATCCAATGTAAATAACCCAATGAGGACCATTAGCTGGGTACAGAATTTTGATGTAACCATGAAGGTTCACTGAAAGAATTAAATAAAGCAGACAAGAATAGAATACCACAGGCATAAGTACTTCATGCTTTACTTCCCTTATTTAATGTTTAGGTACTAAATATTCAAATTGTTAATCTAGAGGTCTCCCCATAAGACTGGAATGTCATTACAGCAGTAGACCTTATATTCTCACACAGCGTGTAGGAAAGCTTCAGTACAAGCAAAGAGCATGAGAATCATGTGCAAATGAAATGCTTGATGCTACTCTACTTTAAGGTCAGAAATTGCAAGCCCAGGCAGTCATGAGAGATATCTGGGAAGATCTAGGTCCTACAGAAAGGTAATAACTGTCCTTAAGGATGCAGAAAACAAGCCCAGTGCAATGCTAGGACGAGCTGTACTGCTGCAGCTGCTGACTCCCAACATAGTGAGCAAGCAACACCTGAACATTTGCATGCATCCTGTCTAACAAGCGTATAAACTGAGATGCAACCAGACTGTTAGAAATAACAATTGAAGCCTAGGAAGATTTTAAACCAGTACAGGAAGGTAACCTCAGTGGAAACAGGAATTTAACACCACAGGAACAGTACCTCAGGGCAGAGCCCTTCTTTTACTGGCATATAAAGACTTCTTAATTTGTCACTCTGGGCTTACTAGATCTAGCCTTTAACATAATTTTTGTATTCTCAGATTAGCTTAACCAGTTTGATCTAGAGCTTGTAGTCAGTTTTGGATACTGAGGTGAAAAGTTCACTGCTATATACAACATACTTATCCTTTCCCATGTGCCTTTTTTTCAACACTTCTTCTTGGCCTAACTTGGGCTAAAAGCCTTAACTTCTAATCAGAGTTTAAAAAGTATTCTAGGGCCTGCAGGAGCATTCCTCCATTTTTCTCCAGCATTTTAAAATTTTTATTTATTTACACAGTCATTTCCTATTTAGTTTATAAACTGCATGTTTCCTTGGCATCTGTGCTAAGCATAACGGGGCTGTAGACAATGACTAGGGTCCTTGAGTAATGCTACATCTAAGTCCTCCGAGAGTCCTTTTGATGAAGCCTCATTGGATTTGGAGAAAACCCAGAAAGTCATCCCTTTCAAATGTTGTATGCTCTGCTGGTCCTATCTACCCTCAAACCTCCCACCAACTACACAACAGAAGAAAGATGCATACCCATTGACAAGTATTGCTAAGAAAGTTTGCCTTCTAGAATGGCTACAGAATTTCAACCTGTAGTTAGACAATTAATACTTTAAATAAATTCTATTCAACCCATCTTGATCATAACACTATGACAGGCTCCAATTGTTTGAACTTTTTCAAGGCAATAACAAGCTAAGAACCAGGGTTTCATCACCAAAGTTTCACCTCCTCACCATGGATGCTGGGGAAAAAAAATAATAAAAAAATCACTGCCAGAAATTAGCAGCCTCGTCCCTCTGATCATGAAGCACTTCCAGTTCTGTCCAATTAATCATGACAGTTAGTTAGCACTCACATGACACTTTACCCAGATGCAATAACTGATTAAGAAGTTAGAGAAACTATAAAGTGAAAGCAGTCCATATATTTTAGGTGGCCAGAATTTTTTTAGGAACTGAAGATTTTTTGGGTTCCCCTCGCCCCTCCACAAATCCAACTGTGAAAGCAAAGTGGATTAGCAGTTAGCAGCAGAAGGGAACACACCTCTTCCCTAATGGGATAGCATAAAATTTACCTACATTAGCACATTGTGAGCAGGCTGACACACAACACCAAGCACCACCTCACAGCACCAGTCTGACTTTGCTCTGAAAGTCCTTTATAACACTGTCAGTATTGCCAAGGGCTGAAGATGCTTTATGTGCAAAAACAGCTTGTGCTGCCCCTTCAACTATCCCCACCCTAGGGGGACACTTTGGATGAACAGAATTTTTGTACTTTCCTAAACAGTGCCTTATTTCAGTAAGCAGCAGTTCTAGAGGAGCATCATGGTTATTGACCTTGGCTTCCCTGGAAACAAAGCATTAAAAAAAGATAAAAAAACCAAACAGGCTATCCCTAGTCAAAGCAATCCAGACAGACTCCCTATTTGAAAGTGACTTTGAAACAAACCAGAATAATACACATTAGCACTAAGGATAGTGAGCCCAATCAAAAGCAGTGTCTACTTTTTTGGAATACCTCCTGCATGTTTAGATGAGCCTGGAAAGACTGATATGATTACTTTCACCTGCATTGGGGTAATGTCTCTGTGCCCTCATATAACTGAGCAATTACTATAAAACCAAAGTGAAGGTCTTTGCCTCAAAGAAACAGACAAGAACAGAGGCAGCTCTTGCAGCACACACACGACGACTACGTGAAAACACTGAAGTATGGTCAGACCATCTACTCAGCACGTCTTCAAGAGCTACCAGACCTTATCTAGGAGTCTCCATTTTTAAGGGAGATGCATTAACACACCATTGCATATTCTTCAGCTAACACATTTTACTTTGCATTTCCACCAGACAGAGGTACATCCAGAAGTTATCATACCTCCATACAGGATTAAAGTTTAAGATGCATTAACTTGACAGCCAGTGATCACAGAGCTCTATCCCAATACTAAGAGCAGAACAATAAGTTTACCTGAAAAGAGAATAGATTTTCTAATGATTACAACAGAAGAGCACTAAGGAGGGATTATATTCAGTCACCTTGCCTCTTATTTTTAAGAGAGCTCATCATGTCAAGATGAGAAAACAGAGATGCTGAAAGCTTTGACAAAAGAGCTTGAATTATGCATAAGGACTAAAGAAACAGAACATTGCATTTGATGCACTGGAGAAAGAATGCAAAGGGGAGAATGGAAGTAACCAAGCAGCAGAAGACACAGGTTCCTTGAGTAGCTGCCACTTTCCAACATTAATTCTAACCATTCTTCCAAATTCATGAAAGGCAATAAAGGTGGGGTTCTTTGCTCTAAAGACAATCAGATCTGACCTTCTGCCAATAGCAAGCACCAATGGGGCAAGACTTGGATTCCACCCCGCCAAGAAACACACCATCTTCCTTACTATACTGTCCTGCAGAGAAGACCCTCCTCCACATGAGAAGAGCATCAGAGCCTTCACATATGCTTTTATACATCCTCTGTGCTTGCAGAGGTTACATGAGGAAGCTTTTTCCTTTGTTTTGGATAAACCGAAGGATAAAAATAGAGATGCTCTCTAACATTAAGCAGACACATCCATTTGTAGAAGCAGAATGGCTGCTTTGAAGCTGCCACCCATGTACTGCAGTTGGTAGAGAAATGCCAGTAGCAGAGAGAGAAAAAGCCATTTACATGACTTATTTAGGGTATTGACTGGTTTTATGCCACTCTTGACATGTTGCACAAAATGAACCAGAGCATTTGGCTTGCAAATATAAACCTGACACTGATGATAACGCGGTGTTAATGTCTCTAATGCTCAGTGTAGACTAAATAGCTATGAGTATCTCAGCGGAATTTCATAGGTATGGTTATATTTGAGGGTTGCAATGGGCAAAGTTATGATATAAACTTACATCCCCTCCCTGCAACATATTCTAAGCTGGACCTCAACTACTGTGTGTCTCAGGCTATCCAGCTCATTTGCATGGATTCAAATTCCATTCCAGTTCAAACCTGTGTAAACAACTTCTTCTAGACCCAGAAGCAGAAGTTGCCTCCCCTGCTTTTTCTGAGGATATCCTCCCCTGCATTTTCTGAGGCTCATCCTCTTCTAGTGATGCAGAAAGCACTAAAATGCACACAAGGCAAAAACATATTTTAATGCATTATTTAGCCATTTTTAAAAGTTCTCATGGCTGCTGAATTCTGTATGGCAACCAGGACCAGCTCTGCACACACCTCACAAAACATCAAGTCCACTCATGTGGTAGTAATTATGAAATTCCCTAAGGAGTAGACCTTGATGGATGCTTCAGCTGAAAGCTAGTATCTAGTTCATATTGATTCCAATTAGTAATTAGGTTTTGGAACAGAACAACAGGTCTGCCAGAACAGAAAACTACTAGGACTATTATTCTTAGAGATCTGACTGGACACAACATCCTGACACTGGACGAGGACGTCAGAACCGACTGACTCCCCCTCAGGAGAAACCTATACAAGAAAATCATCCCTCCCCTCATGCCCCCACCCAATCACACATTAAGGGAGATTGTCCTTCCTGTGATTATTTTTAATCCAGATTACCAGGCCTCATATCCCTGGCTTTGATGGTGACCATGACATTTATCCATAGGAAGAGTATTCACTATAGAATAAGTATTGAACACAAGCCACTCCAAAGTTGAAAGGGCATATCTTTTAGGAAATCGCCACTAAAATAGCAATGCCTCCCCTGCAGATCACACACTGGCTGCTGAGACTGGCATGCCCTTCCAACCCATCGTCAAGCCACACTGTCACACTAGGAACCAAGCAGTAATAACTGGCAACTGCTGCCTTAACGATGGCTTTCACTTAAGACTGACAGAGAACAGATCTTGTCTATTGTGCTACTAAATGACACAGGTTTGGACCAGTAAACTCTACCTCCTGGGATGATAAATATGGCATCCCAATGTTCTATGGCTTACCTGGATGGCTAACAGCAGCAGAGGTTTTGTCAAGAAGCCACATGCATGGATCATTTCATGCCCCACACACCAGTTTTTCTCAGTTCCAAACCTGGACTGATGCAATTAGATTGAAAGAAGCTAAAAGGAAAGAGGTGGAGTAAAAACCACTGTGCTACAAGCTTCTGGATCTGTTCTTCAGCTATATGTAAATGCCTTCTTGAGCTCACTCAGTGGCATTAGCTTCAGGGACTGCCACCTACCCTGATGGTATTAAACCATCACTCCTCAGAGCCATGTTACACCTCAACCCAGAAAGGATTTTTATGCACAGTGTGAAGGAAATTGAAAACCGGACAAAAGTAAATTATTTCAGGAGGTTTTCACTTCATAGCAAAAACTTTCCCAGCATTCCAGGACAAAAGGACACCAAGACCCCTGGAGCATTGCTGCTATTTAAGGAGAATTGTCTCAGTATATTTCATTTAATCAAAACTTATCCCACACATTCACCCTGTGAATTAACAGTCTGTGCACCTTTTGATTCTTGAAGACAGCAAAAAGACTTGTTTAGATTAGTCTACATAAGTCTTCATTGATTCCTCTCTCCTCTGGGGGCTCTGCATTCCTTCCACAACTGAACAGACGGAAACAAACCTGCATTGTCACCCAGCAAAGCATAAGGTTAAGACATCTATCAGCACTGCATTTAAGCACATATTTTTCTAGACAGACTACTGAATGTTGATCTGTGCTGGGAGACAGGAATCCCAAGTTTTCTCCCAGTCTGCCAAGGGCATGTCACACAACTTTGAGTATGTCACTTAGGAGGACATGGCAGCTCTGAAAAGTAAGACCTATCTCCTACTGACTTCAGTGAGTGTTCTGAATGGCATTTCTGACTGTCCGTCCCTTAGCTGCTCAGTGTCTCAGCGACTTCACCTGTAAAATAAGAATAGAGTAGACCTGTACTCCAGCTGAATTATTCCTGAACACTGTAGTAATGTGCAGCATCATTTATTTTCTACCCTTATGTTGCTCTAAATCAATGGAGCACCAACACAACTGCAGATTTACAGCTGCTGCAGGAGGTCTCTTCAAGCAATGCAGCTCTAGAAATCCAAGTCACTGTTCTACCTGCTTGTGCCCAGAAACTCACCAGTAGTTATAAGCTAATCACCCCACTCAAAATAGGTCCTGCTGGGACCCGAATCTGAACTATGCTGGGTGATGACATTTGGGTGGTGCTCAGTGTTAGTGAGGCAACTCCATTCTTAGATTCGATGATTCTCAGATCATCCAACACTTCATATTTAGCTGAACTAACAGATTAAGGTCTCAAAACCAGACTTTTCTTTGAAGAAGTAGTGCCCATTAGTGGACCTGAGATACCACACTCCCTGGCACAAATCCCAGCTGACCAAATTACATTCTTGGCCTCTGTCTCAGTTTTCCTTTCTGTGAAATGCAGACAATACATTTACAGAAATGGAGCTATCTTTTCTGAACTCCAGCTAACAAAAGACCAGACGAGATAAAGTTGCCTATACTTCCACAAGTGGCCAGGCTGCATCTAGGCAACAACAGGTTAACACTGTTCAGCAGAGCAGCCTCTAAGAGCAGTAGATAGCAAACCAGCAGCTGAGCTGGCTTTAATAAAGAATAAAACTGCTCTTTCAAAAGAAAAAAAATGTTAACTTCCATGAGGAGCTAGGAAGGGCCAATGGAAGAACTGACAGTTTAGTAAACCGGAGCAGTGTTCCCCTCATGCCACCATGTACAGGCAACAGATCTTTTGAGGCACCAAACTAAAAAGAAAAAAAAAGACTAAAGAAAACTCCACAAAATTTATGATTCAAAGGTATTGTATATTCCTAGTGCTAGCAAGGCTACTCAGAATGATTGCTTCACTATGACAACAGACATTTGGCAGAAATATTGAAACGTCTTTACCAGAGCTGAAGTTATCTCTAGCTGTTAAAGACATGATAAAACCTAGTGTAGGGGTAGATTAGCTCCCACCTGCTGCTGCAGAGCCTAGTCACTTCAGAGACATCTGGTGCTAGCCACTGTCAGAGACAGAATACCAGACCCTGGGTCAGATCCAGTCTAGCAACTGCTGCATTCTCAGAAAAAGAAAACAACAGACTTAGATAATTTGAAAATTAACGGCTCAGCAAGGGTTCTGTCCAGGGAAATTGAACTGTCAGTGAAAACAGGCCTTGATCATGCTTTGTTTTAGCCATTATCAGAGAAAGGTTACTGCTGCAGAGATTTCTTCAAGTATGATATTCCTCTTGGTTTAGATAATTCAGAATGGAGTGTTCAGAACAGAAGATGAAAGGTGCGTAAATCAGCTTCAAAGTCATGAAATCAGAGTACACTTTACTTTTGTTCAGCAGAAACCACAAACTTCCAAAGGTTTACTTGTATTCCTCTATTTAAATGTTCATTGCTCAATTCTACACTACCAACTGCTTACCTACAGTATCAGAGAAACAAAAGAGAATGATTCTTAAGCCCTGGAGTAGCCAAGTCTGCCAGTTAACACCAGCTTGGGTGTCTGACAGGTTGAACAATTCAGTACGGAGAAATTATTGAGATGCTGTGAGTGAGAGGAATCACCTGATTAATTAAGACGACCATGAATCCAAATGGGTGACTTGGTAGTGTATAGTCAAGAGGATATAGAGTTGTGGGGGACTGGAGTGGGAGATAGCAACAGACTCACAAGGCTGCTGTCCTGTGAGGCAGTAAAGCAAGTTTCAGGGCACTTTCCATTATGTCAGAAAACACCCCAGCTGCACAGTGCAAAACAAGGGTGCCAATTCTGTCTGCCATTTTCAGGTGTATTAAAGTGTTATGACAGAGTAAACTTCTCTTGAAGATTTTATGTTGGATCAGGTACAGTCTGCTCCCACAGGCAATACAAGGCATAAAGTGTCAGCATAAACCCTACTATATGCTGTACCTAATACGATATAAACACTGATGAATTCGTCCCATGGATCAGGATCACATTTATACTGCTAGGTGATCAAGCAACACACATCTAGTATTAATAAGCATGGAACCAGGATGCTTAAAAGCAGTAATTAACAAAGCATCTCACCAGCAGTGTGCTTAGGGACTCTTTACAGCCCCACCTGTCTAAGAAGCCTCTCAACTACTCTGGTCCCCTTGCTTCAAGAGAATAATTCAAGTCCCACTTTCCTTTGTGCATTTCTCCTACACTAAAGTGTCTCTCTACCATACATACGCCAATACTGAATATGCAGAATCAACACAGAAGCAAATTACAACATAAAATAGAAATGTATAGTAAGGCTCTAAGTCAATTCCACTATCAGCAGGCACAAAACTGCCCAAGTTTGTCTCTGGCTCAAATTGGTAAACCCCTGAGAGTAACATCTAAGAGCCCCTTCACACTGCTGCTGTTTCAAACAGATTCCCCTCATTTCCGTGGAATCTTATTCTCTTTCCTACAGTGATGGCTGAACTATTTTTTGCCTCCCAAGGGAGAGCTGGATGTCTGTCACTTGAATTGCTTACATCCAGGCTGGACAAAGCGCATCAGAATATGCTAGGGGGAACAATGCTGCATATGATTTCTCAGCATTCCTGAGAGCTGCAGACAGAAAGGGATTGATGGAGCCAAAGCCCGCCCTCCCACCGTTCTTCAGTCTGACTCTTCACTCCAGAGGAGTGTCTGACCCAGTGGGCTAATCAGCAAGGCACACACATTGACGCACACAGATTTTCCCACACAGAAAGACAAAACATTGATTTTTTCAAAGATTTACTTCAAGAGCTAGACACAAAAGGCCTACATGCTTTGGGCAATGGAAAAGCCCCCAATTCCACCTTTTTTAGAGACACTTAAGTGGTTTAACTTCAGGAAGATGCCACACTCTATATGGGAAGGAAACCAGTCCTCACAGAGCATGAGGAGACAGTGGTGAAGTGGAAGGTTCAGCCAGGGTTTTCTGTCTTTCATCCTAGCACCTTTGTATCCAGAGCAGCTCTAGGTGAAAGCATCTTAGGCAGCAGACTGTGGTGGGAAGCAAACTGGACATACCTCTGCTCCCTACTTAGTTCCTACCGAAGCCCTGGAGTACCTTGCTGAATGTCACTGGGGGCACTCTGGGCTACATGGGACAGCAACTGCCACAGGACAAGAAAGGCTCCATGCCAAAAGCAAGTGCAGTTAGTGCTGACAGTACAGCTGACAAGGATAAGGGTCCAAGACCCAAAAAAAGACCACTGTCCTGAAAGTCAGGGGACAAGCATTAGAGAGTCCAATGGTAAAATTTAAATTACCCCACCCTAAAAAAAAAAATAAAAATCAATATACAGCTAGAAGGTGTGAGGACATAACATCAAGCTAAATAGGCAGACCCAAAGGTTTTCACTGATTACACAGGCAGGGTGCTGGATATTGGCTGCAGGCTGTATACACTGGATGCAGAGAATCAGTGAAAGGAACGGGGATTACAAGCATGAGCACAGACACAGCTTCTTGAGCACGTAACACCCTAGAGTGTGAGATGTAGAACACTTCAGGGCAGAAAACAGCCCTGCTGTTGTCCATTTTCGCTATATTTAAGGAAATTAGTTCAGAAGTTTGCTTTTGTTTTGTTTTTAAAGCACACAAACACAATTACTTAAACAACACACCCAATTCACATAATCAAAACCACCCTCTTAAGTCTTGGATTTTGGCAGATCACTCAAAACAGTGAGGAAAAACATCCTTACATTATTTTATTTTTTAGGTTTCACATTCTTTTTCTAGAACTCAGAAGCAAGTTTGTAGCCCCTTGTAATTTTTGTTCCATTTCAATTACCTACATTAAAACCGTTGCCTCGAACACATCTGAAATACTCTCTAAGGACTTGGTGCTGAGCCAGCTATAACCAACTCATCATGCCTCCAACAGTATTTTCAAATATTTACCATATCTAAGAATGAAATTCCAAGAAATTTTGTATGGGCAGATCTCTGCACCTGACTTTTTTTACATATGTTCTCAGTACTTGCTACACACAAGCATGTGTAGATGGTGTCTTCCCAAAAGTGAATAGGCAGTCATTTATTATGTTGGCATTCGGGGGGAGGAGGGGCAGGAGGCAGGGAAGGACCGACTTTATGACCATTTTCACAAATTGTAACTATCAAATCTTACCAATGCTTAACCAGAAAAGTCAAAGAAACTTCTCTAAAACAAGGGATAATTTCTTACCATCATCAGATATTCAAAAAAGTTCACAAGAATGTTGGTAACAAGAAAGCTTTTATTCTTATTCTGCTCTCCAGTGTTTAGTCTGGGTTTTGTTTTTTTTTTTCCAAAACCTTTCAGTACTTAGTTCAAATTTCCCTTGGATAAGGTATAAGCATAGAAAGTTTTTATCTCCACAGTGAACTTTATGAATAATTATAAACAGTTGAAGATAGGGAGCAAAATGGCATGATTGCATTTACAACCACAACACTTTGCAGCAAATAAAGATTAAAACCCCATATATTCTAGATTGCCTACCATTGCTAAAATGAGCAGTTACTGGTATAGTTATTAGACTACTTCACGTGTTATCTGACTGTCATGCCATAACACATTTACTCATATAACATACAATCTCATAGACTTACGACAATCATGTAGTTCCCATTATGACAGCATCTGAGCATATCACAATCTATAGTGTTCAATCTCAATCCCAGGCATTATTAGCTGTCTTTCACAAATAAAGAACTAAGGCCTTACAGGACTAAGCAGCTGGCTTGGGGTCAGAACAATTACTGAGGTAGAGCACGGTATTCCACTTAGGTCTCCCAAACCACTGCTCTAACCATTGGACTTCCTTAGATTCTCTTACCCTCTATATTCTACTCTTCATCCACAGCATCTTAATGGCAAGAACATAGGTGAAAAGGCCATGGTGATACATGATCTTTTTCATTTTTTATACTGATGGCAGCAGTTCACTAAGGAGTCACTGCATATCCCAGCAACCTCATAAAAACAGGCTGCTCAGTAGAAAAGACTTTACAGTCTATGAAAATAACTTAATGACTTCCCCTACCAACTGCACTTCTGATTTATGTTTGGATAAACAAAAGGTGCTGGGAGACAAGCCTATCCCATCATAAGTACTGCTAGGATACTGCCTTAGCAACTCAAACTGGAGAAGTGTGTCTGCTGCCCATCCAACAACAAAACATTAAACAAGGTTTTTGGGGAAAAAAAATTCTTCATATAGGCATTTTTTTTCCTCTTATCCTCATGATACCAGCAGCAGAACCCAATCCACTTGGTTGGTAACAGCCAACTCACAGTAAATGACCAACTCACAGTTGGTCCTGCTACAGGGACACATGGTTAAGAGAAGTCATATCTGAAATTACTGGGAAGCAATCGTTGTACCTTGTACTCCCACCAAGTACCGTGGGAGCCTCAATTGCTAGCTCAGTGTCATAGGTTATTAACGAACTGGCACATACATTACACTTCCCAGCTGAAGTGTAATGGCCTTTTTATAGATTTGTTAGAACTGAATTAATTTAAAATAAGATTTTCAAACAGCTCATCTCATTCATTTTTCAACTCCCCACCAAATTCACTTGTTCAGTTCATTAAACCTGCCAACATAGCATGACTGAATATCCATTTCTACTGGGAGATGTTACCGCACTTTGAAAGTTTAGAGAGAACATTTTTGCTGCCAAGGCTGTGGGAGGGCAGAGAGCCTCTCATACAACCCCAACTGCTCCCAAAGCAGTATTGAAGTTCATCAGCTTTGCTCTTTCAGGACCCAGTCCTCCCAAAAGCTTAGTCAAATCACTTAGTTATTGTCAAAACCTCTGCCAGAGAAAGCATCCTGTAAACTCTCCCTCCTTACTACCAACATTTTTAAGACAAGAAATTCCAACAAGAACAAGAGGACAGTCCTATCTATGGTGTCAAGCTATGGCAAACTCCAGTCCGTTTTCTCATGTAGCATCTACCAACTGTAGAATAGAAAATGCAGCCATGGGGTCACCCACACAATACACACCTGCTGCAATGTTTTATATGACATAGCCTCTTCTTGGTTAAAAACAAGTTTACTAACTTATTCCTTTCAGAAGCACACTGATTATGTCAAAGCTGCAAAACTTACCTTTCAGACCGCTGTTTCACTGCCTAGATTGAGGCAACTGCTGAAATTAAAGTCACTAGTAAAACAGGTAACTTAAAGTAGTAAAATGAAGAGCCTATCTGCTATTACAAAGTATCGCAAACGAAGAACAGAACAGTTCCTGAACTTTTTCCCCCATAATACTTAAAAAATGCAAAATAATTATTAAACTTATCATACTATAACACCGCCTATTGTTCTCCCATTCTCCCCTTGTGCTCCCTTTAATAGTTAGTTTGTTTTATGCTTTAAAACGTAGATTTATTGGAATGCAGACTACCATCTTGTTTCAAAGTGCTGATTCTAGTATCACAGGCCCAAAAAGCTGTTGATTCACAGAGGATTTGTATTTGGTCCAAACTTCTTGGATAAACCAAATATTGATGATGGTCAAAAAGCACTGACTTCAGACCTACTCTATTCAAATGCTGGAAAAGCCTGCCTTATGGAAATGGCTTGGGGAGGTGGGGGGGTGTTCCCATTTTAAAGCAACATTCTTTCTTATATGGAATTAATTGCCATATAACCACCTAGATTATACCATGAGACAACTTTCTGAAAGTCAAAACAAGATGCTCAAAGCCTTAGATATTATCATTCCTTAAAAATGATGTTGCCTGCTTTTGTTACTAGATTTATACTTGCTAATAATGCTAACATTATACTTCCTGAGAATAAAAAAATATCAACAAAATAGCATTATTTATTATTCCAATAAACATTCAACAGAGGGTTTGTCTTTGTTTTGTTAAATTATTCACACTTATAAACACTGTCAGTAACTGATCTGAAAGACCCCTTTGCTTATAGCAGCTGCTCACAGCAATGTGATCACCAACACTGGATGCCTTGCATCTGTTGTAAACATTTGAACAAAGTATCAAATATTAAATACAGTAAAACAAGTTAATAACAACATGCACAATGAAACAGAAGCATTAACTCCTTCAAGTCAGCAAGCATGTCCAAGAAGTTTCACAAGACTATGTCATTCACATGCTGCAACACAAACAAGGCTGTTTTGCAAAATCCTCTCTATTGACTGATAGCTGCAAGAGTCAGCGGACTATGGCAAGCCTGGAGGCCATTTCCCAGAATGTCTTGAAGGAAGCAGCAGGTGAGACACCACCAACATACCCTCAGCAACATCTTGACTTGCACAGGTAAGATCTCCCCTGCTTCCAAGGTCACTCACGGCTTGCTTGTTTGGGGAAGAAAGATCAGATTTTTCATCCTCCCCCAGAAGGCGGCAGGGGATCCCAGCGGTGCTGAACCTTGCTCAGCACAGCCCGCAACTGCTCCACCAGCAGGTTTGGGTACCCAAACATGGGTTCCGTTATTGTCATTTCAGTCCGAGAATTGTGTCTGACATACAGATTATGGTTTGTGGTTTTGCTATTCAACTGTTATTTCGAAAAAATAAAGAAAGAAGGAAAAAAACAAAGCCTGCTACTCCAGCTTCTAACCACCACGTTTCTCCAAACACTGCCTCTTTGCTCAGTTTTCACACACTGCTGTAGAGGGTTGTTCTCCACATCATACACTGGTTAAAAGCCCCAGACACCTAATTTGCTTCATTTATATGAACTGAACAAGTTCTGCATCATTCCAGCCAGCAATAGCTGATTATCTACCTGCATTTGCTTTCAAGAATACTATTACTTATCAACACAGCAACATCAATGCTCCAGACCAAATCAGATGTGTGGGCTAGAGAAGAGAATGGACATCTAACCTGCTTTGACCTCCAATTGCTCAGTTATTTATAAGAGCATGTATGGGGTACTGAGCACTTCTGCATCAGGAAAGATAGCAGAATTGCTGTGCTTGCCACACAACATAAGCCTCTGCCCTTTGTTTAAAACAACACTTTAGGCCTCAGAAGTACTGTCTAGTGGATCTTTCTTCTAGCAAGAAAACCAGACACTGCATGACAAATATTTTCTCAACTTCACTGTTTCACTGACTTTTTCAGATCCAGGACAAAATTACAAGAGACAAAATTAAATAATAAATTTCAGTAGTTTTTTATTTAACTGCTCTTTGTTAAGGGAAGTCAGGACACGATACTGGAACATTGATTTTTCAAATCCAAATGAAATAACTAAGTTTTTTTTAAAAAAGTTCAGACTGGGTAATGCTTTTGGATTTTTCTTTAAAAAAGTTAACTGTCTCTAATCTGCAGTAAAATGCTTCTACGTAGATTAAATAATTGATTCCACATCTCCAATGAAAATGTGTATTTGAGTCACCAAATTTTTACCATACTGTCATACCAGTCTGACTCAAAACAGCTCCAAAAAGAACAACAAATTATTCTCAATACTTTCATCAGGAAGCAAGAATTCATTTTCTCATTCTCCTTTCTCATTCTCCTGAGTATTTGCTGGGTAGCATTTGCCAAGTCACTTTCCTTCCCTGTACCACAGAATGAAGATAAGGAGAAAAAAAAAATAAGGCTTGCCTTGTTTAGCTTTTCTGGAGGGTGAACCATAAACTATAACTGTTGCAGAAAGGCAACTCATTCTGAAATTTATTAACAGAACCAGCAGGTTTTCTGCCATCTTCTCTGTCCTGGTGAGGTTTCACCTAGCATGGCAAGCCAGGTTTGGAGACCAGAGGCATGGACAGACATACCACAGAGGATCATTGAAGAACAGTAAGATTGACAGATTTAGACTAAATCTCATAGAAAAGCTGGAAAACAGTGGGTTTTCTTAGTCTTAAGAGACTGAAGTAGGGATTTCTGATAGTCTTATAGTATGATAACAGCTGTCACTGAGAAATAAACCTTAACAAAAGATTCACGTAGGCTTTAGGAAAGAGTTTCTGCTATTAGTGCTGACTGAAGAAGCTGAATAGAAACTTATTTGTGTTGTGGAATCTTTCATTAGAAGTTTAAGACCCTGCTGTATGTCATCTGTCCGAGATGGTTTACATGAATGTAATTTGGTCTGAACACAGCAGTTGGATAAGATGACCTCTTGACGTAATTCTTACAGCCCCATATTTCCATACCAACACTTAGTCAGCATTGGTTTTTTTCTTTTTTTTTTTTCCCCCCCAAATATTCACATCAACCACTAACTTTCACTTGGGCTCTGGCCTCTGCTGTTTCTTGTTGGCTTTAAAGAAATACAAAGCATAACAAGTGCTTTACCATACAAGATGCAGCTACCAACACAGGCAGTGCTCTAAGAATTTATTTCAAATGTTTCAGCCAACAAGCCTAGTAAAACATGTCCAAATCTAGAACACTGTACATATCTCTACATATAACACCCCAATGTTCCAAATTCAAAACCAAAAAAACTTCATTACGATTTTCACAAATATAGTGGGGTTGCATATGATTAGGTGCTCCTGACCTTTTGTGGATGTTTAGGTAGAGGCCACAATTAGGAAAAAAGTCAGTATTCCATGAAACCTCAATTCCTGTCATAGCTGTGACATGCTGTAAACATAAGCTCTCAAAACGGTATAGCTCAGACTGTCAAACAAAACCCAAATAACCTAAAAGGCTGCTTCTACACATGGAAACTAGTCAGTGGGTCTGGTTAGCTGGAGTGGGTTCTGTAGAATAGGAATGCTTTCTACCAACATTTCATACACTGAATTGTATCTACAGGCCAAAACTTCATGGAGAAGGCTAAGCAACTTAATGGTAGATAAAGCTGCATAAGCCAGAGAACCTCTAAACTCAGCATACTAATGGGCATTAAATACTGAACATTATCAAAAGAGCATCTGGGCGGTTGGTATTTCTACACTAACCATTAACAGCATGGCGCATAGGAAAAGGTAATTGTCTAGCAGTCTGAAATATGCATGTACCAAGTCTTCAGCTGGCTTCTTGAACAAGTTACCTTATTTCTCTGTGCCTCAGTTTGCCTACTGTAATTTTATTTTGTTTTGTTTTTTTAAGCATATATGAATTCAACTCTCTTGCGAAACCACTCATTGAGACCTCTGTATAAGATATTCCAGATAAAAGCTAGATGAGGTCAGAAAGGCTCATAAACCCTTGGTTAAGAATGGAGAGTCCCTAAGTATTCAGCCGCCCAGCCAGTTTTTCACCCAGCAAAGAGTGCACCTGTCTAAGCCACGAGTCGCCAGCTTCTCCAGGAGAATACTGTGGGAGACAGGGTCGAAGGCTTTACTAAAGTCCAGGTAGACAACATCCACAGCCTTTCCCTCATCCACCAGGCGGGTCACCTGGGCATAGAAGGAGATCAGGCTTGTCAAGCAGGACCTGCCTTTCATGAACCCGTGCCGGCTGGGCCTGATCCCTTGGTTGTCCTGCACATGCCCTGTGAGCACCCTCAAGATGAACCTCTCCATAATCCTCCCCAGCACCGACATCAGGCTGACAGGCCTGTAGTTCCCCAGATCCTCCTTCCAGCCCTTCTTGTAGATGGGTGTCACATTGGCAAGCCTCCAGTGGTCTGGGACCTCCCCTGTTAACCAGGACTATTGATTATTGATGAAGAGTGGTTTGGCAACCTCCTCCGCCAGCTCCCTCAGCACCCTTGGGTGGATGCCATCAGGCCCCATAGACTTGTGAGTGTCCAGGTGGCATAGCAGGTCATTAACTGCTTCCTCCTGGATCACGGGGAGTTTATTTTGCTCTCCATCCTTGCCTTCCAGCTCAGGGAGCTGGATTCCCTGAGGATGCCTGGTCTGACTATTAAAGACTGAGGCAAAGAAGGCATTAAGGACGTCAGCCTTTTCCTCATCCTTGGTGACAATGTTCCCCCCTGCATCCCGTAAAGGATGGAGATTCTCCTTGGCTCTCTTTTTGTTGTTCATGTATTTGTAAAAACATTTTGGTTATCCCTTACAACCATGGCCAGATTGAGCTCTAGCTGGGCTTTTGCCTTTCTAATTCCCTCTCTGCACGACCTAACGAGATCTTTGTACGCTTCCTCAGTTGCCTGCCCCCCTTCTTCCAAAGGTGATAAACGCTCCTTTTTTTCCCCTGAGTCCCAGCAAAAGCTCCCCGTTCAGCCAGGCCGGTCGTCTTCCCCGCCGGCTCTTCTTGGGGACTGCCTGCTCCTGTGCCTTTAAGATTTTCTTCTTGAAGAATGTCCAGCCTTCCTGGACCCCTTTGCCCTGCAGGACCATCTCCCAAGGGACCCTCTCAACCAGTGTCCTGAACAGGCCAAAGTCTGCCCTCCGGAAGGCCATCGTAGTGGTTTTGCTGACCCCCCTCCTTACTTCGCCAAGAATTGAGAACTCCATCATTTCATGGTCGCTAAGCCCAAGGCAGCCTCCGACCATCACTTCTCCCACCAGTCTTTCTCTGTTCGTAAGCAGCAGGTCAAGCAGGGCACCTCTCCTGGTAGGCTCACTTACCAGCTGTGTCAGGTAGTTATCTTCCACACAGTCAAGGAACCCCCAGGACTGTTTCCTCTCAGCTGTGTTATACTTCCAGCAGAGGTCTGGTAAGTTGAAGTTCCCCACAAGAACAAGGGCTTGTAATTGTGAGACTTCTGCCAGTCGCTTGCAGAATGCTTCGTCTGCCTCTTCGTCCTGGTTGGGTGGCCTATAACAGACACCCAGCAGGATATCTGCCTTGTTACCTCCTTATTAGCCTTCCCCCTCATGCTTACCCATAAGTACTCAACCTTGTTGTCACAATCGTTGAGCCCTATACAATCAAAACTCTCCCTAACATACAGAGCCACCCCACCGCTTCTCATTCTTTGCCTATCCCTCCTGAAGAGCTTATAGCCATCCATTGCAGCACTCCAGTCATGTGAGTCATCCCACCACGTTTCTGTGATGGCAACTACATCATAGCTGTCCTGCTGCACAACGGCTTCCAGCTCCTCCTATTTGCTGCTCATGCTGCATGCATTGGAGTAGATGCACTTGAGTTGGGCTATCAATTTTGCCCCCAACATCAGTGTGCCACCCCTAGGCTCATCTCTAGGCAGCCTGGTTTCATCCCCTTCCCCCTTCATATCTAGTTTAAAGTCCTCTCAATGAGCGAGAATCCTTTTCCTCCTTGAGGATAGTTGAACTTCATCTGCTGCCAGAAGGCCCGGTGGCATGTAAACCGCCCTGTGGTCAAAAAAACCAAAATTCCACCGATGGCACCAGCCTCTGAGCCACGTGTTAACCAGGTGCATTTTCCTGTTCCTTTCAGTGTTCCTCTCTGACACTGAAGGGATTGAGGAAAACACTACCTGTGCTCCTGTTCCCTCAACCAGTCACCCCAGCACTCTGAAGTCCCTCTTGATCACTTATGTATAGGTGGACACCGTATTTCAGAAAAAAAGAGAACAGAGGCTTTAAAAACAGTTGGAGGAGAGAAAGCACATCCCATTTCATGCAGTTTAGGAAGCTCTCCTATTACAAGGGAGTGATGTGGTAACAGAGAGCAGAAGAAATGTCACTGCAGGGGTCCATGCCGCCTTTACAAGATTTCTCACTATGAGAACCTGAAATGAGATCACCAAGTAAAAAGACTCTGTTGACAGTAAATACAAGCCAGAGGTTGTGTATACAGCAGATGCTATCAAATCTTCAGGTGTTAGCTTCAGTTGTGTACAGACTAAACACAGCAGGCAGTTTAACCTATAAAATGCAGTTCATTGAAGGGGCACCAACACTGTTTGCTAAGAAAAGAACTGCTTAAGCTTCTCAGCTGATGTAGTTGTTATGCATTAAAAGCCTCTGTATAGCTACCCTCTACATAGCCGTATTCCATAGTTCCCTGTTTTTACATACAGGCAGTGATCCACTGCTTTGCTGAATCTCAGCAGCCCCGTTTCTGGTTTTGGCCCCACATATCCTGTCATGCAAGGCTGTATCCCACTCCAGTTAATACGACATGCGCTCATTTTAGAAGGACAGGGTCCAACATCACACAAAATAACGTTTACTTCCTTGGGTAAAAGTGACAACTGAAAGTATTCAGCACTTTTGGGTGCAAAGTATTAATTTTATGGGAAGAAATAAACTTTTTTTTTTACCAAGTTACAGCAATCAACAGCTGTAGATATACAACTTTTGATAAAGAAGTCTTTTTAATAGTGTTTCAACAAAAGAATTGCAACTAGTTCTGCCTAGCAACCAGCCAATATCTTCCATGATTAGTCCAAAAAACAGACTGTGAATCAGACAAGGGACAGAATGTACAATCAAGCCTTTGAAACGCTATCAGTTAATTTCTTTCCTCTTTGGAGCATAAGTAGTAGAGACCATAAAGGTTAATAGTACTTTTCCATCATCTAACACAGCAACTGCTGTGTTAGGTCAAAGGTTAGTGTTTGCTTTCATTGACAGAACCAGTCACAGAAAAATTTTCTAGATGAGTAATAATTGACCAGATAACTTCAGGATAGTATTTTTTCTTAAAACAAATCTCTCAACTTTTCTAAAGTCTGGTTAATTTTTGAATTTCAGCAAAAATAACCAAAGAAAAGTCTCCCACGCACCCCAAGACGTACCCTCCAAATGTCACCCTTATTAGCTATAGGTACATGGAAAAAGGAGGAGGAAGCACATCTCGGTGCATACCAGGGAACACCAGCTGGAGACCTGTGCAGGTGACATTCTCTGCTGTACTCACTGAGAGAATTCAATTCACTTTTTTCTACATTTTGGAAGAGACTGAATTCCTCCTTTGTTGCATCTTGGGTTTTCGAAAAGGACGCAGAATGCTCAGAAGACTCCTAAATCCTTTTTGTTACTATGGTTATCATGTAAACTGATTACCTTGTTGAAATGAGGAATGAGTTCACATACTAACTTTATTACATTCCCACCCAACACAAGCTGCTCTCACAATGCTTAGTTCCCACCACAGAAAGGAAAGAACTGTTTCTCATAGGAAGGAAAGCGTGCAAAGTAATAAGCACACAAGTTTATTCATACACATACCTTCTCGTCTGGAGACTGCATAACTCTAAAATACTGCAACTGTGCTACTGTGTGCTTCACATGACCGCACAGCTTAGCAAACCGTCCATGGGAGAGCCAAGCGTGATCAAGATTATGATAAAAACCTATTCAATAGTCCTAGTGAGAACTCATGCTGGTCTTCTGTTCAAAGGTATCTTTATAGTTACTATGGAGGCTGAAAAAGAATCCAGAAAAATAAATGGATAGAAGAAGCAGTTTAATCTTTTTTTTAAACAGGAAAATTAGTTCCTTAACTCTGAGGTAGTATCATGAACACTAAGACCACATTTCTAAAGTGTTCCAATATCACAGACTGGAAGATACTGAATACATTTATGTACATTATGAATGATAGACTTCTGAAGTATGGTCTTCTCCTAAAGCCTTACCATTTTTGTTCCTACAGTGGAAGGTACTAAGGTCATCCAACAGATGCAACTGACTTTTTCAAGATTTCCATTTCTATTCCTTTTACACGATGCACAACCATCATCAAAAAACCTAGCTAGCTTTCATATCTCAGATAAGCCCCATTTTCCCAGTGTTCCCTGTCTTACAAGCTCTACACACCTTACACCTTCTTAAGCACAAAATCATAACAGAAAGCATGCCTTGGCAGCTGGCATCAGACAAGATTGAAAGGGCAAATATTGTTTTGGCTGAAAATTTGAGCTCTCCTTCATCTTTCATATTTGCCCCAGTTTGGAATCTAATGGTGTTTGAGTCGCTTTTTACCATAGCGAACATAATGTGGGTCTCCCTAGGAGAGCTAAAATGAGCAGCCCAAATTGATGACCAGGTTAAAGAAAGTAAAGAAAGTATTCACTTACAATCTTGATTACATTGCATCACTGGAAAGTCACCAGAAATCTCCGCAACACTACAGTGCAAGATTTTTTTGGATCATCTGACTGGGAACAACTGCCAGTGTAAGAAATGTCAAGAAAAGAAATATAGTCACACTAAAACAAGCAAGCTGAGGAAATAGAAAAGTGTAGATAATCAACCATAGCACATGGAAAACACTCTCCCACCAGCTTCAGGTTATAGTCTAGTCCAGGTTAGTAGGAGCTGACGGTACTAGTGGGTGAGGTAGAAGGATGTTATTTTTAGTTCCATTCCAATTCCTACCAGCAATCATGTCCTTCTCCCACCTTCTGATTTCAGCACACAATAAGTCACTGAGGCCAAAGGACAGGGTAAAGGGACAATTCAGCATTCCTGCCCAGGAATCTGGTACTTTCTAGCCAGTAGAATAATTCTACTACATGGACAGAAACAGGTGGGTGGGGAGGATAACACTCCAACTCCGTTCTGGCCTTAAACAAAAGCAAATATCCCTAAACTCCCACCCCTTTATTAACCTTGTTTCTGCTAGCTACAGATAACCAGCTGCTTTCAGGGAGACTAACACTTCAGCCTGCCAGTTCTTCTAAGAAATCAGAAATCTACTCATCAGTTAGCCCTATCTGTGCCTGATGTGCGAAAAGCCTATCAAGACAAAAAGCTGATAGGGCAAATGCAATAACCTAAACCATATTGTTATCAGTACCTTGGTCCCCAGTCACACCTCTCCTCCCACATCTGCCAGAAGTATTCTCACAGCAGAGCAGGACTACTTGAAGCTCATGGTGAGGACAGTGCAACAGTAGCCTAAACCATTCATTAAAGCCCACGTACAAAGACTTTTGTGAAATCATGCCACAGGAGCAAATGAGTGAGAAAACTTCCACTGAGGCCACAGAAATAAAATGGTGAGAAAGCATCATGGGCAATCCCAATCAGTGGCTTCTCTACATACTTTTTAAGTCTAGGCGTAACTAAAAAGCACTGGAAAATAAACTTACTGCTTTAAAGGGGCCTTCGCCAAGCACCAAGGAACAAATTAGTTTCAGCAGCATCATACAAAGCTAAATTTGGTCCCCATTAAGAATACAAATCACAGCTTGGCACTTCAGGCCTTCCCCCACAGTGACTAACCAGCAAGACAGGGCACAGACTTTTTATGTCACTTACCATGTTAGTACCAACAGCAAAGTTGTATTAAACTTAATATATCTCAAGTTTCACATAGATGGATTCACACAACCTTCATGAAACAGACTTCTACATGGGTTAAAAGAGTCAATCAGAGGAAAGATTTATACCGTTACACATAACTGACTTAAAAATGTATTTTCAAAATAAGACAAAAATCATGGCAGGGCCTTTAATGGGCTACCCTTGAAATAAGTCCTCAAAATGTTTGTTAGTATTACATACTCAGATTTCGGAAGATTTAATGGCCACATGGCTCCACAGACAAAGTACAGCTTCACACAAATATCCATCTCAACCATACCAATTCTTAGAGAATGATGTAGCTTCACCAACATTGGCAGGTTTAACCGAATGTGCAAAGCTGACACAAACATACTTTGTTCTTTCAAGCCCAAACGCAATATGCTAGCTGAAATACCCACTGTTTGTAGGAAGTCTCCCAAAGAAGATAAACACAATTTCACTCAAGTGAATGAGGTGACTGGATTTATGCCAGAAACTAGGACAAATGTTTTTTTGATAATCCCCAACTTAAGCCTCCCTTCCTCAACAGATTAAAAAACAGAAGCAAAGGAAAAACCCCATACTATTTCCAATCCAAAATTCAGGGATATTTTGCTCAAAGCTTTTCTGCTGAGCCTGTCTCTAGAAGGAAGAGTAAGATACCTTCATTAGGTGCCACTCTGAGAATCTGGGCATAGTCAACTCAGTAAGAGACTGACATACTAGCTACACCTTTACCTGACCTTCCCTACTCCTGACATCTCACCCAAAAAGGAAAATTCATTTCTGTGTTTATCCCTCTTTCTAATGTAAGTGGTGTTGCTATTACTTCAGATCAATGCACTTTTAATTTAGTTTTATTTTTATACTGCATTAACTTCATAAAGCTTATGTATATTGATAAACTTTACCCTGATACAACTGAAATGCAGACAACAGTCTCATATTCACCAGATTTCCACCGTGTTTATTTTGCCTTTGTCTCAAAACCAAAATGTATGCGCTAACTTGCTACAATTTTTAGAATCGTACTTCCAGTGTAGTCATTATAAGGGCACACTTTGCTTTTTCCAAAGTTTTGCACAAGAAATAACTTATTTTTTCTGTTTTCTCAGGACTGGAACTTCAGAGGATTTCCAGTTACTGAAAGAGAATTATTTTCAGCTGTCAAGAAGTTAAAACATTTAAGAATTAATTTTACGAACTTCAAGCACATTAATGTTTTTGAACACTATTCTTAAAAGGAAATAACCTTCTACCGAGAAAAGGTACGCTTCTCTTTGGGATTGGTGTTCCCCGGAGGTCCCTTCCTACCTGTTATTCTTTGATAGCAGGTACAGTGAAACTCAGCTACACCACACTGTACCCTCAGTGCCACCCCACACAGACACTGCTAACGTTGCTCACACATTACCTGTTCTTAGACCTCCTGAATCCAAACTACAAACTTTCACCAAAGCAAACAGGATGTTGGGGCTGGTCCCAACAGGTAAACCCATGCAGAAGCCACTTCGGGAGTAACTGACAATCCATATGGAGACAGGAGAATTACAGTAGCCTTACGTGGGTCAGACACACTGCCCCTCTGCCTCCTATACCAGCCTCTTCTAGACTCCTGGGAGCTTAACCTTTCAGAAAGTATTCAAGTCCATCAGGACATAGATGAGGAAAGATTCTGTCAGCTCATCCTGTTGCAACATTAACAACCTTTCTGAAAAAGAAAAGAAACCACCACTCCCCCTCCCACCAAACTTCACTTGTTAGTGGAGAAAAAGAAGAAACAATGATTTGTATTTTAAGCGTAAGATTACAGCCAGAGATAGTTTTTAGGGTTTGTTTTTGGTTTTGGTTTTTTTTCAATGAACCACAAAAGAAGCGATGGCACCTTGCGAAGGACTAGACACCGAATACTGAACCCAGGGGAAAATGGCCTCGTTTCCCATTCCACTTTGTCCTGTTCAAGCAGGAGGCAGTTCCAACCGCCGGCGCCGAGGCACGGGCTGCAGAAGCGGCCGGACGGCTGCTCCCGAGCCGCGCTCGCCCGCGCTGCGAGCAGGCACCTCCCAGCCGGCGGAGCCGCTCGCCCCAGGCTGCGCCGGGACAGAGCCGCGCCGCAAGGACAGGAGGCAATGGGGGAAGAAGGGTCACCGCCTCAGTTTCCCTGTCACTTTTGAGGGGGCAGTTCGTTACCTCTGGGCTCCTCACCGTAGCCTTTACAGCAACATAGCCCCATGGCAGGTGACAGCGTCCCTCGCAGCCGCAGCAAGCCTGCTCCCTGCCAGGCGGGGCCGCCTCCAGCATCCCGGGCAGCGGGGGCTGCCGGGCGCGGGCTCCCAACAGGCTACGCGGAGGGCAGGGGCAGGTTGGTGCCCTAGGGCTCCCCGCCTTTGTCGCCCGTATTTCTAGCCGGCCTTGGGAAGACCTCAGCGCTTCACGGCTCTCTCTATCCGTTAAAACTTCAGCGGCTTAGTAATTACGCTCGCCCCTTTGAAGGGGCGAGAGCCGCCAGAGCCTGCTTTATGCGCGTGGCGGATGCTTGCTCTCAGATGGCCGGAGGGCAGCAGACACCAAATGCAAAACCTTCAGTGTGCATAAAAAGGTACTAGAAAGGCCATTTCACCTCTTGCAAAATTATGTCAGCACAGGACACAGTCACATCATATGCTCTCCCCTGAAGAGTAAACACTTAACTCTGGGAGTCTCTGCAGAGATTGTAAGTACTCAGAGTTACAGGGAGTTTGCATTCTTGCAAAGGTCAGCACTGCTCTAGCAATATTCAGAAGGCTTGTTTAAACACTTACTTTTAATTGCATTAACCTAACTAAATCACTAGCCACAAAGACAAGATAAGAATTTTGTTTTGGGATAAGGAAAGAATAACATCCCTAGAACAGATGTTTGCTGATTCTCTGATCATTCAGTGTTTGTTTTCTAGACCCCGCAGCACTTAACTTAAACCAGCAGGGACCCTGCTTATTGAAGACCTACTGCCCAGAACCAGCAGTGCCCTAATCGTTGCAGCATAGTCTTTGTTTTACACAGCAACTCAGGCAAATGGGTGCCTTTGCAAAGCTTGGATCAAGAGTTAGATGTCACAAGCAAGAGACTGAATGATAAAGTCTTTTCCAGGTTGGGCACTGCAGAAGAGAATGCTCTTTGCACAAAACAAATGAGAGTGCAGGTAGGAGGGGAGAGAGATACACAAAAAGAGTAGTTTGGGGGATGGTGGAGCGCAGGTGGTAACAAGGAACTATATCTTTAAATATAGTTCAAATACTAGAAACAGCCTGAACCTGAGACCTGATGAGAATCTGCAGCTCCTGCTCCCATACATATCCCAGCCTCTTGAGATTGAACAGACTGGACTTCCAGGATAGAAACCAAATAAAATAGAGGATAGACATCTACTGGGTCTCCCATCATCTAAAAAATAAGACTACAACAACGTGCTACGAAGAGGTCCTCCTGCAGAGTATTCAGCTGTTAAACTCACTTGAGCCATCCCAGATTATGAGCATTCATTAGTTAGCAAAAAAACCAAACCAAAACCAAATCCCACACAGGATGGAAGATGGACAGGGCAGGAAAACTTTCCCATCACCACCAAACATGCTAGGGGAAACTCAAGACATTCTTGCAGGATTGCTGGAGGAAATCCAGTATTCTGGCTTTGCTGGTACCAACTTATTCCTCTCGGGAAGAGGTGTGAGAAATCATCTCAATTGTTTTGCTGAGCCTCTAAACTTGTCAAACAATATCAATAGCCAAGAGCTGCTTAGAAATCCATCTCTTGTGCAAAGTCCTACCTTCCCCTTGTAAAACAGCAGATACATTTCTTTCATCTTGGCTAGAAGGTGATCTGATCTCAGAGAAGAGGCACATAAACCACCTGCTGCAGTGGCTGGACGCTCTCCTTGCAACACTCCTACATTTCATACAAAGCAAACTCCAGAGAGCCCCCTGGCAAGGGTAAGATTTCCAGGTTCTGGAAAACTCACACACTAAGTGTTTACTAATGACACTGTCAGATCAGTGGTAGATAAAACGTGTGGAGAGAGCACCCTGCTCTCCAGCTGTTCCAGCCTGGCAGCCAAGTCAGCTCCATGGGGATTGTTACTAAATGCTACCCCGCCCCAGAGCAACCCCCCAGACTACCTAAAAGTTGCTGAAATTTGAGCATTTAAGAAGTTTTAGGACTACTATGTACACCACCTCACATTGACAGAGGCTGCTGTGGGGTTCAACACACATGCTTCTTTTAAACAATCAGGCTGACAGCTTCAGTAAAGCATGTAATGACTTTTTTCATTTCTACTACAATTCTAAACTCCGTTTATTTTCACAAAATATTTGAAAACTGACAAAAAGTTTGTCTTCCCTTTTGATTATGTTACATTACATGAGGGAATTAAATGGTCCCAAATGAAAACAGCTGAGATACATTTCCTGCAATAACCATTACCATGTATTTAAGAGAATAATCTTCAGTTGCATTCATTGCAAGAGGGAGACAAAGCCTTACCACAGTCTTTACTACAGTGACATTACCTGAGAGCATCACTACATAAAATGGAGTTAAAGAGCAATTAACCATCCCCTCACTTTTGCTCTGGATGGCAATAATAATTACAGTAAGTTCAGCAATAAAACAAGCCAGTATCGACAGCTTTCAGAAAGTCATCCAAAGTTTGCACATGCATGAACCACTCACACTTTCAATTTCACAGAAAAATATACAGTTCAGCCAAATCAAAGCAGTTCTTCAACACTAGTTCATTAAAAAAAATGGATGATTCATTTAAGAAAAATCTTCACTGTATTGGTAACTTTGATATACTTTTGTGTCAGAGTTTTGAAAGCGAAAGACTTAGGAATACACTTGGAAAACACAAAGCCCTGGAAAAAAATAATCTCTCTGTAGCTAAAGAGTTGTTCCTTGGTAATTCCACCAAAGAAGTGGGAATATAGGAATAATTCACCAATTACATGTATGGGATTAAGTACAGAGACCTAATCTCTAGTAAAATACTATAACCAGTATCACTTTCATAAAACCCCTTTTATGATCTGAAAAATCCATACAAGCAATGTAAGATAGGGCTTCCATGCTGTACATGGCTTCAGTGCACTTTGCAGATCATTTGTCATTTTATCTTTAGAGGGCACACGTTCCGTTTCTTAAAACTTAAGCCAATACGCACCTGTTGTCAAACACACTGCCAGTCCAAAAGCAGCTAACAGAACATCAGGCCAGAGTACATCCATACAAACTAGACACTTTTTTTTTTTTTTGGGGGGGGGGGGGGGGGTGCGGGGGCAGGAGGGAGGGGGTGTGAAAGGAAAAAAAGGCCTGTTTGAAATAGCTGGGCAATGTTTGGGAGGTGCAGAAACCAGATCTGTCATCCCATGGGAAATTCAAGATTCTTCAGTGGCTAAACCTCATTTAGTTTCTCTTTTGAATGCAGTCAGGCCCAGGCAGATCATCTCAGAAATCAGCTAATGAAGGTAAGAGTGCAGAACTGCCACCCAGATATTTTGCCTAAATATAAAGGCAACTCTAGGAACTCTCATCCTAGACCCTAACGTGTTGATTGTCTGATACAGATACAAACTCTGCTCCTGAAGGGTTTGAAGGCTCAACACAAGACAGTATCACAGAGATAGCCAAACCTGTCTGGGTCAAACAAAATTGAGATTTTATAATTTTTTTTTTAATATTATATAAAATGTATTTATATTTACACACACTGAAAATTTCAAGTAGGTATTAGCCTATTCCTACAATAAGAAAGGTGGATATGCTTGCACTTTTCCGGCAACAAAACCCACTTACTATGCAGCAAAATTCTTTTGAGACTCATTTCTGCTAATGTACGTAACTCATTCTGTACAGCAGGAGCTGTTTAAAGTGAGATTTCCGTAATTCTTAACAATTTGATCTTTTAGATCTATGGTTAACAATGCATGTCTTCTCCTTCTATTGCACATACCAACTTTAGACTAAGGTTTACCAAATTAGGAGCCCAGAGTTCAATGTCTAAATCTTGATTTCAAGTACTAAGCAATTAGGCTGATCTTTCAAAAACACCAAGTACTTAAGAGGTCCCTGTGAAATGAACTGGTGCAGACCGAGTGCCCTAGTTCCTCTGAAAAACCAAGATATTTTGCACATTTTTTTCTCCAGCCATAGCTCTCAGCTTCACCGTCTGAAACTCTTCATTTAAAATTTACACTCTCTCCCATTTCTTAAGTATAATAGTGTATTGGCTGCCACCGAAAAGGAAAGCTAGCTGCTAAACACTATTGTGCAAACAATGAACTTTCCTATTTATGGACCAAGCTGAAGATTTGGAAACCAGAGGTAAAGATTTCAGTTTTAGTTAAGCCAACCACTTACATTCTGGAGAAAAAAAAACAAACACCAAAATAAAAAAAAAAAATTTACAAGAGAGTAGAGGAATATGCTATTCTATTTCAATGGTTCATTCCACATGTGACAGCTGACAGCTCACTGATGGCTGAAGGCATTTATTTTTCATGCCCTTACTAGGAGACAAATGGTTTTTGTGATTCCCAGATGTGTCAGAGTTGCATCTCTAGAGCTGGGCAGATGTTGCTTTTCAAGCTTCCAGACACAAGGCAAGGATTACAAAAGTTTTGGTTTTTTCCCTCAACCCCCTCCCCAAACGGCACAAACTGATCTGAAGAACACAAATGTTGGCAACACTTTGAATCACTAACATGAAAACAGGTGAACTGTGCTTCACAGAGGTTAGAACTGAGCCAGTCAGTACACAGCAGATGCACTTGTGAAAACCTGACAATTTGTACTAATACCCATGTTCAAAATCCAGGAGAATGTGTTAAAATTTTCAAGTTTGGCCAATAAAAGCTTGTTTTATCGGACCTGCAAAGTTATATATACTACGACCTTCACCATATCATTCAAAAAAATCTACAAATCAAGAAGCGGGTAAACTACAGACTTCCTCTTCAAAAGTTAGTCTTTCTAAAATGGCAAGTTTGCTTTTTATGAAAAGACAGATTCAACCTGAATTATTCCCTTAGCTGATTATCAAAATACACAGTGAAGCTCAAGTAGAAATGGCTTGCCAGGCCGCAGTGGGAACACCCTGTGACTCTCCACAGAATTTCTAATAGCCATTGGATCTCAGGAAGAAAAGAGAATATTTTGGCAATACAGTAACACAGATAGAAGAATACATTACAGTCATAGTTCATATATCTCTAAATACTGTAACTCCCTTAAAGACCTACTTCATCTATTATAAGAGCCTAAAATGAGAAAGCGAATTTTCTGGGCTACTATTCAGTAATAAAGTGACATGCTATCTTCCCCAAGGCTTCTTTCCTGTGAGATCAGAGAGGTCTAAACCATCCTCCCTGTCCAAGCCCCTGTCTCTGTCATCCCCTGCCACTAAAAGCCCAACCCTACAAATACACACTTCTAATGCCTTTAATATAAACTGTGAAGGAAATATTTTTGCAAACTTCAGTTCTCCAGGCTGGTAAGACTCTGAAAAAATAACCTGCTGAGAGAAGAATCAGACCTTCACAGTTTAAAAGGAACAATTTATAGTTTATCTGTTCCTCGTGGAAGATACTGGCACAGAAGAACATGAATTGGATGTAGATATATCGCTAGACTGTGTGAGAGGTAGGTACTGCAAGGAAGTATGCATTTTTGTATTCACACATTGCCTTTTCTCAAGTGATACAACAACACATTCCCATTAGCCAGGCTAGGCTAAGCTTATAATAGGGCACAATTCTGTTAAGAAAGGGCTTATGGGCATAAAAAAAAAAAGCAGCATTTTAAAACACAAGATCAAAAGTCATCTAACTGTTCGGTCAGAAACAATATTTCAGAATCACTAAGGTTGGAGAAGACCTGTAAGATCATCAAGTCCAACCATCAACTAACACCACCATGCCCACTAAACCATGTCCCACAATGCCATGTCCACACACTCCTTGAACACCTCCAGGTGATGCTGACTCCACCACCTCCCTGGGCAGCCTGTTCCAGTGTTTCACCACTCTCTCAGTAAAGACATTTTTCCCAATATCGAGCCTAAACCTCCCCTGGCGCAACCTGCGGCCATTTCCTCTTGTCCTGTCGCTAGTCACTTGGGAGAAGAGACCAACACCCACCTCTCCGCAACCCCCTTTCAGGTAGTTGCAGAGAGCGATAAGGTCTCCCCTCAGCCTCCTCTTCTCCAGACTGAACCACCCCAGTTCCCTCAGCCGCTCCTCATAAGACTTGTGCTCCAGACCCCTCACCAGCTTCATTGCCCTTCTCTGGACACGCTCCAGCACCTCAATGTCCTTCTTGTAGTGAGGGGCCCAAAACTGAACACAGTATTTGAGGTGCAGTCTCACCAGCACCGAGTACAGAGGTACTATCACCTCCCTACTCCTGCTGGCCACACTATTTCTGATACAGGCCAGGATGCCGTTGGCCTTCTTGGCCACCTGGGCACACTGCTGGCTCATATTCAGCTGCCTGTCAACCAACACCCCCAGGTCCTTTTCTGCGGGGCAGCTTTCCAGCCACTTTTCCCCAGTCCTGTCGTGTTGCATGGGGTTGTTGTGACCCAAGTGCAGGACCCGGCACTTGGCCTTGTTGATCCTCATACAATTGGCCTTGGCCCATCGATCCATCCTGTCCAGATCTCTCTGCAGAGCCTTCCTACCCTCGAGCAGATCAACACTCCCGCCCGACTTGGTGTTGTCTGCAAACTTGCTGAGGGAGCACTCAATCTCCTTGTCCAGGTCATCGATAAAGATATTAAAGAAGACCGGCTCCAAAACTGAGCCCTGGGGGACTCCACTTGTGACTGACTGCCAACCGGATTTCGCTCCATTCACCACGACTCTCTGGGCTCAGCCGCCCAGCCAGTTTTTCACCCAGCAAAGAGTGCACCTGTCTAAGCCACGAGTCGACAGCTTCTCCAGGAGAATACTGTGGGAGACAGTGTCGAAGGCTTTACTAAAGTCCAGGTAGACAACATCCACAGCCTTTCCCTCATCCACCAGGCGGGTCACCTGGGCATAGAAGGAGATCAGGCTTGTCAAGCAGGACCTGCCTTTCATGAACCCGTGCCGGCTGGGCCTGATCCCTTGGTTGTCCTGCACATGCCCTGTGAGCACCCTCAAGATGAACCTCTCCATAACCCTCCCCAGCACCGACATCAGGCTGACAGGCCTGTAGTTCCCCAGATCCTCCTTCCGGCCCTTCTTGTAGATGGGCATCACATTGGCAAGCCTCCAGTCATCTGGGACCTCCCCTGTTAACCAGGACTATTGATAATTGATGGAGAGTGGTTTGGCAACCTCCTCCGCCAGCTCCCTCAGTACTCTTGGGGGGATGCCTTCAGGGCCCCATAGACTTGTGAGTGTCCAGGTGGCATAGCAGGTCATTAACTGCTTCCTCCTGGATCACGGGGAGTTTATTTTGCTCTCCATCCTTGCCTTCCAGCTCAGGGAGCTGGATTCCCTGAGGATGCCTGGTCTGGCTATTAAAGACTGAGGCAAAGAAGACATTAAGGACCCCAGCCTTTTCCTCATCCTTGGTGACAATGTTCCCCCCTGCATCCCGTAAAGGATGGAGATTCTCCTTGGCTCTCTTTTTGTTGTTCATGTATTTGTAAAAACATTTTGGTTATCCCTTACAACCATGGCCAGATTGAGCTCTAGCTGGGCTTTTGCCTTTCTAATTCCCTCTCTGCACGACCTAACGAGATCTTTGTACGCTTCCTCAGTTGCCTGCCCCCCTTCTTCCAAAGGTGATAAACGCTCCTTTTTTTCCCCTGAGTCCCAGCAAAAGCTCCCCGTTCAGCCAGGCCGGTCGTCTTCCCCGCCGGCTCTTCTTGGGGACTGCCTGCTCCTGTGCCTTTAAGATTTTCTTCTTGAAGAATGTCCAGCCTTCCTGGACCCCTTTGCCCTTCAGGACCATCTCCCAAGGGACCCTTTCGACCAGTGTCCTGAACAGGCCAAAGTCTGCCCTCCGGAAGGCCATCGTAGTGGTTTTGCTGACCCCCCTCCTTACTTCGCCAAGAATTGAGAACTCCATCATTTCATGGTCGCTAAGCCCAAGGCGGCCTCCGACCATCACTTCTCCCACCAGTCTTTCTCTGTTCATAAGCAGCAGGTCAAGCAGGGCACCTTCCCTGGTAGGCTCACTTACCAGCTGTGTCAGGTAGTTACCTTCCACACAGTCCAGGAACCTCCGGGACTGTTTCCTCTCAGCTGTGTTATACTTCCAGCAGACGTCTGGTAAGTTGAACATATGGTAAGAGCATACGACCTTGTCCCATTAAACAGTTTCTAGTCCAGAAAGAGTCACAAGATACTAAATTTATGAAAAGTTATTCTGATTTGACTAGGTTTGTTCCCTCCTCTTCTCCCTCCATTTGCTGTAATTCCCAGAGATTTTCAGCATCTGAAGTCATACCACCTAACACTCATCTGACAATAATTTGCACTGGCATTTTGACATTTCTTCCATAGCACTGACCATATTTTAAAAGATGTTCCTAGGTGTCCACATTCTTTATTCCCTTCCATTGAAATAATGATTCTGCAAACTAAAGTGCTTGTTGAAATGAAAAGGGAATCCCATGAATTCTGATGGACCATCTGTTGTATACAAAAAGCTCACAGCCTCCTGAGCAAATTCAAACCAGAAGGATTTTAGGTGCAAGCATCAACAAATTAAGAAAGCCTGGTTGTAAATTCCAACATACCTTTATCCACACCGTGCTGGAGAATAAATCCCCAGGTCTTTGCTTCAGGGGCATTAGCAAGCTCTTAGGGTTCTGGCATTGAAGTACTGAGGAAGCATGAAAAATCCCTGAATAGTCAGCCTTACCCATGGGTAAAGTGCCATTATAACAAATCTTTTGCATCTGGTCCTGGCCAAGCTGATGTCCTTACTGTTCCATTTTTGTCAGTAGAAAGGCAATGGCTGCTCTGATTAAAGGAGAGTGCTAGGACAGCTCTTACTGCTGTGCTTTCATTTCTTTCAGCAGCAGGTGAACACACTGGTTGATATCAGCAACTCTCACCTGGCACCACACACTCTCATCAGTGGCCAAGCATCCATAGCTGCTCTTGCACAGTTCACACTGACTTATAGCTCAAAGGGGAAGATCAGCTAAGCACATAGATTGTAAGAAGCACAGTTTTACTGCAAATTTCTGAAAGCATCTTACTCCCCAACAGCACTTTAAACTTCTATAAAAACAAGAACCCTTTCCTAACAGATTCTAGTGTACACAGAAAGCTGACAGCCTACTATTAACATATGCAAGTTTTTACGCTTACTAACTTCAAAGAACCATTGCTTCTAGATGAGAAAGGAGGATCTGCTTTGGCTCACAGAGAGACACAACTCTTCACTGATTGCAGAATCTTGAGATAACGGCAAGAAGGTCCGAGATGAATAGAAAATACCTGGACTCCTACAGCCTGGGATGCCTTGGCAGAGGTAGTTAAGAAAAAACTCCTTATGTGTAGCTTAATCGTATTTTCATCCAAGTTACTGAGACAAAAGCAAAACCCTGTGATGTTGTTAGCATTACAACTGAAGGCAGAACTGTGCTTTCCAAGAGGAAATAGCTGTGACCTCAAAGCACTACTAGGGGAGGACATTGAATTCCCTCTCACTGCTCCTCCCCAATCCTTACGTATTCCCTCTGGTAAGACAGTCACCCTACAGATCCACAGCCATATTTATGACACCTTCCACGTACCCCCACCAGCTTCAGAACAGGGGCTCCGGAGGGAGTATTTCTCTTACCAAGCATGATCATAGGTACAATATTTCCATTTGTACTAACTTTCTCTATTCTCTGCTACAATGTATCTGGGTCACAGAGCTAACTAAAGGTAGGCTGTGTCCTTTCATGTTCCACAGTGTCAGTAACACATGATACTGATGATACATGTTCAAGACCTATAAGGACATAGGGACAGAAATAAGTTGCTGAACCCTGGTCTGTCCACTCAAAACAAACCACGAGAAATTTAGTCTGGAAAAGATCCCGCACCGAACCTTTCCAGAAGGCATCATTTTGACACTCTGATTCATATACAAACCACATGGTCTCAAAGCAGAGCCTTTATGGCCTCTGTGGAGTGGGAGGATTTTCACACCAACATAACTAGAAGGCTGCTAATCTTTGTAGACACTTTTATTTGTGTTAAGTAAAGTAATCTTTCTCCATGTTACACTAGTATGCCAGTACAGGCTTTCTTTTGATGTAATTATACTAGCACAGCGTTCCTAACGTAGACAAGGCTCTTCATCTCTCAAGTTAGCAGCTGCCAGCGTGCTGATAAATCCTCATATTAAAATTCACAACTCCAAATCCAGGAAAGCAAGACAGTTTGTACAATTATGCTTCAATGCAAAGAATATATGGTTGGTTATAACAGTCTTTCCCCATGGCCTCACTGACACTCCCTTTTAACACGGTATACTTTTGATTTCATAGCTCTTTTCTTTGTTATCTCAAATTCCTCCTACCCCCTCCCCCAAGTTTTCATGAATGTCAGACAGGTGGTGATTAAAAGCAAACCCCAGAACTAACAACAATGCTTCATGAGTTCAGCGTGATATATAGCATCTTGGGTATTACATGAAGCCATGAATATCAATATCTTCTTAAGTGGACTTCAATTAGATGAGCAATGGTTTACGGATGTAGAATACACTGCCTAACCCTGCAGTTACAAACACATCTATCTCTGGCTGAGACTCAAAGCCAGATTTTGAAAGAACATGTATGCACCCAGCTGTGCACCTGCCAGAACAGAGATAGAAGACACAAACTTGGAGAAAGTAAACGTTCAGAGTCTGTTAAAGGAAGAGTTCTATAATTACAAGTGACCTGAACTTTGCCTTCCCAGTGGAAGAAATCACATCCATTTCAATTAGAAAATTAGGAAGATTAAGCTTATCAGAACATGCTACACTAAACAGAACATAGTCCTGATTCCAGCTGCCTCACTGCTTTTATACAACAGTACCTTGAGTGGAGCCCCTGTGATGGGTACTATAGAGATGCTGCGAAGCTTATAGTAAACGTATGAGAATAAAGTTGTTGTAATGCCACTAAATTCAACACAGATTCACCACAGTTCAGTAAGTGTTCTCAGAGCTCACTATGTCAAGCTCCTCTTAAAATCTTCTCGAAAGTAAGATGGAAAACACTAGTGCAAAATACAGCTTCTTCAGGTGCTTGTAGTCATAAGGAGTACTTTTCAAAATCTGGTATTTTACACCTGTTTAGAAACAGACTGCTAAAATAATAAAACCAATGTTATTTCTAGTATCATTAATATAAGCACAGAACTGGAATTCTTTACTGGCATAGCTCAGGTCTATTAATGCAGTGCAATGTAAAATTTAAAATGGTATGACATCCTCTACATAACAGAGGATACATCTAGGCATACTCATGCATGCCCTACAGGGAAGCTATGCCTAAGTAACTAGCACAGGGAGTTAAAACTATTCCCGGGGTGGGGGGGATCATCAGAAAAGTGAAACACAGACATGCTGGTTAATAACTAGGTCTCAATCTAAACTGTCATGATATCTCCCCTTTAAGCCAAAAAAGTTTAACTAGATCAACAGGCTGTGTTCAAGTTACTCAAATTCAGTGGAATTAAGCTCTCTACAGAGCATAAAGCTATCAGGAAGGAGGAATTGCTCCCAGTGTCCTGAGATGCATGTAAATTCAATATCCAAGCATCTACAGGATCCCATCTGTTAGAAAAGCTTGTATCACAAAAAATCCCACACATTCTCGACATGCCAAAGATTCCACATCCGTCCCTTGCTTAATAAATTTCTTTGAACAACAGCAACTGACGGAAAAAGACTGATATCCTTATAATTTATTAATTTTGAAACGCACAAAGTTAATTCCTTAGTTTGCCACTCTACTTTACAGGGACATTCTGAAGTAATAAAATCGTACATGTTTCATTTTTATGTGATTAGTGTCAGTATTTCTCTTGGCTGTACCAGGGAAACTAAACTCTTCTGCTTGTTTCATGTTTTACCGGTTTTCATGTTCCACTAGTTCTCCAGAACCTTAATTTTCAACAATTCAGGTGTCAGACCAATTTGTTTCCCTGTGGTAACTTGCATCTTTTATTCATAAAGATCAAGCCCAAAAGGGACCCGTGTGATGACCTAGTCTGAGTTCCTGCATAACACAAGAAAATTTTACGAGCAAGTTCACAGTCAGGCATACATTTTGTGAGCAACCAAGTTGATAGGACCCTACCCAGTGGTAAGGCTAAGTACAGGCATGTGAGTAAGATAAGAATCTGAAAATTGTTAAAAAGAAGCATGTAAGTCACTTCAACACACCAGCCTTCCTCCCCCACTCATCATTCATAATCAGTACTTTGGAAATACTTTAAGTAGCATACAAAGGCTAAAGAAAGCTTTTACAATGTAACATTAAGTCCTTGTTACTTCATAGCATGACAACTTATTTAACAAAATATAAGTCTTAAGTGTTATGCGCTAGGCAATACATCTTTGCCATATTTCCTCCTCCTCCCTGTGAAGTTCAGAAAGCCCAGTGTAAGCTGGTTCTCACTGATAGCACACTGGTTATCCCTAAAGCATTTCACACAAACACAGACTGGGTTTTGCCTGTGAACCCTCACAGGTGTTTGACAGCAGGCCAGCTGCCACTTCAAACTGGCATTAGCTCATCATTCAAAGACATGGTTTCATAAACATCCCAGATAGCCGTTTCCTAATTATAATTCCTTTTGGATGCTGGAGCAGCACATTATCAGCTTTGTCTCCCTTCCCCCCAACACTTTTGTGTGGGCTGTGCGAAAAGGAAATGTGTTTAATTTTCCTTACCTTTGCTCCCCAGAATGACTTTCAGCTGGTATTTTCAAGCCAGCATATTATACTGAGCAGTTAAGCCACCAGCACTAACAGGTACCTCAACAGCATCAGTGGTGCAGCTTTCCAGGATTGTCAGTATGTAGCATGTTTTTGGATTATGGTTCCCTCTCTCCCCTTTAGATAAGTTGGTGTTCTTTTTTTTATTTTCTCCTTAATTTTGTCAGAATTCCCTTCTGGAGCAGTCTAGGGAGCAAATATTTTGGTTTCTTTCACTTATGTGCCATCCAGCATTGGTTTAGAGACTAATCCTGCTTGTTGCCCTCTTTTCAGTGAATGCAATGTGACTGATGCAGATTCAGAGTGTGTGTGTTTCTCTGTATTCTGCTTAGCCTGCACCTGCTGCACACACCACAGAAATCAAATCCACAGCATCTCAAAGCAGGTGGGAAGTCGGAGTAAACCCACAAGTCATCAAATGCTGCAGATGTTACAGCAGTTCTGTAATGACAACAGCAGAGGCATAGCAGGTACACAAGAAATTCAGTTAGTGCTCCCTGTCCACAAAATTTTACATTTCGAAACAGAGAGATGTTTTCTTTATTCTTGCTATTACAAAGCATGAACTCTGCAAGCAGATACATGCATCCACTGACAGGTTCAGGATCCACAGAGTAGTTAAAAAAAATAACCACCTCAAGAAACTAAGATTCATCATCCATCCATCCAAAATCCAGCAATTTACTTCTCCTAGTACCAGAGCTAAAGAAAATGCAGTTGGCAGACATGCTGACCCTTAAAAAGCTCAAGTACTGAAAATAAAGAGGAAAGCAGTCCCTGGGAACACTGAAGGAAAAGAGTGAGCAACCCTGACTGCATCTCCAGCTCACACAACCAATATAACCCTGCAAATTAATCTGAAATGCATTATATTTGTAATTTAACATGACTGTGCCAGATCAGCTAGGGACAAAAATTAACCCACTGAACTGCACAAGGCACATCAGATGAACTTCAAATAAAGGGCTCAATCCCACAAGACTTAGATGTCAACTAACCTCAGTAATGCTATTGAGCTGGTAAAACTTCTGAGGAGCAGGCGCCTAAGCAGTAAACTTCCTTTTAGCTTGAGGTTTTCTTTCTTCATGCTGATGTTGACCTCCAATACTTATTTTTACTACCGCTAGAATTTGCTGTGTGCTATGAACTACATTGCCATATATCATGTGTCTTACTTTATTTTACTTCATCAGGCTAACCTACTAAACTATAGTACTTTTAGCCTCAGGGATCCCAAACATTGCATAAATCTTGTGGAGAATTCACCCATCCTTATTGCAAATGGGAACACAGCTGCTTCTGGGGCTGAACAAAGCTTAACCTGCAACAGCAGCACGAGAGCACACAAGCTGCAAGACAGCACTGAAGACTTGATTTTTGACAGATTAGCAAGAAATACAGGGATGGTGCTATATAACTGATCACATTGACAGTTCGATAAGCATATCTTTGTTCCATAAAGCTGTTCTTGCACAGAAACGCTTAAAAAGAAATGAAAAAAATCTGTACTAACCACACATGCCTTAGGGCTTAATATATTATCCTTAAGGCAGAATACTCAAAGCAGAGCTTACTCTGGAACATCTCAGCAGGAAGAATTCAAAATCTTACCTAATTTGCACTAAAAAGCCAACCTGATGGGATCAAATGATGCCTTGTACATTCCAGCAACAACATGCGATCATCTTACAGAGCCATGTTTCTATAACCAAAAGGCAGCCTACACAAAATGCTATGCAGACATACTTGACTTGGAGAATACAATGGATTAAGGAAAACTGCTCAAGAACAGTCAGAGATTATGTCTTAATGATCTGCACTAGCAGAAAAAGCTATTCATGAAACTCCTTAAGCCTCATGCTCCTTTCCCAGCAGGCCTCATGCTGTTGCAATTGCAGTTGTAAAAACCAGCATTCTTGTTGAAAGCCAGCACACGCATTAAAGACAGCTAGGTGCTACTGATCAGGGATCAGATGCAGAGCTTCTCCTGGAGGTGCAAATTCCAGGATAGCAGAACACTACGCTGTGACAGCCCGTTTCCAGGCCTACTTTCAACTGCCCAGGGCCCCAGAGCACTGAGGGACATAGACAGTATAACTTGAAGTAGATCAAACACTTCCAATGAAACAAAGGCAGGATCTTGCTTATTTCATGAAGCAGGATCTTTGCTTGCCAAATGCAAACATAAGCCTTGGGCACTGCATATGTTAGGGGGGAAAAAAAAAACAAAACACAAAGCAAAAAGCAATTTACAGGCTGCAGGTACCTTATGATGCCCTTCAAGATGTTTTAAGTTGATAACATAAGGTGAACCAAAACATTCTTAACTATCAGAGAGCCTCATACCCCTTGGGGGAAAAAGGAGACTAGTAACCTTTCTGTTCAAAAGTCTGGATGCAGTCTGAAGACCTTCACCAGCAATGACTCATCACCTTAAGTAGGCAATAGTGTATTGGTCAAGTTGTAGGGATACACCAGTGGACTGAACGCAACACTGTTGAAATCAGTAAGGTTACATGAATTTGGAGGGCAAAGTTCAGTCCCTTTTTTCATGTTCTCTTTTCAGAAGTATTCAGTGACATGGTACAGTCAAATATGCAGGGAAAGTACAGATCAGGAGATCAGTAAGCAGAGATGCCTTGCTTGGAGAAGATTTGAGTTGTTAGTGTCTAATATCTGCATGAGGGAAACCAGGGCCTCCATTAACTTCCTCAAATAATAGTTGTTAAACTCAAATCCATTTATATAACAAGCCTAGAAATACTGACAGCTGATTGATACTTCTGTTGATGCTAAATGAAATTGTCAAGGTTTTGTGGCCTGTCGAGACCTATTTTTTCAGTCGGATAAAAGAATTTCAGTAGAATAAGGAGAGGAGTTACCCTGAGGAAGACAATTAGTATCTTTTGGTCTTTCCGGCAGATCCCTAAGCAGCAATGCAGTGGGAGGTTTGATCAAACTCCTTTACCCCCACACCCAGATGGAAGAGGCAAATGCCAATTCATTGAAACTGGAAAAGTCTGAAGACACATATTTTGAAAAGTAAGTTTATCAGGCTCAGAATGGGGGAGGGGGAATAGTCAGACACAAAATAGCCAGTAACCCCTCGATCAGTGTGTTAACCTGAAATAGTGGAGGCCCAGGTTCAAGCGGCTTCCCGCACAGTCATTACTGTACATGTCTATATAGAACATGCTTTGCTCTTCCATAACAAATAAATCTTGTTTTCATCTTAAGATTAAATGGGCAAACAATTTGAACTTGAGTGTTTTCAAAAGACTATTGATTTTGGCATCTGTGACAGCAGCTGAAAGCATTCAGTTCCTTGTATCTTGTGGATTCAGACAGACTAAGATGCTCACGGCAGGGCAAAGGTGCAGAAATGCATGCAATACTATAGTTTGTCTACTATATTCTGTCAGTATTAGCTTCACAGGCTGGGCAATAACGCCGTTAGGGAACTCTTGCTTGCCGATTTGCTTTTGAGGAGACACCAACGAACAATGAAGGGTGACTAATGTCCTCTTACAGGATGAACTCGCACTTGAGTGATTCAAGACGTATGCCATAACTGACAGCAAAAGTCCAAGCACAAGGTGGAAAGAACCAGCACCATCTAGTGCTCAGGAGCAGACGGAGCAAGCAGAACGTTAGAAGAATGTATAACAATTTTTAGGCATGGAAGTGCAGGATACATACTTCCAAGGAAACTCAGGCTCCACTTACCTTGCACGTAAAAAGAGACTGTGCAGCTGGCAAAAGCCAAGCAGGTGTACCTGTCACTATCTTAGCGCTAGGACTTTATTACCTTGAAGGTCTTCAACCCAAGCTATAAGGTAATAATAAACAACAGTTTCCAGACTCTGACTGCAAAGAAAGCATGCAATTTTATCATTCTGGGCACTCCTTTGGAAAAACAGTTCAGAGAAGACATTTTAGGTTTCTCCCTCCTTAATAAATGGAAAGTCTATCTCATGTTACAAAGGACAGTTAATCACTTTTAGTGACATAGAAATATTTGTATGCCCTCAGCCACACTCCAGAGTATTAAACATAGATCAGACAGTGCCCTCCACTGCAAAACCAAGACCATCAATCTTCTCCTGCAGGTCAATGCAACGCCACGGACACTCTGTGATGTCCACAGCTCTCACTTGCCAAGTGTTTCCACATTGCACTGCTCAAACTGCATTGTCTCATTCTTTCTAGTAGGACCCAGAACGAACTTTATTTTGCTGCCACTTCCTTAGTCAATACGCTGAGTGCCAAATCCCCAGAAACTAAATAAAACCTCAGATACCAACATCATCATGTATTCAGATATGCACAGTTGGTTATCAGCTGCAGACTTCAGGAGAAAATTTAATTACCAGTGGCAAACTCAGTTTCCTGCTGTTAGTTAGAATTGCAATTTGCATTGAATAACAGAACATGGAATGATTTTTAATGTCTGAATTTCTAATTTCCCCTCCAGGTATTTTAATTACACACCATCTCAACAGGAACTGAGATAAAAAGGCCACAAAAATAACTTAATGGTGCTGATCACCTGGGACACAAAAACGTACCACAGAGCAGACCGCTTTGTAGGCATCATTCAACCTGCTGGGACAAGACAAACAAGCTGTCACTCCAACTGCTCTGTAAGACACTGCCAGACTCCCTACAGAACAAGTAGTCAACAATTACTGTCCCTGTAAGAGTTAGGACTCCCACCTTCCTGATTCTGCTCTGCCTTTCTTGATTTCCTACTTGTTATATAGCACAAACAAGGCAGTGAAAATAGCTTTCTACATAAACCCTGCACAAAAGTTCCTGGATGAGGCATTTTACTCTGCCCAGCCTAACTTCTGGCAAAATGCAACCACTAGACCAACTTTAAAGCAGTCACTATTGAATGCAGGTCCCTTTTGTAAGGGCAAGCTGCCTATATTGATCTCAGTCTTTATAATTAATTGAAGAGCATGCCACAGAGCTCCGATTTCTAAAGTTTTGAAAATAACCTTTACACATGAATCAAACATAGGCAGTCATCTTGCTCTGGCTGAGTCTGCAAAAAACCTGAGACAAACAGTTCTGAAGAGGACTGAACTACTCACTGAAGAGAGGGCTGGTGGTGTTACTCAACTGGAGCACAAAAAGCAACCTGAAGGTGCAGTTTCCATGAAGCTTAGTTGGGTCGACCTGAGTCAAACTGGTTTGAAAACTGTTTTTTCAGTCATAAGAGCTGAAGTGAGAGATGTGATTAGATATTGAGGAAAAAGCCAAGACGAAGGGGGAAAGCAAGATCAACCCCTTCAGCAGCAGTTTCCAGTGAAATCAAATCAAACCTATCACAAAAACTGCACTCTTATTTTTGCAGAAAGACCAGCTAAGAACCGTCACTGTTGACCCTGGCAGAAGCGTTGTGGCAAGAAACAAGAACTAGCTGTCATCAGTGATAAGGACACACCAAGATGTGTACCATGAGTTTTGGTCAGGATTTTTTCAGCAAGCTGCTTTCAAACCATTACCTACCAGTTTGTTGAAATAGAAAAGGGCACATTTTCTTTGGACAAGAGCATTACTCTAGAATGTTTCCATAGTAAAAAATGAAGCACAAACATCTTTCTCAGAAAAAAAACCAAAAAACAGTAGTCACTGAGGGTACTCACCCACTATGCAGGTAACAGATTCAGGTACCTGGTCTAAACCCAGTGGAACAGAAACTTGGGTCTCCTGCATCACAGGAGAGGATGTTAGCCAAAGATGTACCAGGTAATTAATGGAAAATTCTTGTCATGTTTCTAACCTTCCCCTCTTACTCTCCATGAAAAGATCAATTGAATTCATTCTGAAGCAGAATAGAAGAATCTTCTTAAAAGTCATCAAGTTTTCTACAAAGAAAAGCTATTCTCCAATCAGTTGGTAATAGTCCTTGCCATACCTATCAAAGACAACGTTTTTCACCTCCTAACTTCCAACTTTTTTACCACTCCTTCCTTGACTCTGAAAACCTTACTATATCATGAGAATTATCTCTGACTCTGCAGAGAAACTTAAGCATCTCATCTCAGTGCTGCAAAGACCACAGAATAAAACTAGGCAGACTATTTGCCACAGGGCTTTAAAAGCATCAGCTTCCTACCCTGATAATTTTATAAAAACGCCCCCCCCCCCCCCCCCCACCTGCTAATGTGCACTGGAACATGAAAGCAACTTGAGCCCACAGCTTACCCTGCCATTCCTCTTTGAACTTCACTAGCTGTGAGGGAGGAAAGCATGAATGGGTTAAAAAGGGTTCCAGAAATTTACATAGTTTCCCCAGAAAAGAGGATAGAGAACATCTCTGCCAAAGAAGGTATTTCAGGAAGTCCTGCCACCAGACCTCACACTGGTTTGACTGTAGAACTGTTCTGCAGTCTCTGATGTCCCTAGTTAACCCTTCTCCCAGCTGCACTGTACAGCTTAGAAATGAACTTGATGAAACATGAATAATACACAATGCCCATCATTAGTTCTTGTTACTCAGCAGAAAATCAATACATGCTCTGTTACAGTGCAGGACATGCTGTTACTCTAGTCCCTGTACCCTGAGGAAACAGCTCCCGCAGCCAAGCTTTACACCGCCTGCAGCAGAGGAAAGGTGGGAAGATCCCAGCAACAGTTCCAGCAACGAGGATGTTGAAAGCTTTAGCTATTGATCACGAAATAGGTTTTTGGAGGTAACTGGTACCACAGACTTTAGAAAGCTTTGGACATTTCCTTGCTGGGAGATGTCAGCCTCTCCTCTTTGCCAGATAAGTTGGTATCAGAACAATATGGGAACATTTTAGGAATACTGCATTCTGTTCTTAATTTTGTTAGTTAAAGCTCTGCTGCTTACAAGCACAGTAAAATCCTGTATCTGTATTTACAGCTATGGAATGTAGCTGTATTCACAAGATGCCCAACTTAACTAAGATGACTAAAAAAATCTCATCATCCCTATAGAAACTATATAGTTCTAGTTTACAGCAGGAGAACTGAGGCACAATTAGCAGAAATATGCTTATGGCCATATATCCAAACACCGGGAAAGATGGGAAGTGATGGAAAATAATGATTTGCATCCTGCAAGATCATTCGTGCTCCCCTTCCTATCTGGCATCTGTTTAAGGGCTGTTCACTGTGTGGGTGTTCTGCAGGCTGGCAACCATGCAGAACACATGCAAAAAAAGAAAAGGCATTTATGCCAAAACCAGCACAGAATAAATGTACTGTGAACAGAATGGGGAACTCTTCAGGCCACATTCTCCAGTGACGTCTCTGCCGAGTCACATTCTGTACTGACTGGCTATTTATAGCCTTTTTCAATACTTGCTATCCATGGAGCAACTAAGCTTACTACAAACATGAATGGATTTAGCTCCACAAGGTAGGGAAAACATCTCAGTTTTGCAGGCAGGACAGTGGTGCACTAAGACTGAATTGTTTTTCCAGGGAACACAGAGAAGGGCAATGTCAAAACCACAAGCTGAATACGGCTGTCCTGGGATTCGCAACTATACTGTGAAGAGTGTCACTTTTTTCCACCCTTCTAGATAGCCTCTTTCAAGCAGCCACATGGCATTTCTTTACCAGCTCCACTGAAGCAACAGCCACCTGCGATTCAGGACAATTCTTTTGCAACGTACAGCAATATAACCTGATAGGTTGGGCAAGAAATGCAGAATGACTGTTTTCCCACCTGGAACCAGAGAGCAAACTCAAATCTGCAGGAAACTCAACCAAGCCAGTCCGTGGCTCAGTTAATTATTTCAGATCACTGCCAGAACACATGGGATCATTCATAATTACAGCCACCCAAGTGATAGTGTGAAGTGATAAGGAAAAGAAAACAAAAATAAATCTCTTCTCCCCAAGTAGCTTCCCATGT